>NW_017728993.1:16515398-16538362 GCF_001723915.1 Gavialis gangeticus | reverse complement strand
TTTCACGGTCAGGGCGGCTAGGGTCTGGAACCAACTTCCAAGGGAGGTGGTGCAGGCTCCTACCCTGGGGGTTTTTAAGAAGAGGTTAGATGAACACCTTGCTGGGGTCGTTTGACCCCAGTACTCTTTCCTGCCATGGCAGGGGGTCGGACTACGTGATCTTCTCAAGTCCCTTCCGACCCTAGAAACTATGAAACTGTTATCAATTCCATCTCTTCATCCCTCCCTGGACTAAATAATCCCAATTCTTCCAAACTTTCCTCATATGATTTTTTAGACTGGTTCTCACTCTTACTGCTCTTCTCTGGACCCTCTCCAGCTTGTACACATCTATTTTACAGTGTGGTGCCCAAACCAGGACGCAGGATTGCCAGGGAGGCCTCATGACATTCCTGCTACAATATCCCACTAAGCTGTTGGCTTTCTTGAAACAATATTCCATTGTTAGCTCCTGTTCAGCTTTTCATCTGGTGTAATTCATACATCCTTTTCTGTAGTACTGTAGTCAGCCAGTCATTCCACAGTTTGCATTTACTCATTTAATTATTCCTCCCTGTGTGTACAGTTTGCACTTATTGCATTTCCTTCCATCTCAGACCATTTTCCCAAAGTATCAGGGTCATTTTTGAATCCTAGTTCTGTCTCCAAGGAACTAGACTTGACTGCCTGGGAGGTCCCTTCCAGTCCTACCCTGGACCACCCAGGATCCTGATGCTAGGATTGACTGGGTCTCTTGAGGCTCATCACGCTGCAGACTGCCACTCCTCTAGATTTGGGGGGAAAGCCACTGGAGGCGTTTTCAAGGTGAGTTCTCAGATCTGCTGTCATTGCACCATGGAGAAAAAGAAATGAATCCCCGGCACAGGGTGACATTACACATGGTTTAAACAAGGTGAAAGATGGTTCTGAATCAGCACACTTAAAGGTAGGAGCTGACTCCTAAGCTCTGGGATCCTAAATAAGAAATCAGTACTCAGTTTTGTGGAAAGTTGCAGCAAACATCAAAGTGTATTATGAGCAGGAGCTGTACAGATGGGAGTAAAACAGCTGTGTGTACAGCCCAGGAACCATCCTAATGGCAACAGAACAAAATTGTGATGACCTGTTCCCTAAAAATAATGATAAAATAGATTAGAATAGATGAGATTAGGCCAGATCACTCGGGGCAGGCACTGGGATTTGCATTTTACTGTTTGGCTCAAAGCAGCATGTAGCTTTGCTGGCTGGGAACCCAGCAGCACCTTCTGCTTGGCACACAATGGCATCCTGGGATCAGAGGATGTGATCAGACTTGTTCAAAATGTACTTGGGGGTTGGATTACCCATTACTAATGTTGGGGCTGTCTTGCGCCTTGTCTAGTCATCTGCACTCATGCAAAAGAACTCTAAAATGCTCTAAACCAGTTCTGAATGCTAGGGTTTTACAGCCTCTTGAATTGTTACAAGTTACTGTGCGAGGGACAAGACTGTGGAGGATGAGGCCCGGTCTCTGGTGCATATAATACCTCTTCTGGTTCCATGAATCAACTGCCACCTGAGCAGGCTCATCATATGTAGGCAATTTAATCTTGGGCTTGCTCAGGAACTCACTGTTTTGAATATTTACAGCTCTTCTATTATTTATAGGGTGTGCTTAACTGAAGCCTATGCTATTGCTCTTGCTCTTTGACTAGAAGAGGAGATAATATGCTACCTATCTGAGTTTTCATGAGTAATCATTAGCATTTTAAATCAGACGGCTTTGGAGATCCAAAATAACTACGAACAAATAAAAAAGCCCATTAAAATGTCCAGTGTTTTCATGGTGAGTGCAACCAAGATCTTATGATGATCGATATTATGATGGAAACATAAAAAAATTACACTAGGAAATGGTTGCAACGTAAGAGTGGTGCTGTAGCCACGATGGAACAGAAATTATGCAAGAGGCAAGGATTTCTTAGGGTGATACCTTTTATTGGACTGATTATGTAATTAGGATAGAGTTAAACAAGCTTTTGCAAGCAAGACATTCTTCATCAGGTTGGGCTGCTAAGAAGTGGATTGGACGTGTGCAGTGTTACAGGAAATGAAGATGTGACAGTTGTTTTCAGGCTTCGTAGTTTGAAGCCAGAAAATTTGAGCTACACATGTTGTAGACAGAAATGGCTGCTGAATGAGTAGATTATGAGACAAGTAGTCCAGAATGCTTTAAAGAGCAGGTGAATACACACAGCTCACACAGACCACTAGTGGGATGCATTACAGCACTCGTATTTTCGACCAATGGTGCAGAATTTGCCCTTTCTCACCAGACTATTTTGATTAATTTTCCATTTTTTCCCATGGAAGTTGCCTTGATGTTTAGCAATATATTATAGCACCAGATATGGATTTGGGGAGCTGACAAATGTAGCAAACACAAAATACACGTCATGTGCTTGGTAGGAAATAGTTTCTGTGATTTTTTTTTTTCTGGTACTAAAACCCACTTCCAGAAATTCCCCCAACTCCATGCTTTTCCCTCCCGCTCCTCAAGAGAGAAACAAGAATATGTTCCTTCTAGAAGTACATGGACAACTAGGTTTTGCAATGGCAGGTTTATTGAAAGTGCTTCCCATTGCAAACGTTACACACCCAGCAGATTTTATTTTAACTGAAGGGTTCAGTAGATAGCTGAAAGAGAGACAACATTCAATAGAGTCCAACCACTGTATAATGAATAATAACAGGCCAGTTTCCACAGCTAACTCCCCACGGAGCCGAACTATTAGTCATCTGTACTGGATTTCAGTCTCTGTTTAGTCTGCCCTTGGAATGAAGCATATTGTTCAAGAGCTTTGAGCATCAAATTTACACATATATACAGTACAAGAGCCTACAAGTTTAAGGAGAGAATATATGAGCACTCTTTAGCACCAGCGTGGGTATGTGTGTGTGTGCGAGGGCTGACGTGGCTCTGCCGCTGTGGCTATGAGACTGACTCCAGTGCAGTTGGATTTTTAAAACACGGATGCATGAATCTGGCACTTGGATTACAAACTGTCCTTTGCAGGAGTCCAGGCATCTTTGTACTAGACCGTGCAGTTTGATACCGGTCTTCAAAGTGTGTCCACCTGCCTTACTTTTTTAATGCTTCCCTGCTAGGATACAGATTTCACTCCATTTTCAGTTTGCAGCATTATGAATAATAAAAGAATTGCCTTGAGAGACTAGGAAATCAGTGCAGTTTTCTAAGTGTTATTCTCAATCCGAGTGTGACCTCCTTTGTTTAGGGACTAGAAGAAGTAGCGTCAGTCTGTTTTCTGAAATACTGTCACGTACCAAGCAATCTATACACGTCGTGGTCACAATTAATGAGCTGCACACACAAAAAAAGGCTTTTGTTCGAAAATGAAAAAGGGTCAAAATAAAAAATTTACAAAAAGAGCAAAGGTGTGTCACAATACTATGCTGGAATCAAAACACTGTGCCCAGAGTAAAACCAAAACTGTCCATTGGTTAAGTTTCCAGTATTAAAATCATCCCAGTAGAGCAGCCCCCGTCTCTTTCCTGTCTTGTGACTTTTCTGACATTCACAGCTGGTCTCCTAGCTCCGGTACAAGCAGTGTGGCAATAACTCCACAGTTTTCCATTCAAGGCAGAGTCCTGCCTGCCAGCTGTGAGGTAGCAATTGGGTATCAGGTCACAGGGTATCGGATACCATCAAGTCTAGCGATTACACATTTGTTTCCAATTCATTGATTTCAATAGTGCAGTGGTCTTGACTGGTGCACTTCCGCGTGTGGTTCTCCACTGGGTTTTCTTCTTGCTCCACTTGTACAGGTATGTGATGCTGAAATACTTTCACGATTTCAGGTCCACGACACTCATTCATGTGCTTCACGCAGCCATTTCTCTGGTAAGCCATGAGCTGGTGGATGTTAATAGGTTTAGTTTCACAGATCAGTGGCACCTGTGTGGGGAAACAGCAAGAGTCTGTAGACTATCCCTGCTCTGGGCTGTCCGTGTCCTCTCCTGTGTGTAAAATAAAGTTCTTCCTTATCTCAGAAGTTTGCATGCAGTCTCTCTAATGCATTAGGAAAACTTAGAGGCACAGGTGCCTTCAGGATTTGATTTTTATTTACTCTGAGGCCCCCTAACACTTCCCTGGTTGTATCAAGTGGACTTAAAGTCAGCTCATCTGCAGCTTCTGCAATGTAGCTTTAAGGTCTGTCTATCCACAATAGCCTTAGTTTAAATGAGAATTGGGCTTTCAAGGCCAGATATACAAAGGTATTGGAGTACCTAATAAGGCACATCTAGGGCAAGGAAGAATGACCAAAGCAGGTGCCTAAAGCTCGACTGGAAGTCGATGGGAGTTAGATGCACAGGCGCTTTCGTAAACCCCACTTAGGGTTAAATCATCAAAGGGTCTGAGGTTGCAGTGTCTAATTTGTATTTGGTCACTCTAGTGAGAGCCTGAGAGCCACAGCCGCTTGACAGCTACTTTTCCACAGTGTGGGGGAGAAGCTAGGCACCTCGGGGTGGGATGCCACCTAACCAAGCCAATGGAAATGCTGCAGTGTCCTCAGACCTGCCCCTCTCCAGGGTTTGTGTGCTTTGCTGTGCACCGCAGAGAGGTGCCTCTGTCCACACAGTCCCTTTCCTGGCATCAATCTTGTCTTTCCAGATGTGGCTGGAGCAGATCCCAAGCTCCCTTTTATCCAGGAGCAGAGTGGTTAGAGCACCAGCCCAGGATTCAAACCCACCTCTGCCACCTCCACTGAATACTTGATGCAAAACAGGGAAATATTCAGCGGAGCAGGGAGCAGAACTGGGGTCTCCGTGTCCTGAGCGAGTTCTCTCACCATACAGCTGCAGGAGCATAGACAGCATCACTACTACTTCCTCTTCCTCCTCCTCACTCAGAGGCAGGCCTGCTTTATGTGTCCTAATGGACCTAAGAGTTATGTGGCCCCTGAGCAGGTCAAGACTGAAGATGCTTTGCCAGGGCTCTTATGCTCAAAAATAAAATGTAGGCCACTCCAGGGTTAGGCAGCACCTTCGCAGGGCTTTTAAGGACCTCAGTTGTGGACTTTTAGGTGCCTGGCTTCAAAAGTGGGCTTTCCAAACCTGAGGCAGACATCCAGGTTCCCTAAATCTGTACAATGCAGTGGCACTCAGAAAGGGATGCAAGGTTGTCAGCATGCGGGATGGGTGCTGTCTAAACCAGCCCATAGGGATTCCTGAAGAGCCCCTTGGATAAAACATGTGCCCTGTGTGTGTCTGAAACCCCATCGGGCACCCTGGCTGTGGTGCCTGCCTATAGCCCTGATTTAGGCACTGAAGTGGGACTGGGATGCATAGCCTGAAACCCTTCAGACTTCTGTGCCTAAGTCATCTTTTGGTGTGGACAGCCAGCTCCTACTTTTTTAAAAGCATGACTACTGCCACATTCCCTGTGGTAGTCTAGTGGTCAAAGCACCTGCCTAGGGACTGGGGACCTGGGCTCCGTGCCCTCCTCGTCTTCCCCCCACTGAAGAATGCTGCAATGCCCAGGTTGGAAGGGTGGGTAGGCGGCAGGGCACTCTTCATCCCATCACTGGAGCACAGTGCAGCCAAGAAAGCAACATTTGTGAGGTCAGAGGGAGACTTAGCAAGAAAAAGGGAGTGTGACTCTGCAGTCCAGCAATGAAGGCATTTGTCTGGAAGGGCGAGTCCTGGGTTCCTGCACCCATGCTCAGGACTGCTTACACACTTTACGTTAGCAGTCCTTGAATAATATGCATGTAAGGAGGGGGTTGGGTTTTTTTGAACGGAAGTGACTGTGGCTGCTGTGCTTTGCTGGATGCAGTGCTGTCAGGGTACGCAGGCAGGCTCGGAGCATGTCTACTGCATTGGGCCCCTCAGGAGACTTCAGTATGGCAATGCCTACTTTGTGAATCCCAAATAGGCATGAGACAGGAGCTGAGACGCTCCGCTCAGCCATGATGGCAGTGGTACCTCTGGGCATGCGCAGTAGCACAATTGTGAGGCCTAAGCAACTTGACTTCCCAAAACTTATGTGCCCGTGGCCTTCCACAGGTGGTCAGGCATCTGTATCCTGCCTAAGTGGCATGGTAGGTGCCTAAGTGCTTTGCCTGATCTGGTGCTAACTCCTGCCTGCATCATTGGGCACCTAAATGCCCTGTTCCTTCTGCCCTGAATGAGTACCATAAAAATACCAACAAACAGAAGAAAAAGGTGCTTTGTACAAAGTACAAGTTCAACCCACTGTTGATCGCTGTTCATAACTCCAGGTCTGACCCAGGCCAATAATATTGTAACATTCCCCAAATAAGTGAAGCCAAAGTTATGTCTGCAGTTGGACTAAGCTAAGCTGAAATGCTGGGAGGGCTGCAAAACCCAGTGCTTCTGGGACAGATGCAGTCAGATACAAGACTCCATGATCACAATGTTTCCCCTCACTGCTGAATGGCATGACAGTGGGGGCTGTTTTTCTTAGGAGCGTGGGGCAGAGCTGAGCCACGACACGATTAGGCAGACAAATGGTTCATTCAAGTTCGGCACGTCTTTGCCTCCCTGTTATTTATACCTTCTAAGCCTCGGAGCTAATGTGCATTTGCGGTCTGAGCTACAGGAAGTTGAAGGGAGAGTTTTATTGACTGATTCAAGAGTAACAGGTTGAAATATCATTTAGAATAGAAAATCAGAAGGGCTGATGGGGAAAATAATACGTAAACATTGGCAGAGGGACGGGGTGGGCTCGCAGCTGAGATAACTTGCCATTTGAGTATACATTACTAACTACACAAAGTATGCAGCCAAGACACGAGGAGGACTGATGGTGCATTTGAAGGCAGTTGAGCACCTCATAGAGAAAAATCTCCCTGCAAACAACTGAGCAATCCCTTAGGAGGCATTTTATATTCTTGTTGTATCTTTCTTCGAATGAAGCACGGTGAAACCTGAACACTGTGCTCCCAGCCTGACTTCTAAATACAGCCATGAAATAAATGGCAGGAGACTGGTGTTACGCAAGAAGCCAGACAAGGATGATCACCCTAATCTCCTGGCCTTCTACTCAATTAAATATTTTGCAGTTACTGTGCATGCTTATAAAACAACACCCAAAATGCCTGATCTCCACTAAGTATTTTTGCAGCAGCGTTCAGATTCTGCCTGAAAAACGGTGCGCACGTTCACACACAGCTCCTTGAGGTAGCAGAGCAGCAGTAGTCCTGTGAGTAACAGAAGGCTTTTGCTGCTGAAGCCACTAGAAAGGGTGTGTCGATGTAGCCACACTTCCTGCTGGTAGCTGCAGCCCCATTAACAGCTGGTGCCTCAGGGCCCCCTGCCTGCTATGCTGCCCCAGCGTCGTGGATGTGGACAGGGGTAGTGGATTCCCAGTCCCCAGGAGCCTCCTGAGTGGGAATGTGTCCTCGTGGCTTTCCGGTAGCAGCTGCTACCTGCTGGCAGGAGACCCGTATTCTAGACAGGCCAGATAAGCAGTGGCTCTGTGCTAAGGGCTCTGTCTGAGACTGGTAGGAGTCAAGGGTGCCGAGCAGGAAAAGGCCCTAGCAAAGAAAGCAGGAAATGTTGGACTGTTTCATGCATGTTGCCTCCGGCGCGAGCATGGGGCTCGCCAAAAAGACCTGCCGCTAAGATGGGTGAAACAATTGACTGTGGTTCATATGCTCAGTGCTGCGCAAGGTGCCCAAAAAGAAATGTGCCCCATGAAGGAGCGGCAGAACAAAGCGCTCTGATATGAGCTGTCCTGGCCTGGCTGAGGGAGCGTCTTGAGGAACTGCTATGAAGTGGAGGGATGGGGACCCAGCATCTCAAAGTGAGGAGGGCTTGCAGCAGTGAGAGCAGCCCACTCTGGAGAGGCATCTGAATGAAGACTAGGCCCTTTCTGTGCCAGGCATAAGGGGAGGAAGGGATGAAAACACCAAGTGAAGGAAATGGAATGGCATGGTGGAAGGTTCACATGGATGGGGCCGAGGAAAGGAAAGCAAGGGCCTGTATGTGACGCAGAAGGTGTGAAAAGGCCAACTAGAGGAATGCAAGTGGCACGTGTGCAGCAGTGGGGGGGAAGGTTATTCCAACGGCAGTGTTTGGAGCTGTGCTAAACTCTCCGCTGGGATCCTAAATACACCCAGCACTTGCCTTTTGCTGAGCTGATGAATTCTGTGTTACGTACATACTTACGCACATGAGCGTGCATGCTCACACACACATGGACACACATGACACTTGTTCAAAGATCTCTACCCTCCTGCTTCTGCTCCCAGCTATACTTTCACTAGGACGATGTTTTGTGGGAGTAGCTTGTTGCATGTTCCTATGGGAGGAGGGTGAGTTACCCATAAGGGAGAAACTTTAGGCACCTACATCTGGCCTGTGTAGAGCACTAGGTAGCCCCCCACCATAATTCACAGCTCCAGGGGGGGCCTGGCCCATGGAAAGGGTGCTAGCATGTATCCCACACAGGCATGTGGCACTGTATTCTGGCTCTTAAAATCTGTTCAACCACATGCCTTGCACTGTATATGCATCCTTCTCCCAACAATTTTAAAAAGCCCTGGGGCTGCCTGCTTGGCTGCCTGCTTGACTGGGGTGCGCAGTGCAGATGGTCCAGCTGCTACCCCTGCTTGGTGATATTCTAACCTCTGGGGGAAGGAGATTTCAGTCCTCATGAAAAGGTTTCTGCCAGTTGTTTAAGCCCCTTAATGCATCTCCTGCACCTCCCCCAGCAGATGACAAGTCCAACATCATCCTTCTCATTTGTGCTATGCCTGCTACCCACTTCTGCGAAGTGATACAGAACCTCACGTTCTTCCCTGTGAACATAATCGACAAACCAGAATACACGAATGCAAGATGTTGTCTCTGGCTTGCAGTGCCGAGGCTCTGTCACCCCAGAATGTCGCCTGTCCTCTCATTACCTCATCGCCATCCTTGGTGAACTCCTTTCTGCAGATGTGAGCCATGATTCCAGCAGCAAGGGCATCTCCCAGGACATTGATCATTGTTCTGAATCTGTCTCTGACAAACAAAACAGTGATGTTAAGCGATGAGCTCTCTTGGGGTACCGCTATACTGCCATCACTGCAGCAGCTGCGACTCATGTAGATGTAACCCAGCTAACTTAAAACCAGCTGGCTTGGGTGCTGCTGGAGTACAGCTGTGGCAGCAGAGCTCAGCATGGACAGGTTTTATAATGAGCAGTGTTTGGCTAAACTGTTATCAGTATGCAGGTCAGCTGGCATAGACCCCCTCAGGCTTGTAACAGGTACAGACTGATGAAGCTCTTTAAATACTTGAAAAATCAAATCCAGTTTAAGCATTGTCATTTCTCTGCTGTCTGAGCTGTTTGCACCCATTTGTGGTACGAAACCTTTTGATATTCAGAGATCCAATTGCAGTTTGATTTGGGGCTGGTCCTGCTTTGAGCAGGGGGTTGGATTAGATGACCTCCGGACGTCCCTTCCAACCCTCATTTTCTATGATTCTGTGACTGATCCTGCAAGGTGACAGATGCTTAGACTCAGTGGGAGTAAAGGGCTGTTCACACCTTCTGGGGTCAGAGTCTTGATAACTGATGCAATCACACCAGCCAAGATGTTGGCTAAAGGGTCACTAAGTTACGGGTTCAGCCTGCCTGTTCCTGTCTCTCAGAACATGGGTTCTTACATCTATGTTACTTAACAATGATTCCATGCAATCTTGAGCTAAAGAGAAACCATCAATGTACATCAGGTCTGAGTACAAAAATAGCAGCTGCCACTGCTGCTACCCAGGGCACAAAACTGCCCAGCTACACCTCTGAGGGTATATATAATCTACTTCACTGGTTCTTGACAGTTCCCTTAGGCAGTCGGCTTCTCCTGATTCAGGTCTTTCACACCACGGTGCTAGGAATTGTTGCTGTTGTTATTTAAAGTTATTTGCAATCCCACACAAATTGGAGGGTGGTGCACCTGAAGCTACTTGGAAGGCAATATTGGGAACAGACTTGATAGTCCCATTGTGGGTATCTCTTTTAAGTCTTAAAAAAGCTTGTCTTCCAATGCACATCTGAATACTGTATCATCTTGGTAACTTAATTTGTGACTATGGGTCATAAAACTGAGCTGCAGGGACCGCCAGATGTTTGGCATATAAATGTAAATGAGGGTCCAATATCAACAGTGGCCAGATTTCAGATATTGTACTTTAATTTAAACATAGCTTAAACTCCATGGAGCAACTTTTTTCATATGTTTAGGCATGTTTTATACATACAAACTGTATGCATAATTGCCCCTGCAAATTAGGCATGCAATTACTGCACTAAAATATATTTGCATGCAGAGTTATCCACCCTGCACATGCAAGTCTCATAGCTACAACATTTGAAAATCTGGCCCTAGATGTATTTGTTGAAGCTATCCTTTGGGGCCTTGTCTTTCTGCTTTTGATTTTCCTTTCACAAGAAGTTTCATAAAAGTGCATGTAACATGCAAACCAATTCTGTGATGGAAGATGTCACCAGGTGGTGCTGTTATATGTTGTCAGATGAGTTTTTTCTTAGCTGGTGATCAGTTTTTGACTCTTGGAAAGATATGCTGGATTATTAGTTTTGGTTCCTGCAAAGTTGTGCATATAGGCAATTTTGGAAGGAAGGAAGCTATGGGAACAGCAGAAGGGCTCCTTATCTGCCTTGGGCTCTTATTTGAATAAATTATTACGGCAGTTTTCCTTGGAAATCAGGCACTAGTTGTAGGCTGAGATTCCTGGAAAATCTGATTTCTCCGTGTGCTGTTTGACCAGCTCTGTTCCAGCACTGATTTATGTCTTTACATAAAGCAAGTTTCTCTTGGAGTCTGCACAGACTCCATCCAAGTTGGTGATTTCAATTCCACTGGAAAACTGACCTGCAAGGTCCTGAATAACCCTGCTTGGCAGCGGGGCAGCACTGGTGTTAGCAGTGGGTGCAGTGGTATTTTAGTGTACAGTGGTACAGCACGGTGCACCTGGAGATACAAAACTTGTGCCCCACATATGGAAGAACTGAGAAGTTTTCATTTTGAACACAATAAAGGTATGAACTTTATATATCCGTAATGGCCACCTAAATGGACCAAAATACAAGCAGCAGATCTTTTGCATTACCATGGAGATTTCAATCTTGTCAGCACATTTTAAGCAGCCATTATGCCTCACCACATTCAAACGTATTCATGAAGTTATGCACAAAGTCAAATGCATCCTAAACAATTCAATTTGCTTTGCACCTGTAGCTTTATAAAACTGCCCTGCACCAGTCCAAGGACTGTAGATATGTGCTTCTTTCTTACCAGTGACCTGTATAAAAAATGTTGTTTTTGTCTTGAATTGCTAGTGTAAAACAAGCAGAAATGTAAACTGAAAGATTAACTGGAATTATAGGGAAATGGTAAAACTGCAAGAGGTGGGAGTGAAGGCTAAACAATTCAGAGGGAGAGGCCTGTTAGTTAGATTTTTAACATTTTGTTGTTGTTGAGTATTTGTTAAATTCATTGACTAACATTAGATAAAGGATTACTTAGATACAGGATAACATTAGATAAAGGATTAGTAAAGTTTATTGAACATTCAACGCCCTTCTCCTTTAATAATTGGTATTGGCACGGTTAGCAAATATCCCTCAGGCCTCCTAGAAGTTTTTCAGCAAAACCATGGAAGCCCTGACTTGACATTTCTGCTGTTTAAGGTAAAGTATACAAAGCCATGTACATAAGCAGGATTTTTACTTCTTTTAGAAATATATAGACCTTCAGCCTTTCTAATCATCATTTAGAAGCAAGAAAAGGATACAAGTTCAACTTCTGTATAGTAATTTTAGAGTACATTGAATGATTTGAGGCTGGATATAAAACGTACATTGTAATGCAATACAACTCAGCTGTGTTAAAAGACTAATGAAGAAATTGGAGGACTTGCTTGGAAGAAGACATAATGAACTTGTCTATGTGTACACTACTGCTGCCTCCTAGGTATAAGCCAAACTGCTTGAGTATGGCCTTGCCTCATGGAATTATGAAATGTTGCCATGTCTGAACACAAATACAAACAGCCCCATTTTACACAATGCCAAGCCACTGACAACATGCTGAACCTGGCTTGGCTGGTCTGTGAAGCTTCTGAGCCGGGCAAAGGGACTTCTCGTTATCTAGCAGCCCCAAATTTGTAATCTGCATTGCTTATTTTTCAAAACTGCTTATGGCTAAGGTGAATGGATTTTGTGAGTTAATTCACCAGCTCTGCGTGTATAGATGACTGGTAATGGAGAACCTCCTTTAGTCTGAGTGCTGTTGCCGTGCAGTTCCCAGTGCCAGCAGTGAGAGAACCTGAAGTGCCAATGGATCGATAAACAGCTGATATGTAGGTCAAATCACAGAAAGGCAGGGTTGGAAAGCATTTCAAGAGGTCATTTTGTCCATCCTTCTGCTCTGAGGCAGAATCAGTATACCTAGAAAATCCTGCCAAATGTTAGTACCTAACTCATTCCTAACAATCTCTACTGCCTCCCTCTCTTACCTGTCACAATCCTCAACTATTCTTATAATTAAGTTAGATATTTAGAATGTTTCCCCTAACTTATTACTGCTAAAAAATAAGTTGATTTCTTCTTGTCCTTTCCCTTCATGGCCATGCAGAACAACTGATCACTGTCCTCTGGAAGACAGTCCTGTGTATATTGGAAGACTGATCATAACCCACCTCAGCTTCCATTTTCTAGAACAAAGCCAATTCCTTTAAGATTTTAATTTCTATTTCCTCTTATTCCTCTTGCTCTCTCCAGGACTTTTTCCAACTTTCTTAAGGTCTGCTGCCCTAAACTGGATATGGGACCCCAGCTAAGGTCTCATCTGTGCTGGATAGAGTAGAATAATCATTTCTTGTGTCTAACATGCGGCATCCCTGTAAATACCTTCCAGAATGAGATTTGCCTTTTTTGCACCATCACTGCATTTGAAGGCTCAAGATCTTTGTACTACTTACAGTGCCCAGTCAACTGCAATAATTAGGGTGATGTCATCTGTAGGCAACCCGACTGATGTCAGAACAATGACCATGGTCACGAGGCCAGCTTGTGGGATACCTGCAGCACCTATACTGGCAGCTGTTGCTGTGATACTTGAGCAAACAAGAAAAGGAACAATAAGATTTAACAGCACTGGATCTTGACCGGAAATAACACACAGTAACCATACATTTCTGTATAACTTCATGATTGACATTACATAAGAAATTACTTAACTGAAGTCTTTGCAATAGGAATCTTAGTGGACTGTGATTAGAAAACAGTTAGGACAAAATTTTCACAGGGCTATATTTTCATCTGTATTTCCGCAGCCAGGTATGGGAGTTCAAGGGATGAAATTCTGCCCTGTGCTTCTCAGAGAGCAGCATAGACTTTACAGCACAAGGGGAGGACGTAGCTGTGGTAGCTATGGCCAACTTGTGCCCTCCAAATGCTAAGTTGCTTTGTAGCCCCAACTATAACTATCTGAACAACCCAAGGCCCTGTTATGATACTACCCAGCAAGGAGGCTCTCCAAAGGTACTTTATATTGGCATTAGCAGTTCTTGTGCCCCATGCATCTTTCTCGGCTGCCTTTGTGGCTTTTAGATCCCTCTTTGTCACTCCAGGCTTTCTAGCTGGCAGAAACTGGAAAAAGAGCAGGGAGAAACCCTGTATTTCACATATTTGGGTCAAACTATGAACAAGCATGACCATGACTCCATCCTTCGAAGTGTCCAGGAATAGGAAACCAGGACTAGCACTGCTCTTGGAAACGGCCAACTCTTGAGAAAGAACTTAGATCACCCAGTTAAAAGGCAAAATGTAAGCATATTAAGACACAAAGTGGGTGACTTACTAAAGGAATAATAATGACCTTCATATGCATTTATGCACTATCTGGACAAGACCCTCTAGCCAGGAACCTCTGGCTTTGCATCTAGCAGGAGAATTGGCAATCATCAGCCTTAGCTGTAGCCAACACAAATGCCTCTGGGGAGGCTTAATAACACCCTGAAACATATAGCAGAAAAAAATGGGTGGTGGGGAGTAGGGGGCAGGAGCAACCAGCAAATGGGAAATACCCATGGTAGAAAATAGGCATAGCTATGCCTACATCATCCCCAGCCAGTGACTGTCCAACCTCTTCTTGAACACCTCCAGTGATGGAGAGTCCACAGCTTCCCTAGGCATCTATTCCACTGCCTCACTATGCTCACAGTGAAGACATTTTTCCGAATATCCAATCTAAATTTACTTTGCTACAATTTCAGGTCATTGGTCCGTGTCCTCCTCTATGTGGCAAGAGAGAAAAGGTGCTTTCCCTCTTCTTTATAGATAGTTAACAAATCTGTTGAATGGTTGAGTGGCATTATCTCCATTTTCCAATTAAGTAGCTTTCTCATAGTTCATAGCTCTAAACAAAATCCATGGTTCTTAGCTTTCACACAATACATACATTAATTGCTTATGAGAGAGAAAATTAATATTAATCAGTTTTTATGAAAAACCCAAAGCTTTTGTGGCATTTGGATAGCATAGTGCCAGCACAGCCTCAATAGAAAGGAGTATTATTTTGATGTGTGAAAGAGAAACTTATTTTGACAATGATTATTTGTTAGTTACTGTGCTCTGTCCTTTTTGTCCTCCAGGATTACTGCTGCTCCCTTTAAGTCAATGGAAAATCACTCCTAATGACTTAATTGGGACCAAGTAGCCTCTTAATGAATTAGTGAGGTAAGGGAAAACTCCTGCTGCTCATATGCTGCTTCAGAGCAACTTCATAAATTCAGCCACTCAGAAACGGCCTTAATGTGGATCTTTGCTGTTGATATAATTATATTTTCAGTGGAAACTGCCAAGAAAAGGAGAAGGTCTCTGGCTCACCGTCCTGCTGTTGTCAGGGTCTTGGCACCAGATCTGAAGCCAGGTTTGCAGTTCAACTCTATTTTCATAACAGGCAGTCAAATTTTAAAATAAATAAATAAATAAAGCCTCCAGAACTTGGAAACATTTGTTTTTGGATCCAGATTTTAAATCTTCAAGTACAGAAATAGTTAGTTCTGGGGTGGTTGCTATATACAGGTGATGTTTGGATTCAGAGATGGAATTTGAGCCTAGGTTTGGTGTGGAGCTCAACCCTGCTAACTATCCATTTCTCCCTATCTTGCCTTTCATTGCAAGCCATTCTACCCTTCATTCCCTCTTCCTTCCTGCAGTTATTTTTAATGTGCCTATTTTACATATAATTCCTTCTTAGTATGAGCATTATGAATAGCACTCTACAAGGCGCAGAAGAAAACCTAATTCTCCTCGGAGGAGTTTACAGAACTATATTCTTTCCACCTCTCAGCATGCTTCTTGCCCTCTGCTTTTTCAAATCACCCATTTCACCTCCCTTCCCCACCTGGATGACTTTTGTGACGTGCCATATGCATTGGCCCTTGTTCTGGTCCAGCTTCGAAACGTCACATATGAAATTGCAAAGCTGGCTCTTTCACGTGGTCGTTCTAATGCAAACTAAAGAGGTGAGAACACAAGAAACCAAATGGTGTGGGTAAGACTGATTTCCTCCACCCCATATCATTTTTTTAGTTTGACCAACCTGCCATATACTCGCAAGCAAACCTGAGCCATGGTGTGCAGTTATTTTCAGTACGCTGCTCTTGCCATTAAGGCCTTGACTGCACCATGATCCCATGGTGGTGCTCCCAGGCTTCCTATGGAGGCAGCTTAGATCTGCCCAAAGAGGCTTCTCTCAGCTAGGTAACCCTGGGACCTCTCCATGATCAGGGTGGCCTACAGCCCCAGCTCCTAGGCTAAGTTCTGTTCTAAGTCTCAGAGATGCAGCACACAGTCCCAGCAAGCGCATACAACCATCAGGCCTTTTTTTGGGGTTGAAAACAAGCAAATCACAGAAGTGCAGATAGGAGAGCGGTGAGGTCAGTGGGTGTGTGGGTAAGCAGATCTCTGTTGTGGTCAGAGCCTTATGCACTACAGAAATGTTTTTCTAATCATTTGTTCCTGGCTTGAAAGCTGCAGGTTGTCCTCCCCGAGGCAGTCCTTGGCAGACGGTAAAAATATGCTGGCAATAATTCCTCTCTCTTTTGGGCCAGTTGCAGGATTTTCAAGGAGAACATATTAAAAAAAATATATATTATCTATAGTTCCTATATAGTTGGTCCTCTCTTGACCAGCAGAAGACTGAAACGTAATTGTACAACCAGCAGCATGGGAGTCATCTTTAAAACTGGGTTACATAATGGTTGTGCATAACGCTTGCACCTCCGAGGCTTAGCAGGGGTCCTGGCTTTGTGCCCTCCGGATCTTGGACCACTGGGGAGGTTAGAGAGGCCTGATAGCAGCCTCCTTGGGCACATCTACACTGTCTCGTGGAAAGCGTGGGAACACCGCAGAGGAGCAGTTCCTTTTTACTTGTTTGTGCCAAAGCCTAGGAAGTAGGGAGTTTAGCATGACCCTTACTACACACCGAGTAGCACACCTGAGAGAAGGTGTGAAAGCAGCTTTGTGCACCTGCCCTGGGCCATGCTAAACTGGCTGCACTGCCTGATTGTTGGGCTTTGCTGCATGCTGAATGGGAGCAAGTGGGCAACTCAGCAGTGCTCACAGGCTCAAAGGGCAGCACTGCACATGATTGCTGAGGCTGCCTCATGGACCAGGCAGACCAGAATCTCCACCCTGCCTGGTTGGACAGGTCCTTCCAGCATGTATTTCAGGGCTTTTTTTTTACAGGTAGCTGTTTTTCAGTTTTAATGCAGGGCAAATCCTCCCCTTGTCTGACACAGCACTTCATGGCTCTCTCATGTCTCTCTGGCCCTTTTAAATGGCATGGAAAGCAGGACAGAGATTGAGGATGTCACCCCTGGAGGGAGGTGGTTCTTAGGTGCTTCCCCTACCCTGTGCACCGGAAGCTCAGTCCTCCTAGCACAAAGCTTGGGAGGGCTTCCCTTTTGATAGGATTCAGGGACAATTGTACCTAAACACTGATAGAAACAAAGTTCTAATCCTATTTAAATGAGCGATGACGGGACTACAATAAGCAATGAAAAAGCCCCCCCTAATGCACTGAAACATGTGGCGCTATTCGAAGTGTGCCTCTTAGGCTAGGCTCAGGTGTTTGTGTTCCCCACTTGTGATGAGGAGGAATGGGTCCTTTAGTTCACACTATGTGATCACAGTTCAAAGGAGTTAGGGCCTGAACGCTGCAGATGCTGCAGTGTGGTTAGCACATGCTTTATGAGAGAGCATTACACACTTAGTAAGTCCAACAAACTGAAAGGCAGGGAGATTTTAGTTTGATACCTTATAGTAATAATCTGTCCAAAGTCTAGCTCATAGTTGTTTACTTGAGCAATAAAGATGGCTGCTACCGCTTCGTACAGCGCAGTCCCATCCATGTTGATCGTGGCCCCCACAGGCAGCACAAATCTGGCAATCCTCCTGTCCACATGGTTATTCTCCAGCAAGCACTTGAAAGTTATAGGCAATGTGGCTGAGCTGCAAAATATCACAGAGAAGCACATTTGTTTTACCCGCGGGGAATAAAATTATAAGCATTAAAAGCACGGCTTTTTTCCTGTGCTGGTCATATTTAACACTGTTTAAGCACTAGTTCTGCTTTTCCTTCTGTGCCTGTTGCAATCCCAAGTGGGCCTCTGGTTGATGTTCATGGCAGCTGTCTCACTGACTTCACTGCGAAAGGGGATGAGGCCAATTATTTTTAACAAGCAAAAGAAACTTGAGAGAGTGGACACGCAGATTCTGCGTTACGGCATCATGCAAGTCTTGAATTCAATTTCTCTTCTACAAGATGGAAAGTAAGGCTAGGAGATGCTGCAGTGTGTGCTCAGCTGCTAGAGGGTTGGGGCAGGACAATGTCTCTTGCAAGCAGTGATGGTACCAAGTGAGATTGCCAACCCTGACAAAGAGTTTTAAAGCAGGGAGGACGTAAAGGAAGGAAAGGTGAGATACTGTCATCAGGGCTCCAGCAGGGGCATAAAGAAAACACCCCATACACAGCCTATTTCCTTCCTAGGAGAAATCATACTGAAGAGGCCAGTGTTCCTCAAATGCAAGAACCTCATCTTGGGCATGTACAAGTTTTTTCTCGCATATCCAAGTGAAGAGCTCTTGCTCCCTCTAGGACCCCAGGAGTTCTGACCACAAACTGAGGGTGGGCCAACACGTGCTGATTATTAATCCTGAACCCAAATGAAATGCCAGCTTAGGTAACAGGCCATCGCATTTAAACAAAAAATCTTGTTTGCTGTTGTAAGGACAGGTTGCTCCTTGAACTAAACCCTCTGAAATAGCCTTCCCCCTCCATCGGCAGTAGGCAAGTTGTGGCTCCTGGTCCCGACTGGCCAAGAATTGCCCATACTCTCTGGCTGTTGCTGACACTCTGCAAAGCGTTAACCCACTATGTTTATATTACACGGTGTTGTTAAAAGGTTGCCAGAAGAAAAGTGGCCCATGCAACATGAATATGGCACTTCTACATATTTGCATTATGATTCAGCCTTTCCTTACCCCATGCAGATGTGTTCACGTGTGCGAAGTTTGGTGTGACTTGCCCAGAATCACATAGGAACTCTAACCAAATCCAAACCTACAGGATAGCACTGAAGTGCTCTAACCGTGGACATTTCTAATTCACAGCTTATATTTATTTTGGGTCAGTTTTTACCTGTGTTTGTGC
Source organism: Gavialis gangeticus (assembly GCF_001723915.1). NCBI lineage: Eukaryota > Metazoa > Chordata > Crocodylia > Gavialidae > Gavialis > Gavialis gangeticus. The sequence goes on along the minus strand of NW_017728993.1, from coordinate 16,519,631 downwards.
CAACATTATCCTTTAGCTTGTCTTTCTCTCTCCCTGGTTTTTAATCTCTCAGATGTGACTATGAAGAGAGATTTTTCTCTTCCCTAGGTCTTCGCTTTTCTAGATTAATCCAGCTAGGCTCTTTTAATCTCCTCTTGGATGATATTCTCCTCATATTAAAACCTGACACGTATCCTACAATTCAAACGCTATTCTTAAATTGCTTAACATGATTCAGATAGACCTTCCTGAACTCCTTGGTAAAAAGATGAGGCCTTTTCTGCACGCGGGACTGACTTACTGACAAGCAATCACAACACAGTCACATGCTGTTTACCTAATTTTATCCCCTCTTTTTTGGGAGCTATGCAGCTGCAGGGGTTTAATGCAAGCAAGAATTTCAGTCTTGCCAAGCTCTAAATACTGTGGACCACAAAGAAACAGAGCAGGGAGTATAAAAAGCTCCTTCCTACAGCTGTTCAGCCTTGCCTGTTTATCTTGTTGTTCAAGTCTATCTCTAGTATTGCTCACTCCAAAAAGTCAACAAACTGATCCCATCTCTCTTTAGTTAAATCTACCTTTAATTTATACTGCACAATAGCCATGGTTCCAAGGTTTTATAAGCAGCAAAAGCCCTTGGAAATGCTTATTTTTTTATTTACAAACAGTGTCAGGGAAAATGAAAGCTCTTCTGCTGGTGGGCTGTACCACTAAGAAGACGCTGTCTTTGATCTGCTGAGGTTGTAGAAAGATGATCAAAAAAATCCACCCCCCCATGCACCCTAGGAAAAGCATAATCAAAGCCAAAGGGCTTCCAGGGTTGCCAAATGTCCATGAATTTATGGACTATGCATTAAAAAAAACAGGCTAAAAACACCTGCCTGTAAATTCCACAAAATAAAATGCAATGAAAAAGAGCACCCCCCCCCCCCCCCCCCCCAAAAAAAAAAAAAAAAAAAAAAAACCCCCCCCCCCCCCCCCCCCGAATAAATAAATAAATAAATAAAAATTCAGCAACTAAGAGCTGACTGAAGCTCCCTCTTGGAAAGAAACTTGTAAGCAAGCTTGGACACCAGCAGTGTGGGAAACAGTGGGGCTGGCAGGGTAATGCCAGGGGTGGGCTGGGAGGCAGTAGCGTAATTAGGGTGGAGTGAAGGAGACACCAGTTCCGGGCACCAACTTAGAGGGGTCACCAGTATGGCCCCTTCCACCTCCCAGAGTCTTTTTCAGCCAACCTCATGATGCTCCAGCAGTAGCTATAGCAGCTTCTGCCTGAGCACAGATGGTAGGGGCAGGTAAGATTCTGCTTCCCTTTTCCCTGTCCTCCCCTCCTCCTCTCCACTGGTCAGTATAAGCCCCCCTGCCCCCCTTCCCAACTCTGCCTTGGCTGCTGAAATATCTTGCAATACCTCTGGGGCAAACAGGGGACCTCTGGGGGGTAGCATAGTATAAAATAATTACTGCAAGTCAACTAGAGCTGCTAACTCAAGACATTTTCTTTTATTGATAAACTGCAAACTTTTTCCCTATGATTTAGGGGTTTAAACCCCTAAATTTGGATTTGATATCTTTTATTAGACCAACACCGATAGTTGGAAAAATTCTTCTTAGAAAGCTTTTGGGCACAAACACCCTTTGTCAGGCTATGGAAGCATTTGCAGATGGTCTGTGCTCTTCCTCAATGGAGTGGTAAAGCAGCCAGAGGCCAGTACCTATAGAAGAAAGCAACCCACAGCTACAACCTGCATCTCTAAATTTGGACCCAGCACTTGTCTAGGGTCTCACAGTAGAGTTACATTTACATTATGCCAGACATGTGTCAGTAAAAACGTATGTCAGTAAATAAATTTTGTTGTCAGTAAAGAGTGAGCAGATTGTCCATAATATCTTTTTCTTGGGTTGGCAACCCTGAGAGCTTTCAAATTATACAACAAATTGTAGCTCTAATCCTGTGAAAGATGTTGTGAAGTGGGTGGGATTAATAATAGCAGCAAAACAGATGTTCCTTGAGCAAAGCTGTCTACATGAGATAGGATGGATCAGGACAGGGTAGGCAGAGGAGGGGACAAGCCACAAGCTTAGGCACACTCCAGACTGTACATTATTGCTGTTCTGAAATGGATCAGCCTATACCTCGCCTAATGTCTGGTGCCAAAACCAGGCCCAGCCGATGGACTTAAAAGCCTGGCCTCACCAGCCACATAGCCTTAGATATGTAGGATGCCACTAGGAGTGTCAGTGGGTCAGCCTGCCAACTGCACTGGAGAGCAAGTGCCTATTTAGTGACAGTCCTGTATGGATGCACAATGGGACCGCATCCCCGCAAGTGGGAACGTGTGTTTTGCAGCACCTCAAAGGCTTTTGAAGTGCCACAAAATGTACATGGTGCACATGAATTAGTTTACCACGCTTCATGCAGCAGGTTGGCAAAATTAGATACCAGGAACTTCCAGCATCTAACAAAAACAGAATGGGGGGGAGTTGTGCAGCGCACATGGCAGCAGTGTGTGCTGCTCAAAACCAGAGCCTGGCCAGCCAGAGCCACAGTCTGGCTGCTGGCCAGGTTCCATGCACTCAGATTGCCGCTGCTGCAGCCCCCAGGTCCCAGGTAAGGCTGCTGGAGCCCCCAGGCTCCCCTACCCCACCCAGGAAAATTTGTTGCATGCCAGAGTGCATGTGCAGAGACGCTCCCTGGGGACAACTAGCTGTGGCACAAATATGTGCCACAGCTAGTTGTCCCCAGAGAAATGCATGCTCCTGCTCATGGGGATGCTCCCTGGGAGTATAAAAGAAACTTCTCTTGAGCTTTTCTCCTCACCAGTATATCTGTGCAAACAGGGCAGGATTTTGTTGTTTACATGCTGCTTTTCAGTACAAATGTGGAAGGTGAAATACTAGGCTAGAAGGGAACTGAGAATACAGTCACTTTTTCACTTATAGGAAATTACTTAAAAGTTGGCCTAGTTCAATAAACTCAGTGCCATCAGCTGCCTGTTCAGTGGCTTGCAGTTCCTACAGTATATGGTCTCTTGTTTCTTCTTGCTACTTTGCCTTTTAGCTAAAGAAATGTTTCCACAGATGATGGCTAGCTGGTATTAATACAGGACCACTAATTTCCAGCAGTCATTAGATGTAGACGTGAGCTGACACAGAAACATCTGCAAGGACAAATTGGTGTGCCTAAATCAGGCTTCTTTTCTCCTCTTAAGAGCTCAAAATCCAATGCCCATGTTGTTAATGTTACGTAATGCTCTTGTGACAAGTATTACTTAACTAGCTGCAGATGTGGTGGCTGTCAGAAGAAGTAGGTCTACTGTCCAACACCAATCATTTGTGCGTGTTCTTTTGGCAACCACTCAGTTTTGCGCAGTATCCATTCTTCTTGGGAAAGCCAAGGTGAAAAGTTCAGCTATCCCAAAACAAGATACCACCAGTCAAAAAGAAAAATATTAACAGCCATATCATTCTTTTTTAAAAAGGTGTATATTGCACTTGCAACATCTACATCTACTAGTGCTAATGCAAGGGGGCAATGCACACAGGGTAGAGAAGTTTGGTACCTACTTGTTGTGTCGGACTTCTTGGTCCAAAATTTAGATACTCAAATAAATCCCCCACTCGGCTGGTGACTAGGCCTGGAAGTGTCTAAAAGCCTCTAACTTTCAGATGCAGCTTACATACCAAACTATCTATGTCTGACAGTGCTTTGCAGGAGTGTGGCTCGCTCACATCCAAGCCCCAAACATGGGAAATACTATGGAGGATCTGGACTTTGGCTCTGTAGTCTGGCTACTACAAATCAGGCCTGATTTTTGCCACATGACTTATGAGAGTAGAATCACATCTCTTCTACTTCTAAAAAGTAGCAAGATCAGCTAAAGCCTTTGATTGTAAACTACAGGGAAGGTACCTCTTAAGTGCAGAATAACTCAATAATATTATAGATATAAGAAGATGGAAAAAAAGGATGAGACACAGTATAGTTTCATAGTTTCATAGTTTCATAGTTTCTAGGGTTGGAAGGGACCTGAGAAGATCATCTAGTCCGACCCCCTGCCATGGCAGGAAAGAGTACTGGGGTCAAACGACCCCAGCAAGGTGTTCATCCAACCTCCTCTTAAAAACCCTCAGGGTAGGAGCCTGCACCACCTCCCTTGGAAGTTGGTTCCAGACCCTAGCCGCCCTGACCGTGAAATAGTGCCTTCTGATGTCTAACCTAAACCTACCCTCTGCCAGCTTGTGACCATTGTTCCT
>NW_017728993.1:16511504-16515156 GCF_001723915.1 Gavialis gangeticus | reverse complement strand
AGCCTCCCATTTTCTTAATGAGAACGGGGTGAGAGACAGTGTCAAAAGCCTTCCGGAAGTCCAGGAAGACTATGTCCACTGCTACCCCTGCATCTAATGATCTGGTGATCTGATCATAAAAAGCCACCAGGTTGGTCTGACAGGACCTGCCACTGATGAACCCGTGCTGATTGCCCCTAAGCATGCAGTCCCCTGCTGGCCCCTCCTGGATGTGTGCCAGAATTATTTTCTCAAAGTATAAATAAATGAAACCTAATATACATCGAAGACATAGTGACTTGCTTTGATTTAAAAAACCATCATACCGGTTAAGAAAGCAGTAATGCGGAATGAAGTGCTGTTGCAAAACAAGCATGTGATGAAAGGAAAACAGTAGTATGAAAAAGAAGGAAAATGATTATTTTATAAGTGCACACTTGGCTAATAGGGAACCTACCCAGGTACAAACCATGATTTCTTTGTAGAGCATTAATAAAAAATAAAAGAATATACAGTTTTCTAGACATGGGAAAGGTAAAATGATGTGGAGTAAAAGGTCCTGAAGAAGGAAAAGTTCAGATTAAACATTTAAGCAAATATCTGAAGAATAAGGAGAATTATATAATGGAACACGAGTCTAGTGAGGATGCTGAGTCACCAGCAATAGAGGTGCTCAGAAACAGGGCTGAAGACATATTAGTAGGATAAGGGCAAGGAGCTGGGTGAGAGCTTGAAAGCTCTTTCCTGACACTAACATCTATGGGTACAAGGTCAACATCAGGTTTGACTGTGGTAAACATACCTCAATCTCCAAAGGTAAATATGTTTTTTTTTTTTTAAAAACAGCCATAATCACTGGAACCTTATTTGAATGTAAAGACACCCAGTACGTAGTTGCTCCTGAGTTTATATTACGTAGTGTATTATGCTATATTTCAGTTTGGGGCAAATTATTAAATGTTGTTGACTCTCTGTAAGTGGAATACGTTCCCATTATCATTATTGCTCTTCAAATTGCTCTCCATTTTAGTAATAACTCTTTCTACTGTGACTGCTGCCCTTGATTCTCCGAATATATTCAAATTACAGTTTAACTTTTTACTTCCTCCACAAAGCTTCTTATAGTCTTAGCTGAAATTATTTTGAAATTGTCTGATGAACACTAGACATAGGGTGGTTTAGCTAGGCCAAGAGATGAACCATCAAAAGTTTGAGGTTGTATTCCCAGCTCTATAGATTTTTCCAGGTGACCCTGACAAGTCACTTAATATCCTCATGCCTTTATTTATCCATCAGTAAAATGGAGATTAGGATGCTTGACAGTAATTATCATACTGGAAGAGCTAATTTAGTAAAACATATATATGCCTAAAGTGTATTATAGTAAAAGGGAATGACCTTAGTTAATCATGGTTCAGGGATCTTGTACAATTACTTACCTATATATGAACTAATTTTCCAATTGGACATTTCCCTGAACTCTAATTAGTAGAAAAGGGCCTAGTTTACACAAAGCTGTATAGTTATCTGACACTGTCTGGTAGTCTGGCTAATAGCCATTTTTAATTACAGTGGGAGTATTTAAATCTATACTGTGTTCAGTGTTGCCTTCAGATTTTATATGCTTATATCTGCCTGTTTAAGATACTAACCTCCTGCCACCCTCCTGACCACCTACCACCTTACCAAATATAAGCATATATTCATTTTAAAGGAGTCACTTGTTAATGGGATATAAGACTCTGAGCAGGGTGGAATAGCTAGTGAAATGACTGAGATCACATGTGCAAGGGGTCAAAAGTTGAGAGAACTTGTTCTCATGTATATATGTGGAGTGATGAGGGCAGCAGCTCATCAGAGAAGTTAGAGGATTTATAAGATCAAAGAGAATGGAATGAACTTTCAATATTATAGTAATAACTGGAAAGTATTCCTTGTTCAGAAATAACCATATCCTGGGCTAGTAAATGCCCATACATTATATTATTAAATATATTATTTGTATATTTATATTATATTATATTATATTATATGTATTATAGATATATATTATTAAACAAACAGGATGCATGCACAATTTCTCATCAATCGTATTCCTTGGACTGATTTTTAGATCACAGTTGAGTGAGAGGAAGATTGTTTTTTAGCAAAAGGGCATCAAAAGTCATAATTTCAAAAAACCTTGCAAAGAATTCAGAGATTTCCGGATCAGTCCCCTTGCCCAATTTAAAATTATTTCCAAAAGCAAAAATGTTCAATCAAAAGGGTAGAAAGGAAACAATTCTTCCTCCTCTTGCCCTTTTCCTATACCCATACTAACGGTAGGACTAAAAAATGCAAAACTAGACAAAGAAAATCATTTTCTTGGTATTTCTCATGCCTGTGGCTCAATCAGTGAACATAAGGGTCTTCAGTTATTCTGAAGCTGAGTTTTAAGTGGGGGGTTGCCTGTACCAGTGTTCAGGAAGCACAGTGCCTATTTTTAAAAGCAAAAATCTCTGATATTTCTCTGCTGGTGCTCTAAGAAGCCCTCTCATTGTCCACTATTTTAAAACTTACTGTGTGTGTCTTATTATTTCCAAATGGCTTCTTTTCATATCTTTAAATGCTGTGGGCATGATCTTTAGAATAATTTCTTCATTTAAAAATGCTCCTGTCAACTTTACATAAGGCCATTGTTCAAAAATAAATACAATGCCAGTTCTTCTAGTTAAGCTTTATCTCAACACTCTGAACGCAAAACTTGGTGGGATTAAGGCCCGAGAGATATTTGTACCATCTATTCATATACCTGGATGATGTGGCCAGGGCAATGAGCAAGGCTTGAAGAATCCCTCTGATGAAGACAATTGGATTCTTTTTGGTGATAAAGAAGTACATCATTGGCAGAATGAACAGTCCATGCACCACCAGACCGCAAACCACTGTAATGGCATAAAAGCCTAGCTTCTTCCCAATGGCTGTAGGATCATCCATTTCTAAGATCTTGCCAGCAATTAGAAATACTATTCCAAAAGGAAAATACCTGAATAGAAAAGAGAGATTGATTATTATTTCAGAGATCACTTTCACCAAATACTGGGGACTAACAACCTCCTGCACTTTCATTCTGCTCCAGGCACAGGACTAGATCTCCCAAGGATTAACGAGCCTGAGGGTTTCAACATTGCACCCTTGAGTTTTAGATCCACATTCCTTTTCCCTTCAACATTTCTAGACAAAAGCTTTTATATCAGATTACAAGTAGGGGTAATGCTTTCTCTGACTGGCCCTAAGAGACGCATACCACATACTTAAATGCAGTTCACTCAGTAGAAAAGTGCATATCTACAGGCATACCTCGTTTTATTGCGCTTCACTTTATTGCGCTTCGCAGATATTGCGTTTTTTACAAACTGAAGGTTGTGGCAACCCTGCGTCGAGCAAGTCTATCGGCACCATTTTTCCATCGGCGCCATTTTTCCAACAGCATTTGCTCACTTCGTGTCTCTGTGTCACATTTTGGTAATTCTCGCAATATTTCAAACTATTTCATTATTATTATATTTGTTATGGTGATCTGTGATCTTTGATGTTACTATTGTAATTGTTTTGGGGCGCCATGAACCGCGCCCATATAAGACGGCGAACTTAATCGATAAATGTTGTGTGTGTTCTGACTGCTCCACCGACC
>NW_017728993.1:16504417-16511221 GCF_001723915.1 Gavialis gangeticus | reverse complement strand
GGATGAGGAGTTGCTTCTTATGGATGAGCAAAGAAAGTGGTTTCTTGAGATGGAATCTACTCCTGGTGAAGATGCTGTGAACATTGTTGAAATGACAACAAAGGATTTAGAATATTACATAAACTTAGTTGATGAAGCAGCGGCAGGGTTTGAGAGGATTGACTCCAATTTTGAAAGAAGTTCTACTGTGGGTAAAATGCTATCAAACAGCATCACATGCTACAGAGAAATCTTTCGTGAAAGGAAAAGTCAATCGATGTGGCAAACTTCATTGTTGTCTTATTTTAAGAAATTGCCACAGCCACCCCAACCTTCAGCAACCACCACCCTGATCAGTCAGCAGCCATCAACATCGAGGCAAGACCCTCCACCAGCAAAAAGATTACGACTCGCTGAAGGCTCAGATGATGGTTAGCATTTTTTAGCAATAAAGTATTTTTTAATTAAGGTATGTACATTGTTTTTTTAGACATAATGCTATTGCACACTTAATAGACTACAGTATAGTGTAAACATAACTTTTATATGCACTGGGAAACCAAAAAATTCGTGTGACTCGCTTTATTGCAATATTCGCTTTATTGCAGTGGTCTGGAACCGAACCCGCAATATCTCCGAGGTATGCCTGTACTCTCTGCCTCACTATGTGCATTGTTAGGAGACCATCACCACAATATCAAAGGGCTAGATGCAGAAAAGGACTTGGGGGCTTCACTGCAGTGTGTTAAAATGCCTGATATATAGTACTTGGGAGTCCCCTGTGGTTCAGTGGTACCACACAGGAGACCTGGGTTTGATTCCCAGACACTTATACAACTACAGCTGTGGAGGCACCAAACATCTGGGCTCAGTCTGGTTTTTGAATTCTGTCTCAGTGGCCTAAAGGGAGGATGGTTGGTCTGGGCAGCCTCCACCCCTCCAAAAAAAATCCTGCCCAGGCATATGCATCAGAGGTCTCGGTGGCCCTCATGCATACACCATGATCTGGGAGGATCGATGGTTGCCACCATATAGTGCTTGGCCCTGTGTGAGGTATCCCATTCAGAGTGGGAGCTTATCACTGAGGACAGAGCTGGGCCATACGTCTTGCTCCTATCTGGGGCACAGGTGCCTTAATGCCACACTCAGGATCTATAGCCCAGAACACTCCCCTGAAGGAAAGGGTCTGCACCTTCACTTTCAGAAATGGAGCAGGGGCCATGTGGTTAAAGTATGGCAGGAGATGTTGGGGGACATCGGGACAATGTCCCATTTTTCAGCCCTAGTGGTTAGACCACTTATCTCCTCAGCTTGAGGAGAGTGCCATAATTACCAGGCTACCTGCTGTGCTGGGGAAGGAACAGCCTCCAGGCCTGATGCTGAAGCTGCTCCACAGTTCAAGAGTCATTGGTTTATACGGAGAGCAAGGGGGAGCATGGGCACTGCCCTGGGAGGGTAGGATCCGGGCAGCACTTGGGCCCCGCTCTGAGGACAGTTCACGTGATTTGTATTGAACAGTCCTTGGAGCAAGGACTGGAATCCAGGACTCTCCCCTCCATCTTCTACAAGAAGGCAGTGACTGCCTGCCACTACATCTGCACAGAGCCCTGTCCTGCAGGTATGCTTTAGGCAAGCTCTAAGGATGCCTACTACACTGATGGTGAAAGGATGCTTGGATCCCAGATGAACTTATGTGTGAGCTAGGTACCAAGCTGCTCAGCTCCGTCAGTGGTGCTGCAGTTTTGTGGACCTGTGGGTCCTGGAGAATGTTAAAGTCAAAAAGAGATGTACCTATAGATTTTAGGCACCTGCAGGGTCAGGAAGTAGCTGGATTTTTAGGATTGCAATTTTGGATTCATGTTTCTAAATGTTGCCTACATCCTTCTGGGATCTGGTCCTAAATGCCCACATCCTATCTAGGCTGACAGATCTTTTAAGGAATGATCCATTTATTCTGAAAGCAATATTAGCATAATGGGCCTGATGCTCAGCTGGTATCAGTGGAAGTGGTGATTACACCAGCTGATGATCAGCCCTAATTCAAATCAGGATATAGTTACATGCATCTGCTGCTGCCCAAACCCAAAGGGGAGGAAGGGCCATTTTGTGACAGAAGATAGGTGGTCATATCCCAGCCCTGCCACAGACAACTGGTGTGAGTTTAAGTGAGCCTCTTAATATCTCTATTTTACAGATGAGGGAAACTGAAGTCTGGAGACAATGACACTCTCTCACTTCACTGGAGTATTGCGAAGCTTAATTAATTAATATGTGTAAAGCACTTTGAGAGTCTCAGATGGCAGTTGTTATAAACCAGCAGCACACTCATTACTTAGCAGCAATATTTAATTATTCATTATTAAGAAGTTTTCTTATACAAGCGCTGCCGAGCCATTCTCCAGTATCTTTGTGGATGTAAAGGAAGAATGGCAACTATGTCTTAAAAGGAATTTTTCCTCATTAAATTTTAAAAGCTTCCCAGAAATTGAGAGCAGCATTTTGGAGGGATGTAGCCAAGAGAGACCCAGGAGCCAAGTTGCGAAGCTAAGACTGATTTTATCATGCCAAAAGGCTACTATCAGACAGAGGCCTTGTTGCTGATTCCTGAGGTTTTGCAGCTGGGGGAAGGTGCTTTCCTGATGCTCCTGGTTTAGAATTTAAATGGAACGGTTGGGAAACTCGAGGGCTCTTGGACTTTCTCTAGTTTCGTTGGCTTTTCAGAGTCTTCCAAACAATGGGCATTTTTAGTAACTTAATTTCTCAACTCTGCACCTTTGCCAACAGCTAGATATTTAGTGTAATCTGCAGAAAACAGAGGGCCATATTCCTAGGGCTGTCTGTGCTGTGCTTAGCACTGAACAAGGGATTGGGACGCACACAATAAAATCCACGTCTTTTCCTGTGGAGGAGTGAAGTTCTTTGCATGTTTGGTTGCTGGTAACTCCACAGTTGTGGTGTAAAGCACAGTCAAATCATTTAAAAACCTGGGGAACATCTAGTCACCCTGGGCAAAAAAGTTACCAGACTGCTCACTGGTGCAGAGAGGGGAGGGGGACTTATTATCAGTAAAACTATCCTGTTAAACGTATGCCCACAATCTCAGTGCACTGATATAACAATGCTGGTAGGAGACTTGCACTGTTCTGGAGAGGGGAAAAGCTACGTGGCAATAATGGAGGGGTTCTTTAAATAGGAAGCAAATATGATGTTGCACACATGCCTCACTCTGCTGAGATGACAAGACTCCTATCAAGCTAATGTTTTATTTGACCTATGTCATCTTTAGCCAAGTTCAGGTCAAATCCCCCCCATGTAACTTAGGGCTGTTCTGAAGGTTGCTCTAAGATATATGGGCTGAAATGTTCATCCAGGGACTAAGCTGCTAATTGGGGATATCCAGAAAACTCTGACTTCTGTCCCTGCATCGCCCTGCCCACACACCCTGACCCTTTTTCTGGATCACTCAGTGATAGTGTTTGATGCCTCTCATTTCTTCCACTATGTTAAAGGAACCTGCGGTTTCCTATTGAGGCATCTCTCTGTCCCCCTGCATCCCTGAAGCAGTACATGGGTGACAGAGCCAGGGGTCGGTATCTGACCTACAGCGTTTGTATAACTTCAGGTGCCAATGTCACACATAGTGAAAAGTTGTTGCTCTTTAGTTTTCTTGAAAACAAGATTACATCATCTCGGGGCATCTTTTCTGTTAAAATATGCTTCCATTTTTTTTTAAAGTGATTTCTGTTCTCGACGCAAGATTTACTTACCAAACAGCAACTGCCACTATCTTCATGACAGATTCATTTAAACACTGACAAAAACTGACCAAGGGAATGCCACTGTTACCCATTCTGCCCAACATTATACCTGCAAACAAACATATCAGGGTTTTAATTTTCACTTGCCTTCTTGCAAATCCCCAGGTGCTCCCTCCCTGCTGTAATTCAAGGTGAATGGAGTGTGGGGTGACTAGATAGACTGGGTGATGGGTAGAGGGGATCATGTAATAAAACTATGCATTGTAGAAACAGACACAGATCTATACACATCACACAAATTACCCCCTTGTTCTTTTGCTCCATCAACAAAGATCTCTATCACCGGAGCTAAAGGAGAGCTCTTTAAGTTACTCCTTGTTTAACTTCTGTTTACCAACAAGAAGGGGCATCACCAGCAACTGATTCATACATAAAGCCTGTATTTTAGGGTATGGGATCAAAGGGATGGAAGGGACTTCATGGGCTTTCTAACTGAACCCCCTGCACAAATGCAGGATGAGTAATAGAAATCTTTCTCCTTCTTCTTTCCAGTTCAAATCTAGGTATGTTGGCAATGATCAAAAGCCATTATGTGATAGCAGTGAGATTAATGTAGTGTTTTCAGTTCAGTTTTTAGTGCATAAGAGTCTTCACGATTTAAATCCCTCTGAATTGTTCCTGCCTAGCGACCTTAGCAAAGATTAAACAATGCACAGGCCTGAAACGGGAAGGCAATTTGCTGTACGAGACTAATCAGCAGAGGGACAAAAGCAAACATAGTCATGTGGCACCAGCCAGCAAAAAGGAAGGTGATACAGTTCAGAGCATAATAATATAACTCTGTATTTTCCATACAATATTAGGTTTTAATAACTTTATATATAACATATGCATCATGTTCCTGTTTCAGTAATTTGGTGCAGCCAGCCCCTGTGGGAATTGTAGCTGATTAACTTAAATTGCTCAAGGAAGAATTTTGAAAACAAACTGCTTCAAATAAATTTGTCCTTGAAGATACTCTGAGTGGGGGTGTGTGCTGACACTTATTCGAGATATACAGTGTGTTTCATTTGATGAGGAGCCCAGGCTTTGTCATTTGTAGCTCACATCTGCCATTGCAAGCCAGGTCCCAGATCATAACTGTTCCAAGGCATTCCCCCACCCTCCTGATGCAGGGAGTGAGCCAATAATCCAACAATTTCACAATAGTAATGCATGCAACTGGAGGGATTATGTGCCTGTTAATATTCAGCTAGCTGTAACTTTCAGGTCAGAAAACCACATTATATTTTATTAACTATGTTTCTCATTTATGCTAACATAACATTAAATACAGTGCAGCTTTTGAAGGCAGACTGGCTTTATTAAGCCATGGCAGGTTTCCAAGAGTCTAATATCATAGAATGCTGAAAAGGAGAAATTGCTCCCCTGCTATTTTACAGGAATAATTGTGGTTTGCTCTGTATGAGACTTTCTCAACTGATTATATGGCAAGGGCTGGGGACAAGACAGGGAGTAGACAGGGGTGGCATCCTGTTGAATGAAACGCATGTGACTCACTGTCTCCCACTGGACATGGTGCTTGAACCAAATACACCAAAGGTGATCTAAGAAATATTTGTGGACATAAAAATCCCATCACCTTACTGCGCCCTTGCTGGCAGATGCAGGCATCTGCTGTGTGCAACCCTTGGGGTAAAAGTTAGAAGCTATTCCTGGGCAAAGCTTTTCTTTTGAATTATGAAATGATTTCAATTTCTCCAGAGAAAGAGTTGGATAAACTCTCATCCCTTGTCCATGTCTTACATGCTGCCAGAGGCAGCAGCTCCATGGGGAGGGATTTTCCCCAGGGAAGGGCTGACTCTAATTGCCAGCCAAATGTCATAGGAGACTTCTCTGATTCAGTGAATTTTTAGTGTCCTGGCTATACCTAACTGTCTGTCTATGACAGCACATTTTGCAGCATAGGAAACCTGGAAACACAGGAAAATCCTGCGTGGGGTCTTTCTTCTGACCTAAGCCACTCAAGTTTCTGTTACTGGGGCCAACAGGCCTGAACCTCAGCCATTATAAAGCCCCTTTACACAATTCTGGACCTACAGGGTAACTTAAAGTGGGTGTAGCTCTAATGTACACGTTTATCATTTACAGTGGTGTGGCGAGGCATTAGTACAAATTAAAATCAGGCCAAATGACTGAGCAGACCGGCTCTGAAGCGCCCACTGCCAGATATGCAGAATGATGCTTTTCTTCCAGATAGACCCTCCCCAAGCCTTTCATTTGATCAGTACCACAGTGCTGTTCCATGGCATACAGGGAAGGCACTTCTGAGCTTCTTCCAAAGGCCAGGAATGATCCTCTTCCATGAACCATCTATTAGTAGGCTGCTGTATGAGACATGTGTCTGCTGTATCCTAGAAGCTGATCTCAAGCCCCAAGCTTGCTGTTGAGTCCTGGCACTCTCCATGTCTGCACAGTCGCCCGGCTGACAATGCATTCTAAAAAGCTTTCATAGGTGTACACAATCACAGCCATGAAATAAATGGGTGGACAGCTGAGTTTCTTCTGATTCTTTAAGCCGTCTGTGACAGACTGATGTAGCCAAAAAACATCCTTTGCCCTGGTACAGCTGGGCTGTGGCCAAATGTGAGGTACGGTGCATTTCCTAGAGATAATTTGCAGTTAACACAGTCCCCCAGGTAAACCTATGGTTGTGCTCTGCACTGCTACTTGCACACTGGAGCTTGGTGCCTGATCTCTTAATCCCTGAATCTGCGGGTGGCAGAAGAACAGCTGAGGTAACAAGCTCAGTTGTGGGAAACAGAGCAGTGATGACATGTGTAACCCGTTTAACTTAATACACACCGATACCAAAGGGCTTCTTGTTCACCATGCCTTTGTTAGAAGGCTGGTCACTACAACATAGATGGCTATACCCTGTACAGGAGGGATCGTGCAGATAAAAGGGGCGGGGGTGTAGCTCTCTATGTTAAGGAAAGCTACATGTCGCTGCAAGCTGATGTTGGCGACCAGGGTGGACAGCTAGAGACCCTCTGGGTTAAAATTC
>NW_017728993.1:16492580-16503722 GCF_001723915.1 Gavialis gangeticus | reverse complement strand
ATAAGATTATCAGGGGTGACCACCAGGATCTGGGGGAACGTTTGTTCACCAGAGCGCCCCAAAGGATGACGAGGTCAAACGGTCATAAACTACTGCAAGACCGTTTCAGGCTGGACATAAGAAGAATTTCTTTACTGTCCGAGCCCCCAAGGTCTGGAACAGCCTGCCGTCGGAGGTGGTTCAAGCACCTACATTGAACACCTTCAAGAGCAAATTGGATGCTTATCTTGCTGGGATCCTCTGACCCCAGCTAACTTCCTGCCCTTTGGGCAGGGGGCTGGACTCAATGATCTTCTGAGGTCCCTTCCACCCTAATGTCTATGAAATCTATGAAATCTATGACACGGTGCTGTGAGGGTTGGTTAAAGCAGAACTGTATAACTTGCAGCTTGTGGATTGCTTGTGGCCCTCAAGAGGTTCAGTTGAAGCCCTTGTCTCCCACCACTGGTCCCCCATTGCTCTGTCAGAATTAAGAGTTTCTGGGTTCCCCCCACGCCCCCTGGCTTTTGCCAGACAGAGCACTGCAGAGTGGCATGGTGCAGAGTGAGGATGAGCATGGGGCTGTGCACATGGTATGGCGGGAGGGCCGGAGGTGGAGCAGGAGGGCCTGTGAGGGTACATAGTGCCATGGGGATGCTATGGGTACACAGTGCAACAGGCAGGGGAGGCTCCCATGCAGTGCAGTGTGGGGAGAGCTTGCCCTGGTGTGACACATGGGCATACCACCTCTGTTGGTGCAGCCCGTGGGGCATTTGGCTCCTAGCCACTTAGAAGCTGGACAGCTCTGGACTAAAACATTACACAGGGGATCTCAGGCTTCCAGCAAGGATGCAGATAGAAATCCACACCTTGTGAAAACATGGGGGAGAGAAATATTTGCTGCTGGCAGACTGGGACGTTGAACCCTTTTGGTAGTGTAAACCAGATAAGAACTCCTGTAAAATCCATTATAACGAGCCTACTAGATAGGACAAACAGTATGACCTGTTTATACCAACCTCCTGCTTCCAACAGTCCCAACAGCAGGAACCAATGTTTTCATGTTTATTATGTTGCAGCAAATTGACCAACCTTATTTATAGTGAACATCCTCTTTTAATGAACTATTCTCTCAGTCCCATTGGGTTCATTACAACAAAGTTGTATTACAGCTACTAACTCTGAAGTATGGTAAAAATAAAACCAGGAGACTGCAAACTCAAAACTGATCTAAGAAAATACTTTTTACATGGTGCGTAATTAAACTGGTATGCCACATTGGTCCAAGATATACTTGAGGCCAAGAATTCAGCAGGATTGAAAAAAAAAATGAGATATTCATAAAGAGAAATATATTTGGATTTACATTAATAGTGATAGAACCAAAATACAAATCCTCATGCTTCAGGACATCAGTCACCCTTCAGCTATTGGGAGTTAAGAAGGAACTGTTTCTATGCTGTGGTTATTCTGTAACTACCCTGTTGTACCATATGAAGCATCTGGTACTGGCAGTGGTTAGAGGCAGAATACTGGATTAGATGGACTGTTTATCTGATCCAGTACAACAGATCCTCTGTCCCTGTGATATAGGCCCTCATGCTCTGAGATATAACATGCCCACTAACTCCTTGGAGTTAGGAAGAAATGTTCTCCATAAGCTGATATTTTTTCATAGCTATTTTTTTGTGATTTCTTGAAAATGTCTTTGAAACTACTAGTACCAGAAACAGGACCCTTGGCTAGCTGGACAACATTTTTTTATCTCCTTATGTTGTTACATTGATGTTCCTTAGCCTATGCTCCTCTTCAATTGCCATGTTTAATTTTAAAAAGCAAGTGCTTATCATTTTTGTGTTTACTCCCTTCCTGTCCTCCAGCAAAGTCCCACATGCTACTAGTGGCCTTCCTTAGCCAAAGAGAGCTGAACAGATCCCTTTTCCCAGGCTTGCTGCTAAGTGAGAGGAAGTGCCCCAGCAGAACATGTAACCGGGAGGTGGCATCAAGCTAAGGTCTCAAGACACCAATTGTAAATCCTAACTGATTTATCTTTCATCACATTTCACTTATTTGGAGCAGGAGACACGGCTCTGGGGTAAACCAGCAGAGGGTATGTCTATACTGCAGTCACTACTGCTAGCGTTAAACAACCAAGCTCAGGTGCTGGTAGCAGTCTAGCTGTGGTCATACTGAGCTAACCACCTGACCGATTGCCTGGCTTCTTGGGAAGATTTTGCATTCCAAGCTGAAGTGCATGCTGCCATGGCTAAACTGCTAGCTAGTTTAAAGCTTATTATGTGGGTTTCTCTACACCAGGGGTGGGCAAAATGCAGCCCGCCAGGCCATTCAATCCAGCCTGTGGGGCCCCTAAAATATTTAGAAATTTAATATTTATCTGCCCCTGGCTGCCTGTCATGTGGCCCTCGATGGCTTGCCAAAACTCAGTAATATGAGTTCTGCCCAAAATAATTGCCCGTCCCTGCTCTACACTGTGCTGCAGCCATAGCTGCGCAAAGGCTGGTGTCACGTTCCTCTCAGGAAAAATTACCAGGATCTCCCCAGATAGAAACACATCTCAGATGAGACCCAAGGTGCTAGCTGCATATCACTGTCCTTATACTCTTCATTCTGTTGTCACCAAAATGATAGGGTGTTTTGTTTTTAAAACAAGGCTCTAGCTAAGAAGTTCTGCACAGTTATGGTGTGCAGCACTCAGATAAATGTGCATTAGGTCTGGCAGGTGGCCACTAAGTTGTTCCAATGTTTCATTTAAATAAAATTCTTTCTTAATAAGGCCCTAAAGGTAATAGAACGAGTCCTTGAGTCATTTTCCTTCTCGTCTCAGTCGATGCAACAAATGTCTGGCCTGTCTCTTTTTCAGGAAAGAGTGACTCAACCACAGCACTGCTTGCTCAGATCTATTAACTAGATCACAGGGGTTCTTTCTGATACATTGTTAAGCACATCAGAGTCTAACCACAGAAGTTTAACCTCAGGTGTCCCAAAGTCCAGATGCTAGAAGTGAAAGCAGTACAGTGGTCAGACATTTCTGTAGCTTCTCCCTGCCTCCCTACAAAAAGCTCCTAAATGTAGTGGCTCACTAAGACAATCGCAAAATAGACAAGATAGAAAGATATTAAAAGGGAAAAGGAACATAGCAGCACACAGAAACAAATCAGAGACAAAGGAAAAATGTGATCAAGGACTATGAACATGGAATAGTCTGTTGTTACTAGGATCATTTCTTGCTTTCCCTGACCTTTTTATTCAGACAAAAGTAGATTGTAAATAGTACTTCAGGATACCAACAGCCTCCCCCAAAACAAAACAAATTTAAAGCCCAATCCCCCAAAGTAGCAATATGAAGATTATTGCAAACCTGACCTGGTCCAGCATGATTATAACATACCCATTGTCGCAGAGAATATCACAATCCCCAGCACGTTCATGCCATCGCTAGTGCCTGGCTCTGATTTGTAAATCACTTCTGGAGGGGGAGTGATATCCAGGGCAAAGTTCTGGACGTTGGACCCATTCTCATCCTGGACCCCATATATTATGATGCGATGAGTAGTGATTTCAGAAGCTGCTTTGTTGGATTTGATGATAGGGATGTTCTTGGTGCGGTACTGAAAGAACATAGGAGAATATAATTACAGGATGCAGCAGGGACTAGTGGGTTAATGAGTCCCAAGAGCGCTTTCCAAAGTGCCTTGTGAAAGCAGGGGAGGGTCAAGGGAGCAGCTGACATGTGGAAGGAAGAGCAGCAGCTCCCATTTGCCTGCACAGGAGACTGCAAAACCCACTTTGATCCAAGTTTTTATATAAAAGCATGACAAAAACCAGGGTCTTCTGCAAGAGCCCTCTTGTAGCAGACACTGCCCTTGTGAGGCACTGGGCGTCCCTCTGTTTCCCCTTCCCTAAGGTGTGGAGCTAGGAATAACTCTGCCAATGGCAATTCCAGCCCTTCTCTTTTATCCCCAGAGAGGTAAGGATTCTATGCAGTATATCCCATGTGAGAGAGCATTAAACCCTCTTACTTAACTTACTTAACTTGCTCAAAGCCATTAGGATAAGGCATTCTGGCCAAATTAGAATTTGGGTAATTAGATTCTGGCTAAATAAATTTTCCTGTTACTTTAACTGGACCTGGTATTCTACATGTCTACAATTCCTGCTCTGGAGAGTAGAGCGCTACACTGGTGGGAGAAGTGGGCATCTGGCTTAATTATGTCTCTCTGCCCTTCAACAGTGCCTTCCATCCCAGGACCTCAGGGCCAACTACAAATATGAATACATTATCACAATAGTTGTGTGATTTGAGAGGAAATATGGTCTCCAGTTGTGCAGGTCTGATCCAAGACCCATAGGTGGCACAGCAGGCTGCAGGATAGGACTTCATGGGCTGGAGGAGGCCCTTTGGCTGTATCTTTGACACCCATGCCCTTCTGACTCCAGAGAGATGAGCTCTGCCACACTTTCTTTGCCTAGGAAATCTGTTATCTTATCAAAGAAGGATGTTGGCTTAGTTTAGTACTACCTGCCTTTAGTAATCCCATGTTGCATATTATCCCACATTCTATTTAGCTCTGTGGTTTCAATATTCTTTCCTTAAAATTTTGTTTCAAAACCTTGTATACTATTGTCAGACTAACATTTTCCCCCACTTCTTTAAATAGGAGCACTGCACTTGCTTATTATTGAGTCTATATCATTCTCACCTTGATAGATGTACTAATTCCTGTGATTTCATGTGCCAGATCTTTGAAAATTCTGGAATGAAGATAATCCCATGGAGTTGTTTTCCCCCGGCTTGAGTGCATTCAGCTTTTTGAGTTTTGTTTCCACGCTGGTTGTGCTAGTTTCCCTTTCCATGTACTCATTCATGTCTTCACCCCTATGTTCAACATCACTATCTTCCCTGAAACCTCCCCCCTCATAGTTTGGGGGATATACTTAGACTATCCTTAAACTGTACCTCATCCTAATTGCATAACAGGCTCCCCATTTCTCCTTTCCTCATTCTCTTTGTACTTACGGGGCTGAAGAACCTTTTTCCTGGCTGTCTCAGTATCTGTTGCAAGGTCTCATTTAGCTTGATTTTTGGCTATTCACACTTTATCCCTGTACCTCTGTGGTTTAGATTTCTTTGTTGATCAATCCTGTTTATCATTCTTGTGGGCTCTGGCTATCCTTTTTTAAATGGCTACTCCTCCACTTAGGTACAAGTATTTCTCAGTGGTGGCTGTACATATTCCAGATAGCTTTTGTTTCTTTCATTTAAAGAAATGCCAGCCCTCCAACATCCAAGTACCTGAGCCCCTCCATTCAACTGAATTCACTAACTAGCTCTCAAAGTTTGCCTTTTGAATTTGAAAACCTGGACCCCTCCTTGTCTTTATCCTTCCGTTTAATTTAAAATGAATCAGCTCACAATCACTTGATCCAAGGTTATTTTCTGAAGCCAGCTCTTCTATAAAGTCCTCTTTACTCACCAAACCAAGTCTGAAATAGCATTACTACTTGTTGGTTACGTGACTGGTATAATAAGCTGTCTAATGTTACCTCCAGGAATAAC
The DNA here is from genome assembly GCF_001723915.1 of Gavialis gangeticus. Taxonomy (NCBI): domain Eukaryota; kingdom Metazoa; phylum Chordata; order Crocodylia; family Gavialidae; genus Gavialis; species Gavialis gangeticus. The sequence goes on along the minus strand of NW_017728993.1, from coordinate 16,498,165 downwards.
TGAACTCTACTAGTATTAATATGATTTCTTCTCCAACGTATATATCTTGGGAGTTAGAGTCTCCCACAATGACGCAATTCTCAGCATCATTTTTCTCTTTAATGCTATACAGAGATCTTTATCCATGTGCATATCAAATCCTGGGGATCTATAGCAGAAAAACAAGATCAAGGTTGCAGATAGTAGTGGACTAGTGACAAGCTCCACTTCTTCTTAAGTATCAAATAATGTATTTGGTATTTTGTGAGTCCAAACAGTGGGCAGAAAGTGAGGGATGGGTGTAGCCTGGAGCTCTGGAGCCAAGAGATATGGGGGTGAGAAACAGCCTAGCTAGAAGAGTGATGGGAACGAGTCAGTCAGCAGCAGGTCTATAGCCTTGGGATTGAGAGGGTGCAGAGAGCCAGAGGGGCTGGAATCCGGCACCAAGGTAGGATGCAGCTGACACATCCATGTATTGCTGTAGTCACAGGACAGCGTGCGCTGTGTACCTCATTCTAGGTTGCTTGGTTTTCAAATTCTAATGCTTGTATCTGTACCACAATTCTCCAAATATAAATCCCTGCGTCTTAAAATAGAGTAAAAGTAAAAAAGCTCCTATATGCACCACAGGCACCTCTTGGCTTGATGTTTTATTTTTTCCTTAAATGGAGAGTCAGAAAGTTTGTCTCTCTCCATTCAACGCTTAGTAGAGTCAAAAGAATACAGTTTGTGATACAAAGACTTGACCCAGCCTTAGCTTTTATACTTAATGTGTAGATGGGTGTGCTGAGGCACAAAGAGATTAAGAAACTTCCCCTGAGACAACAGGAAAGTCTGGATGGCCAGAAAAAGAAATAAATCCCATGCGTTCCCTCACATAAATCCCTGCTCAGCCAAAGCCAGAGGGTGGCCATCTCCTCTTCCTCTGTTTCCCTCAGAGGAATTTATAGTCTGCGACTGCCGACGACGCCTGGTGAGCCACGTACAGTGTATATAAATGGCTTAATGCTACCTACTATTCACCTACTTATGCTCTTAACAACAAGTGGGACCTGCAATCCCATTAAGAGAGGAAGGTAACAGTGCAGTGCAGCCCATGGAATGATGTTAAAGGGTCATCCAGCTCTCTAATACTCCAAGTCAACTGTGCAATCCCGGTCACGTTGGCAAGCACTTACATGAAGCGTCCCACTGAGGGCTGTGTAATCAGGCTTGCGAAGTCTTTCACCTACTTCATTAGTATTATTAGACGTCAGATAGTTTGAATGGCTGGTATCCCCCCTTGTGCCCACAGCACAAAGAGCACTTGATTCTTTGATTTAAGTTGCGTCCTCAGGCATGTGAACAGCAGTCCCTGCTATCCTCTTGTATTGGTTATTGTAAGGTGGGTTAAATTTGGTACTGTGACATTCACTGTGGTGGGCAGGGCAAATCTGCATCTTATAGACTAACCAAAGTGGTATTTTAATTTGTCAGGTGAAGCCCTCAAGTCTGGTCAAGCTCTGACTGGCTCACCCCTAAGTTATGGATTAGAACCACCTACTGTACTACAAGAAGGCAGTAATAGCTTTTCATCAGCTCTTTTTTGGTGCATGCTCCCCCATCATATTCCTGCTGCCAATTTATTTAGTGAACCTCACATCTGAATAATTTTCAAAGGAATAATGAAAAATCATGTTCTAGAGAAATGGCAAATTGGGGAAAAACTCTAAATTGGGCGCATTCAGATGCGCATGTACCTGTGTTTCCTGGGGACAAATAGCAGCGGCACTTAGTTGTGTCTTTGCTACTTGTCTCTGGGAAACGTGCGTGCATGCATGCTCTGGCATGCAGCAAGATGCCCTGGGTGGGGGAGAGGAGGCTGGGGCCAGCACCTGGGCTGGCCTCAGCAGCCTACCCTGGGGTCCTGGGGGCTTCCCAGGGCTCCAGCAGTGGTGATTTGGCAGCAGCAAGCCTAGCCGGCAGTTGGAGTGTGGCTCTGGCTGGTGAGGCTCCGGTTTCAGGCAATGCATGCTGTTGCCATGTGTGCAGCCCTGCTTTTTTCTAGTGCAGATTTCTTTGACACCGGGATTCTCAGTGTAAGAAAAACAACCCATGCTGCAAATCAGCAGCATGGGAAATGCCCGCTTGTGCCGCATGTGCAATATGTGGCACCAAAGACCCATCTGCATGTGAGTTCGTCTGGACGCACCCAGTGAGTGCACAGGGTCAATAAAACCATTTCAAACGATTCCATGTGCTGAGCAAGCCAGTATCAAAACAGCTAGAACAGCTCCATTTACATGATGGGCTAACTCTGGTCCCCTACTCAGTCACTCTTGAAGATAACAACCTGGGGTAATATTTTTAGAAGTGCCTAAGTCGCTCAGGACCTAAATCTTGGATTTAGCAGCATGAATAATTTTGAAATTTGGACCCATACGTAATGGGATCTGTCACCAAACAGCAGCCGTGATCCCTCTAGCGGCCACACTAAGCCCGTTCTGTCATTCCAGCTATAGAGGGAATAGACCTGTTCCTGTACACTGTGCTTTCAATGGCAGCTTAATACAGATTTAAGAAGCTGTCCTCAGAAACCAAAGTGTGATCTTAGGTGCCTCGCTCTGCCCTGTTCATCACTGGGTGGCCTATTTGACCCAATCCTCAACCTGTAATCCTGTTCAGGGTGTTTCTGTTCTTAATTTGGTGCAGCCAACCTACTCCTTCAGTCCCTATCCAGGGCTCTCACTTGAACACTGAGTGGCCTCCCTTGTCCCCAGAAGCCACTCTTGTGCCTCGTGGCTACACATAAACAGAACTATCCACCAAACAGAAGATGTAAGCAATTTAGCTCTGGGAGGCTCTTGTCTGGCAGAGCTCCTTGCTCCTTCAGGATTTGGGCTAGACCAGTGGTCTCCAACCTTTTTAAGTACGAGATCACCTTTGGCATTTAAAAGCAACCCAAGATCTATCGTGCACTGCCACCATCCACACCCCCTGCCACCCTGCTCAGCAGGTAAGCCTGTGGGGAGGGAAGAAGGGGGGCAGATCGAGGCAAAGGGAGAAAAAATTGTTTTGGGACATGCCTCTCCATGGCTGGGGTCTCACTCAACTTACCCCTGCTCCTTCCTGTGCAGCACTGTCCCTCACCACCCCTCGATCTAGTCCCTACACCTTCCCTTTCCCAAGGACTGATCTGCTGGGTTGGGGTGCATGCGCGTGCATGCATGTGGGCACTCAGACTCCCACCTCAGCCTTGGATCAAGTCCAAGAGGCTCCAAGATCTACCGCAAGAAGCTCTGAGATCTACCAGTGGATCGAGATCCACTGGTTGGTGACCACTGGGCTAGATTGTCTCCCCAGCCCTGGAGCCAGGTTTATATAGCCCTTTGACCCTGCCTCCTTCCTTTCTACTCTGACCAGGACCAGGAGCTCTTGACTAAGCCATCTGCAGGCTTACTGCTCCACAGCCCACCTCCCCGCAGCCCGTGCAGTGGATTTTCCTGCAGCCTGTCCTCACCAGTGCTGCCCCTGAGCTGTTTCCTCGGCAAAGTAACAGGAGTTCAGGGGTCTCTGTTATATCACATCAATCCTAACATCTAAAATCTAACATTTCTGTTACTGTTCCACTCTGAACCAAACACAGGAAATGATCAGCAGTCCAGCTTTTCAGTACCATGACAACACTGCATTACCATAGGATATGGATATACAAATAATTTACCCTGAGGGAAAAGGGGGTCTTTGGGATGTTTATGCATTTTCCATTAAACAGGCATTGGATAAAATAGGGAAATAATCCTAGGAGCAGAATTGTTCCACTCCCAGCCAAGCACCATAACCACTTGGCTACAGACACCTTGCTGGGGTCGTTTGACCCCAGTACTCTCTCCTGCCATGGCAGGGGGTTGGACTAGATGATCTGCTCAGGCTCCCTTCGACCCTAGAAACTATAAAACTATGAAAGAAGCAGTTTTCCTTTTTTTGCTCTCCTTCTGACTCTTGATTCTTGCATTCTTGGCTGCTCTGTGACTGACCATCCACAGGAGATGTGGAGGGTGCCCTTCCATGCTATTCTTTGACCTGGTGATTAGGTCACTCTCCTGGGAAGTGAGGAATATGGTCCTCTGAGTCCAAAGGAGGTCTAGAACCCATCTTCTGCCTCCTGGATGATGCCTTAATTAAACAAAAGGTGGACATCACTACTGCTGCCATCACTGGGGGTCTACCATCAGAAGAGGATTCCATCTGGATCTTCAGTGGATAAAGGTGCTTAATGTGTGGCCTTGGGTCAGGCACCTAACTTCGAGGGACACCCCCATAGTGTTTCCTATTAGCTAGCTTTAGGAAGCTTTCTGCACAGTGTCTGGGCTCTCTGCATCATGCTTTGGAAGTACCCCACGGACTGTTTAGGGAGCCCAGGTGTCTATCCTATCCCTATCTGAATCAGCGCCAGGCCCAGGAAGCTATTTTTTATCCACGCCAAAGTTTGAGGGAAGTACTAAAAGGGCCGGCAGGGCTTGGCTCATAGATGCTGTGCTCTCGCCATTCCTATTGTGGTTACTGCGCCTCTCAGAATCAAGCCTGAAATGGTTTGTGCTGTGCCCCTAAAGATACTGTGTAGAAGCTTTTGCAAAAATGTAAAACCCATCAATATATCTCTTGCCAAACAAGACCTAAGTCTGACTTTGTGCCTGCTCTCTTCCATAGCAAAACAGGATCTTTTCCAGCTACTGCCTCCTTCGACCAAAAGAGTGAGTGATTGAAAGAGAAAAATGGCTTTACTCTGCTCATCACAAGCCTGATGCAAAGCCAGTGAATTCAACAGAAAGACTCAGTGGTCTCAGAGGGCTTCCCACCATGCAGGTACTAGGCATGTATGAACCAATACACAATGACATATCTTCCAAATGTTTAACATATGCATCATCTGGAGATGACTCCTCTCTACTATCAGTGGCAACAGAAATACACCTACCTGTTTGAATGTGGCTTCAACAAGGTTGGCTGGAAACATGTTCCTGGAAATAAATAAATAAAAGGATTGTTAAGAGGTTAAATCCAGTTTCCACTTGGTGGACTTCAGTATGTTCTTCCTTCCTCTTGCTGTAGTCATGTACAGCCATGCACAGTAATGTCCATGGGTGCAAAGACCACTGTTCTGATCTGGCACAAGAGTGGCAAGCCAGGTCCACCGAAGTAAGGTAATGGTTTCAAGAATATTGAATATCTGGAGGAATTTTAGGAGATCCAGGTTCAGTTTCTAGTCCTGCCAGTGTAACTAAGGCAACGCAACTGCCCTGTGGTTTGGTCTCTGATCTGTAGAATGGGAATCATAATACTTCCTTCCCCTCACTCTTAGTTTTATCTTGGGGGCAGGGGTGGGGCAAGCACTAAGATGCATGGTTGACAGCCCAGACATTGCAAAATTGAGGCCATAGAAGAAGTGCTCGTGGTATGGTCTGTCAGGGCACTTTTACATGTGCTTCAGGGGTGTGGGAGGGGAGACGGCACTTTAATTAAGAGTGGCTTCAAGACCCACTCTAATTAAAGTGTTGCCATGTCTTATGTACCGGTGTCCCCATGCTTAAAAATGGCAGCAGGGGTGCTTGAACTAAAGCTCATTT
>NW_017728993.1:16433286-16487580 GCF_001723915.1 Gavialis gangeticus | reverse complement strand
ATTTCTATACTGCTATAAAGATCAGGATTATGACCTTTAGGCACTTTTACACATGCTCCAAGGGTAGGAAGAGGCAGTGCTTTAATTAAAGCACCACCACGTCTTGTGTATCAGCATCCCTGCACTTAAAAATGGCCGTGGGGGGGCTTGAACTAAAGCTCATTTGATGAGCTTTAGTTCAAGCACCCCTGCTGCCATTTTTCAATGAGATGCAGGAGAACGCTGGAGTGCAGTAATTGCCACGCTCCAGCAGACTCATTAATCGAGTCTGCTCTGACACGCTGGAATTCCAGTGCACCGGAGCAGCCTCCGGTCTTGTGTATAGGTGCCCTCAGATTGCAACGAAGCTGTAAATTCTCCTAAATATTTTGTCAGAAGGACACGAAGAAGGAAAGGAAAGTCTTGTCTCTTCAGCACAGGATCAGGTTCCTATTGTGCGTCAGCAGGGATCCAGTCTACCAGTTGTTAAATTCTCTCTCAGGGCCTCTATGCACCCAAGCAGTACAAATTAAAAATACTATTACTTCCTACCATGCTTCTATAAACTCCACTAATACTGTAAGTGGGCAGGCCCCGGTTCCTGTCTCTTTTGCCAATTACAGGTTTTTCAAACAGAGGATCTGATTCCTGATTAAAAAAATCTAGGCAAGAGATTCTGCACAATCTCTTACAAATGGTTTTTAACTTAATATGTTCCTGAGGCTTTCCTAGATTCAGAAAAACAATCTGCAGACATGCTAATCAGGAGTTTCACCCTTTATTACTGCTGCAATGGAGAGCAAAGCAAGATCTCATAGGTTTCTAAGGACAAGAAAGGCCCATGATTTTTATCTGCTCTGACTCCTAAGGTGCTGGTAGACATGCAGGTCCCCGCTCTTGCTTTACAAAAAGTGCCATGAGTTAGTGCTGCCCCCCAACTCAACAGATGTTCACCAGTTGGATTGGGGAAGGGGGGGAGGACCGAGCCTGCTTGCAGACAAGCAGCCAGCTGAGGAGTCGTCCCTCTCCCCAGCCTTCCCCCTGAGCTCCTAGGCTGTCAGCAGAAAGGGAGGGGAAGAGGGGAGAAGCCAGCAGCAATGAGCTGCCAGCTGGGGTTTGGCCGGCCTGAGCTGGATGAGTTAGGGCTGGGGAGGGCTGCGAGGTGGAGGACTCCAATCCACACCCCCACCTCCAGCTCAGGCTGGGCAAACCCCAGTGTACAGCTCACTGCTGCTGGCTTCCTCCTACCCTCTTCCCTCTCCCTTCCTACTAACTGCTCCAGGGACGGGGCTGGGCTGCATCAGCTCAGCCCGGATCATGCAACAAATTTACCCTAGGGAACACAAGTTCCCTAAGATGCTCTAAAGTAGGGCATCTTCATCTGATACCTCATTTGAGAAGGGTTCATTTTTTGCATGATTGGCCACTTTCCAAGTGCTCTGCACCCATGCATGTGTCACAGCATGGCTGTAAAGCACTTTTAGGGGGTTGATCACACAAAAAAATGTAATTTCTGTCTGTGCCGCTAAATAGCACAGGCCATAAATCTCACTCAGGGCTTTCTTCATCAAGCCTGTAACTTCTGCTTGTCTTTTGGAAAAGCAGCTGCCCTTAAGAAAACTGATAGAGACTGTCCCCTGCGGAGGGACAGAAATGCTGCTGGTGTTTTCAATTTTAAAAAATCCCGTGCAGTGTTTGAATTCAAACCTTGCAGCACTGAGCAAGTGTGCCAGATGCAGGAAAAGGACACTGGCCTGTATTCTCTTTTCCCATGATTATCAGTATTTTATGACTGGTATTAGAGCAATGCAGAGAGGCCCTGTCCAGATCAGTGCCACATTCCAAGGACTCTGTCAAAACAGGGAAGTTTTATCTACATGAGAAAATTGTACCAAAAAATGACCTAAATTGGTTTAATAAGTGATTCAGTTATATCAGTGCAGCCAACTACAGGGACATATTCTTTTCATTTCAGGATGAGTTAACCTAAGACAATTCCTTACTGATTCAGCCACTGCATACAGTAGTTGTCTGTGAGCAATGGCTGTGGCTGTAAATCCTGTGTTGCTGTCTTCTCTGAGTTTTCACCACTAGTAATGACAATATAGAGGATAAACAATAAGATTTAGCATTCAGTCTATTCACATCTTTGACTGCCATAATAGTGGTGATTCTCTGTGTTCAACTATCAAGCTCCAGTCAAAGCAACATGCAGACAGATGCAGACACCAGCTCGTGTTAGAGCTCCAGGTGCCTGGCTGAGGTCAGGAACTACTAGTTAAAGAACACCCGGCTGAAGAGGGATCTGGGAAAGCCTGCAGTAATGAGAAGAAAGACCTCTAATGAAACCTCCACTACCTAATTCTTGCCCTCAGTAGAGGGATTCTGACTTCAGGCTCTTAAAGATGCTCTGTAATATGTTTGCATGTGCTTTGTGATGCGAGATGACCGGGGGGGAGGTGCTGTCAAAGTCTAAAGTGTTACTGGTATAATTGCTAAAAACTAATCGGCAAGGATGGATTTGCATTGAGGATTTATATCCTGCTCTGAATATGAGCCACACATATGGGCTGAAACTTTCAGATGGGGAAAATAAACTGAATTGCTGGTGCTGTCTGCCTCCTGCCTCCTCACTGTAGTCCAAATTGGTTGCATTACAATCCAATTGAGACTGCTGGAGAAAGGCAATGTCATGTGGTTAGTAGCCAGATTAAATGTTAGACAAATTTGTGGGGGATTAAAGCATTTTACTTCCTTATTATACTTTATCCTGCAGGAATTACAACTACTCCTCTTAATCCTGGGTGCCAGCATTCTCCCAACCATTTGTAATGTTATTTACTGTGACCCATTCTTTGAGACCAGTATTACTAAAGCCAATCAGTTTATCTAGCACAGGGGGTTGACCTGAATGGGTTGGCTGGAGCTTTGCTTTTTTTTTCAGATGATTTATTTGGATCAGAAAAAAAACAACAGTTTTAGCCAAAACTTTGTTAATTAAAAACAGTCAACAGTACAACTCACAAAAAAGAAATCAAATGGATTAACACAAATAAATCAGACTGCCACGTAGACGGAGGAGGTGACTGGGAGAATCTGTTGGCTGAATGATGTATCCATAGAAACTCAGACCCATTCCTACTTTAGGGAAACTTCCTCCAGGACATCAATTGTCCTAAAGTAGAGGGTGGAACATCCCAAAAGCCTGTTCTTGGGGTCCCTCTGGCATCGTTTCACTGGGGGGAATAGGCTGGAGTTTGCACCGTGGATCTGGTGTGGGGAGGCCAAAGGCACCTGCACAGCTTCCTTGTGATATGATTTTCTCTGGCATCACGCAGCCCTGGGCTCCTGACTGAACTGAGTATCCTCTTCAGAAATGTTTGCTGCTCAGGAGAGATTAATATAATGCAAAGCCTCGCCACTTTTACCTTGGTCAGCCAATCAGTGCTGCCTCCACCCACATATACTGCCATGTGTATTAACTACAGAGAGTAAGATGGGGAAAATATTTCTGACTTGCCAGTTTCCCACTTGCTGCACTCAGGAAATCTTGTTACCAATCTTTCTGTTTCCAATATATTGCCATGTGGCAATGGTATTAAACTGACTGAATAAGAGATCAAGGTGCATTACACAGGGTCTTCAGGAATGACTATGCACTCCATTATTGAAAAACTCACTTAAAAAAAATAATTGAAGATGCAGCAGAATCTCCAGTCCACTGCACCGAGGAAGCATGGGACTTCACTGCAAAGGTGAGTCCAGCTTCTTGTGGACCACAGGAGCCTTTGTCTAGGACTTTTCCATGGTGCCCATCATTACAGTAACGAAGAAGTTAGATCTGGGCTTTGCTGGTTGCTACGTGGGCCTGGGAGGGAATTGTAGTGTTCCCCCCGCCCCCCACCTTGCTGCTATAGGTGTCAGGGTTTTTGTTCTTTTAAAGCTTTCTCAGACATATTGGGTGATGGCTGCAGCCAAGGCTGGGCAGTTCGACTGGGGTATGCTGGGACCACAGCTGGAGGTTGCTGGCTGGAGGGTCTTGCCCCTCTACTCAGGGTCAGACCGATCACCATATTTGGGGTCAGAAAGGAATTTCCCCCCCGGTCAGATTGGTGTGGACTGTACTGGTGTGGGCTAGTGTGGGTTGGTGTGGACTGTGGGGGGGTTTACCTTCCTCTGTCTTATAAATTAACAACTTTTTACAGACACAGGATGTTGGCTGCCACGGTCCCCCTGCTTTACCTGTACCAGGTTAAGGTGTTGTGTCTTGTGTTGTATCAGGGCTGACTGTAGTTTTACTAAGAGGTTAGATTGGATTCGTATAGGATGGCGTGGATAGGGATGAACCTGCTTCAGGCAGGGGGTGGGATTAGATGACCTCTGGAGGTCCCTTCCAGCCCCTCTTCTCTGTGATCCCATGACCTATAAGACTGGTGCCTGAAGTAGACTTCCACAGAATAATAGGAACAGTGATACACAGTTAATATTATGTTTGATGCTTTCTGTGCACCATACATAACATTAGAAATAACAGATTAAATTCTCCTCTTGATTACACTAGAGAATATCTGAAACCATTCAGTCAATAACAGTCAGGGGAGTCATTTCACCAGCAAATTGTCTTATCATTCTCATTAGTGTAAATTTTAGCTTCATTGATGTCAGTGGATTCACGCTGGCTTTACAGTAGTGAAACTGAGGGCAGAATTGGCCCATCAAATGCACCAGTCTTCCCAGAGCCCATGGGGGGATTATACAGCTGTATATCAGTGATCATCTCCACTGTCTCATCCCGTTATATGTGTCCTCCTCCCTACCCCGCTAAAAGGAACACAGACTTTTGCAGAATTCATGAGGCATTAAAATAATTTTTGTGACAAAAGCTGCTAAGAAGATAAGAAAATCGCTAACTGGGCACAGCGTGATGGATCCATGGAAATCCTCTTCCCTGGATCTTGTTCCCCATTTTCCTTCCAGAGGAGAGTGACCCTCTTTATTTGTTATTTAGGTGAGAAAGGCTTGGATACTGAAGATAATGGGGTTACAGGCTTCTACAAAAGGAGTATTTTGGGAAGAAAACACCAAAAATTCTTGTTTAAGGAAATCCATAGAAGGCATAAGCTACACTACATCACAGGAGCCAGGGCAGACTGATGAAACAGGAGAGCTTCAGAACAGAGCCAGATCATGTTTAGCTGGATCACAAGGGCACAAAGCTGCTTGATAAACACTGGAAAACGTCTGGACCCATTTCCTGAGAATAAACAATTTATTCTAGTGTGAGGGCTGCAAACCCAACAGCCTGGCCTACTGCAGCATCTAGTCTCTAGGCACGCTCCTTCGCCTCTGTGGCTTATGGCCAACTGAGCAGGTGAGGGGGAGCATGGCCTGGTGGTGCCATCTCCACAACATAATTATTCCCTCTCAGTGAGGCTGAAGGACAGGGTTTGATGGCACATCCCCTACCTGCAGCATAGCCAGCATGACCTTGCCACCTTTTTTTGCTGTGAGGGGTTTCCTGGCTAGATGGCTCCTGCTGGGACTGTGCCCATGGGGAGCTGGAAGTAAGTGGATGGATCACCACAATGGATCTACACAGATGGCCCTGTCTTCTGTGAATGCTGGGGGAGCTTCTGTATTTGAGACAGCTCCTCTGCATCTTCGGCAGGAGAGATGAATGAGTCAGTCACATCTCCCTAACAGAACTGTAAGCAGGATGTTCTGCCCGAGAAAACTCTTGAGTTTGTCCGTACTCGTTCCTTTCACCTTACGTGGGAGTCACCCAGAGACAGAACAGCTTTGTAGGGATGAGACTAATATGCACAAAGGGCACATTTGCAGCTTAAGCTAAGTAAGAAAAAATTAAGATATGAAAGTCAAGTCAGTTATATAGTGATCAACAGTGGGTTAGTACCAGGTTTATGTTGGTGGGAGTCAGTGACAAACGGTAGCGTGCAGTGAGGTACAGATAACAAGTATTTCAGTTATAGATGAGAGCTTACCTCTGTGCCAAAGGTGCAAGACAGCACTATAAAAGGTGCTATAAAAAAGCTCAATCATAGCTTAATCCCTTTGGTGTTTCAATGGGCTCTAAAAAAATCTTATTGTAGATGCCATCTTCTATTAGTGTACAGTTCACTCTCCAGTCGTAATCAGCCTGAAGTATGATTTCTGCTTCTGTGCAGTTCAGGCTTTCTCCAAACTGTAGTAAATACTTACAAGTAAAGTTAACCCTTGCTGTATTTAAAGAATTGTAGTTTCTGTAAAATATAAAGTCCAGGCTTTACTTTGGAGAAGGAAATAAAGGAGAAGATTTTTCAAGGGAGATCAGGAATGATCTATCTTTGCTCCCTTTGAAGACAGTAGATTTCATCCTAAATTATTTGCAATGTCTTTTTATGGCAAATTATGCAAATAATTTCATGGGTGAACCTAGCCAGTCAGACTGAGTTCCAGTTTCCTGCTTCGCTATCTGTCACACTGGGAGTGTTCCTGAGGATTTGGGGATAAAGCCCACTCGGACTTACGTGCATATGGAAACTGCTGTGAATTAAATAAGTTTGCTTGTAAGGTCAGGTCAAAATGCAGTCTGCCTCTTATTGCATTTATGACATTATTTTATTTGGACATTTTGTGCCACGTTACCCCAAATGGCATGATGTCTGCTTAGACTCGAACAAGATTAAAAATGCATATAAACCCTGCATTTGCAACCAGCTGGTGCTCAGATTTGGAGGCATAATCAGCCTTACATAAAACTGGAGGACAGGCCTTTAATTTTTCTATGACTCTTAATCATGCAAAGTTTGGTGTTATTTGCTTTTGTTTTTAAGATCATGGGCTGGCTCATGTTCCCAGTGATGCCAATGGGAAACATACCACAATTTCAGTGGCAAAAAGATTTGACCTCAAAAATTGAAGTAGATGCTAATGAAAACAGGATGTGGCATAAATACTAACTGCTGATTTAGACTTTAAGGCTCGGGACAGACATTCAAAAAGCCAGAGCTTCAATTGATTCAATCTTTGCAGGTTAGTCTAACCTGTGTAGACTGAACTGATTTGCAGGTGAACAGGCATTCCCTTTTGATTCTGGAAATGCAGGTACATGACTGCAGTGGCTTAGGCCAGAAGCTGGGGGGCACTAGATTGAGCCCTCCTTTGCTTTCAGGCTGGAGGAAAGCTGAACTGAGGGGCGGCATGGCCAGGCCCCAGCAGGCTGAGTATGACTGGGAAGGGGTTTAAACCCCCACCCTGGCCTGCAAGGACCCCAGCTGAGGTCTGCCTGGCTTTTCCCCCTGCTCATGGCTCAGCATAGCCCAGGACCCCCAGAGCCCTGCTCCCAGCCAGCGGGCGATCCCGCTGCACCTTTCCAGGCACTGGGGCTGGGTTTCACTTGGGGCAGCCCAGGATCAAAGGCCCAATGTGGGGACGGGGACCAGGAGCAAAGTTCCATAAAGGAAAGCTCCTGCCCAGTGCTCCCTTCTACCTGCTGGAGAGCGGCGCCCAGGATGGCCCCAGCCCCTGCAGTGGCGCATATGGCACTGGCTTACCCCCTCAGCCCTGAGCTCTATTACCTGTGTCCCCTGGGCTGCCAGGCACCGAGCTGCATGCACCCTGATCACTGTTCCCCTGCCTGGTGGTGGCACAGCTTGGTCCTGTGTGCCAGGCACCAGGTGCGGTGAGCTTCCCCTGAGGCTTCCCTGCCACCATCGCCATCAGGAGGCCCTGCCCTGGCCATACTGGTAGGTGCTGCCTGTGCCACCGAACTGTGGCACAGGCAGGCAGATGGTGGCAGGGAAGCTGTAGGGGTAGTGCCCTGTGCCTGGTATACAGAGCCATGCTGCACCTATGTCTTCCCTGCCACCACTGCCTGAGCGGTGGCCAGATGCTGACCAGCATGGCACCCTAAAGGCAAAGGGGGCAGGAAGGGGGTTTACTCTTCCCTCTGTCCCCTCTCCCACCACTGAGGCAATAAGCGGGGCAAAAAGCCTGGCAGGGGCTGTTTCGCCCCTGCCTGGCAGACCCGGCTGGGGTCCATGCTGGTGGTACAGGGCAGGGAGAGGGAAATAAACCTCTTCCCTGTCCCCTTCATCTTAAGGAGGCCAGTGTCTGGCCGTGCCCCTGCCCCTGCTCTGACCAAGGAGCAGAGGAGTAGGGCCAGCCCTACTCCGCTGGAGCAGAGAGCACAGCCTAGCCCAGGGCTGAAGAATATAGTAGGATGCTGGGGGTCTCTGGTTTAACTTAAACCAGGAAGGGGCCTGGGACAGAAGTTGCATAAACCAGTTTGAGCTCAATCAGTTAAGTCTGATACTACATTCAGACAAGTGCATTTCAAACCAGTTTTGGCCATTTTGAAACTGGTTTATGTGCACTGAACTTATGCTCTGTTACAGGTTTAAATCAGTTTCTACTCACTTAACCCAGTTTATGTGTAACTTCTGTCCGTAGCCTAAGAGATTGGTGATAATATAGTTAGCTACAAGTGTTCATCCCCAAGAGTTTTGCAAACTTTTATGTACCTTGTCAGATATATTCTACAGTACTCCTAATATTTAACTTATTGGGCTGTATACACCAGCTGTTAGGAAGATATATTGAACCATGTATCTTTTAACACCACTACTGCAGGTTCAAAGAAACTTTATGAGGGAGAGAGCTGGAAAAATGGCACAAGATGCTAGCCAGCTGGTTTAGTCTTCCAGGTTCTAAGTGTGCACACACCTCTCTGAAACGTGCACACAGGAGGCACATGGAGCAGGATTAGGTGACCTCCCAAGGGCCTTTCTCATTGTACTTTTCTCTAAGTAACAACCCCTGACCAATGGGTTCTTACTTAGAAGAACCTTCTTTTGGGATGTAGCAAGGCATCCTCTGGAGGCTAAAATCCTACTTCTAATGCCCTTCCCATTTCTTCTTTTGTTTTCTATTTTTCAAATATTACTGAGTTTTGATGCAGTTGTTTTTGCTGGGGGGCTGGGAGTTAGAATGAGATAGCTACATCGGAATAAGCTGATATTTAAGCATTCCCCATCTTCAGATGACAATGAGCTTTTAGCCCAACCATTGAACAGAAGTTTTAAACAGGCTTTTAAACTGTTTAAAACATCTCAGTTTCACTAGACATTGCCCTCTCCGGTGATAAAACCATAGCTCTGCTTTCAGACTCTTGAATCCACCTCACGGGTATTCCAGTCCAAAAAGATGAGCAGGTCAACACCAGAGATTTCTACAGTAAACAGGGAAAAACACTTGAGAGACAGATTTAAAAAAAACTGAAGTCTTCTTTACATATTAGAGAGAGAAGGGAAACTCCTTTTTTTGCACTGCACTCATTTTTTAATGGTCTTCAATCAGACTTGCATGTGTTTGTGGTTGTGAAACTGGATCTGTCATTAAATCCATCTGCAGTCAATGGCAGGTAGAAAATATTTAAATCACCAAATTTGTATACACAAATCTGGAGACCATTGTAAAAAGTACAGCCCATTTTCAGTCTGTTTTTTTCAAACCTAGAGACTGAACTATTCTTAAAGAGCAGATATTTTTCCCTTCTGGACTTGTATAACTAAAAATGGCTGGTAAGGTATTTCTTTGCACACACAGTGCATGTAATCTCCGTGAGGTAATCTATTGTAATTAATGTGAAAAGGCTAAGCCAAAGAGCCTTGCTTCTGGAACCAGGCTAAATTATTATTGTCATTATTATTATTATTAATAATTTCTATAACAGTATACCTAGAAGCGCCTCTCCTAGAAAAAGACCCTGTCTGCAATGCACTGTGCCAGCACAGACTTCCTGGGACATGCCCTTCATTTGTTTTATGTCCCAGTTCCCCACTTGTAAAATCAAGATAATGGATCTTTCCTACCTTAGAAAGACATCATGCATTGTGAGACTAAAGCTATTAAAGACTGTGAGGCTCTTGAGGACTAAAGTAGTGAGGATCACATAAGGACCTCAGATTGACAGAATAAAAAGATGATCTTTGTCCCAAAGATCTTATAGTGCAAGCATGAAATATTGAAACCCACCCCCCCAAGATGCCTTTCAAAGGAGGCATCAAAACGTTAAAGAAAGATAAGGTAGAAGAATGTGCATGTGTCTGAAACTAGTAAGAAAATGACATTGAAAAAGACCCAGGATCAGTATCTCCTACACAACCTCAGGCTTACATTTTCCTTGTAAATCCCTTGTTTTAGAGACTTCTAGCAACTGTATGTTGGAGGAAAACAGGCTGAGTTACATCAAGGAAAGCACCTGCACTGGCAGGAAGGTGAACTAGCTGGCCCAGTGGGATTTTCTAAAGATGCCTGAAGGATGCAAGGTTTAGTCAAGATATGGATCAGAGATCAGGTTTAAGGCCAGAGCAGCACTAGGGTTCGGGTATTGAACTCCTGTGAAATATCTTGCATGGTGTATAGCTAATGGGTAGAATTCAGATCTTAATAGGTTTTGCTCTGCTATAATGCAAGGAGGGCTGGGGACCTGGAGTTGAGAGGCCTGGTGTAAGCTAAAGCCTGAGCCACAATAGGCCTCTAACTTAAGTAGATAACATACAAATGACCTTAGGTCACAGGATAACAAGAGTAAGGTATAGGCAACACCCCATCAAAGATGATTTCCAGCACAATGCCATACTGCCATCAGGAAGAAAGGAACAATGGTACAGCAATGGTAACCTGTGACCTCACCTTCCCCCAAAGGGCTGTGCACACAACATGAATGCAGATTGTTTTGTATGGCTTTCCACTCCTTTCTTAGATCAGTTATGCTCTTTTCCTTAAACTGGTGATAAAGACTGTCAGTCTCTCATCTACTCCTCTCCAGGGGTCCTTAATGCAATAATAAACTATCTGCTGTTGCTGCTGCTGACAACCCTCCTCTCTACTCTTCCCCCCAACATCAGGTAAATATGTTAACTATCTCTGATTGACTTTAATGAACCAAATTACAAATCAGGATGATGATGGAAACTGTAGGAGAGCAACTGTTTTTGTGAAACCTTTGCCTTCTAGTGCTGCATCCAAACTAGAAAAAAGACCCTTTCTAATTTGGATCTGGAAGCAAAATCAACGGGACAAATGAATCATGCATTTTAATTCAACCCTTCTTCTTCTTTTAAAATGGAAGGAGGGGAAGACATCATGGTGAAATCTTTTCTATCTAGATATTTTCAGTGACTTTTGCTAAGTCTTCAAACATTTTCTTTGGAATTTAGGAAGTGTCAAGAAATCCTAATGGCCATATTGCTTCAGTAAATACTCCATATGATTTCTTTATCCTAAAAAACATAGTCCTCTGTGCCCTACAGCTATCTCCCAACTGCTGCACCTGCTACCATCCCTCCAGTTGAAGAAAGAAGACAAGCTATTATGAAATGACCATAGTCATCAAATGGCGTTCATCCTGCCTTTTCTGTTCTTCCTATACATAAGTGACAGCCTGCACAGCCACAGTAGAGTTTGCCCTTTGAAAACACATAATTATTCCAAGTGTGCTATATTTAGGCTTGACCATTCAGAAGCTTTTGACCCTGTAAGTGATGTTAAAGGACTCTGACAGCGTCTAACTCCCTTGCCTCTTTACTCTTCTGAATGTCTGTCTAATGTAAGATGTTTGATCTTCTTTCTTCCCTGAGCTAATAAAGTGATGAAGTACAAGGGGAGTTGGATTTCACTGGCAGGTGACAAGTAGCAAAAAAAAAGATATAGACTTCCACTGAGGACAAAGCCAAGGACCTTTGAGGGGAGATGATATTTGAGTTGTCTTAGCTGAGTGACCAAGGAGGACACATTTTAATAGCATTCACTTTGCTGAAGTCATCTACAAAAAATACTATTCTTCAGATAATATTTAGCGATCTATAACATATAGTACCAGTACTGTAAGACAAGAGGGAGGCCATGGGTTTAGTTAGTAATATTTCTACAGTGTCTGTCCAATAATTATAAACTTTAAAAAAGTCTTAATTCATATTATGAGGATATGTCCTGTTAACATTAATGAATTAGGTATTATTCAGAGGGAAATATATTCAGATCTCAATAACTCTATGACCTGGATATAGACCATAGGTTTCCTCCTTGTACTCATATGTTGTTTCTGGTTCACTAACATCCTGACAAAGCTATGGTGGGTTTTTTTCAAATTTCTTTCACTTGAAATTCAAAGGTCCAGAAAAATGGTTTAGTGTATAACTGGTCTTAGTAACCAGGCTTGTGAGAACCCCTTTGTAGTGACAGAAGTTGTAATTTAGAGATGCTCCCTAACTAGGTAGACTGAGGAAGTTAGTGACTGAGAGATGGTCTTTCAGTTAAATATCTAGTTAGTCGGAGAGGCCAATGGACCTTGGAGGTTGCCTATTGCTCCACAATAAAGTTCTCTGTTGTTAGATCTTGTTACTCATTGTGTGCCTGCATTTATTAGACCCAGTTATCACTCCATGGCATCAGAAGTGGTGAATGAGACAGGACTTTCACGAATTTGAGATCCAAACTGAAGAATTTGTAAACTGACATGACTATAAGTGATCTTCCTGCACAGTTATTGTCTAAGTTAAAGGACAGTTGGTCACAGAGATTTTGCAACTTCCACCTGACCTTTTATTGTCAGGCAATATAGCAGAGAACTGGAGAAAAAGGTCTGAGAGGTACCTAGGAGCCACAGGGGCAGAAAAGAAAAATGACAAAATCAAATTCTCAGTATTTGTGCATATTGTGGAGGAGGAAGTCCTAGTTGTATGTAACACCTTTACCTTTGAAGGCTAAAATAGGTGGTTACGTGTTATACTGTCCAAACTTGAGGGGTACTATGTGCCAAAAAAAATGAGGCCCTTGAAAGACATCGATTTTTTTATGTGCAGATACACAACAGAACAAAGTACTGATTTGTATGTTACTGAACAAAAGAGATCTAGTAAGAACAGTGCTTTTGGGGACTCGATAGAATCTCTGATTAAAACCAGAATTATTTGAGGCATAGTAGGCACTGCATTACAAGAAAGGCTACTGTGTGAGGGAGACCTGTCCCCAGAAAAGACTATCCAAATGTGTAGGGCACCAGAAACTATGAAGGCCTAGGCTGCAGAACCGAATGCACCCAGAGGCTGCGTTCATGCGCAGTGCGGATGTTTGGTTCCCTGGGGACAACTAGCAGCAGCACACGCTGCCACTAGTTGTCTCTGGAGAACGCCCGTGCCACGCATGCTCTGGCATGTGGCAAATTACTCTGGGTGGGGTAAGGGAGGCTAGGGCCAGCTCTGGGCTGGCCCCAGCAGCCTTACCTGCGGTCCTGGGGACCTCCTGGGATTGCAGCAGCGGCAATTCTGCCACGCAGAGCCTGGCTGGCAGCTGCAACATTGCTCTGGGCAGCCCAGTTCCACTTTTGAGCAGCGCATGCTGTCTGTGCATGCGCCGCTCTGCTTTTCTCCATGGGCTTTTTGACCCCTGAATATCCAGAGGTCAAAAAAAACCCTCCGCACTGCTCCCTTGCAGTGTGGAGAATAACTGAACCTGCACCACATACTGCACAGCCACACTCGTCTGGACACAACCGACGGGGTCATCCATGTAGCAGGCATGAAAGAATGTGGCCAGAAAAAAAAAAACACCTCACAGGGTGGAATTTATCACTGGCAAGGAGATTGCAAGGACAGAGAGAGCAGAGTAGACATGTACCACGTATGGAAGGCAGCATGGCCCCAAAACTGGGCTGCATTTGGCAAGCTCTGTTTTACCTGTAACAAGAAGAAACATTTTGCCCAGTACTGAAGACGCTAAACACAAAATCTTATGCATACAGTTGAAAGGATACTGAAAGGTTTTTATATAAGCAAAATTAACAAGAGGGACTGGATTTTGCCAGTGAAAGGGGAAGGAACAGTGGTTTAATTTGAATTGGACACTGGAACTCAGGTGAGTATTTTACCATATTTTCCTATTCTTATCAGAAAAGTTAAATACAAATGTCCGTGGAGACTACTAACAGCAATTGACCTCCAGTAAAAATTGATGAATCACAGTATTACATGGTTGGAAGGGACCTCAAGGGTTATCTAATCTAACACCAGCAGGAAAGCTTGCCCTATTATTGCCCATGTGGTAACTCTTCTATAGATGATAATTCAAGGAATGCAGATCACAGTGCAATTTCTTGGTACTTCTCAAGAGCACTTTTAAAACATACTGTAGAGTAAGTCCAACTCCAACTTCAATTATGTAACATTTCTCTTTAGTGGAGCTGATATGGGCAAAAATGGCCCCATTATGAGTTTGATGTTAAGAACATGAGTTAGCATCTTGATAAATCGGTATGTTCTGACTGAGTTGAGATTTGCTGACAGTTATGAATATCTCAGTATGACATCTTTATTATATCACAATGATGCCATGCATGAGTTTGAGGGTTTGTATATGTAGCTACCAAGTACAATGGGCAAATACCATCTACAAAAATCTAGAAGCCATGTATATTCAGGATGTCACAGTTGAACTGTGAACGTCACTTGTAAGCCATAATTATTCCTGAGCCTGTGCAATATTAATTAAAAGACTAGGCATATATATGCATGATATATTACTGACAAAGAAGAACACCATGACCTGAAATAAAATTGTGTATACAGAGTAGACACATGAGAAATGAGAATTCACAGTCTACAATAACCCTAAGAATGTGCAGAAACTGCTGATTATATTCACTAATAATTCAGTAAGTATGTCAGATATTTGAACAGAACTAGTTTTAAATTATAGCCCTTGTCTTGGGGATTAAGTCTCTGCTAAAAATACACAACGCCGCCCCCAATATATCATGACACTGTGGTGTAATAACAATGTCATTCTGTCCTGTTTTGAAGCGGCTCCAGTCCAGTCAATCAGGACATGTTGGTGTCTCATCAGACCAACATCAAACCCACAATTCTGTCACAGATTAGCCCTACTATTTATTCATCTAACATTTCTTATTCACAGAATACCAGATGTTTCCTGTGGGAACTTCTGTGCACACATGCAACTGATAAATTGAGAGGAAATTATTGAATTTAGAAGATAAACCTATCTGGGACTACAAAGATGGTCTCCAGCTGTGAATGGGTAAGATTTACCATTGAGCTAAAGGATCAGCTTTTCTAGCTCAAACCAGCAGATACATCATCACATTTAATCCAGATTTCCTCCCAGACACACAGGAGTTTGCAACTGACCAATAGAAGCAGAATTTCACCCGTAGCATGTAGCAAACAGGAAGACCAAGTCTCTGCCATTGTTTTATTACTAATCTTCCTGTTAATAAATGGGATTATATTTGGGGTGGAGATACAGAAAGCAGAGAAAGAAAATTAGATTTCTAAAAAGGTCGTTCTTATCTAAAAAGTAGCTGTAAGAATGGTACTTTGGGATTTAACAGCCTGTTCCTCCCATAACTCCAGAGTCAGATCTGCACAGCAGCAGCTGCAACAACTAAAGGTTTTGCTGCTAGTAAGGAGTGCTATAATAATGTGTTATGACTCTGCAGTGTCCTGGATTTCTGAATGCTGTTTCTGTATGAAGGGGTATAGGTTGTAACCATGGTCAAAGGACATAGGCAGACAAGGTTCTTTGGGTAAATCCAATTTCTTTTATTAAATCAACTCAAATAGTTGGAGCACAGACCAACTGCAGATGCTTCCTCAGCCTGACGAAGGGCATTTGTACCTGAAAGTTTGCAAAGAAGAATTTTTCCAACTATTTGAGTTGGCCTAATAAAAGATATTGGATTTACCCAAAGAACCTTGTCTGTGTCTCTATGAAGACATTCGTGTAACCCATGCATGCAGGAAGGTAATAATTTTAGATGGTTTTCTGTCATCAAGCACTTCAGAGTCATTAGGGGCAAAGACTATTAGCCTCAATGGCTCAGTCTCAGTTTTGGTCAGCCTGCAATACAGGAAAGACCAGAGCCTACCATGCAACAGCTCATTTACCCCTCAGGCAGCCTAATGGCTTTTTAACCGAAAGCTACTGGCTCACCAGGAGCTATGAGGGTGTGACCCCAGGGTTCTGCCTCTGCTGCTTACTGACTCAGGGAGAAGTGGCAGCCATTTTAGCACCGTGTCTGCATGCTTCTATTCCAGCAACAAAAAATGAGCTTCCCCACTGAAGACACACACTCCAGTTTTGGAAGTCTGATTTTGGGGGAAAGGGTGCATATGGTATATGGGTAGATATGACACACGAGGTAAATCTGAGCAAGCAAGTTCACATTCCTGAGGCAGTACAGCTTGCATTCATTGACGGTCCTAGTTGGACTAGTTAGTTTTTCAGAGGGAGGATTAATTTAGCTTGTGTGGCTTGCCCCTGTAACAGCTACACTGCTTTCAGTAGCTGTGCTCTCTTGGGCGCCTCTGCACAGCCCTGCATTGTGCCATGTAGACAGCCTTATGGATTTGACATCCCTACCACAAGTGTATAATATTACATGAGTTATTGACTCCTCCTCCAGGTATTCAGAGCTCATCAAGGAACCATGACCCCAAATCAATACCAGCGTCTCCGGCAGTCCTTTGTGCAGGAAAGGATGAAAGTTAAGACTGCTTGGGGTGGGCTTGGCTTGTTCTCTTAGGGTGTATAGGTTTTGGAGAACATATTACTTTCTGGCAGGCCATGCCCCATCTTGCTAAATCCAAACATTCCTGTGAGGAGTAGCATGTCCCTTCTTGCTCCTGAAGAGAGTAGAAGGTGATATATGCCTGTGGGACATACAGTTTTTCTTCCCTTTGCTCTCTTTTGGTCAAATTAAGTAGTACTGCCCCCTGAATGGGGAACAGGGAAGCTGACCCATCATGGGGCCATCTAAATTATGATAATAATAGTAAAAATGCAGAGACAATCAAATAGGAAAGTAAGTTTCAGACAACCATCTACCTGCAACCAGGAGGAGGAAGAGAGGCAAACCTAGGGCCCTGTTTTCCCAGCACGCGGTGCACAGAGATCCCAATGAGACCAATAACAGATCAGCATACTGAGAGCTTGTGGGGTCAGCCCCTCTGTCTTTGAGAGAGAAACATTTTCAAAGTTCAGTGTGTTAAGCTCCAGAAGTGGCCTTCCTTCCATTGCCCACATGCTGATGCTGGAACCTCTGGCACAGTGGCATGGCATGAGTTTACCAGGTTATCTGGGTATCAAATGAAACAACATGTGGTCTTTCTATCAGAATATCTGAAGCTGCGGCACACTTCTGTCCTACCCAATGAAACTAACTTGTCCGTGCTATCCACCAAATGTTGATTTTGAGTGGAACACTCCGATAGAGGCCAGTAAAGCACGCTCAGCTCTGCTTATTAATTCTGGTGTGGAAGAAAATCAGAACAACTACTACCTATGACTATAGGGGTGTTCCCTAAGGATCATTACCTCTCTCTGACAGTGGCCACTAGTAATTGTTGCTATGTCTCTGAGAATCAGAGGTACAACCCTGAAATATGGAGGTTTGTATCTAATAAAACTTTGCTATTGTGGCTAACGTCATTGCAGCTCTTTCTGTTTTCCAAGTAAATGTTCTGAAATCCCTTTTTAAAAATTCCTTCTAAGTTTTTGGCCTCATTAATGTCCTGTGGCAGTGAATTCAACTAACTAATTACAAACTCTGGAAAAAATACTACTTCCTTTTTTGTTTTAATGTTTGTAGCCTACTAGTTACAGTGGGTGTGTCCTTGTACTAATACCATGCAAAAAGAGGAATAAAAGCTCCTTATTAACATTTAGAATCTTATTTTGAAACATTCACTTTAAATCAAGGTTTTTTTCTGTATTCCCCAAAAGGATTATCACAGAATTCAAAACATATCCTTAAACCATAATTCCTCATGTAGATATGTAAAGTGCAAAATGTTACCTTCAGAAAGCAGTAAGAATGAATGTAGTTACCGAATTAAGTCTAGCAAGGCATCTGCAGAGCTCATAATTGGCTTTCCACTCTCTTCAGTGTTCTGCTTCTGTGCTGCCCCACCAGGATGGATGATGGAGACCATAATTATTCCCACAATCACAGCCACAAATGTTGTCCACAGATAATAAGTGACGGTTATGATGCCTAATCGACTAGAGGTCTTTGCATCCAGGGCTGCTAGCCCAGACATTAAGCTGTAAAAAAAAAACACAAAACATACAGAATCTTTCACATACAATGAGTGCAGTACAAAACTTCATTTCTGACTTATTCTCATTTCCCTGCTTCTACATGACAACCCTGCATAGATCCTGCAAGGAAAGTCAAGGAGACTGAACCTTGGTCTGAAAGTACATGCCCCTGCTGCCTGAGATAAGAGACCAGATTCTGGTAGCTTGAAAGAAGTACCAGACTTAATGGCCCACAAGTAGTTTAGCCACTGAGGATTGGGGAGAATGGCGGGGCAGACAGCAGCACAACAACATTAAAGGCCCATGGGACTAATCTACTGCACATTAGCATAGTTTTTGCCAGCCATGCTAATGTGCAGTAGAATCAGTCCAATGGGCATTAAGTGTCTCAAGTAGACACACCCAGTTAGTTGTAAATATGTCTGGTGGATTTCCAACTCAGTGAGAACTGGAATGAGATTACCAGATTCATTTCTCACATAAATCGATTGATCACTGTAGACAAGAATCACTTAGACCAATAACCTACTGCGTATTTTGCCTGGTTCCTCAATCAAGGTAGATTACACTTAAATCTAGAATAAATCTGAACCTTGCAGATTCCTTTTGCATACCGTCTCTAAGATACAGCCTTTTTCCAGCCATTTACAAAGCAAAAATGCATCTAAGCATTTAGTTAGATTAGTTTAGATTATTGCGGCATCCTTTTCTCCAGCCTTAACAGATGCATTTAGAATGCAGCTGCAGTGATCGTTCTGCTAGCCCATCACTTTGACCATGTCTGCCTCTTTCCATCCAACCACTGGCTTCCTTCATCAAATCTAAGGTGCTTGTCCTACCCTACCCATCAGATCTCATTCAGCATTGAGAAGTTGACTCCTGCCTCGGATCAGCCCATTTTGCTAGCCTCCATGGTTCACTTGTTAGACTTTCAAACAAGCACTTTCATGCTTTATTGCCCACTGCCCTTAGGGCAGGGAACACCATTTTGTTCTCTGTTGTTCAGTGTCTGGCACAATGGACATTTGGTCCATGACTAGGGATCCTAAGTGTGATAGTAATGTCAATAATAAGTAATAGGAGCCATAAGTACCTGAGAGAGATACAGACAGTATCGATTTATGATTGCTGCTAATATGCATTTAAATGATTGGTTCTGGATGAGTTACATGCCCTCAACAGCTTGTTATTCTTTTTGTGAAAAAATAAACGGATAGTAACATGAGATATTCCATTGACCATGATGAGAATGCACACACCCTGTCATTAGCCTCCAAGCTTCACCTCAGTTGTATTTTGAAAATAATACAGCAAGCGTGGCCCTCACTCTGGCAAGAGAAGTGAATGCAGTGCTCACTACCCATCCCTGCACACATCCTTGTCACCAATGCAGGACGGGCAGCAGTGGTTTTGCAGAAGCTGCATCTACCCCGCAGCCTGTGTAGCTGCCAGTGGGGTGCTTTACACTCCCTCTCTCCCCCATGTAGGTGCAGTAGACAAACCACCATCTGGGTTATAATTTTGCTCTAGGCTGCTTTGAACTTGGTCCAGGGTAATAAAGCTTTAGATCATCCAAGGCTGAGGTTAGATTTTTTAATAAATGTGGAAACTTCAATGTTTTTCTTGGCTTTGCTTTATATTTAATATTTTTAAAATAATTTCTGTCTATTTTCGTTAAATGTATGGCAGGGAAAAATACTGGAGAAGTACAACCTTAGTATCTCGATCCAATGTGGCCCTTTTATGCAGCTGCATTGCTGAAATGACAAAATCTTTTTTTGACTCTTCCGTCTATTAGCAAACACCTTCTGATAGTTCTTACTGCATGGGATCTTTGCCCTTGCACTGTTCAATGAGGTTGTCCAAAACTAAAATGCAGCTTAACCTTTACGGTAGATTTAGCGAATAACAACAGTGGGATTTAATGCTCAGGTTCCCTCTATTCAGTAGATTAGCTAAGAAAATGCATTGTTTTCCTGCTTTGCCAACTCCAGTTCAGCATGTTTTGTTATTATCAGTTTATGGTAATGCTGGTGGAAGAATGGAAGGAGAACAAGACAGTTTTATAAAGCAGTTGTGTTAAATATTGCAACCCAAGACGTTCCATGATGAATGGAATTTTCTGCTGAATAATATTGTTGTCAATAACTGTAGTTTCTAAGATCAAATTCTTCTTTAAAATCAAATTCTCCTATGAAGTGACACTTATTTTCAAGTGTAACCAAGAGCAAAATTTGATCTTTAATTACTATTACTTGTTGGGGTCCTGAAAGAAGACTGATTAAGATGATGTAGGCTGGTTTTAGAACTGGGTGAAAAATATAGACTCTTTTTCCAGATTACTAGATCGTTTTCAAACAAGTGCTTGATTACTTCAGATTTATTTGTTATCTACAAGAATTTGCTGAGTTGTTTTTTTTTTAACTATTTGCTATTTTTTGCTTACACTATTTAAGCGATCAGCTGGCATTGATTCCATGCAGTAAATGAAATATCTTAATCTAGGGGTTGTCAACCGGGGGTACATGTACCCCTGGGGGTACTTGGGAAGGCCCTAGGGGGTATGTAGAGTGCCGCTGCCGTGCACCACCGTACACTGCTGCCACTACACTGCTTTGCATTTGACCACCAGGGGACGACCTGCTCTGCTCATCGACTGGTCCTCAGAGGACCCCCATTCACTCCACATGCAGAAGGGGGTACCCATCATAAGGGGTACACTCCTCAAAAGAGGTTGAAAACCCCTGTCTTAATCAATACTAACAGTTTAGATAATCACTCATTCATTAAAAATACACAGAACTGGGTATTATGACTGTTTTACAAATATCGTTGTCTGAACACTTATGAACAATCTGAGCCAACAAATAAGAACGAATTGAATTTGGTACTTTTATTTGCAAAACTGGAGGACTTGTCTGCATGTCCTAGCACTGGGAGGGACCAGTTCTTGTCTGGAGTCTTCTCAGGAGTCCTGCCTGCAGGTTTTTCTGGAGTCTTGTCTGCTTTCTTAAAGAAAATGTCCAAGCAAGTTTGGACAGACGTTCTCCAGGGAGATGGGTGACGCAGCGAACTTGTTCACTGGCGTGGCACCACATCGGATCAAGCGTTGTAAAGTCGAAACTGATGTCAGAAAGTTGAAACAGGGTGTCAATGTATAAACGTTGTTAGTGCGAAACGCTTTAAGTCGAGGACTGCCTGTAGTGTATACGATGCTTTAAGTGTTGTGGAACCTGGTTGTTTAGATTGCAGAGTTGCCGTTTGGAAAGCCAATATAATATGCTTTATTTATAAGAATCAGTAATTGTGCTCTGGCTTTTGATTTACCTCTGTTTGTCACTAAATCTTGTAAATGAAAATGAATTACATTGCACTAGTTAAATAATGCAATAGGTGTGGCAAATCCAATGCCTTTTATTAGACCAACTCAAATAGTTGGTTTAATAAAAGATAACGTATTTACCTAAATAACCTTGTCTGCATATGTCCTTAGACCAACATGACTACAACCTACATCCCTGAAATAGTTCTGGCAAGAAATTTCATATAATCAGGGCCAGATTAACCCGTTAGTGGGCCCTCAGCAATCAAATGTGTGGGCCTCAGGCTGCTCAAGACGCCCCTCACTACCCTGGTGCTGCCGCCTGCAGGGAGTGGGGCTCAGAGCTGCTGCTAGGAAGCAGCCATGGTAACGGCGAGGCCAGTGGAGGTGAGGGGTAGGGCAGAGAAGGGAGGCAGACAGGGCCATTCGTGCTGCAGCTGTGGAGGGAAGGACTGGGTCTCTCTGCAGCTCAGGGCCCTATGCATGTGCCTAGTTTGCCTATGCAGTAATCTGGCCCTGAATATATTAAAGATAGAGAAATCCTCCTAAACTCCCCCAGATTTTGTCAAGCCGCTGCAGCCTGTTTCGAGCCACAGCCTGAGAAGTGCTGGGCATGTGCAATTCTCATTGAAATAAAGGGAAGCTATTGGGGCACTGACCTCCTTCTCTTAATGCAGTCAATGACAGCTGTGCCAGTGAGTTTCCAGGGAGTGAGGTATCCAGGTGTGCGGTCCCTCATAGGAGAGGGAGAGAGAAGCTGGAGCAAAGTGTGAGGCCTACTGTGGCTTAGCTGAGAACTGCCTATACCTTGTAGTTCCCAGTCCTGTGCCCTAATCAAACGCACTTCTCTCTTTTCATCCATCCATCCATCTTCTTGTATAAGCAAAGCCTAAAAGAGTCTAAAAAATCATGATAGGGTCATAGAAACATTGGGCTGGAAGGGATCTCATGAGATCAACTACTCCCCATGCTCAAGGCACAATTTCTCTAGGTAGCCTGTTCCAATGCTTGACCACCCTCAGAGTCAGAAAGTTCCTCCTAATCTCCAGCCTAAATTTCCTTTGCTGCAGCTTGAGGCCATTATTCCTAGTCCTGTCCCTTATGGCCACAAAGGAATCTGTCTTCTCTATAATCCCACCTCTATCTTCTCTATAATCATCCTTCAGGTATTGGAAGACTGATACCAAATCCCCCCTAGTTTTCTCTACCAAATCAAGAATCCAGAGTCACCCACCCCACACAGAAACACATACCCAAATTGCAGTAAAATGCGCTGATCCTGGATCGGCCTTGTTAGCCATCTTTTGACCCTCAGGTAAGGCAATCGTGGAAGACAATTAGCCTCGACTGTGAGGGATTGCCAATGATGACAGTAAGTGTTCTCTTCTTCAGATTAAATAACCCTAGTT
Organism: Gavialis gangeticus; assembly: GCF_001723915.1. Classification (NCBI taxonomy): domain Eukaryota; kingdom Metazoa; phylum Chordata; order Crocodylia; family Gavialidae; genus Gavialis; species Gavialis gangeticus. Next base: position 16,464,747 of record NW_017728993.1, on the reverse strand, counting down.
CTTCCAACCTTCTTTCAAAAGTTGTTTCCCAGGTCCTTGATCATTTTTGTTGCTCTGTACTGGACTCTTTCCAATCTTTCACATCCTTCTTGAAGTGCAGGGCTCAAAACTGGACACAGTAATCCAGGTGAAGCCTCACTTGTGCTAAATAGAGTGGAAGAATCAGTGTCCTTGATTTGCAAGTGACACTCCTGTTAATACAACCCAGGATGCTGTTGGCATTTGTTGCAACAAGACCACATTGTAGGTTCATCTTACAGTCTACTGCAGAAGTGTCAAACTCATTTGACCCTGTGAGCTGGATGAGTGCCATGGAGCTAGCTCATGGGGCTGATTAGGCCCATGGATCCCCAAGCTGGAGCCAGTGCCTGCAGTGCCTGTTCTGGAACATAAGCCACATGTGGCACCTGTTTCAGCCAATCTGTGATCTGCACGGCATATGCCTCTGGTCTGGGATTTTGCTGCATGTAGTACCTGCTCCAACTGGTCTGGGACATGCACAGCATGACATGCCTGCAGCTGCCATATGCAGCATGGGTCACAGACCAGCTGGAGTGGGTCCTGCATGTGGTATGTGTCCCAGACTGGCCAGAGGGTGGGCATTGTGTGTGGCACAGTCCAGGATTGGCCAGGGCAGACACTACATGTAGCATGGATCCCAGAGCTGGTGCATCCTGGGTCCTGCCTGCGGTCGCTGGTCTGGTCCACGTTGCAGGGCCTGCTTAGATCAAGGGGCAGTACTGTGAGCTGGGTGATGGGGGCTTTGTGGGCCAGATCCTGTCTGCAAGCCATACCTTTGACAGCCCTGGTCTACTGTAATTACAGGTCTTTCTCTGCAGTATTGCATTCCCCAGTCTGCATTTGTGCATGCAATTGTTTGTCTCAAGTGCAGGCCATTACGCTTGTCCCTGTTGACTCTCATCTGGCTGACTGCAGACCATTTCTCCAGTCTGTCCAAGTCATTCTAGATCCTAGCCCTGCCTTGGCTCCACACAACTTGGTGTAATCTTTAGATTTGCTAAGCACGCACTCAGTCCCATCTGGCTCTCAGGCAGGTGTCGCACTATTTAGCTAGCGCTGTGCAAGTAATAATGACATATAGCCCCTAACTGAAACAGGCTCTCCTAATAGTTAAACCAAACACATACTCAGAAGAGCAGGACACATTCCTTTCCCTCTGCCTGGCCAGGATGGGACTGGGCAATGTCCCCTTTTTTCCTTGGAGCCAGGCCACACGCCTCCCCCTGCATGGCTGGTTTGGGGCCAGGACATGCCCCCTTTCCCCCATGCCTGGCCAGGTTGGAACTGGGCCACGTCCCCTTCTTCCTGAGGGGCCAACCTGTGCCCCCTCCCACTACACAACTGGTTTGAGGCCGGGCCATGCTCCCTTCTCCCACAGGCCTGGGCCATGCCCCCTTTCCCCTCACCCAGCCAGATTGGGGCTGGGCCACACCCCCAAGCCCCCCATGGGGCTGGACTGGGGCTGGGTCATGCCCCTCCCCCCACACAGAGTCAGGCTGGGGCTGGGACAAGTCCTCTTTCCCCTGCACAGCTGGATCAGGGCCAGGCTGTTCCCTGCCTCCCTCTGCATGGCCAGACAGGGCCCCACAGTGCCCACCGGGAAGCCAGATTGGGTCCACTGGCTGGATCCAGCCTGTAGATACTGCCCATCCAGCCTGCCAGACAAAAAGGTTGAGCACCACTGCCCTAGTTCATGTGGACTGAAACCAGTGCCCTTCCCCTTGGTAGCTGTTACTAAAGTCCCACATGCTGTTACTAAAGTCCCACATAAAACAATATGAGAATTCAAAATCCTAGTGATTTCCTCTATTGCTATAAGCTATAACCTAACAGGCCTTGGGGTCTGTACATATTCTACTACAGGTTTAACTGCCTGATCCTAATGGTGGAGCTGGATGAAAATCTCATTGCTGTTTTCTGCGTTGGTTTATAAATGGGCAGGGGATTATCATCTCTTGGAGCTGAGCCTATAGGCACTGTGGATGCAAAGTGAGATGGGGTTTGATTATTCACAAAACAAGTACATCTATAGTATTTACTTGATTTTGAGATGAGCCCCCTTATTTCACTTGAGGGAAATTCCCCCCCGCCCTTGTCTTAGAATTGAGTACAGTGGCAGTGGGGAGGCAGGTGGTTGCTGTGGCTTGGGCCCCTACTTGGAGTCAGGACTGTAGCTGCAGCTGCTGCCTGTCCCCACCCTCACTACCTCTGCACCCCCATATCTTCCCCCCACCCCGCACACAGGCTCTGCTCCCCACCTTCTGCTCTCCCTCCCCGCTCACTTTTGCTCTGTGCAGCCTGCGGTAATGGGCACGGCCCAGCCCTGTAGCACTGGCATGCAGCACTGCTATGGGGACTGGACTGGGCTGGGGCCATGCTTACAGCCCCAGGCTAAAACAGAGATGAATCCTGCTGCATGGAGCAAGGGTAAGGGGTGAGGGGAGGAAGGAGCAGATGCTGGAGGGGAGGGAAAACAGAGGCTGGGGGGAGAGCAGGAGGGGAAGCAGACAAAGAGTGGAAAGGGGGCACCTGAGACTGTGGGGCTGCAGACAGGTGGCAGAGGGGCAGATGCAAGTGGGGGTAAGCTTCCTGACCTCCCCACATCAGCTACTCTCCACTACCTGCTTCCCTGCAGTGATGGGAGGATGAATTAAAGACAACCCTCCAATAATTAGATTCTATACATGGAAAATTATAACAAATGTATAAAATTTTCCAGGTACAGAATCTAATTGTTGGGTGGTCATTTTAAATTCAGGGGTGTCTTAGATTTGAGTAAATATGGTATAAGTCTCTTGGAATAAAGCCCTTATAAAATGTGTCTGCTACTTCATTTGCCTTTGGAAGTCATCATCAGTCCAAGGACAGGGGAACTACACATAGGGGTATGTTCTTTAGTTCAGATCTAATCACATGTTGGCTCTTAGGTGACAAATCCTGGAGGGGGGTAATAATAAGATTGTTCTGTCTTGGGGATATTCATTAACAAGATCATCATCTGTAATGGGATTATCCTGCCACCAGATAAAGTCATGATCAGTTTGGACTGTGACAAGAAAGTCCTCAAAAGTAATTAACTGTGGAGGCACAACTGATGAAACCAATGGAGGGAAAAAGGGCTGAGCTAGGGCCTAGATATAGAGAAAGCATCATGTGGTTCATTTCCAATGCCCAAACTAGGAAGTAATAGAACTGTAGTATTGTTACACTCATGACAGTTTGGGAAATGTGCAAGAAGCAAGGTTTGTTTGGTGATACCTTTAATTGGACCAATTATATTGTTGGGAAAGATGTTAGACAAGTTTGGGGACAACTAAGGAAGGGCACTTTGTGCCCAAAAGCTTGTTGGTAACATCTCTCTCAACTATATAGCTGGTCCAACACAGGGTATTATCAATCAAACCTTACTGAAAAGGAGTAAGGGCAGTAGCAGAAGAGAATTCTGTGAAGGCTGCAGACAAAGCAGCTAAAAGTGCTCTAGGCCATAGGACCCAGTCAGCACCTGGGGTGGCTGCCCCAGTCCTAGTTACGCTAGTGGCTGCAGGTGCCATTAGACATGCCTCTTTTTAAGCATGTTCTGACCTTCAAGGAGAGAAATCTAGTAACTAGTATAACCTGTCTGGCAGTGACTGTCATTCTTTCTTATCAGTATTAATTAACGCTTGAAGTCAAGAAGGGGGAAGATGGGGAGGGCACTTTATCTATCAAAAAACCCAACCGGCTAATTTCATAGATTTCATAGACATTAGGGCTGGAAGGGACCTTGCAAGATCATCCAGTCCAGCCCCCTGCCCAAAGGGCAGGCAGTCAACAGGGGTCAAATGATCCCATTACATGGCATATTCTATAACTATTACATGAAATATAGAATATGCCATCCCTCTATAAAGACAGGGTCTCTTTGTTATTGATCCTAATAGCACTTACAGTGTATGGGAGAATGACAGCAAAAAATGTACCTCATGTTTCCTAGAAAACAGAGATCAGCAGACACGAGCTTCCAAACAGACCGAATCAAACTGAGATTTTTTTATATTCCACTTCTTGTCAGACACAATCTCATCCACGTAAGAAAACAAGAATCATCTCAGCAGTTTCCCCAGCTCTATGTCCAAGACCATGTATTGCTTCATTCTACACCTCATGCTCCAGGTTTAAGCCAAATCTCTAATCAGGATAAAAATGTTTCTCACAGTTTCTTTTGAAACCTATGTGCTAGCCAGTCTCAGAGACATTATAAAAAACTGGATGGATCATAGGTCTGATCCAGTATTACTCTGTACTCCTCTCATTCCTACACCCATGAGCTATTTATGTGATGCAAAGATTGTTCCAATTACACAGAAAAAAACATCTTTCAGGGGCTTTTCTTTGTATTCCCTGGGGTTGTCTGCTTCTTCTTTTTCCTGCGTCAACCTAATTTATCAAACAAATCTTTGATGAACATCCATAATGTGGATTCCCAGAGTCCACCCAGTCTGAAAAGTTGGCCATCTTCATTGTATCTGCTGCAAGTTCTGTGCTCATTTAGTCCATACACTTCTGAGAGCCTCTAACCTCATTAAAGCCAGTTTACTGATAGATACAAAGGGTGCCTATACGTATGCTTAGGGGTGGGAACACTTTAATTAGAGTGGTTCCAGGAGAGGTTCTCTAATTAAAACACCACAGTGTCATGTGTATCAAGCCCCTGCACATTTAAAAATGGCCATGGGACACTTTAATTAAAGCTCATTTGATGAGCTTTAGTTAAAGCACCCCAGTGGCCATTCTTAAACCCGCAGGGGCTTATACACATGACACTGCAGCAGTACTAGAGTGTTCAAATTAGAGTGTGGATTAATTAAGTCTGCTGCCATGCATTCTAATTAGATGCACTGAAGCATGTGTAGAGGCACCCACAGATTTTAAATGCTGCACACTGATGGCCCGTATCTGCATAATGATCTGCATTAGCTGTAGGGTTTAGATTTTTATTTTTAAAAGTGAAATATCTTTTCACTGAGGCCTTTGTTAGCTCTGTACTTACATTGCTCTATTTTCTAGAAGACAATGTATTTTTCCATATAATAGCCAATTCTCTCCTGTCTCTTTTATCCTAATCTACCAGGAAATCTCACTAATCCACAAGGGATCTTCATGAAGTTAGTGAATTTACACTGCACATGAAATGCAATGCAAAATTTACAGCATAAGAACATATGATGAATTTACAGTTTCAAACAAGAGCAGAATATGGACAATGCCTTCTACATACCATTTTAATGACACAAAGGCTCTACAATGTAACAAGATTTTAGTTGCCAGAAAATATTTTATTGCTAATCAGCTTAGCAGAAACACTTGGGGTATGGGTGTATAAACAATTTACTCAGGGGGTTAATGGTGGCCAGGCTTTCTTGTGTGCATCTCCCCATGGGCATGCTCTTACCCTAGAGCAGTGGTTCTCAAACTTTTTTTCACGGACCACTTGAAAATTGCTGAGTGTCTCAGCAGACCACTTAATAAACTTTTTTTTGTTCTGATCTCTGTCGTCAGAAAAAATAAATCAAGTACAAAGCCAAGTACAGATATTCTCGATTGTTCCGCAACCTTTCTGCGGACCACCCGAATGGAGCTCACGGACCAGTGGTGATCCGCAGACCATAGTTTGAAAACCTCTACCCTAGAGTAAATAACCGCTAAACTGTAGTAGCTTAGTCCTCAATGAAAGAGTGGTATATTAAAGTGGTTTGGCTTCTACTTACTGGATGCATCTACAGGTGCTATTAATTCACCTGAATAAACTCCAGCACAGTTTGCACTGGAGTTGATTGCTCCTGAGCACAGAGTTTACACGTGTACCCAAAACCACAGCACGCTGAGCCAGGTCAGAGCAACCCCAGCTGCTAGGGGATCCAGGGGAGTCAGCCTGTCAGCTTGGAGCTGCTCCGCCTCCGCTCAACATGCTGCAGAGGGGTTGGCTGGGGCATGAGGGTGCTACAATGCAGGGCTATTTGGCAGGTAGCCTCAAACCATAGCACCCTCATGTCCCAGCCAGCCCTGGTCACCCTCTGCACGTGCATTATGGTACACTAAACTCTGCTGTAGGACAGTACTTGTCCTGTACAGTACTATCCTACAGAGGAGTTACTTAGTTTACTGTGGCCTAAGAGCACCACACATGTAGATGATGCTTTGCTGTGGAGCAAATTAGTCAACTGCAGTAAAGCGCAAGTGTAGATGCACCTACTGTGAGGTAAGAGTACGTGCATAGGCAGAACTGCTGATACGTGTAAAGCCACACCCAATATTGCCATGTGGTACATCGGCCATGTGGCACAGGTCTGGCTAAATTGTTTTATGTAATCAGACTGGATTAATGTCAAAGGGATGTTCCATAATAGTAATACTTCATCCTGATGTAGAGCCTTTTATCAGACTGCCTCAGTAGGGTCTACAGCAAGGTTACCATTTTTACCAATGTGAATCAGGAAACCTTCTTGCCAGTATTTGGTTTGTACATTTGGTTCTCAATTTAGGAGTCCGGGAAGAGAGAAGATCCAGGGAAGCTGGAAGGTCACAAAGCACTGTATGGTATCTAACTACAAGGGACTATGGAAGGGAAAGAAATATCTTAAGGATCACATGATTCTTTTTAAAATAAAAGACTGATTAAATATAAAGGCCAGGTATTTATAAAACCACTCAATGGTGGCCAGAGAACAGAAACTACTGATTAATGTGCTTCATTTCCACTTCAAGTAAAATCTGTTTGGAAAAGCAAAGACTTTTACAAAATGATTTCTTAATAATGATGAGGGAAACTGCTCAAGGTTTCCAGTAGCCCTAATCAGACAGCCCTATAACAAACAAATAATTTCTCTTTAGAGCTGATGATTCTCTGGGGTCATTTAGGTGCTGCTGGTACGCATCAGATGGATACACAGGAGGCCTTTTACATGTATTAGTAAAATCAGAAGCTTCCTATATGACATCCTTTTTGATCTCCCTCAACATCCAAACATATCAGTGGAAAGGGAAAATAAAAGAAGCTGATCATACGACCCCATTCTGCATGCATGTTTCTCTTCCTCAGCACCAGAAGCCATCTGGATATTGCTTTGAAATAGATGGATTATGGATAAAGTTATCAAAGAGGATTAGTGTGATTAGAAAGACAGTAATCCTGTCAAGAAGTAATGGTCAAGTATTAACCACCAACCGTCATTACTCGAATCACGTTTGTTTTTATTCACCCCCACCCCCAATCATATTCTCATTTTGTAATTGCATGCCACGGAAAAGACTTTCCTAAGCAAGATCTCCCATTGAGGCTGGGAAGCCCCTGTCACTGCTGCATTAGAGATGATTATATTATTGTTACCTGCGTGGAAGGACAGTGATGCATTCACTAATGCTTCTTGATTTATTTGGTGTGAGCCTGTTCACCTTTTTGTTCAGGTCAGTCCTTTGAAGTCTCTGCACTGCACTAATTGTTTGCATTTCTGTCATACTTTCCAGAGGTCTCAGTGCTTTGTAAATGCGAACAAATTTAGCCCTCACTGATGCAGAGAAGCATTCTTAGTCATACATTTCAGTAGGAAACAGGGTTTAGGAGACCTGTCTAGAGGCAAGCTGGAGGTCTGTGACAAAATCAAGAGTACAGCATAGTTTTCCTGATAGCCACTACCAGGGGCAGATCCAGGATTTCCCAAAGGGGGGTGCAGCCCCTCAATGCAGACCCCATGCTCCCAGTCTCCTCTGCTTCACCAGTGTGGACAGACTACACTGTGGGAGCTTCTAGGGAGTTTTTAAAGTCCTAAAGCAAGTGAAAATGCCCTCCCTTCCTGCTCAGATGTGGCATCCTTCCCTTCCCCCTTCCTGACCCCACCGTATTCTCCACAGTTGGGGCACAGGGAAGTTTCAGAGCCAGCCAGGCTGAGCAGGGGCTGAGCTCATTTGGGAAGGGGCAATAGTAACAGGATTACTGCCCCGTCACAGCACAGAAAAGGGGAACCCCTGTCCATCTTTGCTGCCACTGTCCCCATCCCCATCCCCAGCTGAGCCCAGGCCCTGCACAGCAGGCAGGAATAGCTCTAGTGCTTCACCACCTGCAGAAGAGCAGGGAAAGGCAGGCAGGGAATGGGGAGGAGAGGTGGGGATGTAGGAAAGGGGCAGGGAGAGGGCATTTCTTTGAGCAGGAAATGGAAGGGAGAGAGTATTTTCACTGGCTTTGGGAACTTCAAAAAGTCCCTGGAAGCTCCACGGTGCAGTCCAATCCAAAGGAGGGTTGCAGCTAAGCTACTGCACCCCCTCTGGATCCGTCCCTGGCCACTACTGCCAGGGTAGTGGCAAATGACACTGGTAAATGACAAATTAACCTTTTTCAAGACAATCCATTTATGAAGATGTCTACAGATGAGGATGGAGTTGCAGCCTTCTCCTGATCTGAGCAAGAAGCTATTCCATTCTGCCATTTTGGAACAGACTGTTACTATAAACCTTAAAGACTTTAGAGTGATGACAAAAAAAAAAGTTTGGCAGTGTAAAGGAGGAATTTTACACTGAAGCATGTAAATAAAGGAAATTATTTTAAAAAATGCATCTGCCCAGAATTTCCTGAGCTCTGTGGATCACAAGACAATCACTCTAGTGCAAGGCTGATCTTGTAGAAGTGGAGAGGTGGTCCTGTGCCTCTTGCCTACTCCTGCCCTAACTTTTATTGCTAGCACAGAAAGGGAACAAGGGCATGAACGCTCAGCCTGTGTCTGTGTGACATTCAGATCCTTATCTGCGTGTTTCATTCCTATGGCAGCCATGGGGCTGCTCTAAGACACTGTCAGGGGGCACTGACGATGCATAGTGGGTCATAAGCATGTGCACCCCCTGCAACTGGCAGTGCACCCCCTGTGAAAAGTGCCACCAATGCTGCTGGTGGCGCCTGCAGATGGTCGCCACTCGCCCCTCACTGCCGAGGCTGGGGGGTCACGGAGGCAGCAAAAGAATTAAGTCCAAAAGTGAGCTCTGAGACTCACATGCAGACCACCTCTGACCTCTTTTCTGTGCAGGTTTGGCTTTAGTGGAGGATTTCATAGATTTCCTGGAGAAGGGACCTTGCAAGATCATGGGGTCCAGCCCCCTGCCCAAGTAGAGAGGTGTTTCCTCCTTCTCTGAGCCATCTCAGCTTCTCCTTCTTGTCCCAGAGAGAAATGCTGAACTTGCGACTCACTACCTGTCTCCAGCAGAGTGACCGCAACCATCACAGCTCCTGCAGTAATCCTGTGTACAGAAAAAGAGGAAGAGCCTCTGCCCCTCCGCTGACTCCTGTCAGCTGGGAAATGAGACGACTGAAGGCCCCAGACAGAACGTTCTGGAGGACAGAGCAACACAGGGCAATACACTGGCTCTTCCTCAATCTGCTCTTAGACTCTGACAGAGGTGCAAAGCCTGCATGAAAGAACCTGGCTGACTTGGACAGAAATAGTCTCTCCTTTTCACTTTCCCCCCGCTCCTCGCAAAAACTGGACCCATAAGTGAAGCTGAATCATGGACAAAATAATCTGAAATGGGCAAATGCCTCATCATAACTTGAAGCTTTTTAAAACTGTATTTATGTAATATTAGATATCAGAAAAATGTTCAAAATTTTGACCAAAAAATGAAATAATTTCCACAAAATTTCCTTCTTGCTTTTTGACTAGATTTTTGGTGTTAATAATAAACTGGGAACCCTATTTGTCCCAAACGCAGTCCCAATTCCATCCATGTATTCTGTTTTCTTACAGCATATCAGTCAGATCTGTACTAGTTCAGGAGGGCCCCAAATGATGCAGGAGATATGTCATTAAATACCTGCTAGTCTACCTCAAAGCTGCTGTTTTAAAGAAACACAGTAAATGCAACCCATAATAAAAGAAGACCCAGTTCTTAAAGAGCTCTTTCCAGAACCACCCATCCTAGCCTTTAAACAAGCACCGAACCTCACTAACCTCATCATCACAAGCAAACTCCCTGTGACCCAAACCATACCAAATGTGTCTAGACCATGCCAAGACAAAAAAAGCAAAACCTGCCAACACATTTCCACTACTCCCACCATAACTAGACCCCACAACAGAAACATCATCATTCCTGGATCTTACAGCTGCACCTCCAGAAATGTTATACATCTCATCCAGTGCACCACATGCCCCAATGGAAAATATGCAGGAGAAACCAAGCAACAACTGTGCACCAGAATGAACACACATGAAAATCTATCAAAAACAAAAATACCCAACCACCTATGGGGGCACAGGACAATCACTCCCTCTCTGATCTCTCAGTTCTAATCCTCAAAGGGAACTTACAAAACACCTTTCATAGACGACCCCACGAACTTCACTTCATAAATCTGCAAGATACAAATAATCATGGACCCAATATAGACAGTGTGGATTTATGACACACTACAACCTATCTGACACCTGATTCACCAGGTACCTGCCAAACCTGACCTTTTACACTTTTAATTTCCACCCCTTCCTCCCCTTCCCTCCCCTCCTCTTCTATCCTTTGTCTTCCTAATTTTCAGCTATTTATTTTTTCACAAACAGCCTCTTTTCTAACTTGGAAAACTACTACAGTAGAGTCTCCCTTACTTACCTTTGGCTTTCCCCCCCACCCCTTGTTTCTCCCATCCCGGCCCTTCTGTATCTTTTATTTTCCTAATTTCCACCTATTTACATTCTCACTAACATCCTGTCACACTTTTAGCCTCTTTCATTCCTTGGAGTCTCAGAACAGCAGAGACTCCCTATGCCTAAAGATGGGTGATTGTGCCCAAAAGTTTGCAAAGAACTTTTTTCCAACTACTCAGTTGTTCTAATAAAAGAGATCACATCTACCCAAAGAACCTTGCCTGCCAAAGTAAATGCACACATAGGTCCTGCCTGCCATGAACACAGGTTTTCCCCATTAGGCTGGGTGGCACTATAGTTTTGAGAAATATTTTAGGGCATGGAAAGAAAGAACAACACAAGATCTTACCAACCCTCAAATCTTCCTTCTGAGTCTTCCTTCCCCCTCATTGCATACTACCTGAATCCAGTGCAGAGACAGTAATTTGAGGACATTCAAGGCTTTAATCTTAGCATGGATTAACGGCAGGATTTATTACTTCTAGTCCTACTGATATCTGCTACTGCCTAATAGCTCTATCCTTGCAGCAGAAATGTCACTTTGGGGCTTTCTCGAAGTGTCCAGTAGACCCACTGTGGTAGGAGGCAGTGTACGGCAGCCTCTGATCTCAGAGAGATAAAAAAGAGCCAAGAAATTGTAGCATTCTCTGCATTCAGAAAATGCAAGTGGTTTTGTTGACTCTAACTGCTCTGAGAAAGAAAATTTATTTTCGCAAGCCAGAGGTCAGGATGCAAGTGAAATTAAATATAAAATATGCCAGTAAGGCTTTAGATTTATGGTAATATACAGTTAATAACTGTCAGTTTTCCGTCCTCGGCTCTTTCATATGTTTTCAGAATAAGAATAGAACAAATCGAGTTTAAAACACAGGCAGCTTGAATTATGGATAAACAAACGTCAAATTCATTCAACTGTTTATGATTCACAGATGTTTTTATCCTGAGGTAACAGAGTAAATGCATCCAACTCCTCCAACCTTGCATGTCATTGCTTAATTTATGAAACTGTTCAAGTATTCAAATGAGTTTAGAAGGCTACAGAAGGTTTAGACAGGCCTACCAATTACTCATGCTCAATTTGTAACCACTCTTTCTGCACCAGTTCACTCTGTGATAACAAACATGCATCCTGAAAAATTAGATCCCTATAGATATTTCCTATGCAATTTCTATTGGATCAATTCTATTTAGTTGTTATGTCATACTTAACTCTTTGCAACATGACTTTTTTACTAAAGTATCATGCAGCTTTTTTTACCGGTAGAACAGAAACTTGTACCACAACATTTAATGTGGGGGTCAAACACTAATGCCAGATGACCTGAACTATTCCTGAAGAATTCCTTACGTCATCCCTTGTGGCAGCCCCCACTTGAGATGTATGGGAGGGCTGGACTGGGGCCAGAGGCAGTAGCCACAGTGCTGTGTTCCAGTAATAATGTAACACGGAGTAATCCACAGGGAGCTGTGCATTATACACATGTTAGAACTTTTTGTCCTTTCCAGGCCTAGGATGTGCCTTCTGAAGTTTACCCATCTTATCCATCTCACGAACAACCGATTCATTGTATGTAGTAGATTTTGTTTCCTTTGTGTATTTCTGCTCTTGCTTTCCCAGATCTTAATATATTACCAGAAATGTAAAATAAAATCTTAGGAGGAGATAACAAAAAGCCTTTGGAATAATGAGCATTTTTGATCTCACATCTTTTTCCCTTCTCCACTGTTCATTAACCTTCCCTTTGCCATACTTCATTTAAGTAATAAGACTCTCCTTCCATGACTGATTGCACTGAAAAAGCATATTAGTGTCCCTGCAGCTATAGTAAATAGCAACAGTTATGATATTTAGTGCTACATTTACTCCATTGTCTCTCTCTTCATGTTACATGGTTGCTGTGTTGGAGATCAGGTGATCCATAATAGCATACTGGGATGCATGATTAGCCAATGCATGGCAAGCAGGGCTAAGGAAGTGATACTTCCTTTCTACTTAGCACAGGTGAGACTCCAGCTGGAGGACTGTGTCCAGTTTTGGGTGCCACACTTCAAAAAAGATGGAGAATCTTGAAAGAGTCCAGAGAAGGGCCACAAGAATGATTGAGGGCCTGGAGGACAAACCTTATGAGGAAAGACTAAGGGATCTGGAACTGTTCAGCCTGGGGAAGAGAAGACTTGGTGGATGTCTGTAAGCATGTAAGGGGTGAATATCAGGACCTGGGAGAAAACTGTTCACTAGGGTGCCCCAGGGGAGGACAAGGAACAATGGCCATAAACTGTTAGACGATGGTTTCAGGTTAGATGCAAGGAAGAATTCCTTTAGGGTGAGGGTGACCAGAATCTGGAATAGACTTCCCAAGGGGCTGGTACAGTCCCCAACCTTGGAAGTCTTCAAGAGGAAATGAACAGATGCCTTGCTGGGATCATTTGATTTAATCAGTATTCCTACCTAGAGCAGGGGGGTTGGACTCGATGATCTTTCGAGGTCCCTTCCAACCCTTCGTTTCTATGATTCTGTGACTCAAGCCCAGCTTATAAAAAAGCGAAAGGTACCAACAAGGGTTAGGTGGTTTGTGTACAAGGGTTTTGATGGTTTTAGACCACATCTTAGTTAAGTGAAATCTATGTAACAAAACTGTCACCATAACTGGCTGACTTGGTAATCTCAGCAGAGGGACTAAGGACTGTATGAGTCACTGAAGACTGAGCCTTCTTGGGCAGAGTTGATAAACAGAGCAGTGGAGGGAGATTGTAGTGCTGCTGTACCTGTTCTGTGGGTAAGTTGAGTTCAGCTTCCTAGGCTGGTAGTCCAGCTCCTTTTCACCAGTGCTAACATTTACCTCCAGACATAATTGTAGAAGCAGTGTTTTTTCTGGCATTACAAATTGGGGAAAACAAGAAAGACCACAAGAACAGCCATACACATCTACTTTGAAGAAGGCAGAGCTCTGAGATATAGCCTTCTTGTCATCTGCTTATAATTGCTAATAACAATTTCAATTTTCATTGAAATTCTTTCCTTGAAATTAGAAAAAATAAAAGCTAATGTGTCTTCTCTCCTCTTTTTCTGTAATCAGATTTTCATGGGAGTGAAAACTAGATCCTCTGCTCTCACCAAGCAGAGCCTGACACAGAAGTAGATGTTGGGGGTTAGGGAGGAGGAAAGATGGCTCAATGTGCTTTTCGGCTCATCAAGCATGGAGTTGGTGCAACTTAGAGCACCTCAGGGGCTGCTTGAGACTGCACTTTATTTTCCACAGCTGCTGCAGGCCATTATAACATTGGGCTCTGGCCAGCCCTCTCTCTCCAAGAGTCTGGATGGTTGATAGTCCAGCTGCTGTGCTATTCTATAGCCCCTAAGAATTATCCCCATGCTAGAGATACCACATGCAGATACCTAAACAAGTACAGCTCCTTTCACCCTCCTGACAAAAAGAAAGAATATGTAGGAGAGTCTGCCCTGAGTGTCTAAACTCAGCTATTGCTCATGAATTTTATCTAGACATTCAAGGAACTGACATATAGCTTAATATATGTAGTCTCCAAAGAAGGTGGAGTACAATTTTCATCTGTGTATTTAGATAGGACAATTTCTTACAACAGGATTGTCAGCATGTGAATTTTAATTTAATTTCTACAACATAGTAGAAATATGGATCATTTAAAACAATATAGTTACAGCAAATTTTCTTGCTCTTTGACCAGTTCACCTTAACCTTGTCTAATCCTTTTCTTTTGCTCTCATTCAAGACAAATTTTGCTTTTCACCCTACATCCCACCTCTTTAAGTCTCACTTCTTTGTACAGGAAATAAAAGTGAATACCTCCCTTGGCAATAGACCCTATGTAACAAATATTTTTTAGGAAAGGGCTGAGTGTTTAGTTCCATTGGACTCCCGAGGAGAGAGAAAATGAAAGAAAAAGGAGACCTAGAGGACTGGCTGGTTTTAAAGGATGTAATATTGGAGGCTTGACATCAAGCTGTTCCAGTACACTAGAAGGATGATAGGAACAGCAAAGAACTGATGAGGCCTCACAAGGAGCTTTTTAGTATTATGACAATTGAAAGAGTTATGTACAGAGGAAGAAAGGGTATAAGGAATTATACAAAGGAGTATCATGAACATGTAGGGACAGCAATCAGAAAAACAAAGGCAAAAAACAAGTTACAACTTGACAAAGTTGCTAAGGACAAGATCCAGACAACTGGAGACAGGCTAATATATTGCCCATCTTTAAAATGAGAAGAAGGGTGGACAAAGGACATAGAGACCAATTAGTCTGACTTCAATACCTGGAGTTACTAGAGCAAATTATAAATTCAATTTCCACATATTTGGAGGATGAAAGAGTGACCTCTAGCATGGATCTGTGGGGAACAAAACAGGCCAAACCACTTTGATTTTTTTCTTTACAAGGTTACTGATTTAATGGGTAAGGGGTAAGTGTTTGATATTATACACCTGGACTTCAGATAGACTTTGTCAAAGTCCTATATGCCATTCTTGTAAGTTCATAGGGGAAATGTGGACTAGAAAGAATTACCACAGGGAGAATGTTTAATTGGTTGAATAACAGCAAGCAAAGAATAACTATTAATGAATTAATGTCAGACTGGCAGAAAGTGTCAAAGGCTGTTTCACAGGGCTCTGTGTCGGGCTCGGTGCTGTTTAGCATTTCTAATGACTTGGATGCAAGAACAGGAACTGGTCTTTTACTGCTCAAATCTGAAGACAATACATAAATGTGAGAGGCTGCAAATATTTTGGAAAATTATGCTGTAAATAACAAAATGTCATTAAAAAGACAAATGTAAAGTGGTATAGGGAAGAAGAAACATACAGAAGGGAGGCTAACTGTATGTTAGCATATGTATGCAATAGCATGGATGAGAAGGATCTGGGGATTATGGTGGATCATGAATTCATCATGAGTCAGCAATGTGATGCTGTGGCAAAAAAAGGACAGGTGATAATGCCACTCCGCTCAGCAGTAGTTAGGTCTCAGCTGCACTACTCCATACAATCTTGGGTACCACATTTTTAGAAGTATGTAGAGAAACTAGAGAGGATCCAGGTATAAATGACAAAGATGATAACTGGGTTGGAATAAAAGCTGTAGGAAGAAAGGCTGAAGAAACTAGGTACATTTACTTTGGAGAAAGGGACATGATAGCAGACTTTAAATATTTGAAGAGCTGCCACAAAGAAGATGGGCAAAAATTGTTCTTCCTTGCCACCGTGAGTTTTTAAATTACAGCAAAGCAGATTTGGATCAAATCTCAGGAAAAATGTACTCACTGTAAGAACAACAGGACAATGGAAAATGCTTAGGGAAGTTGTGGTTTTCAGAAAGTATGTATGTTTGGTATGGCTTAGGAACAGGACATCATTTTTCTGTGCAGGCGGTTGGACTAGATTAGGGCTGCCCAGCTGACTACCTGCAGGCCACATGTGGCCCACAAAGGGCCAGGATGTTGTCCACAGTCTACATGGGGTCTGCAAGCAGTTAATATATAGGGCATGGGCCTGCGCAGTCACCTCTCTCACTGCTGTGCAAGGGGAAAAGGCCTGGGGGGTGGGGGAGTGGTTCATGTCCTGCTAATGTAGCCTCCATGGCTGAGGATGGGGGTCTGCATGCTGCTTGTGCAGCCCATGCAGTGAGGGGTTCCTAGGGGCCCACCCCCCCAGCGTGCAACCTGTGCAACACATGCTAGTGTCATCTGGGGCCCACAGCCTCACCAGATCTGAACAGCCCTAGATTAGCTTATCCTTCAGATCTCTTCCACATCTCTGCAGTATATGCCTACAATTTCTATTTAATTAACCACAATGACCATGATCAAATTAGTAAAGGACACTTGCACACACTTTTTGTTGGCAGAAATGGACAGCACAAACTTCCCCTTATGGCTCCAGCTGCATTCATCCTTGAAAATAAGCATGTTGTGCTAAATCAAGGACATCGCTTGGTGTTGTACGCAGGTATTTAACTTTACTGTGGTCTTAATTTTAGAAGAAAACAGTTAACCAGTAACAGGAAGTCTGTTCTTGTGTTTTGGGGAGATATGTTCAGATAAGATTTGTAAATGAAAAATACTGACATGATACCATTTGCCTTGAACAAGTTACAGATATTAATGTTACAAAACAAAGAAACTCGTGTTTCAAACAGCAGATTATCATTTTTCTATGGGGAACTATTCTTTTAACAAAAGGCCCAGGACTGAATAAATAGTATTCTAAGAAGGATCCTTATCAAATCATAGGCAACATTGCTGCAGTGACTTCTCAACCCCATTAGATAATGCAGTACTAAAATGATTCCACTGTGATACTCTCTCCTGGGTACCCAATTTAGTGTTAGCTTGTGCATGTCCAATAGTGGGGTGACTAATATTCAGAAAAGGAGATCTGGAGAAGACACTTTACATCATACAGTCCAGTTCCTGTTTTTAAATTCAAATTATGTCAATTTGTCAGGATAATACAGTAACAGATTTCCCAGGACCAGAAGTGGATTAGCAGTGATAACCTTGCACTCAGGTCAGATCTCATCATCATTCATGTAAAACTAGTATTAGCTGATGCAAAGATATGGCACACATGCCCCCGTTGTGTTTCCTAGGTTACATTTGATCATAAAGAGCCAACAGTCAAATTCCTTCAGAGAGCTGTATATCTGTCCAGGACTGCTATTCTAGTGACCTAGATGAGACAGACATTTCTATAAATTCAGTGTGCGGGTGCTAATCTAAATCTAGAGGTGCAATGTTTTCCTTGCACCAAACTGAAAGTGGGAATTTGGTACAGAACCACCAATCTGCAACACATTACCAAATATCACCCCAAAGTGATAACAAACAGAACATTGAGGAACAGTATTTGGACAAGCTGAACATCCGGCCCAAAGAACGTTTTAAGTAAGCCCCAGATCCTCAAAGAACATGAATATATTATTAAGTTGTTTAGGGAGTATTCACAGGCAGAAGTCTGCAAATAAACAGGTCTTGAAAGAGAAGAACAAATATTTAACAGTTTTGGAACATCACTACGGTCCCATTAGAAAACAGAGAGGAGACTGAGACAATATTTTGATGTATAATAAAAGCACGTTTTGAAGGGCAAACAAATCCTCCCAAACTAGATAAAGCCCTTTTGAGGTGCTCTAATGAAGTAGTTCCCTAATTAAACAGTAGGTGTGAGGATGACCCACTGGAGAATCTAAGCAGAAGGATAAAGAATACCAGAACTGATAACATTATGGATAGCAATCTCTTTAACGGAAGATTGCTCTATATTTAGTCATTAATTTTGCCACAAAAAGGCAAAGTACCCAAACACTTATTACACTCTCAGATGTATCCAGCAATAAATATACTAAATTATAAATTAATATAGACACATTTGTGTCATGCATAATATACTTGGAGGGCTAAGCATTGTAATATTTTAACGGAACAAAATGAACTCAGCCCAAATGTAGCTGTTGAAATCTGAAATATAAACAAAAGAAACAAGTTTCTCTGTGATTCAGAAATGGATGAATTCCATTTCCTACCCGTCTAGCAAATTGTTAGTGTTAAATAAAAAATTATAATTAAATCCAAAGCAAAAGAAAACGGGCTGAGTCTCTAAAGGAACTCAGATATAGCAGAATCATATGCACAATTTAAGTAAAGCTACTAAGCATTATGGCAGCTCATACTAGGGCAGCCCTGTCCTAGTATGGTGCCTGTATTGTGCAGGCTTAGTGCCACCCTAAGGCAGCTGCATTACATCCTCATCTCTCAGTCCCCATGAATTGGAAGTGGCATTGTCAACTAGCTTAGCATGACATCCTGAATGGTTATATATCAATTATAACAAGTCCTGAAAAGGAAAGAGGAAAGCTTCTATGGTGAGCTGGTTACCCTAGTTAGTTTTCTCCCCAAATCTGACAAATTTATCTTGGCATGCCTAGGTAGGCCATAGCCTGACCTTGCATGTTAGTTCAACACACAATAAGTGCCAACATGAATGGTACCTTGCTCCTTTTTTTTTGTAGGCCAAGTACAAATTGGGGACCTTCACCAACTGAATAGGCCCTGAACAGAACAGAGAAAGCCTTAAACTACTGCAGAGTAATTTTTGCCATGTGTGGCACCATATTGGATGGATTACAGCATGATTTGCTCTAAATTGTCCCTAGAAATTGCCCCAAACATCAGACTTCAAATTAACATGGCTAACTGCTTCCCTGCCCCAAACATTGTATAATACCTGCAAAGCAGCCATGAAGGCTGGATATGAAAACTAAGTAGTGAAAGGGCAATTGTAAAGAAGTATGTGTGAAGCTAACTGCTGCTCTGTCTGCTGCTGAAGTCTTTTCTACCAAAGGTAACTCTAAGGAAAAGTGGCAAGCCTTTTATGATGCTGAGTGCCACCTCTGTTGGCTCTGTAATGAGGTGACACCAAGACTGGTATGATGACAATGGCACAGCCTTTTAATTTCAGCTTGAACCGGAAGTCTTCATGAAATTGTGCTTGCTCATCTGGACTCTGCTGCTGGCTTGCTGGGTTACAGAAAGCCTGACTTGGACTTCCTGTGAAAGGCTGTGTTACATGAAGGATCTCTAGTGGAGTATCAAAGCTGACAAACTGAAGGCATATGGTGACAGACACCTCATTCACATATCCCATGCTGCACTCAAGGCAGCGAACAGATTGACCTGGGACATGATAACACGCACCAGCCAAAAGCAGAGACAAAAATGTATGGACTGTAAAGGCATAAAGCAACATTAAGATCAACACTTCCAATATCTTCTCAGTGTCAGTATGGCTACTGACAGAGAAGAGGAGCCTGCTCTCACTTTGGATGAGCTGCTACCTACATGTGAAACATCTATGAAGCACGGTAAGCCGTGCGGTCTGGACAGCATCCCTGCTGAAATCTACAGTCGCAAGCTCTTGACCGGCTGATTTGCGATACAGCTAGTCTCCCACAAGACCAAAATCTATAATGGCAAAGGAGAGAGATCTGATAGTCACAGCTACAGCAGACTCTCACTTCTGGCCATGCTGACAAGGTCTTCTCTGATTTCTCAATTCACAGCTGTAGCACCATATAAAATGGAAGCTTCTGGAATCATAATATGGGTCCCAAGCATAACATCAGCATGAATTTCCCTGCTCAGCAACCCCAGCAGAAGCACCAACCACAAAATCTTGACCTCTGTGTTATTTTTTTAATGTAATGAAAGCCTTTGACTCCACAGTGAGCTGACCTGGATTTTAGAGCCTTATGGAAAGACTTAGCTGTCAAGAACGTCTCTCTCTGAGACCACTCCATGATTATGTGTGTGGCAGAGCAAACATGGACAGCTGCTTTCCAACTATTTCTCTATGACAAAGTAATGTATCTTAGGGCCAATCCTGTTCATGCCATGCTGCATGAAGGTGACCTATGACCTTAGAGTGGGCATCAAAATATGCTTCCAAAATTCAGGAGTACCTTAAACCCTCCAGGCTATATGCTGAATCCTGTATAGCTGACGGCTGTGCACTGTTGGGCCAGCCTGGGGAAGATCTTCATCTGGACTTGTTAGGCATAGGCCTGCGGGCCCATTATGGCCCTGCCATGTCATCATCAGCTGCAAGGGACTCATGCCACCAACGGTTATTCGGCAAGCAGTGTCCTTCCTGATCTGTAGCTGATCTCCATGTTTGTGAATTGTTTCTTCTGTAGTCTGTGAAGCATATGTTTGGCCAGAATTTTTACATTAGCACTAATTAATGTGAGATGGTGCTGCCAGGAAGTCCTGACCAGCTGTTTACTTCCCAGAAAGGACAGTGCTTTTGGTAATCAGGGGGAGATACAGGCACCAACTACTGAAATTTGGTTTGATTAATCATGCTAAACATTCAAGGAATGTGATAGGCTGAAATTCTTACCTAGATATCTCCAGCCTATCCATTCAGCATGGAGTAGTATTAACTGTGGGTGAGGGTCACAAATCAAAGAATTAAAAAATAAGGGTTATATTAAAACAGATTCAGAGAGATTAGTGTTTTTGGGGGGGTGGGTTGGAATGGGGATTTGGATAGGAAGAAGTTAGCACTCGCACAAATCTTAATATGCCACTGATGACATTGGTTTATATGCTTTCAGTGCACCTGAGTGCTGGATAACATGGATGGATATTCAGATACAGTTAAGGATGTTTAGTCTTCTAGAACAGAGCCCTCTGCTGGGTTAGGTAGTATAGTACAGTATTAAGCATGTAAATGGCACAGAGCTTTGCTTATACAGCAGTAGTTTCTTGGTAAAGTCTAAAACTTTGGTTCAGATTATTCATTAATGTGAATGAGTCTAGCTAATGGTCTGGGCCCAGGCAAGTGAGATAAGAATTTGCACCTCCCATTCACCTCATTTGCATTAAGCACATCCATGCTGATTGGGGGTAAAGCCTGGTGCACAGACTTCTAATGTAATATTCTTCATATAAAGAGAAAACGTGTTCTACCTTGCATTGCAACAGCCTCCACATCAGAATCAAAGCCCCTGAGGACTTTTGCAGACATAGAATAATAGACAGCCCTTGCCCCAAAATCACTGGGAAGGAAATGGGCAGAGGATGAGCACAGTCCAGGTGCAGGTTATAAATTCAAGATCTGGTTTATACCAGTAACCTGTTACATTTTCCCTGGCCAGTTAGTATTCTCACTTCCTCTACTCTTTAAAGAGTATAAAACTGTTTTAATCTCAGCATCCAGTGTGTATACGGGCACGTACAGTACGTACAATACATCAGACAACTACAGCTACATTTATCAGTGTCCCAAAGTTTGATCTTGTGGCATTTCCCCCTTAAGTACTTCAAGAACAGATTGTAAACTCTCTCAAACACTTATGATTGTTACTCAGCCCATATATTACTTCCTTATACATGACACAACTGCTTCTCTGAAAAGGTCTTGACATTTCCTGCTGTCTTCAAATTCAATGTTCTTTGAGACTACACACTTAAATCAACCTATCTGGTATTTCCAGAGGGACTTTTTTTTTTTAGTTTCTAGCCACCTGCTAACATGTGCAGGGTTTAATCCTGATCTACAACAATTCCAATAACAGCCACATTAGGTCCAAAAATCTCGGAGCCAAAGATTTATTTCATTTTGGAATAAAATTATATGCCATTTCTAAGATTTTACCACTAGATTTTTCAAGTGTCAGAAATGATCTTGTAATAATTCTTCCATCATATGTTGTAGTCTCTAAATATTTTAATATCATTATAATTAACCTCATTATTTTAATAGCCATAACATCTTCCGGTCTTTTGTTAAAAGTCTCTTTTTTAACATATTTGATACTTAGAGCATTTTCTGTGCATCCTGTCTTAGCTGTTTCTTCTTAAACTCTACTCATTCCTACCATTTTTCTCTTTAAAAAGAATTACACTGTTTTTGTGCAAGATTCAGTGATTTTTGAAAGTTACAGGCACAAGCAGTTTGAATTTCACCACTCTACCTTGCTGGTATACCTCCTTACTGACTTGAGAGACCTCTTTTAGAGGTACAAAGGCCATTCAGTCTCCATATCTTCTCAGTACTTAGGGCTAGATCCAATAAAGGACACAGGTGCCTACAGTAGTATAGGCAATATTTATAGAGCCATAGGAGAGCAAGAGCAAGAATGACTGCAGCTTTCCTGAAAGGGCACTCACCTAGGAAGAGGCCATCCTGTGCACTGGTCCTTGCTTCAGGGACTTTTTATCTATTTTATCCAATGACTATTTAATGTAAAATAAAGAAACAGTGCTTGGAGCAGGGACCAGAACCCAGGACCCCCTCTTGTAGGCAACCGCCCTCATGCTAAAGTGATAGAAGACACACTCTTGTATTCTCTTTTTCTGGCCCAATGAATCTGAACAGTTTTGCTGCACAGTAAAACAACTTCAGCTGGAGGGTGGGTCAGGGCCCAACTCAGAACATCCTCTAGCTGGGTACATAGGGCTCTCTTCTGGGAGATGGGGGTTTGAACTACCTCAGACTGAGGAGGGAATTGAACTCAGGCCTCCCCTTCCTGAGAGGGTATTCTAGCCACTAGGCTGTTATATAAAAGGTGAGCACTGGCAACACCACCACAACAATCCTGCCTATTCTATGGAAGAATGGAGGTGGACCACAGCCTTCTGGTCAGACCCCCAAACTATGGTGAGGATAGAGGTTAAGAAACAGCCCTCTCTGGAGCATTTCTGGATGGTTCTGAATGGCTCTTTATCATTCAGAAGCATTTGACTCCTCCTGTGCAATGCACAGGGAACCTACTACATACCTAACTCAGGGCTCCCACTCTGGGGGCCACGTGCTTAAAAGTTAGACACTGCAGCACTTAACTCATAAGTGCCTAAATCTTGTATTGGATCTAGCCCTGAGTCTTTCCACAAAGAGGTCTGGAAGAAGTGCTTTTCTCCTTTTCTGTAGACACCTGTCACCTGTACCAAAATGAGGACACACTTACTACATAAGCATATCAGATAGTAACAGCTGTTTGAAGTTAAACTGCTTTGACACTGGGGTGCCCTTAATTTCTGATAGCTGGAAGAAGCTATGACACTCCTTTAGGTAACCAGGCAGCTGAAACAATGGCAACCTTCACTCCAAACACAGGTGTGTCATGGCCTGAACTAGAAACATGCAGAGGGAGAGGGAGTATTGCTGTTCACGGTTTTGAGATGATGTGCGCATCTGTATTAGTGACATCAGGAACAGCAGACAGCTGAGAGGTGGCAGCAAGAAAGCTCTAGGCTTGACCACAGATGTAATGGTACACAGCTGTGAGAGAAAACTGGGAAGACTCATGGAGTCCACACTGACTAAGGGATCTTAGAGCCATAAACAGTCTCCTGTTTGATTCCTCCTGCACGGAGGACACAGAACTAGGTAAGTGCACAGAACTCAGTAAATACATATGGTCATATCAAGACGTCCAACTCCATCATCCATTTCACCTTGTAATGAGACAATCTGCAGGGATCTAAATTTGGCTGACCACCCATATCAAAGGAGGGGGAACACCTTTCAGTGTCTTTGGGCATATTGGAATTAATGACCTAGAAATAAAAGGGTTTAGTCTGATACCAGCCCCCTGAGCAGCAATTCACCTGCCTTTTGCCCCACCACAAGCTTCAGGTTAAGCTGCAGATTTTGGGACAGGTTATTAAAGTCTGTTAAGTTTATTCCCTCCCTCCAACCATTTTTGCTGCCTTCCTTTCTTTTGCCTTGGTAGTCATATTATCTCTGTGTGTTAATTGGATGGGTCTGTGTAAGCAGGTTACTTCTGCAGGTGTGTTTTGCTCCTTGATGAGTTCCTCAACCAGTCCTCCCAAATAAGATATAGTTTTTAAGCAATAAACCAACAAATAAATAAGCAAACAAAACCAACCCATATGTCCTGTCCCTGGTGCTAGGAGGGGAGCCTTTTTGCTCTGCCCCCTCCATGTAGCAGGCTGTTTTGCTCACCCTCACATCTCCCTCCTCTGAATTCTTTTCTGAGAGCTTTTTAAAGCCCTTAGTGGGGCTCTCACTCTCTATCTGTATGCCACAGCTGGGGTCTCTCAACAGGGCTGACTATTCCCTATTACAGCCTGATTTATTGTTTGGTTTTACAAGTACATTGTGCCATCTTCTTCTCCCACTAAAGTTAAGGGAAAAACTCCTATTGACATTAACCAGAGTACAACTGGGCACATTTTCTGGAATACTTCATTGCAGTCCTGAGTTGTATACCTACCAATATGTAGTAATTTAAAATAAAAATCAAACAGCTTTGCTCCAGTAGATATGCTTAGGTTTCCTTTAAATTCCTTTACATTCTTCTACTGCGAGCTGAGCATGTCCAGCCTTGCTGCAGAAACTGGGAGCAACCCCAGAAGCTCTGGCAATCCTCAGACTGTCTGTCAGCGATGCTGGGCTTCCCCTGCAGGCCACTGTTCCTGCCATTTCTTTCAAGGAAGAGGAGATCAAAGTGAAAAAGTCCTACAAGTTTTGGAAAAGGACATCGATCTTTTGTGGCCCTATTCAAGCCTTCATCCCATATCCCACTCTTTCTTCATGGGTGATTCTCCCTTGCACTACAACTCTTCCCTGAAAATCTCCTATTTCTCTTCTCTGTAACTCTATCAAATATTGTACAGTGCACAATCTATAGAAATGTTGCCAGCCCTTCAGATAGCATAAATTGGCCCCATCTTACAAAAAGCATTAGGTCAATTTACAAACAAGAAATTTAAAAGAGATTACAGTGTTGGACTCTGTTGGTTTGTTGTTTGCTCTTTGAGACTTAACAATTCACATTTTAAGCTCTTCCCTGGAGCTGAGAGACTTGAAACTTGTTTTTAAATGAAAGCTGAAATGCTGATGTGTTCCTCTGACTCCAGGAACTGGGGCTTTAAGAAAAAATCCAAGGATAGCAAGAGCAACAAGGTGCAATGCTGTGCAGTTATTTGATAGCTTTGCATTGTACCACTGCCAGATTCTGGCACTGTGTAAGGGATTGGTAGGCATGGGAAAGCTACTCCAGGGTGAAGTGATTCTCTGGTAGGGTAAGCTAAGCATAGCTGGCATGTCCCCACCTTGCTGCTGTCAGCATAGAGAACATGGCAGGAGCTTTGCTATGTTCCACTGATACCTGGCTGTTACATCAGAACAACTCAAAGCAACATAAAGCAGATGAAAAGCTATTCTAAATTATGGCAGCCAGCCTAGCACAAAGCTGTGCATACCTTCCCTGGCCTATATGATGCATTTCTAAACAACAGCTGAAGAACTGGGCTCTTATTTCAATTTTTGTTATCGTTAAGGTTGTTATTCTTATAGAGCCCAAAGTGTTCCCAGAATTGTACAGCATGAGAGCTGTGCCAAACAACCAGTAGCTTACAAACCCCAAAGGGATGACAGTCTAGGGCAGTGATTCTCAACTAGAGTACCAGGGCACCTAGGGATGCCTCAAGTTCTTTTCAAGGATGCCACAGGGTGCCATCCAATACAGTACCATACAATACTAGCACTGTTTGGTGTACAAACATGATTTACAAGAAAAACCCAGAGATTTTACACAGGAATCCATAGCGTTAAAAATATTCTGGCCTGTTGAGGTCTTTCTGAGTTCTTGCAACTGAAGACTGACTCTCTTATTTTTCTGTAGTCAAAAAGGGAGTGAAAATTAAGCCCTGGCATTTTCCGAGGGATGCCTTATGTATAACAAGGTTGAGAACCACTGGTTTAGGAACACCATATAGAATATTACAATCATCTTAAATGCATGCTATAATAATATAATAATAATAATAGTTGGTACAGAGAAAATGCTATAGTTTGTACGATATGTAAGCATTAAAGACACTGTATGTAATACATTTGATTTTTGCTTGAAATATTTCCTTAAGGAATTAGCTGAACTGCATGTTTATTTGCCACACTTTTCTGCACAAGGCATGCTAATTTACACTTGCATTTACTGATAAAGAATGCTTATAGCAGGGGTGCCAACTGTATGAACTGTGGGCCATGTTATATGCCCTGAAGGGCTTGTAGAAGGGCCAGGAATTCATCGGTGGAGCCCAACACTGAAATCCAGGGCATGTAGCCCTTCTGGGGATGTGTGACAGTGTAGAGGGATGAGTGATGGCTGCATTAGTTAACGCACTGGTGGCTGCCACTCACCCTACCACCACTGCCATGTCTGGATTTGGCCTGCAAGGAGCCCTGCAGTTCAGATGTGGCCAGAGGACAGGGGGAAAGGGACAGGAGTTTGACACCTCTGGCTTACAGGATCCTACTCTGCTAATATTAGAAGTGTGTAGCACACCCTACCAAATCAAGAGAGACACTAACATTAACCTGAATCTCCCAGCTGTGGATGCTCTTTCCTAGTTAAACTCTTTCTCAGGTGCTTTCCAACAGCAATAGGAATTTTTGGCAAAACCAAAGCAAAGCAAAAAAACTAGCTTTGGGTTTGGAACCAAATTCCTTCTCATTGCTCTGGGCCCCTTATAGAAGATCTGACTAAATGAGCCCTTAGAGTCACCTTTGGCAAATGCTGCCAGTAAGGATTCAAACATATTTTACATACCCCATTTTTCCTCACGGTTTTCTCTCACTTATTATACAAAATGTTTCCCATTTGGTTGAAATCATTTTTTTGAGAATGACATTAAAAGTGATGTGGAATAGAAACACAGTAAGAAACCCTACTATGCAGCCAGGATATCAGACAACACATATTTGTATTTCATGAATTCCTAGGAGACAGGGGATATTTCAAGTCCATGATCTACCTTGGGGATTTTTTTCTGTTTTCCAAGTGATTTATGAGTCTCATTTTCAAAGCTCCCACCACTCTAATTAAAGCAAATGGCAAACATATGGTCGTCAGTGGCCATATATGCCGTTTTAATAATCATCATGCTGCAATTGTGTCTCTTTCAATTTAGAAGATTCTAAATTACTTGTGCCATTTCATATGATTTGCATGTGATTTGTTATTTCTATTGCTACACTGTAGTCTGATGTTTAGATTTAGTCTGATATGGTGACAGATTTACACTCCATTTTAATTTTTTGTTTTGCTTCAAATATATAAATCATCCTTTAAGATGCAAAGGAAGGTAAATTCATTTAAAAACTAGTTTATAGACAAATAATACTTCTGCAGGAAATTCTGGCAAGATGTTTCTGTGGATCCAGAATGGCTGAAGCCATGTATTTTCAAACTATGTACATAAATCTCTCACAAACATGAATGCACTCTACAGTTCTCAGTAATGGTTCTTACTCTCAAGCAGTAATTCAGTTACAACAAAAAGATCGTTTTCTTGCTTCATTAGAAGACTGCAGAAATTATGGGTGAAATCAATGTATTTACTTACCTCGAGACAACTAGTGGTAGAATCAACATTTTCAACATCCTCATCAATAACTCCCCAGGGAACTGGAAATAACTAATTTCCTATAAATATATGGAGAGAGGTGTTTATTATTTTGATGTGCCAGATATTTTTTTCATATACCATATTACAGCTGCTGGTATGATTACATTACATTACTTGCAGCTACTGCATATCACTTCTGATGGCAGAGGTAGTGGGAGTTTATGGAATTTTATAAATAACTAGAATGAAGTAATGAATTCTAATTCAGGAAAGACTAAAATATTGTTTTACTCATAGACACTGAAATTCAATGACTCAAATATATATTTTATAACATATATTTTTGAGCCATAGTATTTAAGTGCCTATGAGTAAAATAATATTTTAGTCTGAATTAAATTTATTACATAATCCAAGTTATTTACTATATATATATATGAGTGTGTATATGTGTGTGTGTGTGTGTGTGTGTGTACTGCATTAGCAGCAATATAGTGAAATAGGTGCTACTGAGAATTTGTTAGCTACAGACAGCAGCCCCAAAGATCAGTAAAATCCTAGCCTTTCTTCAAGGTTTACTTCATATTAATTAAATTATATCATCCATCCGTCTTTCAGAGATGTAAAATATTAAATAAGATGTCTCCTTGGGGGCTACTATTAATAGGTCTCACTGTCTAATCCCTGCATTCTTCATTTTGCACATTTAATTTGATGAAAATTACTATGTGGACTTGGAAAGTTTTTAACATGTAGCAGAAAACAACTGGTCTAGCTGTCACATTTTTTTTAAATACCAGTTTTTTAAAACAAAACTTTATATTCTTTGGCAAAAAGTATAAACTCAGTGATGCATTTCATGCTCCTGATCTAGTCTGTTAGATTAATATGGACAAAAAGAAATGAGCACCTCCAAACAGTTCAGCAGAGATGTGTTTGAGGAGAAATCCCCAAGTGAATGTAATGACTTGTTTTTTTTAAATAATGGGCTATCTCAATGTGGTTCTTACAAACAACACTTAATGTAAAACGAGCATATGTTACTCTGAGTATTTGAATCAGAAAACAGTTCCTAGTGTTTTCATTGAAGGTGTGTGTTCGGAGGGGATATATAGGTTCAGATGAAATGTACCCTTTCACCGGGTTTTAACAGGTTACTGTTTTACTACTTCTAGTCAATATTTTACTTCATTGAGTTTCAGAGCCCCGTGTTTTGAACTACACATGTAACATTACAATGTGCTTCTTACACCAGACCTACAGTTGTCTTAAGGACAGATAGTTTGTGTAACATATTGAAGGTAAAATCTGTGGGAAGACCCACAGGAAACAAAGTAGTCTCCTATACAATATTACACAGGCAAACAAATACGTCCGTATCTTGGAGTGTCTGTCCTGAAATCCTGGAGGTTGTTCTGTCTCACGCTTTGTTACATAGCTATGGCATTTCCTACCCAGTGCTGTGTTTGTTACTAACCTGCTGAGAGAGTCGCCTGGTCCTAAGGAAGAATCCGAGCAGACATCCCACTATGACAGACAATACTGAGAGGATGAGCAAGCCATTTCTTTTACAAACATCCTTGATCCGAGCCAGCATTGCATCAAAAGCCATTGCCATGCTCTCCTCAGTGCTCTTTGGAGGAGAATCAGCATCCCATGAAGAGAGACCTCGCCAGCTTCTCTGGTTAGAATAGAGGCAGCTCTAGCTCTGTATAGATCAGATCAAAGCACTTCCAGTACTGCTTAGCTGACCTGCAAGGTCACCCCTCTGCCAATAGCCACCAAGCATGCAGCTGGCATTATTGTTCCAATTTAATACCAACAATCCTATTATTGACTACATCATTAAGAACCTGCAAGAAGATTAGGGAACTCTGGAAAATTAGAACAGAATGTAGTAGTCGTTCAAAACAAAGGGACAGCCATTTAAAAGAAAAATAATATTGTCTTGCATTGCTCAACCTTTGCATTACAGTGTCCTAATATTCAGGCCTGGAAAGAGTGCAGTGAAAATGATAGATCTTAAACAGACAGAAAGTATGGTCTCATACAGTATTACCTAACAGGCAGGGCAGATAACACTTTGGACCAGACTATCACAACAGGGCAGACTTGGTGAGACCAAACTTCATTAACTGAAGCAGATCTGGGTTTTGTTTCCAGTAAATGTATGTAGCAAAAGGCTGGAAAACTGCAATCCTAAGATGCATAAGGAACAGAGAATTCCACTGTAGAAAAACATACAAAGCATGGGATGGGATTTAGTATTTGCTGTTATCTCGAGACTGAAATGATTTCACTTTTTCCCCTTCTACTATGTTGATTAGAGCAGGGGCCAATTTACTTTCAGGGGATTATCAGACTAAGCCATGTGGATTGCTTTGCTTTCCTTTGGTATGTCTAGGCATCACATTAATTGAATTCAAACACTGATAGAATTATAAAGTGAAACTCTCACAAAAATATATTGCTGCAACTGTTTGCCATATGCTGCTACTACTCACTGCCGTTTTATTACAGCGTTTGAACCATTATTTTAGCATTTTGCAATGTTTTAAAACATATAACATACTGTATATTTGTGGGGGTTATAACATTATATTTAGCATTGTATATTACATATGAGTGCCATAGAAAAGCCCATGGGAAAGCAGTTCTGTCTTCAGAAACACACATTGAATAAGCACCCAGTACATAAGGCATGGGACTACATATTGAAGAAAGAGGAAAAACAAAATACTGAATTGTTGCTCATTAGGTGAATGCAGTGTCCTGCATTGAGGCAAGGGCTCTTTGGAAAAATAGCATGTGATCATGACATTAAAGACTGAATCACAATGTACACACTCCAGGAAGCCAAACTAATTTGCAGAAGCAACCTTCCTTACTGTAGTTTCTAACTTCTGAGTGCTCAGCTTTGTCATTTTACTAATGTGCTTTATCACAAGTGTGTGTGTTGTGTGCAAAGGTGCTCTCCTAGGCTTTAAATAAAAACCTAAGAAAATACTGAAATTATGCCATGCAAAACCACATGTGAGTTTCCACTATGGTTTGTGACCAGAGCTGAAACTGCTAGGTCTGTACCAGGGGTACTCAATCCCCAGTCCATGGGCCAGATCCAGCCCCTGGTGCTGGGACATCTTGGCCATGGGGCTCCCCACAGGTATGTAAGAAGCCCCAGGGGCTGTGGCCCAGCATCTAGATTGGGCCCACAGGGAAGCACAGTACCTGATCCCAGTGTGTGGGACCAGGCAGAAGTGGTACAGGGCCCTGAGGCCCTGATCCCAGTTCACAGGGCCAGAGGTAGAACAGGACCCTGATCCCAGTTTGTGGGGCCAGGTGGAGATGGTGTGGGGTCTTGAAGCCCTGATCCTGGACTATGAGGCCAGGCAGAGGTAGTATAGAGTCCCAGGACCCAGATCCAAACAAGCATGGCCAGGTTAAGCCAGCATAAGGCTGCCAGCATAAGGCCCTGGGACCTGATCCAGGTGCACAGGGATGGCACAGGGGCTGATCCAGTCCACAGACTGGCCCTGCACCATTCATCTGATCTGTGGGGCCAAAACGTTGAACTCCACTGTTCTATATCACAGATCTCTGCCACAAGAGGCAGCTATGTAATGGATAGCCAGGGCAGGTTATCATCTGGGAGGGCCAGCTCCTGGGGAGGGGCGTGACACATATCACAGCTCATTAACAGGCAGTAGAGGAATGACTAGAGCCAGTAAACCTGAGGTCTAGTTCAGGGAGTGTAGTCTAGTGGTTACAGAGCCTGCCTATTCTCTCTTCTCTGACCCTGCCTGCAGTCTGTCAATCTCCTCTTTCCCTTATAACCTGTTTCTGCCCAGTTTCCCTCTGCCT
>NW_017728993.1:16426745-16428286 GCF_001723915.1 Gavialis gangeticus | reverse complement strand
TTAACATGGCTGATCCCTGTGGCAAGTCCCAGGTCCAAGCTTTTCCTGGCATGGAGACACCTGGATCCAGGGTGCTCTGTGGGTTTGGGTTTTAGAGGTTCCTTTTGGTCACTTCTGCCTCATACTGACCTGAGTCTTTTCTCTTCCTACGTACAGTCTGTCTTTGCCCCTTTCAGTGTTTCAGACAGGCCTCTTCCTTCTCCAGCCTGTCTGGGTAGCCTCACTAGGGTCACTGAAAGCACAGAGGAAGTTTCTCTATTTTTACCACCTGTGCCTGGTGTTACAACAAGCCCTGGGGGAATGAGAGGCAGCTCTGCGTTGGGATGCACCCAGTTCCTCTGAGAACTGAGCTGCCAAACTCTTAGCAGGACTCTCCTTAGCATGTGCAAAATCCCAGTCCTCTTTTCATAAAAATGTTTGCACATGGACTAGAAACCATATTTTCTCTAACTTATTTCTTATAAACACCTGAACTGTTTCTGTTGAAACATTCCAAATAATATGCATACCTAGGCAGACATTGGAGATGAATATTTCAGTCTAAACTGTTAAGGTCCAGACAAATTTTAATCAACTAAAAGCAGCAAAAAAACTCAGTGAAGCACTATGATTATGGACAGGACATGTCAGCTGTCTGTTTACCCATCTGTAAAATGGGGTTATCCCATTGGCCTAACAAAGACAGCAGTGAATTTGATTCTGCAAGATGCTCAGCACCTTACGCAAGCTATCTTGGAGAGTTGTAACTGATCTCACAGGTCCCTGCTGTACATTACATATATTATGCAATTAACCAGTTAACTGTTCAATAAAATTAAGCTGGCCACACATGCAAAGTAACACCAGCCACAAGTGCAAAGTAATTATCACACAATGAACTGATTAACTGTGTAATAAATTCAGACCAGTTACATGTTCAAAGTAATTATGAACATGATAGAAATGACCATTCAGGTATAAAAAGAACCAATAAGCTGTAAAGTTGGTGTCTGAAAATGTGTAACAACCCAATAGCTGGTTTCTATCTAACTTTAACTTGAACATGTAGCAGGGCCCTCAGAATCACAGCCAAAAAAGACAGAAAAGGACCTCAGGAGGTTGGCGAGTCCAGCCCTCACAGCCTTGTCCAACTCTAAACTATCCCAGACAACTGTAAAACTCCCAGTGATGGAGACTCCAGAGTCTCTGCGAGTAGTCTGTTCAAGTACTTAACTACTCTGTAGTTAGAAATATTTCCTTTCTTAAAATTATGCCACGCAAAGCCACGTGCACGTTTCCACGGGAGTTGGGGCGGCAGGGTCTGTACCAGGGGCGCTCCGTCCCCAGACCCCAGCAGCTCCCCACAGGTGCAGGAGAAGAGAAAAAACAGAGGACGTCAAGGAAGAGCTACAGGGGGATCATGGCCGGGGTGTTCTTGCTTCTTATCACCCCCCTTCGTAGCCCCGCCCTGACCTGGCAGGTGTCTCTGAGGGGCGCGCCTCGCGCCTGCGCTAGGCCGCGCGGCCCCGACCCGACCCGACCCGGAAGCGCGGGGCGCGGCG
>NW_017728993.1:16423258-16426462 GCF_001723915.1 Gavialis gangeticus | reverse complement strand
CGCTGCTGGTCGCTGCCCGCCGGCTCCCGCCCGGCCCCGGCCTGCGCTGGGCCCACCGCGCCGCCGATTTCCTGCACTGCAGCGTCGTGCCCACCCTGCACTACCAGCGTAGCCTGCCCCGGTGAGCGCCGCCCTCCGGCCCGGGGCGAGCCGCGGGGTCCCGGGCCGGGGCGGGAGCAGATGTAGGGACGAGAGAGAAACCGCAGGAGGTGCTGCGCTGGCCGACAGGGCGGTCTCAGACATAAGTAGCACTCGCTCACTCCCGTCCCCCCCCGGCCGTCTCGTGGGTCGCTTTTCACGTGCGATAGCACTCGTGTGCATTTGCCTTCCCGAGGTCGAGCTGGTGCCGTTTCTCTGCGTGCCTCGTCCCTGCTGCGCCGACGGGGACGGGGGGGCCTGGAAATGACCATATTTTGGATGGTCGTTATTGCTCTCTGGTGAGGGGGGGCTCGATGCTCAAAGATGGCTTGGGGCCGCTCGGCGGGTAGGTACGGTGCTGCTCACCAGGTCTCGGGACGTCGTGGCCGACCTCCTGGCCCTCGCCAAGCCGGGCGTTTACCTGGCTGGGAGGGAGGTTCTGGCTGGGGACGGCCAGGCCGCTTTCCTGTCTCTGGTCAGGTCTGTCCCATGTGCTTGGTTTGGCCCTTTCCTCGGTGCACTCATTTTGCACCTCGTTTTCTTTTTAGCTGTCCCCTGAAATCAGTTGACGCGGCTTCCCTACTGAGGGAGGCTTCTAGTTCCTCCTGGAAGGGCCCAAGCCCAGGATCCACTACTAGGCACATCAAAAGCCAGTTTCTGCGTGATGCCAGCGTCCCGCGGCGCCGTGGCATTGCCCAGCTCTTCACCACGTGCCATATGCGCCACCGGAATAAACGGTAGTCTCTGGTGTTGTCTTTAGGCCCCATCTACACCCTTAATGTTGTAGCCATGGTAGCCTGGGAAATGTCACCAAAACCCCTTTGTTTCTGGAATAGCTTTTCGTGGACCAACTGTGTATTTGGAAAAGGTGTTAGACTTTTGAGCTAGTTAGGACCGGGTCTGTAATGGAAAGAAGAGAGGATTTCCCACAAACGGGATCATCGATATTCCAGTTACTACTTAGTCATTTCTTAACGTGTGACCCTGCCACATGCTCAATGAGTTCATCATGGGGAAAAATGAGGAATAAACCACAAAGCTATTCCACAAAAAATGTGGAATAACTTTTGGCTTGTTCTTATGCCCTTAATTCAGGGGCAGGCAAAATGCAGCCCACCAAGCCATTCTATCTGGCCTGCGGGACCCCTAAAAATTTTAGAAAATTAATATTTATCTGCCCTGGCTGCCTGTCATGCAGCCTTCGACAGCTTGTGAAAATATAGTAAGCAGCCCTCCGCCCAAAATAATTGCCCACTCCTGCATTAATTGAACCTCTGGGCAGGTGCTTCCCTGTGGCTGGGAGCCCTATCAGCTGATGGGGGGGCTTCCAGCCATGGTAGCAACCCATGCATCGCTATGGCTGTGAGCTCCATTAGCTGCAGGACTCCCAGCGTGGGAACTTGCTATTTTGTGGTGCAGGGAGAGCCCAGGATGGTGATCCCGGACTCCGCCTACATTGGCAATAAGGTGTGATGGGATCTGATGCTGCATCCTGAAATCAAGCCTCCTGCCATGCACATGTGGCCTGGCAGGAGATGCAATTGTGTGGGTTGTGCATCCAATCGTATCACGCCTTTATGTGGATGTCTAGAGGAATCGTGTATGATACCAGTTTCTGATGCGATCGCGGGGATTGCTGTGCAGTTTGTAAAGTGCTATATGGACCAGCTTGATAAACAGCAATCTCCTATGTTATCTCCCCTCAGGTTGCCAATTCCCAAACTTGAAGATAGTGTTAGAAGATACCTGAACGCCCAGAAGCCTCTCTTAGATGATGACCAATTCAGGTATGAAAAGCAAGGTACCAAATCACGCTGTAGCATGCTTCAGTGTGCCCTTCCCCTGCCAGCCTATATGAGAACATGCATCTCTTAAAACACCTTGAGCTGGCATTTTGACCGACTTGTTGTTGTAGGAAAACGGAAGAAATCGCTCGCCGCTTTGAAAGTGGAATTGGAAGAGAACTGCATAAGCAGCTAGTTGCCCAAGACAAGCAGAACAAACACACTAGTTACATCTCAGGTAGGAAGATTTGTAGTGGGATAATGTGGGGATTTGTTTTTAGCAAAGGCCTGCATGGACTGGCAGCTCATAATGCAGGGAATAAAACATGTTAAAATGTAAGCTCTCTGTTTGCACTCTGAACAGCAAACTGTGAAAACTGCCATTGACAAAGTCTGAGCTAATTGATAGAGTGGAGTGATATTGTAGCTGTTATGGTCCAGCTACAACCAAACCAAAAAACCCTTGCTGCTTGCATATATTTTTATTGGACCAACTGTATATTTGGAAGAGATGTTAGACCTTTTTGCTGGTTAGGACAATGTCTGTAATGGACACAAAAGAACATTTCCCACAAACACGGTTCAACATACCAAATAATGGAAATAAAGTAATTTAAACCTCTGACTAGGAGAACATAATGGGGAGGGGAAAAGTCTGGAAGAGAGGGAGAGTGGTGGTGCTATCAGAATAAAAATGAGGATAGATGGCATGGTCAGCCACAACACTGACGCTCTCCACGTGCAGATCACATTTAAGGCAAGCAAAAGATTTGTCTGTCCATGTACAGAACTCCGGGGAAAAGAACAGTTTGTTTGGGGCACGGTGTCATTCAAGTGTGTAGATAAAAGCTATGTACTTGTCCAAATAAAATGCAAGCAGCACTGAGTAAGTATACGGTGCTCGAAGTGTTGTAGTATCAGCAGCCTCAAAACTGACTTAGAAGCCCTGAAAATGAGGGAGGCTGTTCAGTGTCAGGGTTGCTCGTGTCACAGGACTAGCAATGCTGCCTACATAACAAGCTTTGTTCACAGTGTTGTCAGTGAGCAGCTCGCCTCATTTTCAGGGTTTCTAACAGAGCCCTTTGAAAGCTGTTTCCCATTTACTGTTTCTGTGCAGTGAACTGGAGTTAATTTATGTTACAAAGTGGGGCTGAAAGGTGCTATTCACTTAAGTGGCTTATGCCCTTAACCAGCATACAGATAACAAGTGTCTGTTAGTGGATGCAGCATACGACATATTGGGATGGGCTTTGTATTATACAGTTAGGTGAATTATAAACTT
>NW_017728993.1:16406745-16418258 GCF_001723915.1 Gavialis gangeticus | reverse complement strand
GCAGCATTAATTGCCGTTGCTCCACAGCCACCAAATTTCCCAACCCATGGGAGATCCCCATAGGCCAGACACCATGGCTCTGCGGGCTGGATCTGGCCTGCACCAGGGGTTGTGCAGCCTTGCCACAGAACATCAGGGGACAGGATTTTCCTGCAAAGACGCAATACGTCCTGCACTTTAGTAAGATGCTCTCAGGCAAGGATATTTTGAAATAAGGATCCAACAGCAGCATTAACTTTATACACTTAACTGATGTACAGTAGAGTATACTGCATATTGTATCATTCTGTACTCTCCTTTCCTATGCTAGAGCACTGAGTATACTGCAGTGCCTATGTAAAAGGGTTTTTTTTACATAGGCACTGCAGTATACTCAGTGCTCTAGCATAGGAAAGGAGAGTACAGAATGATACAATATGCAGTATACTCTACTGTACATCAGTTAAGTGTATAAAGTTAATGCTGCTGTTGGATCCTTATTTCAAAATATCCTTGCCTGAGAGCATCTTACTAAAGTGCAGGACGTATTGCGTCTTTGCAGGAAAATCCTGTCCCCTGATGTTCTGTGGCAAGGCTGCACAACCCCTGGTGCAGGCCAGATCCAGCCCGCAGAGCCATGGTGTCTGGCCTATGGGGATCTCCCATGGGTTGGGAAATTTGGTGGCTGTGGAGCAACGGCAATTAATGCTGCCACTCATCCCCCACTGGCAAATTACCAAATCCTAAGCAGCTGGATCAGGCCTGGCCTGAGCCATTGCTGTTTGGCCAGACTGGGACCAGACTGTTCCTTTCCCCCACCAATGTGGCCTGACCTGAGCTAGGCCACCCCTTTCACCCCCCACCCTCAACAAAGCCAGATAGGCGCTGGACCTCTCCTTCCCCCTCCGTGCTTGTGTGGCCAGATTGAGGCTGAGCTGTCCCCATCTCCTGCCTCTCATACAGCAGGATGGGGCCCACTGGCTGAATCCAGTCTATGGATGGACCTGGCATTGGCCATCTGGCCCACAGGGTGAAAAGGTCACTGTTCTAGGGGAATAGAGTCTTCTAGACTGTTGCTGCCATAGGTTGCGGAGGAATATTGAAAAAATGTACTCTGTTTATTTTTAAGATAACATTTTTGAAGGATAATTGCAAATTTATTTTGGTATGTAGCTCAGTAGAGGAATTCAAAACTAAAAGCATCCTTGAGGAAACAAATCTAACATTAGTTCAATCATTAACTTGTCCTGCAGCTGCCTGCTGAAAACTGCCTTCTTGGAGAAGGCAGGGAAAGATGATTGAATAAGGGGACAGTGTTCTAGTCTTAAAAAAACCACAGAGCATTATATTCTCTTAAAGAACAAGAAAGGAAAGACACAGAAAGAGGAAGACCAGAATAAAGAAAAGGAGAGAGAGGACATAGGAGACAAAATGGAGACAGAGAGAAGGAAGAAAGGGAAAGAAAAGCAAGAGAAAGCAGGTAGTATTTAGGTTAGTGAATTGTCTCTTATTTGTTCATGTTCCTTCCAGCAGACTTCAAATGTAAGTGATATGTGTTAGTGGACAGTACTGGCTGGATAGCTCTGGATCAGCGTTTCTCAACCCATGGGTCATGACCCAAAAATGGGTCACAAGAATATATGAAAGGGTCACAAACAATTGCAGAAAAACATGGAAAATCACAAATTTTCTCCTGTAAAGGAGGAAACCATGGGTTTCCCTTTGTAGACTGGCAGGATGTTTAAATACTTAAACTATTTACCAGGTCAGGATTGGCCATCAATGTTTACAAATGGGTCATAGTACAAAAAAAGTTGAGAACCACTGCACTAGATGATTTGTGTCTAGCACAAGGAGCAGCAGTATAAGCTTCCGTATGCTGCCCTGCCAAGGTCTTAAATCCATGCCTTTAGTGAAACTGCTGATCACTGAGAATTATACCAGGAATCTCCAAGTTCTCTTAAATCAGCTGCTGATCAGCTTTCTGGGTAATGTCCTTCACTCATTTAGATGGGCTGGATTCTGACTAGGGAGTCTTTGTGTATAATTGTTATCAGTCCCCCAGTTATTTCCTCTCTTTCTTCAAAGGATGGTCAGTCTTAACCTGCTGTTGAGAGGAAGTGGGGCAGACTTATCACTGACTAGTTAGGCATTATTAGGTAAATGGGGTCTTTTTTCAAATTACTTGCTGCAGCTGCATGCAGATCCTTCCCCTCTTGACTTTCAGGTCTTGGGTTAAGTGAGCAATGGAGTCATAACACTTTGATAGATGCTAATTTTTCACCTCTGGAGACCTGAGCTTCAACTTGTGATTTAAGTCACACCCAAAAGAAAATGGCAAATGTGGTCTCAACTAGATCCACTCTAGATCTTGTGCAGACTTCCCACTGATGTTTGTGGGAGCATCATTTTTGACTGGAGAGAGAGTGGAGTCCTAATGTGCCTTGATGTGTTCTCACATGCCTTGACATATAACTGAATATGGTGTCTGACATTCTTTACTACGTGAGTAGAGAGAGGTAGTGCCCACATAATGCTGTCAAGGTTCCCTTAACTTCAGACTAACTTGTTCAGAGACAGGAATCGTCATAGGCTAGAGCCTACTTCCTCAGATCCTATGAATAGACTCTTCATTTAGCATCTGACAAACTAGGCTGTAGCCTACGAAAGTTCATGCCTACCTGATGGAGTTAGTTTTTATTTAATACACTTGATGTTGTGATACAGGTGAATCTAAACATAATGCTTTTATAACTAGCCCAACTGTCCCTGTGTTAATATATTTTTTTTTTAATTCCGTTTTTTAGGTCCTTGGTTTGATATGTATCTAAGGGCACGTGAGTCTGTAGTTTTGAATTTTAATCCATTTATGGCTTTCAATCCTGACCCCAAAGCTGAAT
Organism: Gavialis gangeticus; assembly: GCF_001723915.1. Taxonomy (NCBI): domain Eukaryota; kingdom Metazoa; phylum Chordata; order Crocodylia; family Gavialidae; genus Gavialis; species Gavialis gangeticus. The sequence continues at coordinate 16,415,379 of NW_017728993.1, read as the reverse complement.
ATAATGACCAGCTGACACGAGCTACTAACATGACTGTTTCTGCCCTCCGTTTCTTGAAGACCCTCAGGGCTGGCTACCTAGAGCCAGAGGTTTTTCACCTCAATCCGGCCAAAAGCGACACGGAGACATTTAAAAAGCTCATTCGATTTGTGCCATCATCTCTTTCCTGGTATGGTGCCTACATGGTCAATGCTTATCCCCTAGATATGTCTCAGTATTTCAGGCTTTTCAATTCCACACGGCTGCCGAAGTTCAATAGAGATGAGCTTTTCACAGATGAAAAGGCAAAGCACTTACTTGTGCTCAGAAATGGGAATTTTTATGTTTTCAATGTCATTGATGGAGATGGGAACATTGTGAAACCTTCAGAAATCCAAGCACACCTAAAATACATTCTTTCTGATAGCAGTCCAGCCGCAGCCTTCCCTCTTAGTTATCTAACCAGTGAAAACAGAGATGTGTGGACAGTACTGAGGCAGAAGCTACTTGATAATGGCAATGAAGAAGCCCTTTACAAAGTGGACTCTGCTGTCTTCTGTCTGTGTCTGGATGATTTCCCTATTAAAGACCTTGAGCACTTGTCCCATGTCATGTTGCATGGAGATGGTACTAATCGCTGGTATGACAAATCCTTCAACCTTATTATAACCAAAGATGGCACTGCAGCCATTCATTTTGAGCACTCTTGGGGAGACGGAGTGGCTGTGGTGAGATTCCAGAACGAGGTGTTTAAAGACAGCACCCAAACACCCGCTGTTAGTCCACAGTCTCAACCTGCTGCTGTTGACTCTTCCAGAGCTGTGCAGAAACTTGACTTTAATCTGAATGATGCCTTAAAAACAGGAATTGCCAAAGCCAAAGAACAGTTTGATGCTGCTGTGAAAAGTCTGACTCTTAACAGTATTCATTTTGAGAAAGGAGGCAAGGAGTTTTTAAAGCAAAAGAAGTTAAGTCCTGATGCTGTGGCTCAGCTCTCCTTCCAGATGGCTTTCCTCCGGCAGAATGGGCAGACAGTCGCCACATACGAGTCTTGTAGCACTGCAGCTTTCAAACATGGTCGCACGGAGACCATCCGTCCTGCCACCATCTACACAAAGAAGTGTTCAGATGCTTTCCTCAGGGAACCTTCCAAATACAGCATAGAAGAGCTTCAACAGATGATCATGGAGTGCTCCAAGTACCACAGCCAGTTGACAAAAGAAGCTGCTATGGGTAAGTGACAAGACCAGGTCATGATGCTAGAGCAGGGGGAGGGCCACTTAACAAGGTTTAATGAGCTTTTGAGGGCCGCATGGGTAGCCCCATCCTTTGGTTCCACTGCTTCCCTACATGCTGCCTAGAGCAAGCAGGATGCCAGGGAAGCTGAGCTGGTTCCCCAGCAGCTGCAGCGGCTTTCGCCTTTGAGGGTGGGAGTGAGGCTCTAGGTTATGTTGGTGGGGTGCGTGTATACGTGGGCACCTCGCTCCTACCCTTATGTGCAGAAGGGCTGGGCAGGGTACAGTTCTTTAGTGAGCATCTTGGGCCAGACGAAAGTGCCTGGTGGGCCAGATGCAGCCCACAGGCCGTATTTTGCCTGCCTCTGTGCTAGAGCATTTGCAATTCTGCATCTGAACTGAAGTGTAGTTGCTGAGTAAACTTCCAGCAACCAAAATCTAAATTAATCTGGCTGAAAATGCTATGTTCTGTGTGCTAGAAAGCTTCGGTAGCAGGAATTTCCAGGTTAAGAACATTCTGCCTTTGTGACGTCCTTGGGGGAGAGCGCTTTTATACCACTCCTTTCCTGCCATGTGCATGCATGTGCATGCACCGCCCCCCCTGCATTTATTGGTTTTTTCCCTGTCCTCTTATTATTTACCTCTATAGTAGCCAGCTATCTGAATCATCAATTAATAACTTCCTCTGAGCTGGCCTTTCTGGGTCTTTTAAATAGTTCAGAATTGAACCTTAACTTCCTTCTAGATTTTTGACAATATCTATAGCATGCTGGACCTTCTCATATACTTGTCTTGTTTGGCTTCCTTTTTTTAGCATTTGTGTTGATTTTAGGGGGAAAAAAAAGTCTTTTCTATCCTAGTCCTTGCCATTGGGAACAACCTTGTTCTACCTTACTCCATGTTTAGTAATGTGAAAACATGCATCTCTCAACTTTCTTCCACCGTTTCACTAGCATTAAAAATTGCTACTAACACAACACTAGCATCTAGTCCCCCTGACTGGAGATCATGACACTCTGAGCAAAACCTGGTGTCTTTTCCCAGAAAACAGCTGCACTAAAAATGCTCAACAATTTTGTTCTGCAGAATTTTTCAGGGTAATTTGTAAAAAAGCCACTATCCAGCATGTGGCTTTGAAGCGATGTGTATTTCACCTGCTAAACAACTTGGCTTATTCTCTGCAGAAAAGCAGTAATTTCTGTGATGTTTTGTGTTTCCTTTTAACAGGTCAAGGATTTGACCGGCACCTGTTTAGCTTGCGCTATTTGGCAGTGTCCAAAGGCATGCCATTGCCTGACTTCTACCAGGACCAAGCTTATGCTCAGCTGAACCACAACATTCTCTCTACAAGCACATTGACCAGCCCTGCTGTGAATTTCGGAGGATTTGCGCCCGTGGTGCCTAATGGCTTTGGTATAGGATATGGAGTACATGATAACTGGATTGGTTGCAATGTTTCTGCTTACCCAGCCAGGAATGTGAAAGAATTCCTCCAGTGTGTGTATCAGTCACTAGAGGATATTTTCTGTGTTTTGGAAGGCAAGCATATCAGTAAATAGATGTTACAAGGCTGAGCCACCTTTAACATACTGTATGAAATGCTGGTCACTTCTGATCATGTGTGTTTGAAAATTCCAGCCACAGCATTTAGTTTTTACTGACTATATTCAAAGGAGCAAATTATGCATCTAATTTACACTGAATTTCAGCTCCCTTAGAATTACCTTGAAAATCATAGCCATGATAAGGAAATCAAATGCAGACTCCTGAATATGAGATTCAGGAAATACTAATTCTTCATAGTACCAGAATCAAGTAATTACGTACAGCGTGGACTTAAACATAAAGCATTAAACATTTGTTTCTAGTCAAAAATTTAAATATTTATATTGATGCATTTGAGCATGTGTTCATACCTCCAGTGACATGACATCACTTTTGAGCTGTATTAACTAATTTTAAAACCAGCATACTAAATTTAAAGGTATAGTAAAGTTTGCACAGGTGCAGCAGGCTCCTTACTACTTCATTTTCCTTGATATACTTGAAACCGAACATCAGATTAATGGTGCCTTCCTTGTTGGAAAAATGGAATGTAAGAGAACTTTACTCTTTGTTTTCCCCCAAACAATACCTTGCCCTGCAATCAAATGTTTTATAACTGTTAAACCGAATGGAAACTTTGTATCCCAATAAAGCTACCTAATGAAGAGCTGCAGAAAACTGTTTTAATAGCCTGTTGGGATGGGGAACATGGTAGTTTCTAGTGTTGCTAGTTTGCTTTTCTAATAAAGTGGTATACAAAGGCTGAGCAACATTCAGTCAAGTGTACACTTCTGTTTAGTAGCCCATTTGGTAAGTTAAGTCTTCCCTTCTAATCTATGTTTCCTTTTCCTCCTTAAGCTTTGAGGGGACACACACTTAACTCACTTCTCCTTAAACTTCTCCATATACTGGTGCTGCTTTCCTTTCTACTCTTCCATCCCAAAGTATATATTGGCACCAGAATGCTCTCCTTAATAACTGTCTTGCAGGTGTTGTACACCTGATGTCTTACTGTATCACATGTTTTAGAGGCTCAGGTAGAACTTTCAGCTGATTTGAAAGGCAAATACCAGGATTAGTTTGGCGTCTGTACATTTAAGATGTCTTTAAAACAGGCAGAGAGCTTCCTGTGGGAGGAGTTCAAAACTTTCCAGGAGGCCTAGCAGAATTTCCTGAAGAATACTGCCAACACTTAGAAACCCTCAGCAAGCACTTCAGATCCTAGGCTGCTTGCAGATGTTAAAAAAACAAAAAATGGTGCTTTACTTTAAACTCAGTGCACTCCTGCAGAGCCCAGTGCATGCCCAGAAGAAGCAGTGTATTAATTGGACCTGGCTTACCCAACATCTGTATAGATTGGGCACTCTAGTGGGGTTTTTTTTGGCAGTTTTATCTAATACCTGATTGAATCAACTTTAGATAAAAGCCCTGCTGAAATGCCTGATCTCTACAGGTGCTGTGGAATCAGGTCAAAGTAACGCATTGCTGCTTCTGGTAAAGTGTTTTATTTTGTTTTTCCTCCCCGTCTGCAAGCAGTTTGAGACAGACAGTTGGTCTCAAAAATCTGAAGTAAAATCTGCAGAGTTCCTGTTGTGTAGTCCACCACTTGAAATCTATGGCTTTAGGGATTGTACGTTTTTCAGACCCCCAAGAGCTTACAGATCAGAGGAGAAAATGATTTTTGGGGAGGAGGTGGTTGGATGGAAGCAGAGTACAAGATAAAGTATAAAATCAAGTTTTTACTTCAAGTTAAATGAAGAGGAAAGAAAGCTGTATTAAAAATGAAGGAAACAGTAGCCAAGAAAAACTTTCTTGTCTAGTGTTAAAGTAACATCATTGTGAAGATCACCTGGTTTTCAGAAGACAAATAATTAATCTGCTTACGAAACTCGCTCCCCAAAGGTCAGTGCACTCAAAGGTATACCACACAGCAGGCTGTACTTACTGCCCACTAAATCAAACAGGATTGGGATTCTGAATGCGCTACTCCAGTGGTTTTCAACTTTTTTTCATTTTGAATGGAGGTGCGGACCCCTTTGGAAATTTTAAATGGAGGTGAAGACCCCTTTGAATTATAAATGTGGGTATTCACATATTTTTGATTGATTGTAGGAATCTTTCCCAGACCACTTTGACATAATCTGCAGACCCCCAGGTATCCATGGACCAGTTTGAAAACCACTGCACTACTTAAATGTATATGGCAAGCTCCTCTACTCTTTTTAGTGTTCAGTTTGTCTCTAGTAAGGCCACGTCAGAGCACATTGCTTAAACGCAACTAGATTTGTGAAAAATGTGACTTTATTAGTTACTGTTGGGAGAGTAGTTACAGCTCAGTTAGATTCTTGGGTTGTAGCCGTGTGGAAAGTGATGCCAGGGGAACTGTTTCTCCAATGGTTGCAGCTCTATCTTTGGCCAGCATGCCAGGGTTTATTAGAAATAGTTTCAGCATTTTACAAACTTATGGGTAACTTCATAAATTCCAACAGATTCCTTTGATTTTTCATCATAGTCATTCCAATCCTATGGGGATTAAAATTTTACAACATTAGCCACACCAAATAGAATCCAGCACTGTTTAAAAAACAAACTGAACATCCAAGTAAATTGCCCACAATTTCTAGTTTGAGTTTCATATTTCTACAGGAGGTACTTATATGTAGGTTGTTGACCTACTTGTGATTTTGAGAGGTGAGAACACTGAAATTAGATGGCTTCAATCTACTTGGGTTAAGGGAAAAAAAGATTTTCCCTGTATGAAGTCCATGGCTTGAGTCAGAAGCCTGCTGCATGAAAGGATTGATTACCTGTTATTTACAATACTCAAGTCGTGTGGGTAAGGAGACAAAACAGTTCTTCCTAGCAAGTATAATACCAAGGAGTGGAACTGAGCTTGAGACTCCTCTCATGGCCAGGGAAGATTTGCAATGGAGTTATTATGCTCAACTCTGTAGGAGACTACATGTTATTATTCAACAGCTCTGTCCAGAGGGAAATTTTAGGAGTTGAAAAGAGAACTCATTTTCTCAAAATAAAGAACCAGAATCAGCCTAAAGTCTAGGATTTTCTAGTTTGGTAGGAGTTAGAAAAAAGATACGTTGCATTTACACCTTCATATAGTTTTAATTCTGAAGAGGTGCCTGACAAAAGACTTCTAAAGAAGAGAGGCACACACTTGTGTTTGACGTAGCATATCTTCCTTTGCAGTGTACACCCAACAGCTTTTAAATGGGTGATCTATCATCTCCTTACCCTGAAATACAGATCTGAGAAGGAAACAAAAGTCCGTTAGACTGAACCTCCTCATGAATCTCACACCATACCTTTTCCAGTAAGTTTATTTCACTGAAAGACGTGCCAGACTCTGCACCTTCAGCAGCAAACCCAGCCTAAAAACAAGAATTAAAATAACTTTTTAATGGCCAGTCGTAGCAAGATGCAGAACCAGCCCAAGATGTTAAATGTCCTTAAAGTGAACTGTGCAACAAGCTGTTACCCAACACAAATATTTATTGTTATGTAGGACAGGTATCTCTGCTATATGATAATAAAGAATGACCAGTTTCAATATATGGCAGTTGTGGGGGACAACCTTTTTGGCAGGTATGCCAAAAGTTAGCCAGGCACCCTCTCCCAATGTCACGCCAATTCTGAACCTGGTTCTCTGCTTTGTGCCTTGTGGTTCTTGCCTCATCTACAATTTTTAATAGTTGGAGTAAGAGAGGGGTGCTGAAGGAATGTCTTAAACTTGAGTGTTCATTTGGTTTAAATGCCTACATTTAATTTTTATAGATATTGGATCCCAAAGGATTCATGTAACATGGATTTCACTTATACTCTTTAACTACCAGGCCACTGTCAATCGTATGAAAGTAACAGAATGAAACAAAAAGCATTGTTTTCCAGAACAAACATTTTTCAGGCTAAGAATTATGTATTATTGGAAGAATGTTGCATCATGCACTTTCTTCACATCACATATTAGGCGTATTCAGCAAGTCTATTAGTAACAACTTCAATCTTCTGCCATCAGTGCCAAGAGATTTTAAGGCATTTTAGAAATAATGTGTCCTAGACAAATTTTGAGCTAACAAGGAAAGGGCAAGAGTCTTCAGGTTTGATTTCAGGTTTCAGAACCTAAACATTTTGGCAATAGCACGAAGCGGTAACAATTCAGAGCAGTAAAGGTAGACACAGGGCACACAAGCCACCTAGCAGATAAGAACCAGCTGAACTGTACCTGGGTGACCAGGTCAGAGTGGCATCATTCCACAGCGTAAGAGCTCCAGTGTTCTGTAGCTACTGCAGCCTCCTCTTCTAGCAGACACTAACTTGAAATCACTGTATTAGCCTTAAAGATGTTGTTCTCCACACACTTACACATTATGTTCGCCTAGTCTCAAGAAGTTGAGAAAGGAAATGAACATGTTCAAACAAAGGGGCTGCAGCACATAAAGCTGTGTATGCATTTGCAAGGAAAGTCAGAAAGAAGTATGTCACTCATGTCAGGGTTCATTGCTGTGTTAATAACAGAGCAGTAGTTAAGCACAGCTTAACATTCTGTTGGCCTTAAATTCCCTAAAAGTTATGGGATGGTATATAAAAGTCTCCTCTGAGATGCTCAGTCAGAGCATCAGCTGACTATGTAGTAAGGGCAAATCTTCTCTGGTGTTGATCATGCGACCTGATTCAACATTTTCCATACTCATGAATCCTGACTATCTTCAGTGATATCTAAGCATATGAAAAACATGTTAATCTGGCAACAAGCTTTAAAAGTGTTTGAGGATTTACCCAAAGTGCTTAGTTCTGCATGTCTGTGCAGCACAATGCAGACACCCACAGTAGATCTGGGCACAGAAGCCATATATCAACATTTGTGCAATGTTGGCTATGACCCAACTGGCTCTGTGAACAGCAGGGCTTATTAGCTTGGATGCAGCCCTGTTCAGACACAGCTGTCCTGTTTCTGGGTCCAGAGATACTGTATGCAAAAGCTCAGGTATCTACATAAAGCTGCCTTGCAACATATAACCATGCGCTTAGAATCACCCTCCCCCCACACCATGCGACAGAAATGCCAATGGAAGTGGGATGTCAATCAGATACTACAAATGGTTTTTCTGTGGTTTTACAAGTGCAGGTAAAGGGCCAGAAGGGTTCAAGTGAAGTGTGTCACAGACCATAATACTGAGCTGTCAATAGGACAAGGAATGGAAACAGCTGTCTGTGGTCAGCAGAGATCCATGGAGCATTGAGCCATGTGACTGGAATTATAAGCTCCTGTACCAGACATCCTCAGCAGGACTTGCATTCTTACAGCTCTGGCGTCACAGCAGATACTCGCAATTAATCTCTGCCAAAGAGCTCTGGGGAATGAAGCAACTCGTCTGCCCTCTACCGACTGGCTCGGAACCAACAGCTGCTAAAGTGTAGCATACGTATGCCAAAGAAATAGGAATGCAAAGGTATTTGCCCCCTCTAAAGCCAAAGTAAGCCTCTGGAATAATTCATTAGGACATTGTAATATGTATGTAAATAGTGTTTCAGGGTGCAAACTGCGAATTGTATGACAATGCAAAAGTTCAAGCTTTGAGAGTGTCAGTGTCAAAGCAGTTATTTTAAAATTGTCTCTTATCTCTCCCTTTCACTGGTGGTGACTGAAGTGAGATTAACAGTATGGCAGAAATTTTTCTACAGAAAGATGTATTTTCTACTTCTGGCTGCAAAACCTACCAAGAGCAAACAATGAGCCCCTGACATTGCTTCCAGGGCAGGCAGGCTTCTAGTTAAGAAGACACCAGGCCAATTACACAATGCAATACCCCATTTTATATACAATTAATTCTTCATAGAATCAGCAAGACTTTTTTTG
>NW_017728993.1:16400931-16401745 GCF_001723915.1 Gavialis gangeticus | reverse complement strand
TGGAGAATCATAGCACTAGGGTTATGGACAGAGTTGTTTACTATGAAAGAGAATAATTCCACCACTGTTTTAAGGGTTTTTTTTATTATTATTGTTTAGGCCTCAGGGGAGGTTGAGAGACAAGTTATATAGAATGGCACTTATTTACATTAGATCTGAATTTGATGTTTGGTATTAGTAGCAGCAGGAGAGAACAAAGAAAGAAAGAACACAAAGGGAATAATGATGAAGGGATCTGGGAACATGTGGAATAATAGGCTGGCATTCATTAACTAAATTGCAGTAAATCTAGTTACATCCTCCAGTTCTTCTGGCTGCAAAACCTACCAAGAGCAAACAATGAGCCCCTGACATTGCTTCCAGGGCAGGCAGGCTTCTAGTTAAGAAGACACCAGGCCAATTACACAATGCAATACCCCATTTTATATACAATTAATTCTTCATAGAATCAGCAAGACTTTTTTTGGTTTGCCTTTAGACACTTTGACTTTCCCCTCCCCCATAATAAACTTAGCACAGTGTCACAGCAGTCTGAGGGAGGGATAACAGGAAGGTTTATGTTGGTCAGTCAATGCAACTTACCCCTAATCCTACTGTAACAATAGATTAAATATAGCAGTGCATTAGCTTACATACACCGATGACCATGCACAAGCAAGCCCATTGCTGAGGCCTGGATGAGAGGCCCTATAATTGTGGACCTTTAGCTGTGCTTTTGCACTAATTATATTATTCCTTCCAGCCACTTTTGTTCTGCTTTTCTTGGTTTGACTATAGTTTCATAGTATCTAGGGTCGGAAGGGACCTGAGCAGA
>NW_017728993.1:16400009-16400920 GCF_001723915.1 Gavialis gangeticus | reverse complement strand
TGACTGGCCTGTAGTTCCCCGGGTCCTCTTTCCTCCCCTAGATCCAGTTTCCTGCAGTTTGTTCTCTTGGTGACAGTTAAGCCTTCAGGAGACCTGGGCTTGGCACAACAGTCAAAAAATGGAAGTGTCCCCAAAATGTGAGGGTTGTATACTCCTTGTAACTAGGACTGGTTACACAGGCACCCCTTCTTCCCATCTACAGCAAACCAGCTGGACACTCCTGAGCTGTGACTGATTTCAGACAGACACTCCACACATAACTCCCCACTTCGAAGGTCAGTCCTCCTTACTAATGTGGAACTCGAGTGCTCTGGAACTTGGAAGTTTCTTCAGGAACACGCCTCTAAAGGGGTCCAAAGGTCAACCTAGAAGTAGCAGGAGCAGAGCCCAAGAGATACTGGACTTATGAAGGATACTTCATCGTAACTGTGTTTGTGGGGTAAGATGCAGTTTGAAGAACTGCAGAGATGAAAGGCTACTGGAGTCGCAGGACATTCTGAGAAGAGCAGGGCTATCCTCAAAAGAGAGTGGTGTTAGATCACTGTGGAGTTTGCAAGACAAGTACCTAAGAGCAGTCAAACATCAATAAGAGCTTACCTGTGGTTGAAAGTCAACTGGTTCAAGACCTCGGCACTCAAACTCCACTATTGTTTTAAACTTCTCACTGTCCTCAGCCTAGGATTGAGTCAGAATAGCATTTACTCTTTTTACACAAAGAGCCTTGACAGCCATCAGTCTTGGAACAAACTGCTTTGGAAGTCACACTAGTGAGGTCTGGCATCCCATGTGAAAACGAGCTGTTATTTAAACAGGCAATAACTTGGGTAGGCAAAATGTGGCCTGTGGGCCGCATGCAGCCCGCCAGGTCATTCTATCTGGCCTGAAGGGCCCCTAAAAAATTTAGAAAAATT
>NW_017728993.1:16389234-16395009 GCF_001723915.1 Gavialis gangeticus | reverse complement strand
CTGTTATTTAAACAGGCAATAACTTGGGTAGGCAAAATGTGGCCTGTGGGCCGCATGCAGCCCGCCAGGTCATTCTATCTGGCCTGAAGGGCCCCTAAAAAATTTAGAAAAATTAATATTTAGCTGCCCCTGGCTGCCTGTCATGCGGCCCTCGATGGCTTGCCAAAACTCAGTAAGCAGCCCTCCGCCCAAAATAATTGCCCGCCCCTGTAATAACTGACTGGAATTTCTTGAACTCTATGGGCAAGGATCTGAGCCCTTAAAAGAAAGAAGGCTCCAAGACCAGGGTAAAGTGTTACACACTTGTTTATAACCTTACTAAGTCAGTTTCTAGTATCAGCTATGGCATATTTAACAGATGATTCCACACTTGAGTCTGAAACAGGAAGGACAAAGCAAGAAATGAACATGCTGTTGCTGTCCACCTGAATAAAAATACACTTCTGAAATGTGCGTTCTAGAGCCCAGGATCTCAGGAATTTCTTTTTGTACTTCAGGGAGAAATGTAATAGCAAAATTTGGAAAGCCACAGATTAATACTATTGATGTTTATTTCACTTACACCTATAGTAATGCCGCAACCCCCAACTTACATTGTAAGGCTTGATTGTGTGACTTAAGATATCTAAAAGAAAAACAAAGAGAAAGAAAATCAATGGCAATAGATCTTGAGATTTACCAGGACTCAACATAAACCCAGGAGCTCCCCCCAAAAAGCAGTTTATCTGAAACAATTCTAGTTAGTCTATCCAAATCTAGGATTTTGTTTTTCCCCACTACTACTGAAAATTATATTTTACATTGTGCCACTGCCCTGTCTATTTAAGAAGACAAACTTGTGAAACAGCAATAAAGATCTGATCTGATCTTACATGTTGCCCAGACAAAAATCTTCAAGTCACTGGTAGATCTGGGTGCAAATGACTGCAGAACTGAGTCTGCAGGACCCCATTCAATAAACTGGTTGGATGCAACCTCCCAAATATACTTTAGCAGCAGCTACAGCAGTATAGAACCTGTAAGTATCTGCCAGAATTTAAGGGTGTTTTTACATGTACTTTCGGATTCAGCACCGGGTGCTTTAATTAGCGAGCCACACTAATTAAAAGTGCTCGCAAATCATGTTTATCAGTGTTGCTGTATGTCCCCACACTGAAAAAATTGTGGCGGGGCACTTTGAACTAAAGCTCGTTGGATGTCTTTTATATCAACGTGCCCCATCACCAGCATGGAGATGCGTGGCAACGCTGATACACGTGATGCATGAGGCTGCCAGAGTGCATCAATTTCCGTGCTCCAGTAGATTTGATTAACTGAGTCTACTCCGACAGGCTGGATTTCCAGCATGTTGGAGCAAGCTCCCTGCATGTGTATAGGAGCCCTAAGTTTCTATCTGTTGTATATACTCCACAGATTCGGGAATAACTGTTTTATGTAACAATTTTAGTCTACCAATTTCGCTTTATCTTCATACTGCCATAAGTACCGACATGGATAATACAGCTTTACCACATTGCAGCTCAGTCCTGAGGGAAGAAAAGTCTAGTCTGGAATGTCTGTGTGAGGGACGGTACGTACTGGGAAGGCACATCCAGGAGCTTAAGCCAATGTAGAAAGCCTCTATTAATTTCTTAGATAAAAGAGTTTCTAAATGCTTCAAAGGATAATAAACAACTGGTACAGAAACGTATGCGACTCTGCTGACTTTGTAACTACAGGGACTTCTGACATTTTGGGCGCAATCGTGAAATGCTTACTCTAGCAGAGTCCCACTGAAATCAACATGTAGAAATATAAAGATCACAGGATAAGAATGTATGTTTGTCAAAAAAGAGCCTAGAGAGTAAGGAATCACCCCAGAAAATCTGGGTTATTTATGTTATTTCATATTAAAGATCAAAGCGTCCCATCTTTCCCCCCAAAAAAACAAAACCAAAAAAACCCCCCATCATAAATCTCTTGTACTTTGTGCTACAAAGTAATTTGTTTCCATTCCAAAGAACTTTATAGAAAAAAGCATTTTCACAGGTTGCCATTAAAGTGTGAATCGTGTTGCTTCTGGAATTTTCCCTGTATTGCTGTCGCAGTATGAAAGGTCACTAAAACCAGAGAAGTCAGAAAAACTGTCTCTCTTGTTCCACCATTTACCCTCTTGGTGCATTTGAGAACATTGCATGCACACTACACGTCAGTCTTGTGTTAATGGCCAGCTACACTTCCCGTGTCATGCATGAACATAAGGACAAGTACATGGTTGCTCTAAGAACTGAGCAGTATGGAGTGGAAGGGAAACCTTTGTGAAACGCTTAGGAGGGAGTTTAGACCAAAAGTGAAGGACACATGGTTTAAGAAACATTAGACTTAGATTTTTTTCCTAAACTGGTTAAAAAAAACAACTGATCGCCAAAGCGAGAGTGTCCCTGAAACTCCTGTGAAATGCAGGGAAGCACCTACCAATAGAGTTCTCTCGAGAGCACAGCTTACATTTCTGCACCATTGTGGCACTTCCTCTGCCTCCCTTAAGAGGAGCACTGTCCTAAAAAAGATTACAAACAGAGCCATCATTTCTAATCACATCCTGGCTGAGTGACTACAGACATCTGCCCTGACAAGAGCAGAACCATTACAAACTCTATACTGATTTTTACATGGTCAAAAGAAGGCATTTTTCTCTTGGAACTAGAGATTCATAATTCAGAATATGATAGGTATCAAGGAATGGTTTATTCTATTAAACATGATTAGGCATATCAGTCAAAAACACAGGCCAGCAGCTGTGGTAACGCAGGAAATATAACTAGCAGCATTATCCATATGTAGAACCCCTTGTTTAAACATGAGCACCAAAATGGCAGTTGCTTTGTTGTGCTCTTGCATATCCACTGCAGTTATAAAAAAGGCAGCTGCAAATCTTGCTTACACCAAAGAAATGTGGTGTTCTGTGTATCAGGTTTTTGTTCACAGAGACTCTGAACATCCTTCTGACATTTTTCTGGAACAGCAATGCCTTTCTTGTGGCAGAATCCATGTGCAAGGGGCCTATTCTGAGCAAAGTCTATTACTGCATCTTGCTCAGCAAGAATCTGGAGCCAGCCACATACCCATGGACTGGTAAGGAGAAGACTATTGCTCCTCCAGTGACAATGCTCCTGTGACCAAAGAAACCATGAAAAACTTTAGATTTGAGTTCTTCTCTCACCTCTCCTCCCATAAGCCTGACTTTAGTTCAAGCGTTTTTCACCTGCTGGTATCCTAGGAAAACCCTGGCAGGAAAAACATTCAAGTCCAGCAACAAAGTATAGGGGTGGTGAAAGTGTGACTTCAGCCCAAAGAGCAACCCAACTCCTTTTCTCCAGCTGGAATGAGAGCTTAGTGGAATGCCGACAGAAGTGTATTAAACAGAAGTTCATGACAACCAACCCAACGTTCGTTGCCAATCGCCTACAACTAAACACACTTCAGTTGGATACCCTGTTACTTTTCAACTGATCCTCCAATATGCTAAATTTAAAATACTGAAGAAAGGATTGTTTATGCCTTATCAGTATAGGCACATGCTATCCATTCTGCAGGCTATCTGACCTTCAACACACATGCCACTACAAGTGACTGCTGCCTGATCCTGCAGCTTCCGACATGCAGGCAGGCTGTTGTACCCAAACGGAAGGAGTTGCAGGGCTGTGGCCTACAGGACAGATGGTCTTCTGTTCAGGACAGGCTGATGCTTTAAATCCCAAGTTAGCCTCAGGCTTTCTGGGTGATTCTGGGCAAGTCATTTCACCTCCCTACTCCATTCCCCATCCATAAAGCAAGCATAATGCTTATCTACTGCAATTCACTCACATTTGTGCACTCCAATCCAATAATTCTATAAACATGAAGAATGCTATATGTAACTTCAGTACACTGTATACATTCACTGACTATCACGATTCCCTCTCACCACGGGGTGCCTAATTTTCCCAGAAGTGTTTTACCAGGAACAAAAGGAAAACATACTACTGGCAAAATCCTATTCTAGTAGCACTTTTATGCCCGTTTAACTCTATAAACCCATTTAACTCAGCTGTTGAAATAAATTGTCTTTATAAATTGAAGGCACAAGAAAGCTTAAAATAAATCACAACCACCATTTATCATTCCAATAGCACGTTTCTGGTAACTTATTGGTGGCATTGTGGCTCAGCATGTTTGCCTGTTGACCAAAAGGATGCTGGCTCAAACCCACCCAAAAACATTGACTGACAAGTGTAGATGATGGGTGGGAACTGAAGTACTTTTTAAGTTATGGAATCTCTCATCAGACATTTTTCAGTGAAAGGTAGATAAATGTTTGTCCTGGATAGCTTAGACAGGGATGACCTGCCGTGAGCATAGGGTTGGATTAGATAACAAGGCTGTATGAAACTTCAGCAGCCATTTCATTTCAGAGGTGTTTCGGCACCTGAAACACTGAATCCAAATTGAAACAGAAGGCTCCGAAACATCTCTGGAACTGAACAAAAGCATCCGAAACATTTAGGAAAATTTTGGAGTTGCGCTTGCAGGGAAACAGAAATGAAGAAGAGGGAGGGGAAGAAGGGTGGAAGGACTGCTCAGATATTGACATCTGTAGCTGGCCAGTGTCTGCAATCTGCCCCCGAGGTCCCTTCCAATCCCAGGGCTCTGGGGGAGAGATGGCAGCATGCTGTCAGCCACGCCCAGACCTGGGTGCCTGTGCCCCCCGGGAGGGCTGCAGGGCTGTACCAGACTTTTCCTGGGGGGCACAGGCCCCCAGATCTGCAGGAGGATGACAGCATGTTGCCACTGCCAGCAAGTGATATGAGTTTTGCTTGGAACAGTTTGAGGGGCAGTTTCAAAAATCCCCCCGCACCTATCTCCTTGAAACTTGGCAGGCTTCATGCCCTGCAATTTTCATCTGAATCAAGCAAGACATGACAAAGGTATAGGCATTTTAGTGATTCCCCATTATAGCCTATGGCTGAAACACCAAAACAGTGTTGAAATGCTGAAACAAATTCAGCTGAATTGAAACAGGACAGCGATTTGAAACACCGAAACAAATCACTGTCCCTCCAAAACGCTGAATCCAAAACCAAAATGAAACAAAGCCGTTTTGCACAGCCCTATTAGATAACTACCTGAAATCCCTTCTGGTGCTAGTTTTCTACGATTCACTCAAGTATTCAAAAGAGTTTGTGATCATAAAGTACAGCAGCACCCCCAGCACACAGATAGCTATTACAATACTACACACAAGACTGTAAAAGTTTGCATATCTTACTAGCATTGCCAATAACAATTTTATGGCATAGGGACTGTTCTGGGGGGTGCGTGTTTAATATACCAGTCGCAGTGTGGGAACATACCATTAATCGCAGGTACTGCCATTTTTCGGAAACCTCACCACAGTTCCCGCATTTCAGCTGGAAAACAAAGATACAAACCCAAGAATCTTAAGTTGCTAGTAGTGGGGTAATAAGACAGCACAAGCCATTTTCAGACTCAGAAGTCCACATCTTTTGCAACTGAAAGACCGTGGGACAGCTCCGTTTGAAGGAGATCAGGACTGGCATCAGGTATCTATGATCTCAGGTCTGATAGCTTCAATTGGACTATAGTTTCATAGTTTCTAGGGTCGGAAGGGACCTTAGCAGATCATCTAGTCCGACCCCCTGCCATGGCAGGAAGAGCACTGGGGTCAAATGACCCCAGTAAGGTGGTCATCCAACCTCCTCTTAAAAACCCCCAGGGTGGGAGCCTGCACCACCTCAC
>NW_017728993.1:16384681-16388764 GCF_001723915.1 Gavialis gangeticus | reverse complement strand
AGTCCTCCGGCACCTCTCCAGAGCACCACGAGTGTTCATAAAGCCGCGCCAGGGGACTTGCAATGACCCCAGCCAGTTCCTTTAGGACTCTAGGGTGAAGATCATCCGGGCCGGCTGACTTAAAAACGTCCAGCCCCTCCAGAAGCTCCCTAACTAAATCCTCACTCACTCTAGGCCCAGGTGAGCCTCCCCCGGGGCCCGAAGGGGGCCCAGCAGGGAGGTGGCAGTTCTGGTCCTTACTGAGGAAGACAGAGAAAAAGAAGTTATTAAATATGTTGGCTTTGTCGTCTGGCGTGACAACCAGATTCCCCGTCTTGTCCTGCAAGGGCCCCACATTTCCTGGGGCCTTCTTTCTACTCCGTATGTATTTAAAAAAGGACTTCTTGTTGTCCTTAATCCGGGAAGCCAGCCCCTGTTCCATCTCTGCCTTGGCCTTCCTAACCATCCTCCTACATCCCCGAGCAACTGTAGAATAGTCCTCCTTAGTGATGACCCCTCCTTGTGTCCTATGATATGACACAAGTTGAAAATCTGCCTAGAGCAATGTGAGGTGGAAAGGGAGGTGGCAGCTGGGGAGGGAGCACGCTTGTATGCTTCCCAGCTCCGAGTGCTGCAGTGTGACTTGGGCAGGGAACAAGCCAGAAGCAGACCATACCCGCTAAATGCTAGGTTAGGCTTTTCCAGCCCTCAGGGGCCGCTTTCTGCTCTCTGCTTGGCAGCGGCTGACACACACTACCCCCCAGGACAGGGAGAGCGAAGCAGCAAAGCACTGGCCACCCCAACGGCAGTTCCGTCTCCCAAGAGATATTCTTCAGGGAGACGATAAGCTTCAGTTGTTCCTGAGTTATGTTTCTCCCCACGTGGCCACGTTTACACTGGGAGAAATATTATGAACTTCTGCACTATGAAACTTTCACGGTTTCTCTTGAGAGAGCAGGGACTCTCTCTGGAGAAATTTAACATCTTTTTTTTTTCCCCATAAGTAAAATATTTTGTGTTCCAAGCCGAATCAAATCCAAATCTGTGTGTCATTCAAGAACCGTATGTGGCCCTACTACCAGCAAACATCCTCCACCCCCACCTGGGGCTTTAGATGTTTCCAAATCATTTATAGGGTGTCCTATGTGCAGGCCCAAGCCTAGAGGCTTGGGGTTTGGGTGCCCCTGAGGTTTGCTCACCCTCAGCTGTATTTCCGCAGGAGCATGCTGGGGGGCGGGGGGTCTCCCATTTCCATAGAGTGGGCGTAAAGCCGACATCTCGCCACAGGAAATGAATGTGGGAGGGTAAGTACACATTACCCGTTGCCAGAAAGGTGGTTATCCCCTGCAACTGGGAATACCGCCTTAGTGGTTGCGGTATTTCCCCTGCCAGGCGAGTCTCTTTCCAGGCCCAGCCAGGGCTGCCCTAGGTGCCACTGCCACCTGTCCCCAGGCAGACTGTGGGAGCCTGCAGAGGTGCACAGGCCCGGACAGCGCGCATCGCCTAGGTAGGCAGCTCTGGGGCCCAGGATCTCTAGGCACCTCCCCAGGCCACACCAGCTCCCTCAGGGGTGGGGATGCTCGAGCCCGGCCCCACCTTGAGGTACCAGCGGAAGTCCTCGCCCACGGGCCGCAGCCCGGTGATGTTCTCCAGCGTCGCCTTCAGCTGCAGCCCGATCTTCTGCAAGGCAAGGCGAGGCGAGGCGGGCGGGGTCAGGGTCAGGGTCAGGACCAGGGCCGCGGCCCGCCCGTCCCCACCGCCCCGCACCTACCCCCATGCCGCCCGCACGCCGGTCCCCGCGGCCTCGGGGCTCTGGGAGTCTCGCGGGTTTTGCCGGGGCATTCTCGCGAAGGGACGTGTTGCCCTTAGACAAAATGGCCACCTCCGCCTCCCCTTAGTGTCGTGGGACTTGAGGCCAGGCGCTGCCCTGAGCAATGATGGCCGCCCCCTTGCTGCTCTGCCGGCGGGGGGGGGGGCGTGGTGGCTGCTGTTCCTCCTCGTCTCCCAGTCGAGGCAGGGGCTGCTGCCCATGTTGCTCTGTCATCTCACCTAGCCGGAGCCTGCTAGGATCAAACTGCGAGCCCAGTGTGCATCGGGGAGCAGCCCACCCTCTCCCTCCACTCCTCCCAAGTCTTGTTGGGCTAACAAAAGAGAGCACCTCTGCTATGAGGCCGCATTGCTTCTGCAGCACTGACGCCGCTACAGCCGGCCTTGGAGTTTGTGCTTGGTGCTCTAAAGCAAGACCCAGGACCATAGCACCCAAATCCTGCTTGTTCAAAGTTTCACAACGACACGAATCCAAAGTGCACTTGGACTAACCCAGATGCGAGCACTGGCTGGTGGGACAGTCTCTTACTATTAGGTGTTTCAGTAAGATTTGAGCAGGATCGCCTTCAAGAAATTACCATGTCTTCTTATCAGTATAAGAGGGAGAGTTTGTTTCTCTTCGTTTTATTCAGGCCCTTTGTACGGTGGTGAAGAGCTGGATGCAACCGGCAGGGTATGACGGCATGTTTTTTACTCATTCAAATCTGAACCTCAGTCTTAAGTGGAGCACTTATCTTGGCACTTGAAGGGGAAACCATTGCTGCAATTAACAGCAGTTTAAAAGAGTTAATCTGGATGTCAGTGAGGTCGGTCACTTTGGAAAAAGATAAAGTTTGATGCTGTAGAAGTTTAGCAATATTATAACAAGGGGCAAACAAGGCTCTTTAGGTAAATCTGATATCTTATTAGACCAACTAAATAGTGGGACTTTTTTTTTTAGAAAGCTTTCAGGTTTAAAAACCCTTCGTCAAGCTGAGGAAGCATCTGTAGTTGGTGCGTGCTCTTAGATGCTTCCTCAGCCTGACAAAGGGTTTTTACGCCAGAAAACTTGCTAAATAAAGGTTCCCAACTATTTGAGTCAGTGTAATAAAAGATATCAGATTCACCCAAAGAACCTTGTCTGCCTTTGTCCTTAGACCAACACGGCTACAACCTACACCCCTCTAAAAAAGCCAGGGGAGGAGAGTTATCGAACAAAAAAAGCATCCTGCTGTGACCGAGCTAAGTACATAATATTAATACTACTGACTTTAAAGGTTAAGAGACATGTTCCACATTTCTTACCAGCTATAAATAATTTTAGTCAGAAATATTTTTTTGTAGAAACCGTAACATTTTCTATTTATTTTCTTATAGTAAAAAGAAGTAATACTTAGTTTAATTCAAGGTAAGCTACAACTTCTAAGTAGCTATGGGAGATTTTTTTAACCTTCCCTATTTGCAGACCAGCCTCGTCTCTACCTCTTTAAACATATAACCTGACATTTATTTTTTGTTGTAAGAACACACTGCTTATTCAGCACCACTTAGCAGTTATAAAGATGGATTTTCCAAGATACTTGATATGACCAGGGGTATTTATGTTCTCAACCTTTAAATATACAGTAAAGGTGTTCTAAGTATAATTTTGTCTTGATGAAAAAGATTTCTTCTGTGATTCATCATTATATCTTTATTCCTTACATAGAAATCATTTGCTAATTTTAAAATATTTTATGGAACTTTTTAGGGATTTGACCAAACACAAAGGGAAGGAGATAATTATTTTCTTTAATGTGGATCCATCACTGAAAAGGTAGATAAACCTCTGAAGAGAAGTTTAAAGACCAAGAGCTGCAGTCAGAAAAAAAAGGGTGCTGCCATGAAAGGATGGTTTTGCACATCTTTTATACAGCTTAAAAACCCAGACGAGGAGACACCACCCGAGCAAGACAGGTGACAAATGTAAGGAGTGCCCAGGTAAGAAAGAGGGGTCCAGACAGTCTCCCAAATCGGGGGGGTGGCACACGCAGCTAGGCAAGGCCTTAAATGCCTATATACCAATGCTCGTAGCATGGGGAACAAACAGGAGGAACTCGCCCTCAGAATAGCCAGTTCAGACCCAGACATAATAGGGCTTACAGAAATGTGGTGGGATTCATCCCATGACTAGGCAGTTAGCATTAGGGGCTATAGGCTTTACAGGCGGGATAGAGAAGGAAGGAGAGGTCAAGGAGCAATACACATCCTCTGCCAGCAGAATGGGCTAAGAGGAGGGGCAAGCTGAAGTGCTCTGGG
>NW_017728993.1:16383860-16384451 GCF_001723915.1 Gavialis gangeticus | reverse complement strand
AGGTCCTTGACCACCTGGGTGATAGCGATCATCGCTTGCTGGAATTCACCATCCAGCGCAGGGTGTCAAGGGCCTGCAGCAAGGCGGTAGCCCTAGACTTCAAGAGGGCCAACTTCAATGAATTGAGATTAGTGGGAGAAGCGCTGGGGTTCCCAAGAACAGGGGAGCTCAGTGCCCAAGATGGGAGGTCGTTCCTTAAGGAGATGATACTCAGGGACCAAAGGGTGACCATCCCAACAAGAAGCAAGGGGGGCAAGAGTGGCCAAAAGCCCCTCTGGCTCACCAAGGGCTTCCAGGAATGCCCGATTACTAAAAAGGCGGCATACAACCAGTGGAAGGGGGGTGCTATCACCGAGAGGAGTATACCTCCTCTGCTCCAGCCTGTAAGGGGGCTGTCAGGAAAGTTAAGGCGGACAGAGCTGGGACTAGCATCCAAGACCAAAGATAAAAAGTCCTTTTTCAAACATATAGGGAGGATGAAGAAAGCACCGAGAAATGTGGGACCCCTGCAAGATTCTCTGGGCAATCTGGTGGTTGCGACAGAGGAGAAAGCAGACCTCTTTAACCAATTCTTCACGTCCGTTTTCTTGC
>NW_017728993.1:16380486-16383143 GCF_001723915.1 Gavialis gangeticus | reverse complement strand
CTATAAACTCATTAGGGGGGACCAGAAGGGTTTGGGAGAGACCTTGTTTCCCCAAGCGCCCCCTGGCATAACAAGGAATAACAGCCACAAGTTGTTGGAGAGGAGGTTTAGATTAGACATCTGTAAGAACTACTTCAGTTAGGGCAGCTAGGATCTGGAACCAACTTCCAAGGGAAGTGGTGCTGGCTCCTACCCTGGGGCTCTTTAAGAAGAGGCTTGATGCCTACCTGGCTGGAGTCATCTGAGCCCAGTTTTTCTCCTGCCCAGGCAGGGGGTTGGACTTGAAGATATACAAGGTCCCTTCTGACCCTACTTCTATGATTCTATGAACCCATCACCAGAAACTAGTTCAGAACCGTGATGCTATCTGATAATTGTTAAATGATAATCTAAAATGTCATTTAAGATTGGGACACTAATTATCTTGGGAGGTCTGCCAAGAGTTTAATAGCAGGGATCTATAAGTCTTCATTTCTTTCACTGCTCCCTCATGCTGAGAGAGAGAGAGAGAGAATAAGGCAATCATTCTTTTTTAAATCTAGACAGTGTATTGATCTACAGAAACTAAGCTGCTCATCCTGGATATATAGTAACAAAGGTTAAATGTATTCAAAGATCATACTCTTCATTTTATGAGCACACAACTTTTAAATTAAAAATACAGATCTGACCATCTTTATTAAAGACATTCACTTAGTTTGTAAAAAAATTCTAACATACATAAAAGTTCAGACCAAGAAGTCAGAAGCAACAGAGGGTGTTTTGCACATACTACAATACAAATTTCAAGGTATACTTTTTAAATTGGCTTAATCTTGAAATGTAATCCAATAAGACTGAAGACTAGACATTTAAGGTCCTGGACCAGGTAGTAAAACACTCTTAATCCTTCTGGATCCCTGAAGTACAAGAAGAAAAGAAAAAAAAAAGTCCAGTTAGTTTGCATGTTTTTAAAAGCTGTGCCCTTGGAACCTGATACAGCCTCCCCCTGCCCCAAGAGATCTGCTTGAAATTCCACAATTCAATCTGATGTGGGGATTTAATCTCATGAATCCAGTAAATTAAATTGTGTCCTTCAGTCTAAGCATCAAGTCTAATTCACAAAGATTTTTCTTTAAAACATACACAACTTGTTTATCACTTACAAAAGTGTAAAAAACACTATTTTAAGATTTCTAGGAACAGGAGTTAAACCATTTAAGTGTCTTTTCGGTTTAAATTAGATGCAAATTCTAGATCCTATTGAAACCAAAGAATTTTTGCTATTGACTTCAGTGAAATAAGGTGTTTAGGGTTTTGGGTGTTTTTGGGGGGTGGGGGTTTGGTGTTACTCATAAATTTTCAAGCTTTTTTGTTCAAGAGGTAGTGTTTCAAAATACCTGAAACATTACTAAGTCACTGAAGTGGCATAAAATGGTTTGCTGTTTATTATGCCAGATTACAAGATAACGTGCCACTAAAATAACAAGATCCTCCAAAATACGGTGTTTTAAACAAAAGTGAATGCCTAATGTTCAGCACACATGAAAGTGCTCCTAATAAATTTAGGTATCTGTTGCAGCTACAAGAACGTTCCTGATGAAACAAGACCATTCTGGTAGAACAAGAAAAAAAATTCTAGGCAGAATACATACTTGGATTGGTTTACATCAATAAGTGAACCGATTTTTGATGTGGTAAAAGAAATGTGTTCATCACCGATGACAATTTCAAGCTCCTAGAAAATAAGCATTAAAAAGAAAAAAAAGTAAAAAAGCAGAACTGCTAGAAGATTGTATTGGTTAAAGGAATATTTTAAGCACTGAAATAAGGTTTTACGTTTCAAAAGCAAGTACTTTTGACACCAACACCTTTGGAGTAAACTGTTCTATTATACTGAACAGATATAAAATATCACTATTTACCTATCTGTTCAAAGGAATGATAACTTTTGATTAGTTTACAAATCAATTTTACACATTTATTCTGACCAACCAAAAACCCCCATACATAATAGAAGTACTAACACCAAAGTGGGGAACCTATTGCACACTAACCTGCCGACCAACTCTGTCAGGAGGGGGCCAGAGAGCATCGTCTTCTTTTGTTATTTCACTGTCATCAATTATTCTCTTCAGTTCCTCCATCACACTCTTGTGCACATAGGCCTAGAGGCAAGTTAAAATATTAACGTTACGTTATGCTACATGCATTATTTTTCTTTAGCACTAATGAAGCACTGTGTGTTGCACCAGATTCAGATAAGCATAAGCATTCCCCTGGACTAAGGGATACAACACCACTGAAACCAAATAAATTTAAAACCAAAAGACTGTTTATTAAGAACAACTGCCAAATCAAATTGTTTTTGGATGTTTGGGACTCCTGTAGTGTTGGGCCCACACAGATAAATAGCTGACACTAAACATTTATTCATCTTGGGTGACTTTTCCAGCATGGACAAAGTCAAAGACCACAGCTGTCACTATTACATGTTGATCAGAATGTGTCCCAAAGCAATACAATTATGGGTGTGGCAAAGCAATGAAATTATGAATAATGTCCTTAAACAGGCTACAGTACTTTTTGACGGAGAGAAATTGCACAGTGATCCTTATGGCCCTGTTACAGAGATAAGACTAAGTCCTAAAGTAAAGTGAGAGCAAAGGGAGAAAAGC
>NW_017728993.1:16372185-16375486 GCF_001723915.1 Gavialis gangeticus | reverse complement strand
ATGCATATTTTTCTCCTCTCACACATGCACTATCAGTAGGATAAGTAAGAGAGAAAAATCTCTCATATTCATTCAGATATGGGGCAGCAAAGCAATACAATTATGGGTGTGGCAAAGCAATGAAATTATGAATAATGTCCTTAAACAGGCTACAGTACTTTTTGACGGAGAGAAATTGCACAGTGATCCTTATGGCCCTGTTACAGAGATAAGACTAAGTCCTAAAGTAAAGTGAGAGCAAAGGGAGAAAAGCGAATCTCAAAAAGGAAACACAAGGGAATGGGAGATTCTGATGGTTAAGGCAGCACGGCTGGGATCAGGTTATATGGATTCAGTACATGGTGCTGCCACAAACCATATGCCTTTGGATACTCATTTAAAGCCTGCAATTAAAGTCACTTGGGAGCTTCCCAAAGACTGCAACTGACTTTTCTGTCTTACTTCTCCACATGTAAAGCAGTGATAACCCCTTATACACGTTAATAAACAAACTGCATTCACCCACATTTGTAAGGTGAGAAACTTCATGGTGTGGGAAGCTACATAAACTATCTAGAAAACATTCATTTATAATAAATGCTCAGTCTGATAAGTTATGAAAACCAGCTGTTTTGTTTAATCCTATTTGCTCATATTTTATATCCAAAGATTATTCTTGCAAAACATGTAAATGTCATACCTCTTTTCTGATCATTACATCATTTTTGTAATTACTGTTGTTGGCATATCTCAGTTTTCCTGTTGAAACAAAGATCAATGTTTGATTCAACCTTGAGCAGGCAGTGTTCTATAGTGGTTAATTTCTTTTCATTATTTTGCTAGATTATAATCACATTCACAAGTCTGAGTATAAGAAGGCGCACAAAGGGAAGAAAGATCTGCTGCTGAGATAGTGCATCTTCTTTGACTAGCCATTCCCCCTTCCAAGACAGAGAAGTGGGGAAATACCTTTAAAATGTGGGGTTCTATAGTACAATGCTTCTCAGCCTGTTTTGTCCCAGGACCAATTTGTAAACACACTGAAAGCCAGTTCTGACCCAGTAAATAGTTTCAGTAGAAAACACACAAGTATTCTGGCCCCAAAATACTTATTACATATTACAAGTTAAAGCAGCTCAATGGTCTTAATTTTAAAGACAAATCAATATCAATAGGAAAACATAAGCAGGAGTATCAACGTGTGGCCCTCCATTACTCCCAAGTAACATTCATCATTGTGCAATTTGCACAATGCACATTCCTGGTGCTCCTCACACCCAACTCATAGCTTCCTGGCCCATAACTCCTGACTTGCAGCTCATCCTTGCTGGTGCCCTCACACTCAAGCCACAGTCCCCTGGCCCTGTCGGTGCCCCTCACTC
This sequence comes from Gavialis gangeticus, assembly GCF_001723915.1. Classification (NCBI taxonomy): domain Eukaryota; kingdom Metazoa; phylum Chordata; order Crocodylia; family Gavialidae; genus Gavialis; species Gavialis gangeticus. Next base: position 16,374,125 of record NW_017728993.1, on the reverse strand, counting down.
TTGACTCCATGGACATGCCAGTGCCCCTCAGTCCCAGGCTGCAGCCCCTCCCCAGCCTGAAAGAGGAAACCTGTGCTTTCCTAAGTTTTTCTGTGACTATTCATGACCCTTTCAAATAATCTTGCAACCCACTTTGGGGTCATGGCCCATGGGTTGAGAAACGCTGCTATAGTAAAATGGCTCATGTGGTATCTTTGATACTAGTACAGATGTTATTTTGTAGAATTAGTCATCCTAATTAAAAGGCTATAAAAATAAACTAACTGAACATGTTATGTATATTTTCACTAGCAACCTCATCTAAAATTTTTAGTCACTGCTTCAATGCGACTGCCTGCCTGCTTGCTTGCTTGACACAGAGAGTGCTTCACTTCAACCCTGGATATTTTGGAGCTCATTGTAGGATTCTGTTAAAACAAAAATGACTATATAAATAATAAAGGGCATCAGCATGATTTGCTCCTGAAGTTTTCCAAACAAAAAGCTCAATACATTTTAGGATTTCTGAAGGTGGACCAGCTGTTGACAAGATGTTCATCTTTTGGAGGGCTGCAGTTGAAGAGAACTGTAAACAAATGGGAAGGTATCATAATGCCACTCTATAAATGCATGGTGTGTCCACACCTTGAATACGATACCCAGCTCTCATCCCCATGGCTCAAAAAGGATATAAGAAGACTAGAGAAGGTCCAGAGAAGGGCAGCAGAGACGCTTAGTGGTATGGGGGGGTGTCTTCTAATGAAGAGACTCAAGGAGCCAGGCCTGGGCCGTTTAGGAAAGAGGCGCTTGAGGGGAACAGGACCAGGGCTTACAGGATACTAAAGAGCAAAAGAGAAAGTCCATGGGGATTTGGTACCGACTCCCTCACAATGCAAGAAGGAGCGGTCTCATTCTCTGTTCCTTATGCCATTTATGATTACAATTTTCCTGCCTTTTACCACATACATTTACTGGAAACAAACCCCAGACCTGCTCCAGTTAATGAAGTTTGGTCTCACTGAGTCTGCCCCATTGTGATAGCCTGGTTCAAAGCGGGACCTCCCCTGCCTGTTAGCTAATACTGTATAAAACCGCAATTTCTGCCCATCTGAGATCTATTATTTTCGCTGCTCTCTTCCCAGGCCAACACAAGAATGAGGGGTCCGCAAACGATGGGAGCAGGCAGGCAGGTTAAAATGAACAACCGGCACTTCCTTGTCACCCGGCCTGTCGCTCCCTGGCACAGCTCGGTGCCGCCCGATGTGGTGGAAGGTGCCAAAGGGAGTGGAGGAAAGGGGTGCCCGTCGCTGCTGAGTAGGGGAGGGAGGGGCAGGGCCGGTGATCAGCACTTTCTAGGCCTTAAATACTGGAGGCTGCACGTGAGAGAGGGCACGGGGGTAGCGGGGAACCCCGTCAGACCCGGTCCCTCCCCCTTGTGCCCGGGGCGACGCTGCATCCGAGCCCAGCAGCAGAGGAGCGGGGACGCGGGGCAAGAGGGGCCCCGGTGTGACGCAGCCCACGGGCCCCAGGCCTTGCCCCCCTCCTCACCGTCCGGCCGGAACTCGAACTCCAGGAACTCGTGCCCGAACTTGCCCTTGTGCCCCACATAGTAGCGCAGGTAGAAGTCGCTCGCCATTGCCAGCGAGCGCGCGTAGCCTCCGCTGCACCAGCATGCACTGCGCGCCCCCAACGTGGGCGCAAGGAGATGGCGTCACGCCTCGCGGCCAGGCCGGGGGAGTGGCACGTGACCCGTAACATCACTGCTGGCTGGGCGGGGTAACGGCTGTCCTATTCCCAGTGATCGGAGAACGTGGCGGCGGGAGGGGGATAAACCACGTGACGGAGCCGTCGGGCGCTGATTGGCTGGCCGGACACGTGGCCGTTACTCGGCGGTGGTTGGCGACGACGACGCCGCCGCCGCCGCCATCATGTCCGGCAGGGCCCGGCCAGTGGCCAGCTGC
>NW_017728993.1:16334417-16371875 GCF_001723915.1 Gavialis gangeticus | reverse complement strand
CCGGAGCCGCCAGGGCGGAGCGGCCCCGCGAGGAGTCGGAGGAGGAGGGCGAGGGCCGGCGGGTGGAGCGCGGCCGTGGTGACCCCGACATCGCCAGATCCCCGCGCGACCCCAAGCGGTATCGGTGAGCGCGGGCGGGAGACTCACCTGCCCGCTCGCCCCGCTCCCCTCATGGCCGCGCCTCGCGTCGGTCATATCGACGTGACGTCAGAACGGGACGCCTTGCCAACACTTTCTTCTGACGGGCACTGGCGCCCTGGTGACTCGCAAAGATTGAGCGACCTAAAATAAATTTAGAAGACGTATTTGCATATGCATTTGCATATGTTTTGGGCCTCCCACGTGGCTCTGAGGTGTCACCAGGCCCTAAATATGAAATTATTGCTTTGGAAGCTCAAATGGCCATATTCGGTAAAAAAAACCCTACTGTCCACTGAAAACACAATGCAAATGAGTATGCAAAATAAGCCTAATTTATTTTATATGGCTCCCAGTGAGCGAGTGAGAAGTGGGTCATCCAAATCGAAGCATTTCTATATTTCAAGGCAAACCCTAAAGTGGGTCAAGGCTCCTTGAGAGCAGCTAGGGTGCTGCATCTGTTGCCTGCCTCAAAGCTTATTGTACATTTTGGCAATCGAGACTCGTGGTAGAGATGATATTTTTATTAGAACTGTAAGATTTTTGCAAAAAAAAATTCTTTAAATGTTGCAAAATCTTCTGCAAAAATCTTGTGGGTCTAATAAAAGATACCATCTCTATGACTAGTCTCGATTGCCTTTTCCTCCAGACCAATACGGCTGTGACATGGATACCTTGTACATTTTGAATGCTTTTACTGTTATCGACTGCGCGTTATACAAGTGCTGAATGTATAGTACAAATATGATAATTATCATATACCTGGCAACACTGCAGAGACAGAACCAGTGATCTAACTGGCCTCCAGCACCCCAGGATACACTGCTCCCAGCCCCTCCCCCACTGACATCTGTGCTGCTGACTGCTGGCCAGGGTGGATGGGGAGCCCCTCTGTGCCCGTACCCCCCATCTGCTGCATGTGGAGCTCGAGGTCTGGGGGTTCCCTGGGTGAGCATCCTGCTGCGTGTTGTGCTGGAGCCTTGCCAGCAGTCCCAGGGTACTGTGTCCATAGTGCGGGCTGGGAACAGGGTCTGGCCGGCAGGGTCAGCCGGGCTCCTGTGCCCCTCACTGGCTGCCCCTGGGGTGGCCGGTGCTGATCTGGGAGCTGTGACATGCAGCTGGCCTCAGGTGCTTGCCTAGGGTGGCCATCATAGAGGACATTCCGGTTTTCTGCTACTCTGTCCTCTATTGATGTGAAATCCGATGCCTTTATGTCCTCTGTTTTTCTCTTCAAGAAAAAAATAGAGGACATAAAGGCATTGGGTTTCATATCAGTAGAGGACAGAGGACAACTGGACTGTCCTCTGTGATGGCCACCCTACGCTCGTCTTCCTGCCTCTGGATGCTGGAGCCAGGTCCTTCCTTGGCAGGGCAGATATGGGATCTGTGGCCCTGTGGCGGGATGGGTGTGCTAGCAGGGGGTCTCTGCACCAAGGACAAGCCTGGAAATGGCAGGTGGCAGGGTTCCTGCCAGGCATGCTCCCCCATGTAGCAACAGGCTGGTGCTGCACATGCTGGTGTAAAGGGGGTTTTCCTTCCCCATTGTCTCTGCAGCAGTAGGTACCCTGAGGGGCCCGCATACCCGGAGCCCACTGGCCTGGAGCCTGGTGGATTGTAGCCCTTGCACCCACATCCTCCAAGCCCTGGTTTGGAGTTCAGGTTTGCTTGCTGCTCAGTGGTGATGCAAACCTGTCACTCACTTCCCCCTTGCAGCCGGCGACTGCCCCTGCCATGGGTGTCTGCTGCGCAGCACAGCAGCCCGGAGCAGGCAGATGGCAGGAATAGGGAGCTGCGGGGTGGTCCTGCTGCTGTTTGCCTGCTTGGGCTGCTGCACACGGGAGTCACCTGTGGCCAAGGGTTGTGGTGGCAGCAGCAAGCAGATGGGCAGATGATGGCACAGCCTGCTGTAACCCCCTCACCCCTCCCAGAGCAGGGATTGATTCCAGGTGTCCTGCCTCCTAGCCACCCCTGCTTACCAGCTCTTTAGTGGCAAGTCAGAGCTGTGCAGGTTCACAATCGTATCAACTCTTAACATGCTGCATAACATTACATAGAATTAGCATGTGCCAGTTGTATTGTGTAAATTGTTTTAATTGTATTAAACCAGTTTATGTGTAATGTTTGTCCCTAGCCTTGAAGACTAGGACCCCACTTGCTGTGTAGTGTACAAATACACTTTTAAGTTAGTTTTTGTCTGGGAATGTCATCAAATGGCAAAAATGTACTGGGATTGTCTGGTTTTTACCTTTTTGCCTTGCAGAGCTTCAGCATTCAAAGATTCATTTGACTCAAAGATTCAGCATAGTCATGTAATTCATTTCACAGGTATATCAAATTACAAAATGGCTTGGGTGTACTGTTAATTTCGGACATAACTAGCTTGGATGGTGTTGCTTCTGAGGAGTCTTCAGAAGGGGAAGATGAAACTGATACTGAAAGTGATAATGATGATGACGATTCAGGAGCAGAAATTGAAGATGATGAAAGTTATGATGATGAGGATGATGACAATGGTGATGACAACGATGAGAAGCTCAATGATTCTGATGACACGGAAATGGAAGAACTAACAGGAAAAGAAGATACAGAGAAAAATGGTATGGAAAAACTGGTATGTACAAGTGTTCTAGAATGAAAATGTATTACATGGTGAACTACTGTCTTGGTCTAAAATGCCCAAATACTGCAGGGAAACAAGTTACTGCTTCATTCTGGTGTATCGTATCCGCTTTCACATGTATATGGCTTCCATGGTTACGTCTGAGAACCTAGGGTTAAATCTGTGTTGCTGCTGATCATGGACTCAATGTTTGCTCTTTATGATTCAAACAGGAATGGCAACAGAATGAAACATCCTGGTCTGTTTCCCTCTTTTGTTCCTGTTGGGCATAGAGTAATACTAATACATGGGTCTCAAGTTATTCCCTATTAGATAAGATATTTTTAGGAGTAACTTCCATTGCTTTTATTGTATTTAATTTGCAGTCTGCAGCTGCTCTTTGTGTTGGTGTGGGCAGTTTCTGTGACCCCGAAGACCTACCTGGGTTGGCACACTTTCTTGAGCACAGTATGTATCATCTGACATTTCAGTCTTTTTCCCCAAAGCAGGAAGTCTGACAGTGTTTTGGATTTATTGTGTTATATAAAACACTTCAGAAAAAGAATACAGGATTATATACCTGTTTCAAGTCTTAATTTTTTTAATGTTGTAATTGGTTAAGTAAGCCTCAGTGAAAGAGGGAGAGCAAACCAGACACAGCATATGCATCGCTAATGAAAATTCGTGTTTTCATATAATGTCTTTCTAAGTTTCCTCAAATCTGGCATGAAAGAACAATTAACATCTAAGGTCAGTGGTTCATTTGAATATATGTGTCCATTTAGTCTGCTGAGGCTGTGAACAGTGGCTTTGGCAGGGCAACAGCTGTTAGTGTTATGGGAATATGCATTAGGAGTTAATCTGAGCTCATCACGTATTTGGCTAAATGGTAATTTGATAGTAATAACCAACACTTTATCCTGAATCCTGATATTTTAACATCACAGACTTAATTCAGATGTTTGAATGTTCAGGTGTTAAAAGCTGGTACAACTACTTTGATTTCAAATCTGAATTTGGTCCTCTGATAAATGTATATTCTGTTACATGGATATTTAAATGAATGTGTATAGATTTGTATTTGCGTTTGTGATTGGGCATGCTGCTTAAATAAAGGAAAATATCTGTAACTTCTCTCAATGATTCTTTTTCAAAATTGGTTTTTGCGTACTTCCAGTTCTGTTGGTTAGACCTACCCCAATTCTTGCTGACACTACAGCAGACTGTAATCTGTCAATTCTCTCTCAAACCTTCTTCAAGTGTTTTTTAAGTGTTATACCTTTTTACAGAATCCTTTTTGTGTAAAACACATGGTATTGTTATGTCTTTTAGGTGCTGTGTTCAAATTTCAGTCTGTATTTTGCAGTTGAATGCAAATGTATAGTATATGTTCTGTGTTTTGAGAGGTGTTGGTTATAGCCATGTTGCTCTAAGTAGGCAGACAAGGTTAAGCTTTTACTCCACCCAGGGGAGCACACAAACACCAGCAGGCTCTGCCTCTGCCTCTGCCTGGGTTGTTGTGCCTGAAAGCTTGTAAAGAACAATTTTTCCAAGTATTTAGTTGGTTTAATAAAAGATATTATATTTACCCGAAGAACCTTGTCTGCCAGTGTATAGTATAGACACTAATCTTTTGAATTCTGTCGGATATCAAGCTTCCTTTTCTTAAGAAACCAGCCATATAGTTTGTAATGGTTGTAGAATAATGATGAAGAGCTGCTGTAAGGCATTGACTAGTGACTTAATTTATCACTGTGTCTGTATCTTTCTAGCAGTGGCACTAGAAACAAACTGATTTTCTGTGCTTCTTTCTGTGCTTTGTCTTGCAGACAGCTATTAAGAGTCTGTTTTTTACTTTAGATGAATTCTTTATTTTCATTGATAGGGCTGAAAGTTATATTTCCTACCATTTCCTTCAATTCTAGACATGGTGAATTAGATAAGCTGTAGTGTTTGCATGTCTGATTTTTTTATAGTGATCTGTATAGGAATAGATGGAGACAAGTAGTTTTGCTTATTTTTAAGTTCAATTTAAACACATACCTAAAACCATTTTGTTTAATTTTTGTGAATGATTTCCTGTTCTAACTTATGTTCTTATGTGAGTCATTATTTAAGGAACCTGTTCCCCACTGCTTTATACCTTGTGGAAGTGAGTGTAAAATGCTACCAAATCAAACAGTAATTTACTCACACTTTGCACAAGTGGAAACATATGTGTAGTTATACAAACATAATTACTAGATGCAGGGCAGAGAAAAATCAGGCTCTCTATATGTAACTGTGCTTTTCTGCAGTCAGAATTATTTAGAATATTTCCCCAATTTTGATTACCTTGTTCCAGTGGTATTTATGGGCAGTTTAAAGTATCCAGATGAGAATGGGTTTGACGCCTTCGTGAAGGAACATGGGGGCAGTGACAATGCTTCTACTGACTGTGAACGGACAGTCTTCCAGTTTGATATCCAGCAGAAATACTTTAAAGAAGCACTTGATAGGTAAGTTGATCACACCAAATAATTCATTCATTGATTTAAAATAGAATAACACAATGTGTATCTGTCTGATGATACTGTATGTATGACTTTTCATTGCCTTTTTCAGCCTGATTGAAGGGAGTCTGCCTGTTGTTGAACTTTCATTTTTCCCTTTCCTGCAAAATAGGACATTATGAATAGAAGAACCCTTTGCTTCCTTGGATGTCTCCTTATTTTTTAGGTATCAGATGGGTCTCACAGTAATGTGTCTTCTCTTGGGATTAATGTGTACTGTGCACCTTCTGTGAGGGGAGAAGAGACCTCACTGTGTATTTACTTCAGAGAACTTACTGTTTATATTTTGGGATCCCATTAATTTCTCCTATTGTTGCTATTGCTGGTTAATTCCATTTATGTACTACTTGGAGAAGTGCATCCAGGATACCGGTCTAACTGGTGTCTCCTTTTTATATATATGTCCTTTTAGACTGTAATTTTTTGTCTATTTAAAAAAAAGTCTGGAATCCTTTGTTACACCCTACCACAGTGTTAGTGCCATTAATATGAGTCAACAACATGTATTGGTCAGAGCCCAGAAAAGGTCTTTCATTTACTCACACCAGGCTATAGTTTATATCAAGACAAGCCTTGCTGTTGGCTCCACCAATTTGTCTGTGTTCCTGCCATAAGGAATTTAAACCTTCTTCTAAGGTGGGGAAATTTAACTATTTTTGATATTGCCATAGACAATAGACATTTTTATCAAAGCCATTAATAGAGTAATTGTGGCAGGTAGCTTCTATAAAATAACAGTGTTGCCACCTCCAGAGTAAGGCAAGTATAGGGTACCTCAAAATCCTAGCCTTAGCTGCCTGGTGGGTATTCCTTGGTCAGAGAAAGGCTAAGGGACATGACCCTGACAGAAACATGCGATTTATTGCTCTTTGAGGCACTGAACATCTGGACTCAGTCTGGCCTTTAGATTCCATCTCAGTGGTTTAAAGTTGGGCAGCCTCCACTCCTCCATACTCTTGCTTAGACGTACTCAATCGTATGCATCAAAGGTCTTGGTGAAATGGTCGCAGAACTCCATGCAAGCGGATTCATCTGCACCTGACTAAACCTCTTATGCATGTACCATAATCCAGAGGATATGTGGTTGCCTACTAATAGGGTAGTTGAACCAAAACTTGCATTAAAACACTAATACTATGGAATTAGTTTTCTATGGGAGTCCTGAGCAAGCATTTGGGACAGAATTCAGTCCTCTGTTAGCGGGGACCAGATTGGCTATTTTGAAGGTTCCCCAGGGATGGGTAACAAACATATTAAAACAATAAGGCCAAGACTTTCATATGAAGAGAAGCTAAAAAAGTCAAAGCTAAGAAGAAGAATTAATGGTGATGCAGTATAAAATACTGAGTGATTTAAAGGTAAAGAGATACTTCTATTAATTGTTTTCATCCAAGAATATAGGAGCAGCTAATGAAACAATAAATTAAAAACTGCTATAAAAAAGTTGGTGGTCTGCCACAAGATTTTGATGCAGAGAGTTTAGGACTTTAAGAAGAATTAGGCGCAATATATTTTTTTTGATTGTTAATTATTTCACAATAAAAGAGATAATGGAGCAGTCATTCAGCACTTCAGGCATCATTGCTGGTCTCCTTAAAATATATTACAAGAACGGACCAGTTGGTAATTTAGAGATTAAAATTTCTCAGAATTAATTACATATAAAAATGTTTAAGTTCCAGCAGTCTTTCCCACTATCCCCACATTTACACAGATTTCTCAGTACTGCAGTGCATGCATATCCTTTGCATACCATTCTTCTTTCATATCTATCATCCATATTGCTGTGGATGAGCGAGAAAAGATACTAGTAGATGATCTACTCATAATTCATATAAGTATCATCTAATAACATTCTAATGCATGTAACCATTTATGCTTTAAAGCAGAGGTGTCAAACTTCCTTTGTACTGTGGTGCTTCTTATGGGCTGGATCCAGCCCAAGGCACAGGGTGGCTGTGGCATAGGGTGGCTGTGGTGTATGGCGGCTCCAGCTGCATCTGGCACAGGGCACACAGTGGTGGCGGTGGTTTTGGTATGGAGCAGTGGTGGGGCTGGTGGTAGAGGAGGAAGAGCAAGCATGTAGGCCAAGTGCCCTCTTGCTGTGGTGGTGATGATGGGCTGAGTGGCCATACAGTGACTGGGTCTGTATCAGTCTTCACTTGCCCTCCTGCCACTAAGGGCCATGTCCATTATTTCCCAGGTGTGCCAGATCCTGTGGCAGACCAGGCCAGGCCCCCTAGCTATACCACCAACTTCTGGTAGCCTGTCAATAGCCCTGCAGGCTGGATAAAGCATCTAGTACTGAGCATTGTTGGAGACGGCACTGTAGTAGGTGGATCACTGGTTGTCTGCTCTGGTCTGATTCAGTTCGTGTGATGAAGGCAGATAATCTTTCATCCTTTGGTACCATTTTCTACAAAATCCAGTTCCACTCCAAAGGGTAGAGGGCCTTGAGCCCTGATATTCCATGAATATTTAAGAATTGGCTCTATTCATATTACTTTAAGGGTTTTAGACCTAATGGCAAAATAGTTCAGTGTTGTATACTTTTTTCATTCTTCTGCAAATCCTAACTGAGAGAATAATGAATATTGTTATTTATTGCAAGCAGATTTTTTGCTAACAATAGTAAATCTCTTATTAACAGGTGATAAGAAAAACAACTATTCTTCTCACTGTTTTAGGTGGGCACAGTTCTTCATTCATCCATTAATGGTCTGGGATGCAATTGATCGTGAAGTTGAAGCAGTTGACAGTGGTAAGAGTAATATCATTAGCTAAAATCTTTTCTTGAACTCCGTAGCATTGCCTGTATTGAAGTTTTTGACTGAAAATAAGTAGTTAAGATATTCAGCTATTCTGTGCAGCCTAATGCATAGTATTCAATATATTCTTTTTTAACTAAGTCAAACGTAATTTTAGTCCCTAATTAATTTTTATATCAGTGAGATTTTTATCAGTTTCTTGAGCTCCGTGAAATAGGCACACATGAATGATAGTAAAATTGTGTTATAAATGAAAGCATCTTTAGTGTACCATACCTATTATAAGCAGCATATTAACATCCCATAGGAGGACTAGGTTTGTGAGTTTTTGAAGGAGAATAATTAGAGTGGGAAGCAGTGCTGAAAATGAGAAACTTCCTCTCTTCAGAGAAACACCTCCTAGGAATTTCACTAATCAGTTGGAACAAGACGAAATTATTACAAAGAATAAAATAGAATGAGATTGAAAGTGACCTGCAAAAAGGCAAGAACAGGCCAGTGCACTTTTTGTAACGCTTCAGGATATATAAAATCTGAAAAGTGTGGATCTGAATAAAAGTTTTTAACAACAATGACTTTTATACTTGTGTTTTTTGTGTGGATACATATAATTTGAAATATGGTTCATATTATTGTAATTTGTCATTGTTAAGTGATAGGAAAATGTGAAATGTCCACACTCAGTTACACTGAAATAATTAGACTGGTGCAACATCATACTTGTTGTTAAACAGATGCAAATGCCTAATTCTAAAAGATAATCAAGTGGTTTTGCAAAGGGTTGAGAATTATGACTTTCAATTATAGTTATTGGGAACTGAGATACTTTACAGTGTTGCAAGATCAGACCCACATATTTTTCTCCGCGTTCTCCATTTTTTACCCCATGTTCTACATCTCAGAAATGGCCTGAATATTTTATGTTCCCACCTTGCTTTTCTATACTTTTTGCATAATTGCTGCAAGCAGTCAACTACTTCACTGTTGTTTCATGACTTGATGAGAAGTACTGCCAATACTGCCAAATGTACTCTGTGAATTCTCTTTGAACACTGGTGTTAGTTACACTAGGACATTTTCTTAAATCTGAATGGTTTAATCCTGTGTTAATTCTTTAAATCTAACAGAGTATCAGCTAGCAAAACCCTCTGATGCAAACAGGAGGGAGCTGCTGCTCGGAAGCCTCGCCAAACCTGGGCATCCTATGAGGAAGTTTTTCTGGGGTAAGTTCTGCCTTATTGCTGTAGGACTCCAAAAATTATTAATAATGAAGAATGTTTTAACCATGGGGAATTCTTCAGTATTACACCAAACTGCCACTTGTTGAAATCTATTAAAACAATTCTTCTTTTTGAGCATAGTTTAATACTTTGGGATAAATGTAGGATATTTTCAACTCTAACCTGGCTATTAGTTAATTATTCATTAGACTGCCTCATGCTCAGATTCATGGTAATGTAGTGCATTGGTAATTTAGGGTGCTATAGGACAGCTGTGGATCACATCATCCCTTGTCTTTTCTATTATAAATCTTGGAAAAATAGGATTTGCTTCTTGGATATAAAAAAAAAGAACATGTAGGTTCTCAAGGTCTTAGTTTAGAAAGGTCTGGCAATTGGTTCAGCCTTAGATCAGTAGTAATCTGTGAAGACTGGCTTCCCTGCCACTTCATAATCTTCCAAATGAGGGAAAATGGAAAGAGAATTTACCCTCCTTTTCCCACCCCCTGTAAATCCGGTGCAGCGGTTCTGCACCAAACCCTTTTGTGCTGCTCCATCAATTGCAAATAAAACCAGTTTTATATTCCGTCAACACAAAATTAAAAAAGAACATGCAGGATTAGTTACTATACCCACTCCTGAATCTTTTCTAACAATGTTTTCTATTTTACATTCATTTTTTCCTATCTTTATCGTATTTTTTCTCCTCTAGTGTTATGAAAATCCAACACAAACAGGGTTAAGAGTCAAACTTAGCATATGCAAAGTGTTGTCCAACTTGAAAAATAAATACCCTGGGAAAGACATTTTTCTCTATTCTTCTGAGGACCAACGAGCCCAAGCTAATAGAGGGAAAATTTAAGCTGTACATAAGAAAAAACTTTTTTTCCATAAGGGATACCAGAATCTGAAACACACTCCCAGCAGAGGTGGTGCAGTTGCCATCCTTGGAGGTATTCAAGATGAGGCTGGATAAGCACCCTGTTGGGGTTGTTTGAGCCCAATAACTTCCTGCCCATGGCAGGGGACTGGACTTGATGATCTTGCAGGTCCCTTCTTGTTCTTTGAGGCTATGATTCATTATATTTTTAAAGGCTTAAATTTGTAAAAATAGTAGCTAGAAGGTTTCGTACAAGAATATTATTCTTAAATTGTCATTTCTTTAACTCTGGATTTTCCAGAAGTTATTTTGAAGCATTTCACCACAACCTTAGAAGTAGATAAAACATATTTTCATGTGTATATGTTTTATCTCTTTCTGTTTACCCCCATGTATTTATGATTTAAACATTTTAAGTTCCATCCTGCATTACCTGCAACACAAAAACTTGTACTGAGCTTAGTAAACTTGTGGTACATAGGGAATTGAAAATTAGGCTCTTTGATCAGAAATGCCATGGTAATATGAAGCCAGATAACAAATCACTTTAACATTCACAGGTAATGCAGAGACCCTAAAGCATGATCCTAAAAATAGGAATATTGATATCTATACCAGGCTGAAGGACTTTTGGCAGCTCTATTACTCTGCACACTATATGAATTTAGTAGTTCAATCTAAAGGTAATATCAGTTATTGTTTGAGTCTAGACTATGTATGCTCTAAAGTATGATTTATTTCTGTTTCAGTTCAGAACTTGTTGATTAGATGATAATGACTCCACTAGAGTTATTTGTATGGCTTTATAAATCTATTTAGAAATGCCAGTATTTAACTCCTTTTGTTTACATTCCTTAGTCTGCACATCATGTCTGGCAACCACACAGCTGGGAAATTTAGCTCTTTTGAATGCCATATATTAAATTCCAAATAATTTACTGCGTGGGTGCCTTGTATGAGACCTTATTACATAGGAGCTCTCTTCTTTGAATGGGTATTCGTGATTGCATTGCCTTTTTTAATATTGTTAGAGGATTGCATATAATGAAAAGTCATGCACATAATGCTTAACACAACGGTCACCAAAATTTGGTTGGGAGCCTCTTGGCAATACCATAATAATAATAATAATAATAATAATAATAATAATAATAATAATAATAATAATAATCCATATTGTATTTGGGTACATAGGGCTTGGAAAGTGATTGCAAAGGGCATGATTTTGTGGTAGTAGTTCTGCTTCTATTGTCCACTGGGTGAAATACGTGGGAACCTGTAAACCCTAGGACTGTCAACCTAGTAACCCTGGGACCATCTCTATTAAAAATAGTGTGCCTGTCTGCCTTTCTGCTTGATTTATGTCATCATTTTAGTTATCACATAGGGATCACTAATGTACCAGGTGACATGTGAAATTTTGGCACTGACGTTTTCTCAAGTTCATAAACTATGTAACTAAATAATTATGTAGTGTGTTTCTTCCTTTATAAGGAAGAAGGGAAAATGCAACCCCTTTTCACATTCTTTAGTGTGCTACACTAGTTCAGAACTGCATTGGAGACCACAGTATCTTGGACTAATGACCAACATTTGCAATCTATCTTTATCTTTGTGAAAGCTTACCCGTACATCCTTTAGTAAATTATATTTCCAACTTTTTTTTCTCCTTACCAGAAACCTTGGACACACTGGAGAAGTGGGTGATGGAAATCTTTTCACAAATTCCAAATAAGTGAGATTTTTTTTCTGATTTTCTTTGTTATCTGGAAGTTTTAAAATTATAGTTCAAATTTGCAAATATCCATGCAATTATTATTGTTCCTGACTACAGTATTGTCAAGTGAATTGTCTCTGATGACTCAACAGGGATCATACTTGGCTTTGAGGGTTAAAAGTCTTCTTTGCAAATAATGTTTTGGATAACAGTTCAGCTGCTGTTTGGTGTCAGCTCTGATGCTAGATACTGACTGATGTCTGCTACCTCTATACTGACACCTCAGTTGTTGGGAGAATTGTATTCTGCTTTTGAAAAATGGTAAATTTTAGGTCTTTGCTTTGTATAAACATAATTAGTAGCGAAGTACCAGTGAACCAGTGATTTATGGTGAATATTAGCCATTTTTTCTATGGGTTCAATAGGGTTTTCAAACTAACATAATAAAGTGCTGTTGTCTGCTGTCTAAAATTGACTTAACTCAGTTTTGAGTCTCAACTAAAACTCAAACTCAGTTTTAGACTCAACTAAAAACTCAACTCAGTTTTATTTTGTATTTCATAAGTATTACATTCTTTGTTACTCCTCGTTCAGAATATAATTATTTAAAATCTACAACCTAGTGACCAAAAAATGCCTGTTTCCCTGTCTCAGATATCTACTATTTTGCTGTGAGCTTCTCTTGTGAGTTTTATAGCAGCTTGGCCAATATGTGACTGACGCAGCATTTCCTGAAATTGCATATTGAAATTGTTCATCCCTGAGCATAAGATTATGGTTATTTAAAGATAACAGAAGTGTGCTACATTGATGTCTGTGATAAAAATGCAAGAGGAGAAAATTCTATGGGTGCTTTCCCAGTCTGCTGAGCCCTCAAATCTGTGTGGATGAGACAGAGAGAGAGGAAGACCTTTAAATTGGTTTTATTGATTCTTAACTTAATTTTTAGTTTCTACTTCCCGTGTAAATTGGTTTTGCAGCCAAGTTTGTATTATCATCTGTTTCACCATCCTTTCCAGAACACAGTGTGCCATATTGCTATATGAAGCTGTGTTATCTGTTTAGTAATAGAGTAAACAAAGCTTTAGAATTACCAAACTGTGAAGGGCCCAGGTATTGTAGTGCAGACTCAGTCTTCCTTATCGTACTTTTATTTCAGCAGAAGGTTAAGAAATCATAGCCCAGTTGAGTATTATATCTTCTTGTAGCAGCATAATGGCTTCAACTTGCTCGTAAATTCGTTTTGTATTTATTTAAAAGGAAATTGCCATGTGCTTCTTTGTCGCCCTTTTTAGTACGTTATTCCATTTTTAGTTTCTGCTATAATTTGTTGGTTTAGTCCAGGGATATCCCAGTGCCCTCCAAGCACAACCATTTAATTCTCTTCTTGGGCAGGAATCAGTCAGGCATTTTATTCTACTGACCCATTGCTGCGCACATAGAGCTGGTACAAATCTCTAAACCCATTTCAGTCAGGCCTTGCCATGTAGCAGAGTGCAAGAGTCACTTTCTCAACTCCTATGCCTTGTCATTTTGGGAAGGGAAGGGTAGTTGATGTGTTCAGGGTGTTTGTTTTTGGGACACTGGAGAATAGTGAATAGGTCGTATCAAGGGAGGAGAGAGCCTGGGTCCCTGGAGGGGCTCAGGTTTTCTGTTGCTTGAGAACTGAGGGCATTGAGCAGGGGCCCTGGACTCTGAGCAGTAAAAATCATGCTATATTTTTTTTTTTTAAGTGGTTTGCCCAAACCAAGCTTTGGCCATCTGACACAGCCTTTTGACACACCAGAATTTCACAAGCTGTATAGAGGTGAGTGAGCTGTATTCCTATTTACATATTGTTAATTGTTCTGCATTTAATTTAACTTTCATTTACCCTCTTAGCAGTTGCAGAATGGTGGTGAAGTGTGCATTTGGCAGGTCTTAAAGATACCTGTATAGATTCTTATAGTTTTAGAATGGTCGATTTTACCATTGTTGACTGTTGTATAGTCCCTCTGCCCTCTCTTTCACATTCTGCCTCAACCAAGATCTCTTTTCTACCTGCCTGGTTGTTAAGTTTAAAAAGAGAAGAATTCTTTTGCATTTGCAGTTAATATATTTCTTTCTGTTTAGTTGTTCCAGTCAGAAAAGTTCATTCTTTGAACATTGCGTGGGCACTGCCTCCTCAGCAGAGACATTACAGGTAGGGAGACAGTTCATATCTTTTGATTTCATACTCAGCAGGCATGTCTGCACATGCTATTAATGCACTTTAAGTTTACTGTGCAGTAAAGTAAGTCACAGTAAGTTTGCCCTGGGAACACATCTACACATGCTCCTGTCTGGAGTGAATTTGTTCTGGATGGTATCATTTTAGTGCAGGGCTACTCCTGTCCTGCTTTGCCCCCCTACAGCGGCCAGGGGGAGCTCCAGGCTCCCCTGGGTGCCAGCCCCTGGCTGGCAGGGGGCACCAGGGTCAGGCCTGGGCTCCGGGGAGTGGGGAGAGCTGCTCCACCTCCAGGGTAGCTGCCTCCCACCCCCATGCCCCAATCAGCAGGGGCAGCGGCTGGGAAACAGTCCCCTGCCCCAGGCAGCTGCCTGCATCCCAGCCCCTAACCCTGATTGGTAGATTGGAGTGGGGACTGAGGCACTGTCCCCTGCCCTGGGCAGCTGCCTGCTTCCCAGCCAATCAGAATAGTGTCTCAGCCCCCTGCTGCCTGGGCTGACTGGGAGCAATTTGCTCCGGGTCAGCTGTCTACATCTGTTACTGTGCAGTAGCTACTGTGCGGTAAATCTGTTACCTGTATCTACAAGTAGTAGCCAGTTGTGCAATAGATTAATTTACTGTACACATGTAGATGGCGATGCTTTACTGTGCAGTAGATTAGTCAGTTATCTACGGAATTTAAGAAATAACCAAGGCCTACACTCTTTTTAAATGCAGTGAGAAGGAATTAATATTAAAATATTCCAGAAATAAAAATCTGTTGTGTTCTTTGATATTGTGGAATCGCAACAGTAAATATTTACTGTTCTACAAATAATAGGCATAGTAACTTACTGCTCTTTGTTGCATGGGCCGTCAACAAAAATGTTATTTCTAGGGTCTTGTGCTGGGCACATATGAGTCATCTTTAGATGAATTTTGCTGCTGCTGTGTGCTTTTGTGCTGTTGTTCATATTTTTGCACTTTGCAGCAGAGTTCTGAATTTTTCAATTTTTTTTTAGGGTGAAGCCCCTTCACTATATATCTTGGCTGGTGGGACATGAAGGCAAAGGCAGTATTCTTTCCTTCCTTAGGAAAAAGTATGTATTTTCTGTATTTGTAAAGAATGAAAGGGGGATATTTTCACTTATTTAGGGAATTGAAAAATGATCCAAAAATGTATGTATGTACATTTTGAAGTTGGTAGCATTGATATGATTTGAGCAATAAGAAATACTCTGCAAATGAACACTTTAGTATAGCCACTACTAAATAAAAGAATCCCAAGTACAAACAAAGCTCTAGAACAACATTTGCAGCACTTTTGCTGGAAATGTGCATTATTTTTTTGAAAATATATTGATTTTTAATGAAAATAATCCAAGAAACTGTATAACCTGTTCTTTTTAATTACATGGAACTTTGTGAACTAGTAGAAAAAGTGTCATCTTGTAGTCTGATTATGTCTTATCTTTTAAAGTCCTTAAAGCAGCTTTTTACTAATCAGGTAAAAATAAGCTTAAACAATGACACTCTTAATTATAATTAGACTTCCTAACCTTTTTACTGGAATAAATAAATAATAATTTAAACATTTTTCGTTAGGTTTTGGGCTCTTACATTACATGGAGGAAATAGTGAGACAGGATTTGAACAGAACTCCACCTACTCTATATTCAGCATTTCTGTTACTTTGACTGAAGAAGGTTATGAATATTTCTATGAGGTAAATTTTTTGCATCTCGGATCATTTTTGTATGTCCAAATGTCAAAAGAAACTCATTGGCTTGTTTTTCTGTCTGCAGATTGCACATGTTATATTTCAGTATCTGAAAATGCTTCAGAAAAGAGGGCCAGATAAAAGGTAACTTTTGGATCTAGTGATGTGATCCATGATAACAGTTATCACACCGCAAAGAAAGTAGACAAAGGGATAAGAAAGAGCGCAGTCTGATAAACTGCCACTTAAGTTCACTTAAATTTGTGTTAGCTAAATGCTAAGTAACATTCCTCGGGCTTCTCTGTATGAAAAAGATATATTGGTTATAAGCTAAGGTACGAATCTAAGCCTATATAGTTCCTAGTAAAACTCCCTGTGTGCATTCTTATTTCAGAATAGAAGTGGCTATTTTTGGTTTACATTTTGTTCTTTTGAAGGGATTTAAACTAAATTGAAAAGGGCATTCTTTTTCTGGAATAAGAGTGTCCATGTGTGGAGAAGATGAAAGTTATCTATGTGGTTTCAGCTGTTCCACCATAACAGATCAAACTGCCCTATATAGGCAGCTGTTAGTGGGAGACAAAAATCAAAGAATTGGACAACTTCAGGTCCAAGAGAATTGCTAGTCTACCTCCTTCCCCTCTGTACACTACAGTCTTCCAAGTAGTGAGGTCAAACGTTTCTGAATGCTGTGCTATGGTTAGAACATGGAACTGGGAATCAAAAAGTCTTGGTCCCTGACTCATCTGCTTACTTGTGTGCCGTTGCCTAGTTGTATTGTAATTTTCCAGGTGAAATAAGGGGGGAAAAATTGTAGAACTAATGATGATTGATTCACAATTATTACATATTCTGAAATTCCCAGGCAAAAATTTTGCATATATGTATCTATAGTATTCCATAGTATTCTGATCCCATAAATGCAATAATAATACTGAAGAAACACGGACTCAAGTATGCACCCTAATATTCTGCCAGAATTGGTATATGATTAGTCTCTTAATACATATAGCAGGGTAATGGTTACATTTTTCCACTTACAGAATTTGGGAAGAGATTCAGAAGATTGAAGATAACGAATTTCGTTTCCAGGATCAGGTACTGAGTTCACCTTCAAGTGTTTTCTGTAGGTATAGGCATTAAACTTGTTTTTTTAACTCTTAAATGGGATCTTCACAATGAAGTGTGGAACTTGCATGGCTCAAATTTCCTGACTCTCTGAAAATATATTCTAACACAGATGAGAAAATGAGCATTTGTTAAACAGTATGTATTTTTATTCAACATAGAAAAATGTTAGCCTTTTTATCACTTGAAGTTGACCCTTAATAAAACCAAACTATAATCTGAATTTTTTGCATGTCATGGTTTTGGAAGTTCTTTTATTCTTTCTTCATGTTTTCTTGTCCGTCCTTAAGGTCATCCTTCCTTATCATCCAATTTAGATTGTGACATCCTTTTGTTAGGAACCTTTTTTCATTCACCAGTTAAGTGCTGTGAATAGTCATGGTGCTGTATAAATAATAATGGTGATTTTTGTGAATATTACAGTATTCTAGGGTGTGAGGGGACAAAATGGGGGCCCTAAATTGAAGCGGTGGGTTTTAAAAAATACTGCTTTAATTTAGGGCTGATTAAATCCCCATGTCATGCACATCTCCTGCTGACTTACCTGCCTCTCTGATGGGGAGGGGAGGGTGAGCTGCTGGCTGGTGGAGCAGTCCCTGGGCTGCGCGGGGAGAGGGCTGGTGCTTTCCTTCACGGCAGCAGCAGCCCCCTCAGGCAGCACCTGCCCACAGGCACCCACTTTTAGCTGTCCTGGGGGGGCACCGCAGCCGCAGAGGGAAGCGCCAGGCCCCTGCGCAGCTCAGGCAGGTAGGCAGGCTCCCGGGGGAGGGGAATAAAAAAGATCAGGCTTGCTGCTTTTTTTGAACAGAGCCTGCTTTCCCAGGCTGCTGCCAGGCTGTCTGCGGGGCTTCCTGCAGAGCTGTGGAGCTGCATGGAGCCCAGTGCTTTGCTCTGCAGATGTAGGGGCAGCAAACTAAAACTTCTTGAAGGAGTTTTAGTTTGCTGCACCCCAAGTCATTTAAGGCACATTATGCCACTGAATTTCCTACTGTAGCTGGAATTAATGCGCAATACGCCGCCAAGGTATGCAAACACCAACACCATTAAAGCGCTGCAGAAGCCTGCGCCCCAAGTCATTTAAGGCACATTATGCCACTGAATTTCCTACTGTAGCTGGAATTAATGCGCAATACACCGCCAAGGTATGCAAACACCAACACCATTAAAGCGCTTTAGCCTGCTTTAAAGTATCGTGCACGCACACCTCTTGTTTCATTTATACACGGCCCTAGAGAGATAGTCAGCCTCATATGTGGCTCACTGAAACCCAGCATGGTGCTTGCCTTGTCCTGTAGTTCCTTTAGGAGCCTTTTAGCTTGATGTGGATAAAACCACAATGTTAGTCAGGATAAGCTGGTTATTTTCTTTGTTTGGAAGCATTAGCTCTTCTCATTTCTTTGCAGCCAGCCCCAACTAGTTGGGCAGAAAGGATGTTTTTCTTGGACATTTGCTTCAGATTTTCATTTTAGGGATAGGATGCTCCTTGTAGTGTGGCAGGGCTGGAGAGAAGGGAGTGCATTTGAGATCCACCAGTAAGGATTTTTTTATGAACTACATTTAGGTTCAGTAGCCAAAACCAAACCTTACCGACATAGCCCACAAATGCTTTTAGACATCTGAAGAATGAAATGCAACTTTACTCCTTTTACAGACTGATCCAGCTGATTTTGTTGAAAGTCTTTGTGAAAATATGCAGCACTTTCATAAGGAGGACTTTTTGATAGGAAATAACCTTCTCTTGGACTATAAACCTGAAGTAAGTAGCCTCATACTGAAGTGTGTGCTTGAGATGAAAAAGTTGTGGGAAGAGGTGGGGGGTGTGCTTATTGATAGCCTGCTGTCCACCAGTGGGGAGTAGGGAACCTCACTGCAATCTATTGGAGACTTCCAGGGCTGGAGCACTCCCGCATCTATCCTGCCTTCTTGCCCAGGGTCGGTGGGTCAGAGCTGCAGTCTAGTGGAGACTTTCTGGGTTGCGTTATGGTAACTGACAGCCTGCTGCCCGCTGTAGGTGGAGGGCAAGGAGTGATGCAGCACCCCAGGGGCTCCTGGAACTGTTTCTTGCTCACTAACCCCAACTGTCCCCTGTGGGGATGGGGGTATGTAGGGAGCAGAGCTTCAGCCCTTCCCAAACTCTTGGGGTAGTAGTGCTCTTCCTGAAAACCCAGTGCCCTCTGTGGTGGGTCATGGAGCAGAGTTGACGCCCATGGAGACTTCTGGAGCTGCAGCGCTCTCACTGATTGCCTGCTGCCCCTCATGGTGGGGCAGAAAGTAGAGCTGATGTTCCCCCACAGGTTTCTGGAGCTGCCGCATACTCACTCAGTCTGCATCCTCTTGTGCAGGGGGGTGCATAGATCTGCAGCCCCATAGAGACTCCCAAGGCCACAGCACATTCCCTTATAGTCCATATATCCCATGTAGCAGGCCAGGAAGCAGAACTGCAGACCCCGTGAGATTCCAGCAAGTGCGGAGGGCTCATTGGTAAGACTTCTGCCTTTCATTAGGTGTCAAGGAGCAGAGCTGCAGCCTCTTGAGACTTTGGGATGCAGCATGGTCAGTGACAGCTTGCTGCTGTCACCAGGGTGTGGGGAGCAGAGCTTCAGTCTTCTAGAGGCTCCTGGGGTGTCAGGGTACTCCCTAATAGTACATCTGATCCCTGCCTGGGGTGGGACTGCACTCTAGTTCCTCAGAGACTGCCAGGGACAGTCTGCTACTTGCCCCTGGACAGTCTGCTACTCCCCATGAGGGCATGGAGAGCAGAGGCACACAGCCCCCTGGAGACTCCCAGAGCTGTAGCCTGCTTCCTGATAGCCCGTATGTCCTCCCTCTGTGGGGCAGGGAGGAGAGTTGCAACCCCCTGGAGACTTTTGGGACTGCAGTGTGCTCCTTGATAGCCTGCAGCCTCCACAGGAAGATGGGGAGCAAAGCTTCAGCCTGCTTGAGTCTCCCAAGGCTGCAAGACAGTCACTGATAGACTGCCGCCCCTTGCAGGGGTGCAGCTCCCCAGAAAGTCCTGTGGCTGCAGCACATTTACTGATACCTGTCCATGCTCTGTGAGAAGAAGGGTACGGTGTGCCCCAAACCTTGTTTAACATCTCTCTCAACTATACAGTTGGTCCAAATAAGATATGATATCACCAACAAAAACCCTTACTTCTCACATCTATTTTTAAAGATCATTGCTGATGCCCTTAACCAGCTCTGCCCTCTGAAAGCCAACATTTTTCTGTTGTCTGCTGCCCATGAGGAAAAATGCCATCTAAAGGAGAGGTGGTTTGACACACAGTACAGCGTGGAAGGTAAAACAGCCCCTTGGAGTAGTAAAGGTCATTAAGTGTGCTCATGAGGCTATTAAAAAGGTGGCTGTGTGATATGTAACAATGCAGGAATTGGGACAGGGGTTGAAGTTGCGCTAACTGATCATAATCGTCTCATGGACATAATTGCAGTCCATGAAGAAGTCTTAGCTTTATTTTTGACTTCATTAAAAGTCAGGAGCAATTTGGGTGCCTTGTATTATTCTGTACCAGCTCTGCTGTGTATGTATTTCTAGCTGAGTCTCTCCTCTTGCTTTGAAGAGCAAAGCCTTTTGGCTGTAGAGGAAAGAAGGATCATACTGAAACCTCACCACAAATGAACAGTAAATGGAGAAGAAAACCCAGAGAAAGGAAGGTTATGACAACTTGAAAGTTGTGGGAACTTGGGATGCTAATGCATGCTGTCTTGATTTACTTTTAAACCTGATTTTAATTTCAAATCTTGCTTGTAGTGAATTTTAAAAGGGACATAATAAGAGCTGAGCTTGATTCATTTGGCAAATAGGGATGAAGACAGAAACAGCTAAAATAAAATATTATTATTCTAGGAGTCAGCAGCCAGATATTGATGTAGCAGTTGCTTTGCTATTAAGCCTGACAGCTGGGAATATATTAATTTAATGTTTTTCACAGATATTGACAAATACTGGAGTGATCTATGGGCTAGTGACTTTGAGTTAAATCAGGACTTGCACCTTCCAGAAGAAAATAAATATATAGGTGAGTAAGACATCTGTGTCTGACTGGCTCCTGTCACATTTCCCTTCTTTGATCTGCTTAGTTTGATGCCTGAAAAGATCTTTCTTTGTTTTCTTTTAGATGAATGGCTGATTTTAAATTATGTTTTTGAAATAAAAGAGAAATATGGAGGCATGTGTTTCCCTTAGGTTTTCTTAAAGCTGACTTAGTTTAGGTTTTTACCAAGTTTGGCTTGACATTACCTTTTTAAGATAACCTTAGAGCAGGGATGAGCAATTATTTGGCCTAGCAGGCCACTCAATGAGTTTTGGTGACCTGTTGAGGGCCACATCTCCCTCTCCCCCTCTTGCTTTCTCTCCCTGTCCCTCCATCCCTCTCTCCTGGGTCTGCAATCAGTGTGAAAGCCTGAACGCACCCACAGCTTAGGCATACTCCACCCTCACCCTCACCCTCACCCTCACCCTCACCCTGCAGCTGGAGTCCTGCCCACAGCTGTAGTGCAGCCCCCTCTCCCAACTTGAGTCCAGACCTAGCAGCTGTTGGCCATGTCCACAGCTGCCCAAATGCCCCCAGCAGCTTCCGGATTGGGACTCCAGGCATATGGGGTGGGGAGAGGGGATGAATGGAACGGGCACAAGGCATGCTAGAGCTGTGGCCTGCAACCAGCGTGGAAGCCTGAACCCGCCCACAGATGTAGCACACCCCAACATCTGGCCCCTGCCCGTGCCCAGAGCCCTGACCTGGAAGCTGCTGGCTGCATTTGGGCAGCTGTAGATGCAGACAGCAGCTGCTGCTGGAGCCAGAGCTGCCGCCCACCCGTTGGCCAGTTCCATTCACTTGGCGGGTGCCTGCCCACAGGCCAGAACCAGCCTGCAGGCTGTAATTTGCCCACACCTGCCTTCGAGCAACAATCACTTTCCTAAACAGAACAGCCTTCAGGATAAGCTTAATACAGTTAAGAACACTGGAGCTTTGCTTACCAAGGGGGTGGTGGTGTTTGGTTGTTCCTGCTGTTTCGGAAAAAATAATACACAATGTTAAAAAGGCTCCTGAATGGGTCAGCAAAATCAAAAATCAAGATTAGCCTCTCTTGAATGGGATATAATAACCTAACTTTATTCTGGGGTTGGCACTGAATATGAACCAGAATATTGGCAGGGGACCTAAATTCATGAGTGCTGGATCTAGCGGGCTATGTGATCCCAGGTATACCAAGATAGAGGAGGATCATCTGCTTACAGTTTTGCAAGTAGCATTCTTTTGCCTATACCTATGTGAATTTGAAGTATGGTAACCCACATATTTTCGTGTCTGCACTAGCCAGTAACTTTACTCTGAAGGCACCTGATTGCTCTGAGACACGGCATCCAGTCAGAATTCTGAATACACAGCTAGGCTGTTTGTGGTACAAGAAGGACAACAAATTCAAAATCCCTAAAGGTAACTGTGAAGAAATCCCTGTCTCTCCGCCTCTCACTTGGGTCATTCCAGGCGGACCCCTCTCTCTCTCTCGCTTTCGCTCTTGCTTTCTTTTTGTTTCAGGCTGGTCAACCAGGTGACCTGGCCAAATAAATTCCTGAGGGGAGGGGGGAACTCTCTCTTCCTCTGGCGGGCATCTTGAAAACCCACAAGTATCATGCCTCCAGGTGTTGCCTGGATGATTCTCTGTAAGTAAAGACCTGGAAATAAGCCAGAAGTATAGAACTAAGTATAGGCAGTTGCATCTTAAAAGGGTCACCATACTCAATATTTGTAAAGGTTCAGCTTATTTTTGTTTGCTCAAAGTGTATTCTGACTTCCTTGTTCTACACCCCACCCCTGCCGCTTTCCCTCTCTGATCAATAAAGGTATTGGGTTACAGCATGCCTGGTTGTATGTCTGTGAAGGAGGGAGAGGCAAGCCTTTTCGTTCCTAGCCCAGCCAGCAGAGCTTGTCTGTTTAAGTTTTCTCAGTCCTATCTGAGTTCATATTGGGATACTTTGGGCTGTAAGAGGCACCTAGAAATATCACCTCTGGGCGAAGCAACCCCAAGGTTCCCAGGGTCTGTGTACCCTAGGCTGCACAGGGCCCTAACTGAGGCCAGTGCCTAACTGAGGTGGTGGCAGTGTTACCCCAGACTTGTGGGTGTTCTCCAGGAAGCAGGACAGCTGGCTGTAGACACCCCATGGGAGACTCCCGGAGCAAGGTTTTTGGGCCTGGCACAGTGAGGTGGGTGGCTCTGCATAGTAGTGCCCCCTACTGTGCTGCCACAGTAGCACTCATTAACTGTTTCTTTAAACCAAATAAGGCACCCTTTTTGGCTTTAAGGATCTGGATGTCAGAGGAAGTGCAGAATACCATGGAAGATTTCCCTTTCAAAGGAGCATAGCTCTTTAGCTCCAAGATTGAGCGCACTTCACAGACTTGAGAGAGACTCTTCACTCTCTCAGTTTTAAATGACTGTCCCTATAGAAAAGTACAAACGCTGGCCCTGTTCCGGGCAGGCACATTCTCAGTAGTACTCTTGTGTTCTTCCAGCTTTTGAGTTGTTTCTGGAGAGATACCTGGTATAGCAATTTTAGTGACTAAAACATCATCTTGTGGAGTTTTGGGACTTGCTGTGGAAGTATGCATGACAACCAGTGGGGTGATTCATAGGCATTAAGGCTTTGAAAGGATTTTTTTATGTTGGGCAGAGATAAAAAGCTCTAAAGCTTTTTATCTGGAGGCCTGCTTGAAGAACCCTTGAAAGCTCAGGGAAATATTATGACTGAATGGGGGTTGTAAACATCCAGGGATCTGAGTAGAGATGGGCTTTTTCTCTGTGGCTGTTTGGGTCAGGACTAGGAACAATGGCCCTCAAGCCTCAGCGCCAGAAATTTAGGTTAGAGATGAGAGAGAACTTTCTGACTGTGAGGGTGGTCAAGCATTGGAACAAGCTACCTAGATAAGTTGTGGACTCTCCATCCTTGGAAATTTTCAAGAGCAGGTTGGACAGACACTTGCCTGGCATGGTTTAGTCAGGGAAAATCCTGCCTTGAGCAGGAGTCTGGGCTAGATGACTTTGTGAGGTCGCTTCCAGCCCTGCTTTCCTATGAGAGCTGGTGTTGATGCTGTCATAGATTTTTTGTTGCCATTAGTAAATCACCTAATTTCTTCAGGTCTCATTTCACTATACATACAGTGTAGGCAATACTTATCTTCCTTCAGGACTGCTGAATGTTGTAAATAATAAATGTTTGTAAAGAAGCAAGGATTTTTGTGGGTGACCAGCTGCATGGTTGAGATAAAGTTAAACTTTTGAATACAAGGCATTTGTCATTGGGTTAAATGTTTGTGAAGACTTTTGAAAATCTAAAATGAGAAATGCTATAGAAATATGGATTGTTCATAATAAAATACATATACCGTGATCATCACCATCACAACGTTCAGCAGCACTATATCTGAGGTTACAAGTATTTGCCATTAGTACAGAAGCATACTGCAATATCTCCAATACCACCATTTAATAATTGCTTGATTAAATGTTAATTTCTACTGAAGGTGTAACTGAAAGTAGAATTTTGAATTAAAAAACGTTAATGATCATAGTGTCAGAGTTGGAAATCTCTAAAGATAACACCCATTCGTATTTTGTAGGCCTACAGTTGTAGGCCTATAGTTGTATCTTGCAAAATACAGTTGTGACTTGCAGGCTGGGCAGTTTTCCAAAAAAACCCTTAAACTTACCTTTTTTTCCTGTGAACTGAAGAACATAATCTGGAATCATTGCAGCCCAGTATACATGGAAATTGTATCTCCATTACTGAGTTATGCTTTTGAACAGGATGACATTTTAATGTTCCCTGAGCAGCTTTTACATTTGGTTTTATATGCTAGAAACTGTGGTTGTACATTACCTTTCAATTGTTTTAGAAATAAAGGGTCAGATTAATATATGTACACAAGTAAACTGCACACACAGAGACATATAATGCCTGCCTTGAGCAGTTTACAAACTGAATAAGTTTGCAAATGACCATTACAACTTTTGTCACCGAAGGCAGTTTGCCCTTTAAGACTCCAGATAGAAAACAAGTACAACTCTGTACTCTTCTCCAGATTGACAGTTAAAAGATTATATTAGATGAATGCAGGAAGGAAGAAAAAATATTTGATTATTGAGTACAAATAAAAACATGTAGCCAGTGCTGAAAAAAACATTTATGTGTGTTTCAGAGAAAATAAATGTTGGGCCGGAGCAAACATAGTTGAATGTTTAAAACTGCTATTGTAGTTTTCTTTTTTTCAGCTTATGTACGTTTCCATCTGATCTCTCCATTGATACAACAGTGTTCAAAGAGGTAAGCCTTTTTTTCCAATGTGTTCTGCAGAACAAGATACAACTGTGGTTTTGGTATAGTTCTAGCAGTTAATATTCCCATCAGGTTAAAATGAAAGATAAAATCTTCATCTGAGGGGAAAAAAATCTGAGGATAGAACATACCAACTGCACTCCTTTATTCCCTACTTTCAAGTTCTATAGCTGCTGGTTTTGGAGGGGGTAAGGTGTAAGGCAGTGAGAACCAAGCTTTTTCACAGGCATGCCATAAATTACGGCTTTCACTCTCCTCAAGTGCTCAATCCTCTTCCTTTATCTGCTGCTTCTTTTTTCTGCTTCCTGCCCTATTTGCTGCTGTTCTCCCTGCTACCCGCCATGTATGCCATGGGTTGCCCACCTCTGGTGCAAAGCATATTGTAGGAGAAAAGAAGAATGTATATCTTCTAGTGCAGCCTATCAAGATCAAGGTTGTGGAAAATGACAGTACAATGATAACAGTATAGTGCGTCTACCAGTATACTCATATGAGGACTCTTGCCAGGGGCAGTCTACTGTGGGCACCAGATAGCCAGTAAGTTGAGAAAAAAAATGTGTGTATGTGGAAGAGACAGAGACAGAGCAGCATTAAGTCATGTGTGCATTACCCAGACTTATGCTAGCAGTTTGACTAATAAACATATTGCATCATTTCATATATTCAGTAGTCCTACTAGTTTTGGCCAGGACCGTCAGACTGTTTAGTGACTTTATTGAAAGACCACAGAACAGCTTCATGGGGAGCATTTTTGGTATATCTTTGCAAATCTTTTCTTTATCAGGTCTACTGGGGAAAGTTTTGGTTTTGAATTTTTAATCAAAGCATTTGGTTGTAATTCTCTATGGCATTTTACAGTTTTTCAATGCAATAAAAGAATCCTTAAAGTCTCAAGATATCTTCATATCTATTAAATATTCCATTTAGCAAGTTTTGACTTCAAATAAAGCAATTAAGTACCTTTACACAACTAATGTTAATGCATTGTTTGCTTTATTAACACATCACTATTTAACAAACACATTTTACCAAGAACTGACATGTTGTTTAAAAATGCATTCTTTATTCCAGTTATAGTTTAACCAACTATGCTGCAGTTTGCCAGACTAAGTTAAGAAATCAACTTAGTCTGGTAAACTATGTAATTTGCATGGGTTCTCCTTTTCTCATCTAATACACAAAAAAATTAAATTAATGCCAAAAAACCCTCCTTGGTAATCCCACCTGTCCTTAGAATTAAAAAGGAATTCACAGCTATATATTTTGGGGTTTTATTTTGCTCTGGAGAAACTTCTGTATGCAATATGTATTGTTTTTTAATGGGTTCTAAACTCTAAATCTTAGATGTGTGTAGCTATCCCATGAAATAATGTATTCCTATCTAACAGTTTCTTCTTTGGTGTTTCCTATCTTTACTTTGCTTCTTAATTCATGCAGTGTGGTGCTTTTTGAGATATTTGTAAACATCTTCTCTCATAACCTTGCTGAACCAGCATATGAAGCTGATGTGGCTCAACTGGAATACAAGCTGGTAGCTGGAGAGCATGGTTTGATCATTCGAGTGAAAGGATTTAATCATAAACTACCTGTAAGTTTTAGTAACATGTCTTGCTCACTGCAGATCAACCATTTTCAGGGCACGAGTTTCTAAATTCTTACCAGCTGTATAGCCAAAATACCAGTGGTACATGGATTTAATTAGCCTTTCCAAAGGGATTTCCAGATTTCTGCTTATGCTGATAGACTTACTGTTTCAATACAAAGAAGAACAAATTACATTACCTAGGATTCTTTTTCTTCACACCTGGCTATCTGGGCTATAAGACTTTAATAGACACTGAAAAATCTACTCTAGACATGTAAAAGGTTTTGATCAATTCTAAAAGCAGTAAATTAGAAAATGTTACTGGTTTCAGTGGGAGCTTGTGTCTTGGTTATGTGCAAAAGATGTTCATTTTAGACAAGATGTTCTGTGTATTCTTAAATCTTTTACTGTTGCTGAAGTCTCTAGACATATCCGTATTGTGTCTTAAAACACACAGTGCAGAGATTCGCTATACTAGAATAGGTACGTTGCTGTGATGCATCTTATGGGCCAATAAAGGTAGTATCTCATGGAGGGTATCTCTGCGTTGTACCATGTAGACATACCCTTACAGCAGTAAGACCACATCATGTGCCCATTGATAGTGATTCACTATTTACTTCTCATTGATATACCCCGGAGTGAACTAAGAGAACGTTCCACTGTGAAGGCTGCAGAGGTTGATAAGTTCAAGCATTCATAGGCTGAGTCCGTCTTAAAGAACACTGGTTACAAGTAACCAGTCTCTGTTTTGCAGTAATACATCTGGAAATATAAATACACAAAGTGTAAATGATGAAGAAGTCTAGTCCATTACTTAAACATTAGTTATACGAGTCATTGTTAATTTTCTTTTAAATCTGAAGTGATCCATGTGATTTTAACAAAGTTCACTGTTGATTTAGGTGTTACGGCAGTGATGTATCCTGGCAATCAAAAGCTTATTCTTAACCAATTTGTTTCTTATTCAATGCTGAACTGTATTTTTTGTGAAACTCAGCTGTTGCTTAGAGAATATTTAACAGGTCTTTGCAGCATGTTTTATGAGCCTTGCATTGATTTTTCTGTGGATTCTCAGAGAAGTTTTCTTTTTACGTAAGATAGACTTGGTATTTGTTCTCTTTGACAAATCTACTTCCTTAAAAATGACTCAAAAATATTTTCTTTTAGCTGCTCTTTCAGCTTATCATTGACCACTTGGCTGACTTCAGTTTTACTCCAGCAACTTTTGAGATGATAACAGAGCAGCTGAAGAAGACTTATTTTAATATTCTCATAAAACCAGAGATGCTGGCCAAGTAAGTGTCTGTGGGGAGACTAGTTTTAAGGGTGAAAGTTTAGACAGAAGGAAGGTGTCTCTGCCTACACTGTTTTGTCATGACAGTGAAGGAGCTCCTGCAGTTGTCTCTCTTCATATTAGTGCAGGATAAAGTAAATCATAGCACAATCTTTACATGTTTAGAGCACAGTACTTGAGTTGTTGAGTACCTCTTTCTTGTGATAAGTGGTAGATGCTACTGATCAGATGCCAAAGCAGAGGTGAATATTGGTTTATGTAAGGAGGAATGTTGGACAAATTAAAAAGGTATATATAATTATACAGTACAGTATTGGGAGAATACATGTGGGACTATTTTTTACAAACTGTGAAGGACTGTTTTTTTTTTACAAACTATGAAGAAAGTTGCAAATCTTTTATGCGATGGGACCTATTTGAAGAGCCTCAGGTGATTAAAGGGTATGAGGAAAAAGAATGATGATAAAGTATAAAAACTTATGTCATAAATCTCATGAATGTTAATGTGATAACTGTCACAGTTAAGACCTTTGATATGGAAGTGCATGTGCATTCACTTGCTTTGAAAATGTAGGTGACAGGACATTTTTTTATTTCTATCCACTCCTCCTCCAAACAAAATTATTGCTCTTTCAGAAAACTAGAGAAAGCTAAACTAGAGTTAAAAAGTGTCTGGTCCTTTTTGAGTGACTCCCGCATACTTTTCCTTATGCAGTTAACAGCATCTGCACCATGCAGCGTTGGCAAGCAAAACCTTTTCTGTTAGTTTTGACTAAGATGATGGTCAAAACTTGTTTAAAATAGTCAACATTGGTTTATGCTGCCTAAACGGGCTTTTATCAAGCAGAATGTGGAGTAGATTAGAACCTTATAGACTGACTAAATCAGAGATGCATAGCATAAGTCTTTTTAAGGTGTGGGCTTACTTCATTAGATGAAAGCCTCTGATGACGTAAGCCTGGTGCTTACAAAAGCTTATGCTATGTATCTCTGTTTTAGTTAGTCAATAAAGTGCAACTCTACCCTGCCTTTTGCCTGACTTCAGGTTAACATGGCAAACAACCTCTTTCATCAAGCAAACACCTGAAACCTTTTATAATAGCTTTCCAAAGCATTCCAGAAGCTTCTATAATATCCTTGAACATTCAAAGGTGTAGGTGGTAGCCGTGTTGATCTAAGGACATAGGCAGACAAGGTTCTTTGGGTGTATCTGATATCTTTTATTAGACCAACTTAAATAGGTGGAAAAAATGCTAAAAATTTTTTTCCAACGATTTAAGTTGGTCTAATAAAAGATATTAGATTTACCCAAAGAACCTTGTCTACTTTGAACATTCAAGAAACTTCTTGAACTGCAAATTAGTTTTTGCACCTGATAATTCAGTTCAGGGCACATGAAAGTCCCTACCCTAAATCATTCTTCTTAGAGATTATGAGGATGAATATAAAACCAGCAACATAGTGGTTTTCATTTAAAAAAAACAACAAGCAGCCGATCTGAAGTTTGTTATATTTGTGACTTGTCTGCTTAGTGTATCGTCCACTAAAAAGAATTTTCTCAAACTTTAGTTCCACCCAGAATAAACAGTCTTAAGAGTGGAGAAGGTGAGCATATTTACACTGCCATATAAACCGAGCGAGCAAACTTACGCCTTTGTTTTCTTTTAATGATCAAAAATGTAGCCAGTGGGTTGGATCACAGTCAGAGTCCTTGTCTTTCGCCTTATCAAATTTGTTCTCTTCTTCCTCCAAAACTTTTGAGGACAGTGTTAGTTATACATTCCAACCTGGGTACTGTCACATGTTTTTGCATACAGTGTGCATCTGTTGTCCTAAAATGAGCTGCTTGAAATTTGGGTGCATGTCTTAAGTGTGGAAATGTACAGTGCTGCATATGCTGCCCCCCCCCCCCGCAACACTCAGAGGCTCCTTTGCTGCTGGCTATGAACACCTTCTCTTCCCCCAGCCAGAGGCTCATGCTTCACCAGATAATGACTCAGCTGAAGCCCAAGGCTTGGCTCTCATGTATTTCTGAAATGGAGCATTAGCCCCAGTTGCTGGGGCAGAGGCTCATGCTGAATCCACAGAGCCCTCAGCTGACTCCACAGGTGCTGAGGCCAAGACTGGACCCTCAGTTGACCTGGCAGGCCCTGCTGCCTGCCTACCAAGCTCAGCTCAAGAAGAGAAGTGGGGTTGGGTAGTTTGAACATGGTGTCCTGCAGCTAGGGGGTTAACAGAGCAGCCACAGTGTTTTGCTTCTCCTCTCCCTTTCCTCAATTGCAGCTTCCTATGTTTCCCTTGGTTGTGCCTTTCAGAAAGAAGGGGTGTGCATCTTATTGGGGTGGGGGGAGGGTGTGCTGTATGTGAGAAAATACAATATCACTCCTTTTTGTATCATGCTCAACCTACTGTTACAGCTTTCACCATCAATGGCTGATTTCCATAAAAGTGACACTGAAAAAATCCCACTTATTGTCATGCTGGATATTGTCATAAACTGCTTAATATCAGTAATTTAAGTGACCTCCATTGAGTGAATGTCCTGCTTTTGCTACAGTTATGAATCCCAGGACTGACTCAGCAGACAGTTACCAGTATTGGGCCATGTAGTCTGAACTGACATGCATTTAAAAATGTTCTGTTGCTGTTACAGGGATGTGCGTCTCTTCATTTTGGAACACGGACGGTGGTCCATAATAGATAAATACCAAAGACTGATGAAAGGCGTTTCTGTTGAGTCTCTATCAGCTTTCATTAAGGCTTTCAAATCACATCTCTTTGTGGAGGGGCTAGCACAAGGAAACTTAACTGGCAGAGTGAGTACTGGACTCAGCAGCTGCAGTTTGGCCTCTGCCTTCTCTGTTAACTGCCAAGTTTAAAAGGTGTTTAAGTACATTTGCCACAAGCCTCATTTATAACTTTCACCAGCCTTGTGTGCATGGGCAGTTTGAGGGATATATCTCACAGGCCCTGATCACCTGCTAACACTGGGAGTGTTTGCCTACACCACCCACTGGTGATTTTACCCCATGTTGCATAAATATATTTGTTATTTTTTTATACTGTACATCTGGATTCTGTGATGGTAAAAGACCAGCTAAGCCTGTTCCCACTTGGTTTCCTAGTGGGTGCATGCACCTACACGAGATGTTTACTGCGGAGTTGACTAATTAGCTCTGCCGTAAAATGTCACCATCTACGTGTGCGGTGCTATTAGGCTGGAGTAAACTAATTAACTCTGCCATAGGACAGTACTGCCAGACACAAGTGTATGCACGTGTAGATACTGATGGGGCTGGCTGGGGCAACAAGGGCACTTCAGTGTGGGGGTGCAACGTGCTGTGGTCAATGTACAAACACGGTGTCCGAGAGCAATAAATTATGGTGTGATGTGTGCCAGAATTTATTCAGCTGCATTAATTGCATGTGTAGATGTGCCTAGTATTTATTTGCAGTGAAGTGCTCTAGCTCTAGTGTATTTGTGATTGCCCTGTAACTGTACTGAAGCTGGCATTACAAATTCAGCCAGCGTGATGGGCTTCTTAGAGTCCAGTCTTGTTGTTGCTGGTAGTCATAATAAAGTCAATGACAACTTTTGCCTAAAGGCTTTGGGATTTAGCTCTAGCTTTGATCTAGTTAACAGATGCTATAAATGAGGGGTGGGCAATTATTTGGGCCCATGAGGCACATAGGGAGTTTTGGTGAGCTGTCACAGGCTGGGTCAGCACCCCCTTCCCTGCACAACAGCTCACCAAAACTCCCTAAACAGCCCTATCCTGTCTCTCTGCCCATGTGTCCTGCCCATGCAGGTCCCTGGTGGTCTCCACGGATCATGACTCTGCTTTGTGCTCAGCTGGGATGGGGCTGCAGATGGGCAGGGAGCTGCATCTGGGGCTGGGTCCAGGATTTCATAGATTTCAGAGACTTTAGGGCTGGAAGGTACCTCGCAAGATCATTGGGTCCAGCCCCCTGCCATGGGCAGGAAGTCAGCTGGGGTCAAGATAAACATCCAAACACCTTTTGAATGAGTCCAGAGTAGGTGCTTGCACCACCTCTGGGGGGGTCTGTTCCAGACCCTGGACACTCAGACAGTAAAGAAGTTTGTCCTTATGTCCAGTCTAAATCAGCCTTCCAGTAGTTTGTGGCCATTAGACCTTGTTATCCCTTGGGGGACCCTGGTGAACAACTGTTCTCCCAGATCCTGATGCACCCCCCTTATATACTTATAGGCTGCCACCAAGTCACCCCTGAGCCTTCTCTTCTCCAGGCTGAAGAGTCCCATGTCCCTCAGCCTCTTCTCATAAGGCTTGCTCTCTTGGCCTTTGATCATGTGGGTGGCTCTCCTTTGGACTCTCTCAAGCTTATCGATGTCCCTCGTGAAGTGGGGGACCCAAAACTGGGCGCAGTACTCCAGCCGTGGCCTCACTAAGGCCGAGTAAAGCGGGAGGATGACATTCCTGTTTTTGATTGAGATGCATCGGTGGATGCAAGCCAGAATTTGATTTGCTTTGCTGGCTGCAGCATCGCATTGGTGACTCATGTTCATCTTGTGGTTAGTCAAGACCCCCAAGTCTCTTTTGGTTGTGGTGCTAGCCAAGCGTAGCACTGCTGAGCCTGTAAGTATGATGCTGTTTTTTTCTCCCAAAGCAGAGCATGGTTCTGTAGTGGTACAAGAGAGCTAAATTACTTGAATTGTAAGGTGAATGAAGCAGGGTTAAGGTTGCAATGATTTTGCTGCTTTTATATCATGAAAGGAGGATGCCAGGGTAACAGTTACATTGTAATAGCTGGTAATTGGTAAAATTTGGTGTGACACAATCTTTATCTCAGTCTGTATCCCCAGATTTTCAAAACCCAGGTGACAAGGGCTAGCCCTACATGCAGGTAACACAGGTACTGTTGTGTGGCCAGGAAGGAGGAAAGAGACCTGAAAAAACCCACTGTTTTCACTTTGTGCCCATCACTTTCACTTAGCTGGTCATGTTTGTCCTTGAACCGTCAGTCTGTGGGGGAAACTTGCCCAATGTCCTGGTGGGGGCAGGGACTGTTTTAGTGACAAATATGCCCATGCTTGTGGGGTCATTTGGGGTTTAGCCAGGACTGCAACATTGTCTGTGCTCCATGCATTTTGCACCAAGCCCAGCAGCATGTAAGTGAAGTATATCTGTTGTCGACACATGCTGCCCTTCCAGCCCCCAGAGACATCCTGCAGCACTGGCTGTAAGCTCTGCTACTGCTCTACTCTCTTCACAGGAGCCCAAGGTGCTCCCCCAAAGCATTTCCAGCCTCCCAAGCAAGAAAGGCCCTTCCCTCGTGCCTTTTTGCACATACCCCGACCTGCTTACTGACCCGCTCTCCAAGAGCCATTTCTTTCCCATTAACTCCCTCTTTTTTGGCTTCCACATTGAGAGACTAAAGCCCCTGAGCAACATACTGGATGGGAGATGTCTGATCTCTTCTGCAGCATAACATAGACCTGATTAAACAGTCGCCTTGTAGGGAAGGGACTGATTTGATGTTGTAACAGTAGAAGGGCAGGGCTGGAATATGTATTGGGACTGACAAATCCAGTCTCCTAAACTGTGTTGATTCTTCATTTCCTAGAAGTCAAAGGACTTCCTGAATTACGTTGTTCAGTGAGTATCTGATTTTTTCCCTCTTTCCACTTGGGAAGCAGATAACAAAGTTATGCCCTTTGGTTAACTGGTTTCTTTTTTTTGTGGAGGGTGGGGAGATGGTTTGAAACCTGGAATTTCCTGTTCAAGAAGAAACATTGTAACTGTATCATCACTAGTTTCTAGGAATCTGCCTTGGGGGTTCAGACATGGTGGCAGGTGAAATGGGACATCTTGTTAATTTTGTTGTGGCCCGAGGAGGGATGGAGACTGATTTGACTTCTAGGGCATCTGGGTTGTGAGACTGGTGGTTTGCCTTGGTCAAGGAATGGGCAGGTGTATGACACTCGCTGCTTGGACTCTCTTCAGAAAGCTGCAGTTTGTTCCACTCGCACACCCATGCCCTGTCCAGTTCCGGGTGGTGGACCTGCCAAACACGCACCTGCTGTGTAAGGTGAAAACCCTTAACAAAGGTGATGCCAACTCAGAAGTGACAGTCTACTATCAGGTAATGGGTTAAAGGGTGCAGTATTTTCATGTATTTTACTTGTGACATTTGGTGTGAATCCTGGGCTCGTAACAATCTTCAAACAGTGATTTCATGGAAACTGCACTGAATTCTATTGATCCCCAAAACAGTTCCCTCTAATAAGACCAAGTTACTGAAACCCCTTGATGAATCTGCTGCCTCTCTGGTTCTGTATGTGAGAGTTCTGGATGTGTATTGTTTGCAGGCATGTCTCCAACCACTCCTCTCTTGAAATTGTTACATTCCTCATGCTTACTCTCTGCAGATTGTGCCCGCTGATTTCTTCTGTTGGATTACTCTGAGACTGCTTTTCCATCTGTACTGTGAACTAGGGCTGTGTGACACTTTGCTGTCTGTTTCGTTTCAAGGCTGTTTTGACTTGTTTCGAGTTCCAAACAGTGAAATTGAAACAAAATGAAGGGCCTCACAACAAAACGAAGCCAGTCGAAATGTTTCAAAAGTTTCTAAACGTTTCAAATTTTGAAGCAGCCAGCTAGGTGGTGGGAGGCAGGGGAGAGCCAGGGCTGTGCTCTGTGTGGCTCCGCAGCCCCATGTGGCTCAGCCAGGCAGGGAGCGCAGCCCTGGCTCTCCCCACCTCCCGCCGCTGGGCTGGGCTGGGCTGGGCTGCGCTCCATGGGGCTGGCGGAACCAATTGGAGCACAGCGCCAGCTCTGCTTGCCTCCTGCCACTGAGCTGTCCTCCGATCAGCTGCGCCAGCCCCAGGGAGCTCAGTCTGGTGGTGCAAGGCGGGCAGAGCTGGTGCTGTGCTCTGCCTCCTGCCACTGGGCTCAGTTCCACAGGGAGCTGAGCCACTGGGAGCTGAGCCTGGTGGCAGGAGGTGCATCCCCACACCAGGCTCAGTTCCACAGGGCTGTGAGCTGCTGGGGAACTGAGCCCAGCTGAGGGAAGCACCTTCTACCGCCGGGCTCAGTTCCCAGCGCTGGGGAACTGGGCCCGGCTGGGGGAAGTGCCTTCTGCCACTGGGCTCAGTCCGTAGTGCTGGAAACTGAACCCAGCAGCAGGAGGTGCTTCCCCAGGTGGGCTCAGTTCTCCAGTGCTGGGTCCCAGGAGGCAGGAGCAGCATTGTGTGATCTGGCAGGCAGACTGGGGCCCACCTGCACCCCCAGGAGGGCTGCAGGGGCTCTGCTGGACTCCTCCCAGTGGTGTGGGCCCCCCATCTGCCTACTGGATCACAGGACACACTCCTGTTCCTTGGCTTCTGCTTTTCAGGTGCTTGAGGTGCAGTTTCCTAGAAACCCCTGCACCTGTCTCCTTGACACTTGGCAGGCTTCATGCCCTGAGAAGGGGCTACCCTCCCTGCAGGTTTCATCGGAATCAGACAAGAAATTACAAAGTTATAGGCTGTTTCTTGCTTCCCCATTATAGCCTATGGGTGAAATGTTGAAACAGCAAAACAGTTTCCATGAAACAAAATGGAACAGTGCTTTCAAAACAAAATTCGAAACAAAACACTGTTCCGTCGATACGGAAGTCAAAGTGGAATGCTGCTGTTTCTCACAGCCCTACTGTGAACCCTAAAAGCAGCCCTTACCCTCTGCTTTGGAGGTCATGTTGAGGACGTCAGATGCCAGAAATTCTCTGATTTCTTTTTGTTGCAAATTATAATGTCCTGCAAACTATTCTGAAGGGTTTCCTCTCTCTTGGAAGGGTCCCTGTCATGACTTGGACTATAGTAATCAGTACCATGAAGACCTGTGAACTGTTTTCAATGAATGCCTTTTCTTTTAGTCTGGGGCTAGGAGTTTAAGAGAATACACCCTTATGGAGCTGCTTGTGGTAAGTGTTAATCTTTCTTAGGAAAACTTGAGTTCTTATTAACAGATGTCTGAGAATCTGCTGTTGTGACCCAGGTAATGTCTGCCGGGAAAAGAATGGCTGGTGTCAACACCATAGGTCTAAATAACACAAAGGCAGCACATGACCTTAACCTGCTCTTGCATGCCCCTCATATAGAATCATAGGAAACCAAGGCTGGAAGTGACCTCCCAAGGTCATCTGGCACAGACCCCTGCTCAAGTCAGGATCATCCTTGACTAAACAATCCCAGCCAAGTGTCTGTTGAACCTGCTCTTGAAAACTTCCACAATTTCTTTAGGTTGCCTGTTCCAAGACTTGACCATCCTGAGAGTCAGAAAGTTCCTTCTAACCTCAAACCTAAATTTCTGCTGCTGAAGGTTTTCTCCTATGGCCATGGAGAAAAGCCCATCTACATCATCTCCGTGATTGCCCTTCAAGTATTAGAAGACTGTTATCAAATCCTGCTTCAGTCTTCTCTTTTCCAGACTAAATAAATGACTTTCAGCCTTTCTTCATAAGTCTCGTCAAGGCCTGTAATCATTTTTTATTGTTCTTCGCTGGACTCTTTCCCAAATATGGTGTAGTGTGTGCTTTAAACATAATATTAGGAAATCCCCAAAGAACTGTTTACCAAGAAATGGAATAAGAAAACATTCTTCTTACAGAACATGAATGTTTAAGATCAGGCTTCCCTTGTTCCCAGTTATGGGGTGAAAGTTATTCCTTTATAGGGTAGCAGGGAAGAGGGAATCATTTGAGGTTGTAGTATTATTCCTCTCTTATTTTGATCACACTTTTTTGCTGGGTCTGAGGCAAAGCTGCTATGTAGGAACATGCTTTGACTGAAATCATGCCATGTTTCAGATGCACATGGAGGAACCTTGCTTCAACTTCCTGCGAACCAAGGAAACCCTTGGGTAAGATCACTGTGTTGGGGTATAGCTCTTGTTCAGCTGCTTTATCATAGTGAGTCATATCAATTTTGGTATGTTGGAGATGCGTTGCTGTGCACTAGTTAATCCCTGGTACAACTGAAAGAAGAGTGTAACTTGCTACAACCCATGATAAGGGCATCTTCTGATAACTGTGTTACTCACTTTGCTGTATGTCAGGGTTATGCCCAGTCACACTACTGTCAATTGGAAAAGTTATCCACTACTATAGCATTTCCCTGAACACACATGTAAATACCAACGAGCGAAGCGAATAAACAGGTAAGCGATAGGGGCCAGGGCAGCGCTGGGACTAGGGGGTCAGTACACACATCCACAGGAGGCCTCAAATGCCTCTACACAAACGCTCGTAGTATGGGTAACAAGCAGGAGGAACTCACCCTCCTGCTGGCTGACACCAG
>NW_017728993.1:16327219-16333999 GCF_001723915.1 Gavialis gangeticus | reverse complement strand
TGTTATAAACTAGTCAGGGGGGATCAGCAGGCATTGGGGGAGTCACTGTTCCCCCTAGCACTGCCAGGAGTGACCAGGAATAACGGTCACAAGCTGGCAGAGGGTAGGTTTAGGTTAGATATTAGGAGGTGCTACTTCATGGTCAGGGCGGCTAGGGTCTGGAACCAACTTCCAAGAGAGGTGGTGCAGGCTCCTACCCTGGGGGTTTTTAAGAGGAGGTTGGATGAACACCTTGCTGGGGTCGTTTGACCCCAGTGCTCTTTCCTGCCATGGCAGGGGGTCGGACTAGATGATCTTCTCAGGTCCCTTCCGACCCTAGAAACTATGAAACTATGAAATAGAAGTGGCTGTTGAACTGGAATTAATTCCTGTCACATTTGCAGGTGCATCAGCCTCTTCAGGCCAACTGATGCGAACTGAGGGATGTTGTAACCCCTGAGTGCATGGCACCTGAACTGTCTGCATCCTTATAATTTGACAAATCTAGTTTACAGGAGTTCTTATAACACAAGTACTCAGTGAAGCCCATCTGCTAAACAATACACAGTTCTAGAAGGATGTCCTGAGCAAGAAAAATTCAATGCCACCAGATGTGAGAGTTTACACTGATATTTAAGCTAGTCCCTCAGGAACATTTAAGTTGATAAACGCAGTCTAAATGCTAACAGTATTCTAATTTAGCAGTTATGGATTATATATGTATGAATAAATTTGTGTTTAGGGAATGATTTTTTTTTCTCCCTTTGGTTTTAGCTACCATGTGTACCCAGCCTGTAGAAATACTTCTGGGATCCTTGGGTTCTCTGTTACTGTAGCAACACAAGCTACAAAGAACAAGTAAGTATCTTACTAATTAAAAAAATGGCTACAAAGTGATGATGATTCTACCTTAGGATCATTAGAAAACTGTTCAGAGCTAATGTCTACAGCTCTCAACTGAAGTGCACCTAAAGCTTTTTAGCTTCTAGCCCTTTTGTACATAAAGCTTAGAGAATTGAGTTTCTGGAATCTTGTACTTTGTTTATCACAATTTTATAGAATGAGAAATTATTTTCCAGTTGCAAATTTTAGACCTCCTGCTCACGCTATTCACTTTGTGGTGGTTCTGCTGGTTAGACTGAAAAGTGTTCTTCTGGATCACACACAATGAGTTAGGTCTTCATCCAGACTCCATCTGGATTTTTCTTCCCATCTGTTTAGGAGCAATCTGGTGTCATACAAATATCATATCACAGGCTTGCATGGTTTTAGTAACTGGGTTATTTTTTTCCAGTGCATAAAATGCCCCAAACAGCCTCATGGTATCCATTCCACATGAATGCATCAGCTTTATTTGAAAATGAATGTACTGAATGAAATGTAAAGAAATTGGGGATTAAGAGTGAAAAGTTTTGGGCATGTGTAAAGCTGAGCAACTAATTATTGCTCTTGCTTATATGCAGAACATTTAGTTCACTTTAAAACAAAAATGGTCTGTTTTATTCTGTATCCATTGTTATTGACAATGGAGTAGTGTAGAAGATCTTAATGTTCTTGCTAGATTTATTTCACCCTTGATCTTTACTGTTCAGCCAGATAAAGCTCTTAGAAATCTGTTGCAGTGTCTTCACTTGGAAGTTCTTTGCAAATACACTGTTTGTTTAGTTAGGTGGAGTATACTTGGGGTGATGTGGCTGCAGAATGATTAAGGCATTTCACTATGGATCCAGAGGCAAAAGTTTTAAGTCCTATTTCAGACTTGTGCTGAGGACTGCCCCATTGGTATGGGTAGGTACATTGTGGATGGTCATTGTGAATTTGGGGAATCGGAGACTCCTAGTCATGTTGCTGGCCACATTACTCCAGTGTGTGCTGTTGGCTACAAACACTGGTGTGCCTTAACCCTGATGAGCTGTCTTGGCTCAGTCTCCACTGGCTTAAAAATGTCTGGCTTGATATACACTATGATCTTAGCTTTTTCTATCTGCAGTTCTAATCTTAGTTCCAGTGCTGCAGAGAGCTGCAAGAGATGAAGGATTGGAATTCTCTCCATCCTCAAGCAGTCCTCATGGCATGATGATCCTCTCTGAAGGTCATAGGGATGGTCAGTGATACTAGCTAAAGAATAATACAAGCTGTTCCTCCTTTGCAGGGAGCTTGGGGCACTTATTTCCTGGTGATCAGTCAGTTTCTAGAGTTGCCCTCTATTTTTCTATAATCGTATGGCAAATAGCACAGCATTTGAACACACTAATGCTTTATGACACAAAAAAGAGCATTAGATTACCATGAATAATAAATTACACATATTTTTCATATGCCAGTGAAACCTTAATTTCAGTTTCAGAGAGGCAAATGAATAAATGACCTTTCAAATGCTGCTTTATCTTACGCCCGCTATTAATTGTTTTCAAGTTGATAGCTGACTGCTGAATTTTAAATAGATCTCTTGCTCACCATTAGTTTGTAAAAAAAAAAAAAATAGGTGCAGACAATCTGGAAACAATAGAAATACTTACACCTCTCTGCTATTACCTTGTCCCCCATATGCATTGCTGCATGTTAAGTCCTTGGAAATTTCAGTCTAGTGGCTACAGCAGCTGAGAATATGCTTCTAAACATCTGTTACTCCTGTATCAGAGCTGCTTTCCTGCACCCCACTTACCTGTGTCTGAGACCCTGAGCTTGCGCACAGTCTTTAATGTAAGATAGTTTGCCAGTAACATGCCTGCAGTGTTAGTCAGGACATGCCAGCAGTAGTAGTAGCATTTTCTTCTTGTTACACAGAAAGACTGACCAGTTTTATCTGTCAGGTAACCATATTCCTTTAGACAGGGAAAAGTTGAAAATTGAAACAGGTAATGGCTTTCTTTTGCCCCTTAGGGTTACCATACATACGGGTTTTCCCAGACATGTCCCCTTTTTGGGTCCTTCCATCTCCATCTGGGCATTTTTAAAAAATATCAACAAGCGTCCAGGATTTTGCTCTGCTCAGCATCAACGTTTTCCCCGGCACTGGGCGGTAGCAGGGTTGGGGAGATGCCTTCTCCTTTAAAAGGGAAAGGGAGCAGGGGAGGGGCAGCAGGAAGCTGCGTGGCCACACCGGTGCCTGTGCTCATGGGGCAGAGCAGCTGTGAGACGCTTGCAGGTCTAGGAGGAGCAGGGAGCTGCAGGTCGGGAGTGAGGGGCACTGGCAGGGTTGGGCAGGACAGGGGACTGTGGGTTGGGAGTAAGGGGCACCAGCAGGGCGTGGGTGGGGGATTTAAGGGGTTGCGGGAGGGATGGGGGGGCTGTGGTTTGGGAGTGAGGGCCGCTGGGGTGGGGCAGGGGATTGTGGGTTGGGAGTGCAGGGAACAGGTAGTGCCAGAGGGCTGCGGGTTGGGAGTGAGGGGCACCAGCATGGTTGGGGGGGTGGGGGGTGGAGGACTGTGGGTCGGGAGTGAGGGGCAGCAGCAGGGCTGGGGTGCTGTGGCTTGGGAGTGAGGGGCAGGGGCAGGGCACAGGCATATCACTGCCTCTCCACCCTCCCTCCCTGACAGGTGTCCGCTTTTTTGAAACTAGAAATATGGTAACCTTACCCTTAGCAAACGTGTATAGTCTTCTCAGATCTGTTCATTTGTGCGGATAGCAAAGATATCGTGAGGCGATAAAAGTCCAGACTTTAAATTGTTCATTTGCCCCCACTTACTATGTCCTTCCAGTGTTATTCATGATATTATTGTGGGTTCAATACGAAATCATTGAAGCTGTTTATGTAACCAGTACCCTTCATTTAAGATAGTCATATGCAGCTTTTAAACTCCTTTCTGAAACAATAGCAGTCTTCAAACCTAAATGTGGAAATATGGCATCACCCAAAACAATGTTTCATGCCAATTCACTGAGAAATTTGAAACATGTGATCAGAGCAGCTTTTTCTGGGTGTTGTTTATAGCAGGTAGGTGTGTGTGTTGTGAGGGAGAGAAGCACCAAGAGTATCACAAAAGGAAACAGAAGCAGCAGGCAGCCAGCCACAACCACAGAAACACTGGTAGCACAACCTTGTTAGAGATGCTTTGGGCTGGATGCTGCTTGAAAGGTTTAGAGCTGTGAGCTAGAAAACCATCCTGCTTTTCATTCTTCCAGCACTCTAGGAAACAGGACTTCTGTGATGTTTGTATAAGAAGAGAAAGTGACATTAAAGCAATCCCTGCCTCCAACATCAGTTTCTCCTCCAAACTGGAACTACCTGCAGAACTCTACAGTTTGGGCAGTACTTGGATCAAGAGGGAACAATATTATTTCTGAAGTTTCCCTTGTTTCTTTCAGCACTGAACTAGTTGACAAGAAAATAGAAGAATTTCTTGTGTGCTTTGAGGAAAAACTCAAGATTTTAACCACAGAAGCATTCAGTGCTCAGGTAATGGGAGAAGCAGTTGAAATGCACAGGGTAAGAATGGCTCTGCTCCTTTCCTGGCCTGTCAAAAGCCACTGGCATCCTCTTTGGGATGGAGGAAGTGGAAATATTTCTGTTTGTCAGGGCAGTAGGCATTGATGGTGCCCTTGTCTCTCCTGTTCTCTTCCTCCTTCTGGCCATTGCTTGTTTTTGTACTGAAAAGACTATTTTTTGTGAAAAGCCTGTTTTTTCTCACCCACCAACTGCCTCAATTTGCATTTTCACTGACTGGCATCTTGCATACTGGCCTCTGGCTTCTATGTTATTTTATTCCATCCAGGAAGAGCACAGAACAACTGCAGGTGCTTCCTCAGTCTGAAGAAGGGTGTTGGTACCCGAAAGCTTGCAAAGAAGAATTTTTCCAACTGTTTTAGTTGGTCTAATAAAAGATATCAGATTTACCCAAAGAACCTTGCCTGTTTTTTGTGAGGCATTTTTCAACTGGGTGCATGAGAGGGTCTGGAGCAGATGTTCTTAGAGACAGCTTTGGACAAATGTGTATGATGTGGCTGCCTCCAACTGCAGAGGCCTGGACTCGATGACCTGGGGGTACCTTCCAGCTCTATACTCTTGGCATTGGCTGCAGTGCATGGTGGAGTTTTTTAGGGTTGGCATCAAAACTAAACAGGGAATGCTTTGATTTTTTTCATCTCCTGTGGATTTTGAGCCTCCCACCCTGTGATAGTCTCTTGTTTCTGCTGACGGCTTTAGCTGGGCTCAGG
This sequence comes from Gavialis gangeticus, assembly GCF_001723915.1. Lineage (NCBI taxonomy): Eukaryota > Metazoa > Chordata > Crocodylia > Gavialidae > Gavialis > Gavialis gangeticus. The sequence goes on along the minus strand of NW_017728993.1, from coordinate 16,328,863 downwards.
GGACGTGGACAATTTTGTTCAAAGGACTCAAGAACTGTTAGTATTTCGGTACTTAAAGCAAATGCCCCAGATGCCAAAATTGCATTTAGCACAAGTTAAACTTTTGCTTTGAATAAGACACTAGACCACATCTTATGCTAATTAGGGCTTCTGTAACAGAATCCTCCTCCTTTCCCAAGGATGTTGGCTTCCCTACAGAGTAATAAGTATGAGTGTGTTTTTTCACAGGTCAGTGTTCTAATAAATATTAAAGAATGTGAAGATTCCTATCTTGGGGAAGAGGTGGACAGAAACTGGAATGAAATAGTGACACAGCAGTATTTTTTTGACAGACTTGCCCACGAGGTAATGAATTCAGCTTAAACATCTTTTATTGTCTGTCTTTGTCTTACTAGATGCTTGCATTTGAAATACAGGGTGAAATTCTGCTCTAGTTAAGCCAGTGGCAAATCTGTAACTCAGGGGTTCCCAACCCCAGGGCCGCGGTCTAGTACTGGGTTGCAAAGGATTGGCTGCCAGTCCACAGGAGGGTTGGCTGCTGGATTGGAAGTGACTGTGGACTGGCAAACCGCGGACCGGCAGCCACCCCTTTTTTATACTGAGTATAAAAAAGGGGTGGCTGCCGGTCCATAGTATGCCAGTCACTGCCGGTCCACAGTTTGCCGGTCCACGGTCACTTCTGATCCGCAGTTTGCCAGTCATCAGTATAAAAAGGTGGGGAAGCCCTGCTCTAACTGATCTCAGTGGGGCCAAGATTTCAAGGTTAGTGGATATTGCTTCTTGAATAGAAAGCTTGATCTCATTTGCCTCGTAGAAACTCAGCAATTCTGGGGCTTAAAATACCTGCAACCGTTGTTCAGGGATGGATCAAAGGACAAGATAATAAGGCTGGTAGAGATGTTCAAATGCTGTTTATGCTGGAAATGAGGATGTTGTATAATATCAGTGTGGTAGTTGGAAGGTTGAGGATTCTGTCCTTGGTTTTCAGATTGAAGCACTAAAATCATTTACCAAAGCAGACCTGGTTAACTGGTTCCAAGCTCACAGAGGCCATGAGAAGAAGGCACTCAGTCTCCATGTGAGTATGTTTGGAATCAGTAATCCATTAGATTAGTGTCCTTCCCACCATCTTTTTTGAAATGTCTGAATTGATAATGATTTCCTTATTTAAATTCTAGGGTCTTTCCTTTTCGTCTACTCTTGCTGTCATGATGGACTCGTTTCAAAATAGAGTCCTGTGAAGATGCATGTAAAACAAGTCCCTTCCTTCCCAGCTTTACATTTTGTTTTACCAATTTCTTCCTATACTCTGTCACACGTTTAGCTTCTCTCATTCCTTGGAGTCTCAGTACAGCAGAGACTTCCTATGCCTGAAGAAGGGTGATTGCGCCCAAAAGCTTGCTAAGAACTTTTTTCCAACTACACAGTTGGTCTACTAAAAGATATCACAAAGAACCTTGCCTGTAAATCAACCATCACTTTTTAAACATAGTTAAAAGCTAGAATTGCAAATAGCACTTCCTCCATCTCAATCTCCGATCTCTAGTTACACCCACATTGGAGGAGAGGAACACACCTTTATTTTAGTCTTTGTAGCATTTTCCTGGGACAAGGATTTAATAGAGAAGTTTGCAGTTTGCCCTT
>NW_017728993.1:16308047-16322219 GCF_001723915.1 Gavialis gangeticus | reverse complement strand
TTGATCTCATTTGCCTCGTAGAAACTCAGCAATTCTGGGGCTTAAAATACCTGCAACCGTTGTTCAGGGATGGATCAAAGGACAAGATAATAAGGCTGGTAGAGATGTTCAAATGCTGTTTATGCTGGAAATGAGGATGTTGTATAATATCAGTGTGGTAGTTGGAAGGTTGAGGATTCTGTCCTTGGTTTTCAGATTGAAGCACTAAAATCATTTACCAAAGCAGACCTGGTTAACTGGTTCCAAGCTCACAGAGGCCATGAGAAGAAGGCACTCAGTCTCCATGTGAGTATGTTTGGAATCAGTAATCCATTAGATTAGTGTCCTTCCCACCATCTTTTTTGAAATGTCTGAATTGATAATGATTTCCTTATTTAAATTCTAGGGTCTTTCCTTTTCGTCTACTCTTGCTGTCATGATGGACTCGTTTCAAAATAGAGTCCTGTGAAGATGCATGTAAAACAAGTCCCTTCCTTCCCAGCTTTACATTTTGTTTTACCAATTTCTTCCTATACTCTGTCACACGTTTAGCTTCTCTCATTCCTTGGAGTCTCAGTACAGCAGAGACTTCCTATGCCTGAAGAAGGGTGATTGCGCCCAAAAGCTTGCTAAGAACTTTTTTCCAACTACACAGTTGGTCTACTAAAAGATATCACAAAGAACCTTGCCTGTAAATCAACCATCACTTTTTAAACATAGTTAAAAGCTAGAATTGCAAATAGCACTTCCTCCATCTCAATCTCCGATCTCTAGTTACACCCACATTGGAGGAGAGGAACACACCTTTATTTTAGTCTTTGTAGCATTTTCCTGGGACAAGGATTTAATAGAGAAGTTTGCAGTTTGCAGAAATTCACAAAAGCTTTTATTTGATCTCTGCTACTATGATCATCAGGTGCCCATGGGAGAAAATTTTGAAACTTAATGTTTAGCTAAACTAACTTAGGAAATAGGTGGCTCTGAACTAAAAGCATAGGTTTGATTTTTAGCATCCAGACTTTAAAGGTCTTTCTGGTAACCATCTGACCTTTGAATTTTCAGGTGGTTGGTTTTGGTAAACACGAAGGGGACTCGGATATTATAGCTGCCTCAGATGCTCAGCAGTGCTACCTTGGAGATATGCCTCAATTCATTTTTTTACCCCCTTCTTCTTATATGAAGAATACAGCTTCCATCAGAGATATTAGAGATTTCACACTAACCCTTAATCTCCTCCCTTACCATAAGATATTAAAATAAATTTCAGTTGTTTTCCTCTGTATTGAAGTGCATGTTTTATCATTGTCAACCTGAGAACATTATGAATCGTTTAGCCTCACTAAATGAACATGTATTGTCAGCAGGATTGGGTAAGTTAATTCCTTATTTTCTTTCAGATTTGTAGTATATTATCTTGATACTGTACTCCCTGCCCTCCTCTGAAACCTGGAACAAGTTTATTTTTAGTAGCTGTTAATGGAAAACATTCTTGGCCCAAAATAACTGACTATTTTTAACATCCTTCAGGTCATTTCCTTTCCTTGGATTTTATGTTCTTTTTTTTTTGTATTCAGCTCAACATACTATGTCAATTTGAAACATTAGTAATCTGCTGTTTATATTGCAGACATACTATGTCAGAGCTCATGTGTCATGCTTCATTACCCTACAGAGGGGCATGGGAAATTCTCAGAGAAATACTGCATCATGGCAGAACACTTCCTGTATGTAGAATGTGCCTCAAATGACATTCTAGGGCTCATGTACATGCCACAATTTTTGCCTTGTCATGTGGTACAACTGTGTATCTGTTTGCATGAGTTGGATTTCCAGTGTGCTAAAGTTTTTCTTGTTCATTAAAACTCCTTGGATGTAGTTTAGTTTGGCTCGCCGGGAATTAAAGTATTGCGTCTGTGGATTTGTTGCATACAAGCACAAAAGCACTCAAAGATGTGCAGTGAGCTGCTTTGTCCACCAGATGGCGCTGCAACTTTTTTGTAGTTCACCCTTTTGCATTGCTTCTGCTTTTTTTTTTTCCTTGTGGTTTGCCAGCTCCCTACTTCCACAGCGGTATGGCAGTGGATGGGATGGGTGGGGGCCCCAGGCCAGGGGGGCAGCACTGAACTGTCCCACTGTCCTGCAGTGTGAGCCAGGGACCCAGCTTAATTCATTTGAAAACTTAGTGCGTGTAATACAGATGTGACACTTCAAGGCTCTATTCGTTTGAAAACCTAGTGCGGGTAAACACAGATGCGACACTCTGAAATAAACAAGTTTAAAATTTATAAACCTGTTTAATGATTAAAACCTGTGGTGTGTACAGGCACCCCCAGTCAGTGGGTCCTCCCAGAGCCCAGGATAACTCCTCCTCTTTCTACAGCACACCTTAGCACAACCTCACATCAGTGGCTGCATGGAAGGTCCTGTACAGCCAGCTGTGCTGCAGAGCAAACACCTCTGTGGGATTTTGGCTCTTCTTTATGCTGCAAGCACAATGTAAATGGATCACTGTGATGCCTATTGACATAATTCTCCATAGCCTGGCACCCTGGAAAGCAATTAGTACTTGCACAAAGGGATTACCAAGGGGGTGTAAAATGCTGCAAATCATTGTGTGTAACATGTACTTTGCATACGTGCAAGCTGCTATCCAGTATGCCAGGCAAGGGAGAAACAGGCCCTACTCCTGTCAAGCTTGAAGCATGGCTTATTTCTTAGTTTGGAACCAATATTATAATTCCTCTTTTCTATGGTTCTTTACTGTGGGTTACCTGAGCCTTATGCGCTCACTTTGCTATGTGGTGCACATGTGCCCTAGCTCTCCTTGTGCATCACATCAAGGACATGAGGAATGAGTGTGTCCTGCTGCTTAGTTCCTTTCCACTACCTGACTTGAGCCAGAGCTTTGTGGTGTCCTTCAGACCATAGTTACTGACCTGCTGGTCATGCCCTCACTTCTGGTTAACCTATTAGGCCTTTTTTGTAGCAAAGGGAAAGTTTATACTGTTGCTTCTCATTTACAGCTTGTATATTTTTTTAAAAAGCATGAGAATTAGTGGACTTATTTTCCATAACGCAGCAGGACCCTCCTTTCTCCTGTTATAAAATGCTCTCTTCTAGATTCCTCAGCTTCAAATACTGCTTCTCTAAAGATGGGAGGGGGTTTCTGCTAACCATGATCAGTGTATTCTCTGGCTGTCTGGAGGCTTGCAGTGTGCCTGTCTTCACTGAGGCAGCATTCTGATCAGGAAATAAAACTTGCCCAGTTGTATATGTATACATAGGGCCCCTGGTAGCTGGTTGGATTTGGAGAGCCTGTGCTGGGTACAGGCAGGCAAGGTCTTTTGAGTAGATGCGATATCTTTTATTAGACCAACTGAGTATTTGGAAAAAAGTTCTTAGCAAGCTTTCGGGCACAAGCACCCTTCTTCAGGCATCAGAAGTCTCTGCTGTTCTGAGACTCCAAAGAATGAGAGAGATTAAAAGTGTGAGAGGATGTCAGTGAGAATGTAAATAGGTAGAAATTAGTAAAACAAAAGGTAAAGGGGGGAAGGAGAAGCAGGGGGAAAAAAGCCAAAGGTGAGTCAGGGAGACTTTACAGTAATGGTAATTCGAGGTAGAAAAAAGGCAGAAAAATAGGGGAGGGGAGAAAGGTGTAAGCGGTCAGGTCTGGCATGTACCTGGTGAATTAGATGTCAGGCAGGTTGTAATGTGTCAAAAATCCAATATCTATATTGAGTCCATGATTTTTTGTATCCAGTAGATTTATGAAGTGAAGTTCGTAGGCTTGTCTACAAGAGGTGTTTTGTAAGATCCTTTTGAGGATTAGAATTGAGAATTTGGAGAAAGGGAGTTATTGTTTTGTGAGAAGTGTGCCCGCACAGGTTTGATTTTTCAGTGTGCATTCATTCTGGTGTACAGTTTCTGTTTGGCTTCTCCTACATATTTTCCATCAGGGCATGTCGTGCACTGGATGAGATATATTACATTTCTGGAGGTGCAGCTGTAAGATCCAGGGATGACTCCTTACTGTGCTGATGGTTCTGTTGTGGGGTGTAGTTATTGTGGAGGTGGTGAAGATGTGTTGGCAGGTTTTGCACCTCTTGTCTTGGCATGGTCTGGATCCATGAGGTATGGTTTGGGTCACAGGGAATTTGCTTCTGGTGATGATGAGGTAAACGAGGTTCGGTGCTTGTTTAAAGGCTAGGATGGGTGGCTCTGGATATAAGTGTGAGTATAAGCTGTGTGCTGGGTATAAGCATCTTGAGTTGCTCTGGTCATCTTTTCTGAGGTCCTTTGGTAACATTATGCTGCTTGTATTTTCTTCCAGGATAAAAGTGCTTTTGAACTCCATGCTGTGGCACTTCAGAATATGGCCTTCCTGATGCAGGAGGAGCTGTCATTGGTTCATGAAAGGTAAAGTCCCTCACATGTCAAAAAGTTGCACTCCTCTCCTTTCTCAGGCTTCTGTTGGGTTCACTCCCACAGGTGGCAGGTCTCCAGCCTTGCTCGGGGGTGTGGTTTGTCTGTACTTAATGTAGGACCTTGTTAGGGAGAAATCTGTGAAAAGCTGTTGATTGAAGTGACTCAGAATCAACTTGTTCCAAACATTGCATTATTTACTCTTTCACACAAAGGCACAATCCATGCAGGGCCATGATATGAAACAAAAAGAGTCCTATACCTACCTTTTGTTATGTAAGTTTAACCTCTCTATCCATAGCTCAGGCAGGTTCAGCTAATTCCCCCTACCCCTGAGGCTCCTTGGAACCTTTCTGGGATTTAACTTCATGCAGTAAGGGAGGTAGCAAAACAAGTGAACAGGGAAACTAGAGGTGCACCAATACATCAGTCCGATATTGGTACCGACATAAAGAAAATTGGCTGTATCAGGAATTGGCCTGATGCAGCTGATAATTTGGCCGATAAATGCCTGTGCATGCGCACAGCTGCAGTGCAGCACTCACACAGCAAGGAGCACAGCCCAGCAGTGTGGAGAGCTGCCTCCAGCTGGTAAGTTCATTGTGATGGAAGGAGAGGGGGGAGGGAAGGGGCTTGGGGAGGGGGGATCAACCCCACCCCCAGCTGTGAGAGAGAGAGGGCAGGGGCAGGGACAGATGCTGCTCAGCTGGGGCGTGGCAGGGCACGGGATGGAGCTGCGGTTTGGGGGTGGCACCAGCTGCTGCTTGCACCCCAGGAGGGCATGGGGGGTTGCCCCCAGATCTGTGTGGGGTGGGCGGGCTGGAGCTAGGGCTGCACTGGGTTCTTCTGGTGGCTGGGTTCAGGGAGGGAGCTATGGGGGGGGGGGGGCCGCAGCCACCCCAAATTTCACTGCAGCCCCCTCCCAGTGCCACTACCGCCGCACACCTGGTGCAGCCCTGGCTCTTTCCATTGCCGCTGCCACCACATGCCTGGTGCAGCCCTGGCTCTTTCTGGTGTGTGGGGGGCGGTGGGGGTTGAACTGGGAAGAGCCAGGGCTGTGCATGGCGGTAATGGCAGTGGGAGGGAGCTACAGCAAAATTTGGGGTAGATGCAGCCCCTTCCATAGCCCCCTCCCCAAGCCCAGCCCCCAGTGAGAAGAGCCCAGTGCAACTCCGGCTCTAGCCCACAGCCATAGCTTGCCCACCCTGCCCTGTGCAGATCCAGGGCCACATGCCCCCCCAACCCATGCCCTCCTGGGGTGCAAGCAGTGTGGGGAGCTACCCCCAAACTGCAGCTTCATTCTATACCCCGCCATGCCCCGGCTGGGCAGCCCCTGCCCCTTCCCTCACCGCGGGGGAGGGGTTGATCTGCTTCCGTCCCCCCTCCCCTTCCACCACAACTTATTTACCAGCTGGAGGCAGCTCTTCATACTGTGTCGGAAATCAGAGCGGTATTGGCTAATATGCCTCCTTAAAAATTGGATATCGGTATTGGCCCTAAAAATCTCTATTGGTGTACCCCTAAGGGAAACCAAGTCACATAATATCCATGAACATATTACAAGCATTTTCCCAGTTTGTCATATTGGGAGGAGAACCTTGAAAGGGGGCAGTTGAGAAAACCAGCTGATTTCCCATTAGTACACTGATTTGTTTAATGCCACATCTATTCCAGCATTGGTTGGTTTGCTCCAATTAGAACTAGCCAAGTGTGCAGATACCTCTAATGTTGTTTTTGAGCCGTAAAACTGACAAGAAACAAATTTTAAACACTGCCAGTCTAAGCAAGAAGAAATTTTGGGCTTGTGCCTTTGCTTCTTCAGATTACCATCTTGCTTTCTAAAACTAGAGTCTTCAAATATCTGCTTGTGTGGGTCCTGCTCATAACACGCAATCTTTGCATAGGAATCGGGTGTTTTCATCAGCAGTCTCACAGGTTGTGCATGTGCTCTGCATTCTTGGTTGATCCAGGCTGCATATGCAGTGGAGAAGAACAGTAGTTGATCATTTTAGATCACAGTTCGTACATGAATTGCGCGACCAGATGACAGTGATAGTGTGACAGTTATGAGTGCTTTAGAAATTTGGTTCTAATGTACATTTCTCCATGTCAGTAGAGGTGGTGGGATAGCTTTGTTTTGGGTTTACTAAAGCTAGAATTTGATAAAATTGAATACTTATACAAGCACTTGCTGGTAGAAATCTTGGGAAAAATGTAATGCCTTAGGTTTAAAGCATTATCAGTCTGCAACCTGGTAAGCAAATAGAACATAATTCTTCCACAGGTATCAGAATTTAACAGGACAGGTACACAGCATAGCTCCATGTCTTGATGAAATGTAATATATTTGTAATGCTTCCATCTTATTAGGTCATATCAACGTAAAACAAAGTAGGTTTAAATTCTGTGTCACTTGTGTAAGAGCTGTGCTTATGGTATGTAAATAAACCAGAGCCCATTTCTTGTATGATTTGGGGGTGAAAGAAGTGGCAGGAGTAGAAAAAGTGGGCTTGAGATTAGGCAGAATTTCCCTTCATGTGCATTGGGGTGGGGTTTGGAAGATGTCAAATATTCAGGGTTGCGGCTGCCAAGATGCTGACCAAGGAAACTGAAAGGTATTAAGTAAGAATAATGAACATGGTGAGGGGGCTGGGGCACATGACTTATGAGGGAACTAGGCTAATTTAGTCTGGAGAAGAGCAGACTTAGAGGGGATTTAATAGCAACATTCAACTACCTGAGGGGGGGTTTGAAAGAAGATGGAGCTGGACTGTTCTCAGTGGTGGGAGGTGACAGAACAAGGAGCAACGGTCTCAAGTTGCAGCAATGGAGGTTTAAATTGTATATTAGGAAAAACTCTCTCACTAGGAGGCTGGTGAAGCACTAGAACAGGTTACCTAGAGAGGAATCTCCATCCTTGGAGGTTTTTAAGGCCAGGCTCAACAAAGCCTTGGCTGGGATGATCTAGTTGGGGATGATCCTGCCTTGAGCAGGGGGTTGGACTAGATGTGACCTCAGGAGGGCCCTTCCAACTCTAATTTTCTGTGATTCTAAGAACTGAAAGAGAATAAAGGCCATGTCCTGAATTAGCTTTAGGAAACAGGACCTGACCCATTTCTTCAGACTTATTATTGGATGCATCTGTGTTTGATGTTTGCACAAGCCCAGTGTATGTTAGCACCAGATCCAAGAGCCATAACTTTTTTGTTTGTGTGCTTATAACAATAGAAGCACAGATCAGAAGTCCCAGATAAAAAAAAATTTAATCTCTCTATAGAAACAGTGCACTGGTTTACAAACACAGTCATTTGGTTTTCAGTACTCTTTTTCATGTAAGTAAAGCAAATGTTATATAGAGCAGTTCCTCTCCCTTCTTTCTCTCCATAAAAGAAAAACTGAAACACAAAAGGCACCAAGCAAGAACTCATTCTAACAGATCTTCAATATGACAAGACAGAAATGATTACAATGTTAAACAACATCCTAACAATCTCAACCATTATTTAAAATAATTAATTTCTTTAATAAACAGATTTGGTGGCTGACTTGTGATTAGTTACAAACTGGAAAAGATTTAAACTATCACTGCACAACAAATTCATTTACAATGATCTGAAAAAAGCGCAGCTTTTTATACACGATTTGTACAGGCTTTTGTATTTCTTTTTTAAAAAAAGTATCAAAATTGTAGAGCCTTCAAATATATGTACAGCTTTCGGTTAGTTGCAGTGTTATCACACAGACTGCTCTCCAGTTCTGTTTCTGCTTCATGCACACAGTGCATGGATTTGTAGTAACAAATCTTAAAATAAGAACTGGAAATCCCAGAACCACATTTCTCTGTTCCTTCCCCCACCCCTTTCCCCTTCATGATTTTTTTAAATATTTGTCCTTAACCCCAAATCCATTAGGAGGCCTGATTCCTTAAAATTCACATACTTTTTGTACAAGTATTTTGGAATATCTGTTGTTTCCATGATGCATGCTATATAGCTTTATCCTAACACTTTGCTCCTTTATTGACAGTTGAAAACCAACTTTATTCCCATGTTAAATTTTGTGACATTTTGCTTCAAATCCCCCTTCAGTTTGGATTTTTGCACTTACTTGTATACAGAAACTGTGACTCAAGTATAAATGCAAGGAGGATTTCTTTGCAACCCTTTGCAGTTTTAGGATGCAGTCCAGTAAAATACTGAATGTTTCCTGCATTCACTTCCCATACAGTCAGCAAGAGCCTAATCTGAAGCCCAGTGAACATCAGTGGAGCTTCCATTGAGTTCAAGAATGGGTTTTGGATAAGGGCTGTTGAATTAAGGGTGCTCAGCACCTCACCGGATGGAGACCATGCATAGCAGATGTTTCTGGCAGCTGTAGCTCAAGGAGGCGAGAGCAGTAGAACAGTTTGTACTGAATGCTGCGTAGGAGGCAGGGGATGGAAATGGGAAACACCAGAGCACTGGCCCAGTAGCACAGCCCAGTGGAGGAGGCCAAGTGAGCTACCTGCTGGTACGAGAAGCTGAGCTCCTTTCCCAAGAAGAGGGAGCAGTGCTGGAGTGTTAGAAACACCCTGCTGGGTAGTTTGGGTGGGGTGCGTGCTCTCTTGCTGCTACTGGGGAATATTAGTATAGCATTGGTCAGGCCTTGCTAAAAAGCTAATGCTGTGGCTGGGCAGACTAGGGGAAGGGAGAGCTTAAAGAGGGGAAAAGTATGACCCTGATTAAAACTGCAAATTCACGGCCTTCTCACTCTCACCTTCCCCTGCTCTTGCTGCCCAGGTGATGCTGCTTGCATGGAAGAGGGAAGCAAGAATGATTGTGTGTCACAGGAAGGGGATGCTTCAAGGCTACGAGACAGGTTGCTGCACATTTTGCCATCCCAGAGAAACATCTCCAAGCCACAGGATTAACACAGAAGTGTGGGACTCTTCACTGAAGTGAGTGATAATGTGTTCTGCCAATAAATTAGTAAAATGTAAGATTTCTCTGATGCTTCCTCATGAAGACAAAACTCCTGAAGACAGTGACACCTGAAGTGATCATTATTGTTTGAAGTCATGATCTCCTCCCAGGGGTTATAATGTCCACTGCAAACATCAGACAAGGCTGGGTCATCACAGAGTGGTATGATAGATCCCCAAGTCGCTTACAGCTTTAGGAACAAGTGGGAGTGGAAAACAACTGTCCGCTAACCCCTGGGTTGTTTTCACATTCCTCGTTTCCCACAAGATGTTCAGTTATCTTGCCAGTAGCTCTGAATTCTAGGAGAATCAGCTGCTTTTCCACGTTTTACCTGCTTGCCCATTGCTCTTTTTCAGGTACAACCAGATATGGTGCTGGATGATGAACTGCAGTTGCATGCGTGGAATGTCTGCTGTGCTGTTAGTTATTCCAGGTAGACAAGCCTGCTGTGCTGCTATGAGCTCCAGGGATGGGGAGTTGGGTATCTGTGCTGTGGAACATCTGTTCATTTTGACTGAGTATCAGTAATCATCAAGAGCACAGCAGGGCGAGGCGAGAACCAGCAGTGAGAGGGGGAAAGAGTTTTTTTGTAAGGAGTCATCCCAGAAGGACTCATTTTGGGTCTATATAATTATCTGGCTGATTTGCTGCTAGTGGAGCAAAATTACCCTTTAGAAGAGGGGTGGGGGGGAAGTTCATGTGGAGCTATGGACTTCTTTAAAAAAAAATTCTTAAACCAAATACCAGCATGGAGATGCATCTCTGCCATTTGGTGGGCTCCAGCAGTGTTTTACAGAAGCTGCTTCTGTCTGAGATACCCGAGCTGCAGAGAAGTTACAGTCAGGGAACTTCACAGCAAGGAAAGAAAAACAAGTGCTTAGAAAGAAAATCAAGGGTGCTAATGCCCGAGTCGGAGTTAACCTGCTTATGCAATGCGGTGAACCACAGCAGGTTCATTCTGGGTTCACTTCGTCTGCTGATTAACTCAATGTGTAGCTGGTTCTTCCTCAGTAGCTTTAGATTTCAAAGCAAATTTTCCACAAACATCCCTTAAGAATTCAGTTACCCCTAATTCCCACAGACTTAGTAGTTTAAAATATATTTTTATGTATATATATTTATATATGTATATATTTATATGTCTATATATCTATCTAGCCCAGATAGATATATACACAGATAACCTGTGCACAGCAAGCCAAACATACCAAAAATAAATACTCTCACCCCTCTAATATATTTACAGAACAAATCTTATATCCGGATTTTGTTAATAAATATTCTAAACGGCTCAGATAGAATTTCTTACTTATGTTGGTAGATAGCCACAAAGCAAGTTTGATGTATTTACAAAATCTCTACAAATATAGTTTTAAAATGACACATAGCCCTGGGGCCTGGCTGGTTATGTACAGTGAGTTAGTAGCTCAGCAGTAGCCTCAACACTATCATGAATGGGTAGTGCAACAAGTTAAAATGTGTATAAAAGATTATACATACAAAACTCTCACATCCTTTGGATGTTTGCAGTTCATTATAACTTTGTGGTTACCCTTCTGCAACATAAATAATAAGGGGAAAAAAGTACGTGGGATCCATGATCCAAAGCGAATCTGTTCAGTGCATATAATTGTCAGGTATGGTACTGGAGCAGTGAGCTGGTCCTCATGGTAACCCATCATCTTCCAGACTTAATGCTACACGCTGTGGAATAAGGAAGACACAGTAGCAGCAAATGCTTCAGTCATACATCCCAAATCATTTTCATCTCTTTGGACTTGGTGTGAGGCACCAATCCACACCTTTTGTCACAGTGATGTCACTGGAGTGAGGTATTTGCATGAGAAAGGGGGTCAGAACTTGACCTATTATGCCTCTCACTCCCCACATCAGTACATATTCCCTTTCAATACAGAGTCTGGAGAAGCTAAATTGGCATGTCTGATGCTCTTTGGTTTGGGGGTAAGATAGCCATGCATGTATTGCTGCTATTAGTGCTTGTAAGGCAGCTATTCCTACATCTTGGACAAGCTGGCTGGTTCTTGGAGGGCTTCTCCCTTGAAGACACAATTCTCCCCGGCTGTGTGTCTCCTTAGGTGGCCAGACCCAAATGTATGGTCACAGGAGAGCCGGAAAAGGTGAGCATTTCCTCTGTTCTGTTGCATCGTCACCATGTACTAAAGCCATTTACCTTGACTCCCTACAGAATCCCATTCACTCTTTCCTGTAGCGCTTTTGTCTTCAGGAGTTTATATCTAATTACATTATAGGACACATTGTATTCCCCTAGGAAAAATAACTGGGTGCTCTTTGGCTTGGCATTAGAATAAAGACAGAAGATGAAAAATAGCACAGCACAAACAGAGTGCAGGCTGGGATTAAGACAAATTCCCTCTCCACTAGGATATGGCCTAATACTAGGTAGCTTCTAAGGTAGATTAATTGTAGCTACACTGTACTCCCTGCTGGCTACCAGTAATGGTTTAGCAACGACAGCATGGTGCTCAGTGCAGGCTGCAAAATCCTCACGAGAAGCAGAGCAAACACTTGGGTGTTCTGTGCTACAGCACCCAGATGCCTGCCAGTGTCTGAGTTAGCTTTAAATCAGCTACTCAAGGTATGTATATGCTTCACTGAAGTGATGGTATAGACATACATTGGGAGCAGTGATTGTTCTTCTTTTGTCAGCTTGTCTACTGCACAGCCTGCTGTTTTTGCCATATTGTCTTGTTAGTGGTTAGATGCTACAATGGTGGGCATGGTAGACATATCTGAGAGACTTAAATTGCTCACTGGAGTGCCTTGGGACGTGTTTAATCCTACATCTAACATCACTGAAAATGGAGTAGCTGACTAGATAGATGCCTAGTCTGCAACATTAGCCACATACATGTGTAATGTTAATCTAATAAGGAGAAGCCCTTGTCTAATATATTACGTTAAATAACCATAACCATTTGAATAATTCTAATCAGCTGAGAGAATCCTGTACCTAAACTCACTCAACAAGATAAGGCGTTTCCTTTGGCAGCTTGTCAGATACTTACTGCTGGATAGACATGTCCAATCTGTGCAGTCCTCCCAATATGGATCTCATCTTCATCTTCCTCCTCTGTTGTCTTCCTGTACACAGGATTATCAAAGTTCATGCTTTTTGTGTTCTTCCGTTTCCAGTTCCTCCAGATGAGGTACCCTCCCATGCACAGCAAACCAATGACCACTGAAGAAGAGAAGGATGCAACTGTCAGCTGGCTAACTGGGGAGGGCAGAAATTCCCAGACATATTTTCATGTGGACTTCTGTCCTGTGCTCCTCCCCCTGGCCAGACCCGCACTGCATTGTTCTGGGAGCACCAGGAAAATCTTTTACTTAAAGGTGCCAGGCTAGTCTTCTCCAAGCCTAAATCAAGCCTACTTACCAACAGGAACTACAATCCCAACAACAGCTGCTGTGACAGTGGAGCCAAAGCCTTCTGCGTTATTAGCATCTGTAAGTACAAAAGAATAGTTCTGCTGAATCAAACTGTAATCGAATTGTATCTTTACTGCCAGGTCTAAGGATATTTGTAATGTCCAGGGCATAAAATACATTTTAAAAGTATGTGAGCTGTAAATATTAGCATAGATTGTTATAAATATATGACAGGTTGTTACCAATGTATACAGTGCATATTCCACTATATTCACATATACCAATATATGTCATTGTATGGCACTTGAGAGCTATCAGTGACCAAAACATCTAATCATAAAATAACTAGGAGCCTGTAACAGTGGGCTGACATCTTGCTAAATCCCTCAGGATCCCACTTCTTCCAATATAGCTGTGCCACCAGCACACAGACCAGTTTCTGAAAAATGACTAACATGGAAACCCAGGACCGTCAAGCTTAAGCACTCACAGGTGCTTTAAACTGCCACCAAGAGCACAGAGGAACCTGATCTAAGAGGTGAGGAGACAGTAACTCTAGCTGTTATTGCCAGTGTGGGTCCTATTTGATGTGAGCTGTGTATACTGCCTATAGCATCAGGCTTTAGTGCCAAGAACACCTGCCTGCCCCATACAGCCATGGAAGAGCTGAGAAGATGCCAGCATTGCCATCTCAGCCTGTCCACGTGGCCCCTGGGGCTGAGGGATCACTCCCACTCCACTCTGGCTCTGAATGTGCTGACCCCACAGCATAGCTAGTTTTCTGTTGACCTGGAAAAGCAGGAACTGTGGGGCTAGGAATTGGAGCAGGCCCCCACTGTCAGAGCACTGGAGCATTAAACATTTGCTGAGCGTAGGTGGTCTCAGACACTGCCAGCCTCCCAGTCTGAGGATGACTTAATTTGGGCAGAGATAGCTCGAGGGTGCAGTTATCCAGTGCCATGTACTGCTGTTTCTAATGCTGAAAATCTTACAGGAATTCCTTGTTTAATGGCTCTTCCTGTTGTTCATAGAATGAGTTCAATACCAGCTGTCGGCATCTGTACCTCCTCATGGGGTAGTTGCCTCTGGTTCTAAGTCTGAGTCTGTCTGTCTGCTTGCCAGCTTGTGCCTTGGTGTAGCTGCTTCTCAGAGGCAAATAACAGAACAAAAGGTGCTCTGTGCTTTCCAGAGATGGAGACAGTAGGTAAGACTTATCCCAAAAGGGATTCTGATTCTTTCCCCTTGCGGACAGTAATCACACAACCGGAACATGGATTTAACTGACATCAAAAAGAAAATAAATGTGCCTGCATATTAGTAACATTACACCATTGAAAGAGGAAGAGAGGAAAGAGCGTATCCACACAGAGACGGGCCTTGCATTGCTGCCTCTGCCAGG
>NW_017728993.1:16274846-16303047 GCF_001723915.1 Gavialis gangeticus | reverse complement strand
AGGAAAGAGTACTGGGGTCAAACGACCCCAGCAAGGTGGTTGTCTAGCCTTGTCTTAGACCCCCAGGGTAGAAGCCAGCACCACTTCGCTTGGAAGTTGATTCCAGACCCTAGCCGCCCTGACAGTGAAGTCGCGCCTCCTGATGTCTAGCCTGAATCTTCCCTTTGCCAGCTTGTGACCATTATTTCTAGTCACTCCTGGCAGTGCTTGGGGGAACAGGGACTCCCCCAGTGCCTGCTGCTCCCCTCTGACTAGTTTGTAACAGGCCACTAGATCCCCCTCAGCCTTCTCTTGTGGGGGCTGAACAGGTTCAGGTCCCGTAGCCTCTCCTCGTAGGGCCTGCTCTGCTTCCCCCTGATCATGTGAGTGGCCTCCTCTGGACCCTCTCCATGTTGTCCACATCCCTCCTGAAGTGTGGCGCACAGAACTGGACGCAGTATTCCAACTGCGGCCTGACCAGTGCCGCATGTAGTGCCATTGTGTAACAGAAGTGCAGAATGGACACCAGCTGAAGACTATGGCAGTGCTCAGCAGAGCAATCTGTTGTAGAGAAGCAAGTAGTAGACAGATGGCTAAGTGGTGCTATTTGTGCATGCAGTCTGCAGGCAGAAAAGAAGAGAAGCAAGCTTTTAGTACCCTGGCATGGAACGGAAATTGTGCATGTGCATCAAAGGGACTGTAGGCGCCCTTTACGTTACTCAGAACAGCTCCCTCTGGTAGTGACACACAGTGATCTATTGATCAGCCTGGAGATGAACATAGTCCATTGTGCCAGCACAACAGATTTGAATTAGCCACATCTAAGGACTTTGCTAATGCACACATTGTTATTGGCTGTAGTCAAGTTCAGCCTGGGGGGTGACCTCCAATTCAGCTGGATACTGTGCTTAGAATGGAAAACCAATCCATATGAATGCCTCGTTCTTCAAAACGTGTGCCTTGTGTTCTTACAACAGGAGATTAGTGCTGAGATCAGAAACATGCTGTATTTGCTCAGACAAATCAGGAATAATGAAAGGAAGATTCACTCTGTTTTAACTTCTGAGCCACCAAAGTGTGGATAATAATTTGAAAGAGAATTCATCCTTTTGCATAAAGCTCCATGGCAGGTAACTCTATTTAAAGAGACATTTGCCAGTTAATGAGACGGAGTACATCTAACCTGAACAACTGCAGCACCTAACATGTTAATAAAACACGGAGGCAAATCATTTTCAGTTGGGGTTTGGAAGAAGTGCACAGGTAATGCCCATAGGAATGAATTTTAGGAGCCTGATGCTGTTTTCTCAGGAACAGTAGGCACTGTCTTGTATCCACAGTAACATCTTGCTTCAGAGATGAGATGGGGGATAGTTTATTTTTTACACTGCTTTCCAGATGTCTTTTGCTCAGTACAGTGTTCTGCAAAGCCTGAGTTTTTCTTGCTTGTTTTTGAGGTATCTAGTGCTGGTGGAACAGGCACGGCTGACAGTCTTAGAGAATGAAAACGTCCTCTGCTTGGAGCAGGGGGTGTTTCTGGAAAGTCAGGTCAGCTTCTCTGCCTTGCCTCGCCAGTGTGCCACAGCTCTGAGGATTACATCTAGTAGTGAGAAGGTAAGTGGCTAGTCAGTACCGAACTTCTGTAGGGGCACACACCAAGGGAGTCAGCTAGTGCTCCCCTGCTGGGCCATCTTTTGCAATGCAGAAAGCTGCCTGCCCTGCCAAACGTTCATTCTAATGCAACACTTTGTTGTCAGGCATTTTTCAGTCTGGAGAACATGAACATTCAGGGCATGGGGCCAAAACAGATACACCCTTCTTTATAAACAGGAATCTTGAGTGCTAATAGATGAAGGGTGAATCCCAGCAACCTGGCTGGGTGAGGCCCAGAACAGTTCTACCTGATGCAGTGACTCAGTGGCCCAGGAGACCTGTCTGTATGAGGGCTCCCATTGCTGAGAATACCAGCAGAAACAGCTGTTAGCAATGGTGGTGTGTCCCTATCATAGCAGGGCCTCGTACATGGACTTTGTGTAAACATATGCACTGAATTTTTCCTCACACTAGTGACCTTTCACTTTCTAAAAAAATATCTACGTCTTATCAGTGTAATGGCCTGAAAAAATGGAACACTGGCACAAGAAACAGGTCCTACAGGTAAATTAATGCTCTTGCACTGACTAGACATCTGGTGGGTGTTCTCTTCCTATCTCTCACCACCTCCATTTGCCCCCATTGCATATTCATGGAATAGCAACTTGGCAAAAATAACTCACACAAAGATTTACTACTCGTACCCATTTATATCAAGCATTTAACTTGCATCAGGACATAGCAGCTACCCAAAATTCCAGCTAAAGTTGCTCACAAGGGTCTGAGATCAGCCCTGGGCATATCATGGAAGTCTCAATGTGAGGGTCCTCTCCTCCAGCACCAGCTTTACACCAGGTTCATATTGCGGGAGGGAAAGGAATCAAGTAATGGTTTCTTACGTACAGGCCGGAGGCATGCAGAGAACCAGGGATCCCATCAGTTACCATGAAGAAGAATTGCACACAAAAACATCTTATTACTTCTGCTTGTCTGTACATGCCAGTGTCCACTGTGGTTCCAGCATGGCTAGCCAACCACACCTCCTCACAGCCCACAGTACTCTCACTCCTAGCAGAAAGAACAGCAGTAGGAACCTGGTTGTCTTACAGTGCTGAGATAAATTGCTGTTTCCAGTGGTCATTAATTCTGAGCCCAGCAGGATGGATGCAATTGTGGAGAGGCGAACACTTGGCGTTGTAAGCGGGACTTGTAGCACAGCTCCTGGGCTCTTCGTAGTGGCACTGCTGGTGTTGCCAGCAGTAGCAGTGATGGCAGTGGAAGTGCTGGGTGCTGGAGTTGTGGAAGTCAGTACAGTAGTTGAGGTAGCTGGAAGATCTGCAAAGCAACCCCAAGCAGTTAAAGCAACAACAGTGAATGATGGTAAAAGGGACTGGGAACAGAGTGATGCTTAACTACTGGAGCAGGACAGTTTCTGCTCCTACTTGCTGTGTAGTCGACTGTCTGTCAATGCCACTCCTCATCTGTAGAGATAACAGACCAGTTTCACAAATTTCAATGAGCCCAACTCATTAACAGGTATCAAGGTGATTAAGAAGCTCAAATCTTAGTTATCTTTTGGAAGCACAGGCTCCCAGAGAACAGCGGTCTCTCCCTAGCGAACTAGATGCATGCAGGGTAAAGTTCACTTCTGGAAACACCCAGGAGGAGACTAACATTTCTCAGGGTGCCTGGTCCTGGTGACAGATCTGCCTGAGACTTCACCGACCAGCTGTGCTACCATGATTTCATTCACACTTCGGGCAGGCCTGAGCCAAAGCCTTTCCATATCAACAGGAGCTCTTTTCCACTGAGGTCAGTGGCGTCTGGAGCAGCACTTGGCTGTTATTCCTCATCACACCAGTAAGGTTTTCCAACTGTTTTCTAAATAAATTTAACAAAAGTGACCTATCTACCAGACCAGCAGTAATACTAAGCTGGAGCACGGATATTCAATGCTCATGGGAGTGTGCTGCTGAAAGCCATGGGTTTGCAGAGGCTAAGTGCCACGCAGCACTGAGCTGAAAGAGGTCCCTGCAGCCAGGTTGTTGCTTTTACCTTTGTAGCACCTTTTCATATCCGGCCCCAGCCACATGTTGTCAGGACAGGCACATGTGTACTTGGGGGAATGAGGAGAGATTTTTGGTGCAGGAAGACACAGGTATTCACAGCCTCCGTTAGGCTGGGAGCTGAGTTCACAGGAATCAGGAGCTGTTCAGCAGAGGGGAAAAAAACATATTTATTCTTCAACTGTTGTTCAGCATTTATCTATTTAGTGCCAAGAAATACAGCTCCGTCCCCTCAGAACCCTGCATCTTCTTCCACCTGCGCTGGCCAGGGCGAGTGCCCTTCCCGTGCATTCCCGCACACGCTGCACTTCCAAAGCAGGTTGGTGCTGTTTGATGGTTATACAGGATTCCCTCGCCAACCACGATTTTGAGTATCCATGGTTAATATTCTGGATACCATTTTGGCTACCATGGTATACAGTTTTGAGTAACCATGGTTTTCCGTGGCTGCGCATCAGCCCACCAACCCCCTAGCCCTACTCTGCCTCTCTTCCCTCCACCACAGCCCCACCTCCCCCAACCCTACCAGAGGTGCATGCGGTGGCAGGGAACAGCAAGCCTGCTCGCCGCTGTTCCCTGCTGCCCCAATTCCCTCCCCCAGGACCCGGCATGATAGGGAGCAGAGAAGCTGCATGGGGATCTCCCTGCCCACTGCTGCTTGCCCTGTGCTGCCCTGCTGATGTGCCTCCTGTGCCTGCCGCTAGTTTGAGGAGCGCAGCCCCACACTACAGCCTTCAGTGCAGCCCCACGTGCAGGAGGCGCATCACCAGGGCCATGTGGGGCAAGCAGTAGTGGGTGAGGAGATCCCTGTGCAGCTTCTCTGCTCCCTGCTGCGCTGGGTCATGGGGGAGGGAAGCAGGGCGGCAGTGAGCAGCAGGCCTGCTCACCTCCTCTTCCCTTCTTCCCCCCCCCTGCCCCGGGGTAAGAGGTGAACACGCTGAGGGAGATGCTGCCGCTGTGCCCTGGGAGTGCTCTGTCCCCAACCACCAGTGCATACCCCCTACAACCTAAGTACTCCTAGGGGTACACCTATGCCTGGCTGACTACCCCGTGTATTAAAGGTAAATAAAAATGATTTTTATACACTGTACAGTATTCAGGTCACTAACCCCATTTTTCCCATAAGCCTTTAATTTTGCCAACCATGGGAACTTTCCAGATCCTAACCCCCATGGTTGGTGAGGGAAACCTGCCATGGAGAACGGGGGGGTCAGGACTCCATTCTTCGTTCTTCCACAGACCTTATGTGTCTGCTCGTTCTAGGCATCAAGCATCAGCCCTGCCCATCCAGGTGCGTTACTGGGAGTTGTACATGCTCAGCACCTCTGCAAGCCAGGCCCTGGGCATCTCATGTTGGGCAAATTTTGAGATACAGCCCACCCTCTGTCCTGCAGCAGACCTGGCTGCTAAACAAAGTATGTCAGTCAGCGAGTTGTGACCTCACATTTGTTACTGTTTATAAAGCACTCTTAGCTTCCCGGATGGAGGCTTAAAGTGGCTTTGTGGGGTTCCCCACTTCCCCCTCCATGCTGCAGATTCAGCACTTTCCATTCCCAAGGAGAACGGTGGCTTCCCTGCCTGCCAGCTCGCACAGCCGGCCCAGGATTCAAATGTCATGTTTGGTGATGTTGACAGTAATAAAGATGCACCAGTTGGAGCTTCTGGAGCAGCTTTGCTGCCGACACCAAACCACAGAAGCAGCCGCGTCCTCAGCTGTGCTGTCTGTAGTTCTACCAGCAGTAACAGGCAGGAGGGTTGATTTTTTCATTGGGGCTGTCTGACCCTGAATTACCTCAACTGAGTAAGAAGGTGCCATTTGCCATTTTCTTACAATACCGCCAATCTCGAAGCTCATGCTCAGCCCCTTACTGCACTCAGAGGGAGAAGTGTGATTGCAGCAGTTGGCTTACCGATGCTAGCTCTAATCCTAGGACAGGTAACACTAGGAGTGGAAGCCTGGCTGTCATGGGAGGCCTGCAAAAGTCATTGAGGGCCCTGGTTGTTGACTAAGGCAACTACCCTACACCAGCATCAACACTAACATCTTCCTGGCCAGCACAGCCTGAGTCAGAGCATCCACGCTGAACTGGAGTGTGGTTGTTGCACCTCCCAGCTGTAGCCGAGACATGCCCCACAAGGCCAGCAGGTAGCAGGTCCTGGCAGAGCTGCTCAGATAACTCCGAGACTAGACATTGAAGGAAAGCTGATAATGAAGCGACTACGTACAAGCTGCCGGCTCTATAATGAAAGCTGCTGCTGAATAAGCAGACATCAGGGTTGAGGGGTAACTGCACCCTCGAGGCACTGAGAATAATCTGAAGGTACTTCACTTATCAGCCCTGATGACTGCCGAGAGCCCTGGGGCCCCACCTTACCTTTGGGTTGCTTGAGTTCATGAAAGACCACAATGTCGTGTGGGTTGTTGAGATTTTCAGCCAGGATGGAGATGTTCAGCCCGCTCAGCCTGTTGGCGCTGAAGATGGCCTCATTTTCCAGGTCAGTCCAGAAAATCCTGTCCTGCAGAATAGACACAGTGTAAGTGCAAACCTTCCTCTAGGCCTTAGAAAGCTAGTGTGCTGCAGCGTCTTGGGGCACTGGGTGGGACTGGGCTGCTTGCACTGCAGCCTCCTGAATGGAGGGGGACAGCAGGTGGCCAGGGGCCTGTTACAGACACCTGGGTTTGCAACGCAGAGGGTTGTCAGCATCAAGCTGTCAGCAAGTGCTGACTCACCCAGAATGGCAGCAGGTGCTGGGCAGAGTGCTCCTTGGGGGTGGGCACCAAGTGCCTGGCCTGAATCAGCAATGCAGGGATGTAAACGTCACTCCTCCCTAGCAAATGCACCCAGCAGTATATCCAGACAGGAGTGGGCAGGGGTTGGGCCGCCCTGGACTCAGTCCTGCTCTTGCTGGAGCTGACCCACTTGGTGAGATGCTGACCTCAGGTCTGTAGTCAGGGAACTCCCCTGGGATGTAGCAGATCTGTGGTCATGTCCTTGCTTCAAATTAGGCAAAACAAGTTTGAAGTTGGGTCTCCCACTTCCCAGGTACACGTCAGGGGGGCAGAGGAGCAGCCAGAGGACTCTGCTTCAGGGCCCCAATGTCACGGCTTTGGCAGCAGAAATGATGGGATAGCTACACAATGCCACACAGGGAGACCGAGCTAGCTCCAGAAGCAGCATAACCATGGTAGCATGAGGCTGTGGAGGGGGGCCTGTTAGCTTGGGCACAGCACAGCACCCACCACCTTCCACTGTATGGCCATGCTGGTATAAGAATCTTCCTGTGGCCACTGATGCTGCTTGCAGGTTGTCAGGCAGCAGCACACAAGCACTTAGGGCCGTGCCACACTGACGGGGGACATGCCCCAGCCTGCCTTCCCACAGGTCTGTCTGGGGAGCAGTAAATGCATGCACCGTGTATGTGCCACAAGAGCCATCTGCAGCATGAGGCATGGCCCCATGAGTGACACGCCAAGCTGGGAGGATGCTGGGGCTCACTTGGAGCAAGCCTGCAGGCTGCTCAGACCACTGGGACGTGCCCATTTGAGGCCTTACCCCCTAGGAGAGCCTAAGCACTGTGCAAGTCTGGCTCCTGGCAGGTGGAGAGCTGTGCACCCTGGCCATTGCACAAGCCCCTCTCCCGGCTCCCAGCAGTCATCTGGCCATTACACAAGACGTTAACTTCAAGTTAAGCCATTAGCACACTTCAATTATTCCGGTACTGCGTGGGTGCATCTGCTCCCCTCCCAGGGCCATGCATTATGGAAGAGCAGCATGAGGCTGCTCACAGCTCCTGATGGAGAGCTTGGGGGAACGATCCTCCCCCAAACCCATGCTGGGCTAATGGCTTTTACAGGCTCAGGAGCTTCCTGAGCCATGCACAAAGCAGGAGGAGCGGGAAAGACCTCATGGCTCCCTGCATCCCATCTGCCTGCTCACCTCGAACACGGCCAGGCCAAAAGGGTGGCTTAAATCATCAACTGAAGAGATAAGGACTTTTCTGTTGCTGCCATTGAAGTCAATGCAGGAGAGCAAATGCAGCTTGGAGTCCACCCAGTAGAGACGCTGATTCAGCAGATCTGAAAAAGCAAAGCACAATGAAGCAGAACTACCCCCAGCTCCAGCGCTTCTTGCTCCTGCCCAGTATTGTTCCTCTTTTGGCACCAGGGTTTGTTATTTTTCCCTTGGTCATTGGGCCCTTTTATTAAGCATGATGGCTGAAATCAGGACTCAGTGCCCAGGTATGCTGGAACAGGCCCTCCCAGAGCAGAAAGGAGCTGCCCATTTGTGAGAGGTGCTGAGATCAGTAGTCCTGCTTGATGAAGCTCCTCTTATAAGCAGACAGACCAGGCCTGTGGCAGTGCAGGCTTCCCAGGGCCATCCCAGCAATGTCCTTCACTTTTCTCTGAAAGATCTTCAGGACAGAGGTCTTCAAGTTCTCCCTCCAGGCTGCTCAGTTCATGGCCCCTTGCTGATTATAACAAGGAGGGAGAACATCTTTCTCTCTGGCTGCAGAGAGCAGGATGCAGACCAATGACTTGAAGTTGCAGCAATTAGACTGAACATCAAGAAACACTTCACTGTTAGACCAGTGAGGCAGTGGAATAGACACTGTGGACTCTCCATCACTGGTGGTATTCAAGAAGAGGTTGGACAAGCATTGGTCAGGGATGATACAGGAGTAGCTGTGCCTGTGCTCTGGTAGCAGTATCTTTCGGCCTTGGTTGGTTGACACACGGGGCTAGGAAGGAATTCTTTCTCCCTCCTGCTGCTACCTGTCAGGTTTTTCTGCCTTCCGCAGAAGCACTGGGTGTTGGCTGCAGCCAAGGCTGGGATTTTGACTGATGTGAGCCAATGCTG
Organism: Gavialis gangeticus; assembly: GCF_001723915.1. Taxonomy (NCBI): domain Eukaryota; kingdom Metazoa; phylum Chordata; order Crocodylia; family Gavialidae; genus Gavialis; species Gavialis gangeticus. The sequence goes on along the minus strand of NW_017728993.1, from coordinate 16,294,550 downwards.
CTGCTGGGACTAAAGCGCAGACGTTCCTGGCTATGGGGTCTTGCCCCTCCAGTCAGGGTCAGACTGATCACTGCATTGGGGTCAAGAAGGAATTTTACCCCATGGCCAAGTTGGTCCAGATGTAGGGGGTTTTGCCTTCCTCTATAGTGGGGCATGTGGCCCTCTTCTTTGGCTCTCTCAAGTGTATTTTAACAACCCTTGCAGCGGCAAGGCATTGGCCACCCTTGTCCCCCTACTTTACCTGTGGCAGGTTAGGGTGCTATGCACTGTGGCTGTGGCAGGGCTGACTAGTTTTGGTAATAGGTTACAACAAGGCTTTGTGTGGGATGGTTTGGATAGGGATGATCTGGCCTCAGGCAGCGGTTAGATTAGATGACCTCTGGATGTCTCTTCCAGCCCAACTTTTCTAGGACTCTGATAATGATGGTGACATCAAATGTTGCATCTAGCCAGAAGAAATCCTTTTGATCATCTAGCCAGACTTCCTGCATCACACAGATGATGGGGTGTAGAAGAATTAACTCCTGCGTTGGGTCCACTAGCTATGGCAGAATTGGAACATCTCTCCAAAAATGCACTGGGTCTTGGGTAAAAATTTCCAGTGATGCATGATCCTGGTGCCAGAATCCATTCCTAGGATGCAGGCTCATTAGGGCAAAGAGGTTGCCTGTGGTAGGACACAAATGTTTGACCTTACAGACTTACCCCGATAGGGGAGGGACTCAGGCTACTGTAACACTTCAAGAGGTGAGTTTTTCTCTCTGGGAAAAATTCAGTATTTGGATAAGATCTACTAAAAGCAGAAGGATAATTGCCAGCAATGAAACCAGTTGCTTCCAGCTGAGGAATTGTTAATTATAGCAAGGGCTTGTGTTGTTAGCTAACAGTGGTCACCCTCTGCTCTAAGCAGTTCTACTGGATTTTACTCCTTACTTAAGATGAAACTTCTTGTTGCTGCCATGGACCAGGGAATCTCCCTTACAAATGGTGCAGAGCCTGTGTATTTCTGATTAACTAGGGGCCAGCCTGCACCTCCTTATTTTGGGAGTGCACAACAGCAACCCTCACCCCTTGCCCCCATGAACAACAGCTGAGTATAGTTTTAGTACTGTTTGGTGCCATGGAAGTGCAAGACACCATGGAGAAGCATGGCTGTATATGCAAGCCATCACAGCTGGGTTGGCAGGCTGGGCAATTCACTGGACCTTGTAAAGAGCTGTTGCTATTGTAGTGTATAGAAATCCACTGAACATTATTGTTTCTGTAGTGCCTACCTGGAGAAAACCGTGACAATCTAGCTAGTAGCAAGCTCCACCAGGGATACTTGGCTAGTAGCGAGCTCCTCCCTGGGCTTCACATGGGGTGGTGCCACTCCACGCCATCCCTAATGCCAGACAGCACCTCAGAGGCATAAATAGGCCCTTATTATTACAGGGAACGTACATGGTGCTTTATAATCAGAGTTGGATAAAGTAGTGCCTTGAAGCGCTGGCAGGCTCAGGCCTCAGTCCTGCCAACACTCACTACACTGCACAGTGAGCAGCTACTACAATGAAATGACTTCTGGTCTTTAGCTCCAAGTGAGGGAGGGAGCACTGCCAGGACTGTGCCCCAAGAGGAAAGGGCAAGACCTGGACAACCGTGCAGAGATGAGAGACTGAAGTTGGCTGTACCGGAGCAGTAGCTGGCTCAGTGGATATGTATCGAGCTTCTCCACATTAGTGACCCTCTGTTAGGCCAGAGCTTGTTGCTTGTTGGCTACGCTTGTGAGACAGACCCAGAGCAATCTGGGTTTCACAGGAGCACAGTTTTTGTTTTCCTAAGTACCAGTATATGTTAAATGTCCAGAGGCCACAAGCACAGGGAGTTTTACCCCTTACGCTGCTCTAGCACTTACCCAGGGTGATGCCATTCGGCCACTCAATGTTATCTGTGACCAGCACATGTCGCCCCATGCCATTGAGCCCAGCCTTTTCGATTTTCGCTTGGTCTCCCCAATCAGACCAATACATGAACCTGGAAAAGATGCAGAAACAGAAATTTGCACCTTGACTTGAAGGCTGTGCTCAGCGGAGCTGATGCTTTCTAGACCAGACAGTGCTCTACCAGCTGACCCTAGGAACCAGGGTTTGAAACTATGCCTGAGTACCAACAGGTGACACATTGCTGAGATTGCTGCTGGGCCTCCCACCATGCAGCACATCTTGCAAAGACCAAAGTGCCTGTGTAGATTCGAGCACGTCAGCAGTCCCACCGAGTGAAATGGAGCTATGCATATGGTTAAGAGCAAGGCCACCTGAAAGACTTGACAAAGCTGGGGCAAGACTGAGCATTCAGATGAGAAGCGGAGACAAGATGGGAACCTCCCAATTCAGAACAAAGCTGCTTTTTCAACCTACCCCCGGATTGGATCCACCGCAATGGCCCTGGGCTCACTCAGGTCAGAGCTGAGGAGGGTCCTTCTCCTGCTTCCGTCAGCAGTGGCCACGGAGATGGTCTTGTTTCCAGAGTCTGTCCAGTAGATGTTCTTGTGAACCCAGTCTATGGCCAGGCCTTCGGGAGAGTTCAGCTGGCTGTCTATCAGAATCACCTGTCCTGCCGCGTCACTGGCTTTGTCAATGTTGGCACTGCAAAGACAAGAATCCCGACTGGACCGAGGTGCGATGTGCCACAGGCCAGTGCATTATGTGTGGAGTGAGGCTGCACCAGTTACCGAGATAAACACTGGGCCAGGTCATACTAATCTCATAGCTGGCACCATGCTTCACTCCAAATCATTCGCTGTTGTAACCTCCCCACTTCCATCCATCTCTGCATCTTGCTCGGTCAGCCCCTGGGCTTCTGCCCAGTTGGATGGCAAGTGCTCTGGGACAAGGCCCTGTCATTTTTATGTCTCTTTTGAACCCTCTGTGCACACCTAGAGCAGAATTCAATTCCCCTTCCTGCGCCTACATGGCAGTTTTCCAGCTGTGCAAATGGTGTTTTTGGCACTTACACCCAGGCAGTGATGCCATCTCCCCTGCGGTGCGGATGGCGGAGCGTGCCTGCCCAGACCGGGCAGCGCAGTGGGCTCTTCACTATGTGCCGCCCGTCCCCAAAGTGGAGCTGACTAGAAACCGCTGCTGGAGGGTGCTGGGGTCAGAGGGATTCTCCTAGGTTTTAGCCCCAGTAGCTGAGCAGTCAGGGCACTTGCCCACAAGTGGGAGACCTGGATTCTAGGCTCCCCTCAGCCCAGAGGGGTTCTGGGCCTGAATCTCTGACTGATCACTACAACACAACTCAAGATGTAATGCAGGACCCTCTCCAGTGCTTCTTTTTTGAAGCTGCCCCCCTGGCCTGCCAACAGAGAGAAATACTTGGGGCCAGTAGGAAGTGCACAAGCTAGAGGCTGTTGGCTCAGGGAGGTGCGTACTGCTTTGGAAGGAAGCAGACCTGGGGCGCTAGCCTGGACACTTGCTCCCAATCAGCTGACCCCACCCTTCCCCCTCAGACCGCTATCCAGCCATTTCACCCAACAGCTATTAAATGCAAAGGGCAGTGGCTCAGCCTCAAAGATGCTCGCCTCGTGCTGCAGTAGTTAGAGCACCATGTTAGGGAGTCAGGCAGCTTCAAGCCCTCTCCAGGTGAGGGGGCGCTGGGACCTGGGTCAGCTGCTGCCCAGGCAAGTGAATTAGGGCCTGCATGGCTGGTAATTTGTCTTCCAGTAACAGCAAAGGGGTGCCCAGCGCTCTGGAGATTTACAGTAGTGCTAACACTGCTCTGTTACTACAAACAGAATGCTTGGGTATGTTCACATGAGTGGCAACTTCCAGATAGCTTTCAGGAGGCTAACTAAATAAAACTTCCATCAATCAGGCTGCGAATCCCTTTGCGTGCTCCACACAGCACCCAGCAAGGCACAGTCTCTTCTGCTGTACTTGAGTAGAGCAACTGCTGCAAAGTGAACATAAGAGCACCCTGTTTGCCCCAGTGGAACCGAGCAGACTGGCCCAACACACACAGGGAGCCAAGACCAGGGCTGTTTTTTTACTGATTGCAAGAAGAATCACGCGTTGAAGAGCCAGCACTATAGAGCAAAGGGTTGCACTTTGCATATTTGAAACTCCAAGAGCACACAGCGCTCCCGTTCACTAGCCTGAGGTCACGGGTTGAGGAGCTAAGGTCACGAGTTGTAGCTCTCTGTGATGCTGTCTTTCGTGCTAGACCTGGCTGCTTTGCAGCATGCTGCACGTGCACAGGGGCGAGTTCAGGAATAGTCTGGAGCTCCCTTGGAAGGAAGGGACATTCTCCCTCCTCCAAGAACTAAATCTCTTGCTGAGACTTGTTAACACGCAGGCATGGTGAGGGAGTCGCATTCTCTGCCTTGGACATCTCCCGAAGAGAGGAATTGGGTGTGAGGGCAGGGAAGACAATGAGCTGGAAATCAGGAGAAGAAAGAGGGGCAGCAATGACTTGCCACCCTGCTTGTTTGCACCCTGCTGCCGTGTCTCAAATGACTGATTACAGCTCCTCTAAGGGCATGGCAGGAGGAACTCAGCTCTCTCACTGATGTGGCATGAAGGCATGTGCTAGCAGTGGCATCTGCACTATCTTAACCACCAGAGTTAACTGCTAATAGGTGATTATGAGTGACACAACAGCCCGGCTGAAGGAGATGTAAGGCTTGTAGCAAAGCTGAGACCCACATCCTACTGCCTGGATAGAGAAAAGTGCTTGATATCGCCATGATAAGGGTATGAGCACTGATCCGAGGCTTCAAGCCCTGTGGGCATTGCTGTCAGCATGCTTGGTGTGTTAAATAATTCTGTGTCTGAACATGTAATCCTCCCCAGCCCAGCAGAGTATTTTCTAGTACATGAGCCATTCAGCATGGGAGCAGCAAGTGTCCATCCTAACTCTTTGAACTGCCCCCACAAAGCTGCAAAGGTACCTGGCTCCTCTCTGAGTGCTTATTAACTCAGCACAAGCTAGGTCACGTTCCCTATCAGTGGGCTGAAAGCTCTGCAGGCGCCAGGCCTTGGTTACAGTTCCCCTGTGTACTGAGGCTAGCAGACCTTGCTCTGATCGTTAGCTGAAAACCAGAACAGGTCACCAAAGATACTGCAGCAGGGTGCAACAGCAGTGCAAATCAGAGTGCACAGGAGGGGCTTTTGGTGCATAAATTAAACTCAGCTGAGCTTTTGGACTAGATGTATTTGTAGCCTTTAAGTCTGTGCTTCATATCTCAGCAACATGTGGGCCTGTGTTTCAGCAGATCCCTGGGAGGTAATACACCACTGGGTGTCATAAACATCTGTTGGCAGGGAGAGAGGAATAGGGCACTACGATTAAGCCTCTGGACAAGGAGTCAGGAGATGTAAATGTAGTTCTTGGATCTACCACCGATTCCTTGCGACTCAGATCTGCATATAAAATATGCTGATCCTTGTTACTATGGGCCCATCCTTCTTTAGGTGGCAAGCTCTTGGGCATCTCCTCTGTTGTCATGCAGCAGGTGTGTAGTATAGTGGAGCCCTGACTTCAGGTAGAGTGCCTACAACATCAACGCAGATAAACAGCAATAGTAATTTAGATCAGAAGCTTGCAAAATGGCAGCAACGTTAATGCTGCAAGCAAACCTTGGGTGAGCAAGCCAGGTGGCTACATGTGCACGATGTATCTGAACTTTTTGGAAACCTGGGCCATAATGTGCGGTCAAGTCCAAAAAGGCAGAAGTCTGGCAAGTGTGCACCCCTTACCAGGCTACTCTGTTCTACTACACAGGGGGTGTGTCTACAGATGCGCATTTACTGCACAGTAACTGAAGTTACTTCACAGAAAATATGGCGACTTGTGCTGACTTGAGCGTAAATTTGATACCTGCTTCATGCAAGTATCAAATTTATGTCACATTAGTTACTGCGCAGTAATGCATGTGTAGATGCCTTACTGCTCAGTAACAGTGTGAATGGCCTGACTTGGGACTAAAGTTAGTTTGTGTGCTTTAATGCCAGCGTTAATGTGCTTTAATGCCTGCATGTGTAGACGCCGGCCTACTCCCACTCACTGCAGTCATTTACTGCCCAGTAAATTTAAGCAGGCATAAATTCACATGTAGACACGGCTAGTGTGTCCTTACAGGCAGCAGTTAAAACCGGACAGGTCCTACGGCAGGTCTCCTCTCCCTGGCCCCTTACCTGTAGATCTTTCTGTAGAACAAATCGCACCAGTAGATCCTGTTTGTTGCCACCTCCACATCCAAAGCTACCACATTCTTCAGCATGGGGATGATGCGAGAGTAGTCCCTTTTCACCAGGTCTATCTTCCGCACCTCATGGCGGTTGGTGAAGATCAGGTATGGGCTCTTGCCTACTAGAGAAGACACGCGGGTGTAACTGTTCTCTTACCAGCCGACAGGACTGCTCCAGCCTAGGGACTGGATTCAGCTTTATCCCCTTGGGAACAAAATGTCGAGTCACCCCCACCCCAGGGTCCCAACAGAGTTACACCGCGGTTGTTTGTGGTTTTATGTTGGGAGGGAGTTTCATTCTGTATTGTATTGGCATGTCAGTGGTTCCCAGAAGGGCAGCTGGGAGCACCAGCATCTCTCCAGAGCAGCAGGGACACTTTGGCTCTTATTCTGCTCAACTTGCTGAGAAGGCACAAGTGACACACCCAAAGGACTCTTCACCCTAGAGCAGAAGTGTTTAACTGGAAGATCTAGGAGCCAGTTCTAGGTTGTTCAGGCCCAGACAGAGAAAGGCACAGCCAGTTGTTCCTAGCTTGCATGCCAGGTAGGGCCAGGCCTGGCTGTCAGAAACACACTGCAGGCCTCCTCTGGGGCAGTGGATCTTCTGGATCCACCCTTGGATTCATTCAGCTTAATTATGCAAGAATTAACCTTCTGGTCAGGGAAGCCAGCGTGACGCGTTCCTGCATCCACCTCTGCTGTGGCAGTGGAGTTAAGACCAGGCACTGGGCCCAGGGACTCTCCTAGGAAGCTCAAGTTGATTTGTCTTGTGATAAACTTGAGAGAGAGGGGAAGGCACGTTACTTAACTTATTCTGGTCAGCACCTCAGCTATCCATGATGGGCCTCGCTCAGGCACACGTCCCACTGAACCAAAAGTAGCCAAATGAAGGTGAGGGCCCGCCTTGAGTCCTGGGCCCTGCCAATGTGTGCTGGTTGTTTCCTTTGGAAACAACACAACCATGCAACACAGGACTGAAAGGGCTCACTGAGTCCAGTGAAGGGTAGGGCTGAGCTACAAAGCTGCCTTACAGCTGGGAGGTAGGATTTCCTAGCCAGCAAACACAGCGGGTCCCCCAGTGTTGGTCAACCCCAGCTGGCTGCTCCCTGCAGAGCATGCAGGGAAGGGCACTGGGCGCACTGATTTGAAGGAGGCTGGGAAGCTGCGTACACCCTACAGGGCATGCAACATGCACACCTGCAGTTCCTAGGACCACCTTACAGAGACAGCAGGCATGGCCCCTAAACGCCTATCTATCGTGCCATGCACTGGTCACTGAGCCTGACTGTGGACCTCTGTCCAACACAGCCTTCCAGCGCTCTGCCCTTAGCATCCTTCCCTTTGCACTGAGCCAAGGCTCTAGAAGAAGCACCTGGGAGTGAGCTGCTGCTCTGCCTTTGGCTGCAAGTGGGGCAGGGGGCTCTGCTGGATGATCCCTTGAATTGGGTCCCTTTCTAATACTGTTGTGTGGACTCTGCTGCATGGTTTTTACCAGCATCTGTCATGAGCCTTTAGTCTCAGCTTCAAACAACCAACTGGAGCTTGGGATCTTGATCAGCACGGTTAAAATATTCCGAGCTGCACAATCAGTGAAGATTGCCTCCAGACACATCTGCTATCGCTGCAGCAGTTCTGTGTGGCTGGAGACAGCTGGTGCTGGCTTCCTGGTGTCTGTCTGCCTCCCCTCACCCCCCAGCCATAGCCCACACACCCACATTTGTGTACAGGGCTCCTGCTGGCGCCAGGTGAGCAGGGTTTGCATGCTGCTGGGGCTGCCTTACCTACAGCTTTGCAGTTCTTGGACAGGGTGTCCATCTCGTAGCCCTTGTAGCACTCGCATTTGTAGTCCCCCTTGTAATTAATGCAGATCTGGCTACAAGCGTCTGGATTCTCACATTCATCTATGTCTGAAAGGAGTGTTTGAAACCCATCAATAACTCAAAATCAAACCATCTGTGATGGAGCAAAGCTGGAGTGACTGTAATTGCGTCTCTGTGCAGCGAGACACAAGGCACTGCTGTTCGCATGTAAATTACCTCCACACGTTTTCTTATCCAGAAGCTTGTATCCGGGAGGGCATTCGCATTCATACCCAATCTTCAAGTCCTTGCATATGTGGGAGCAACCACCGTTGTTGTTTGAGCATTCATTCAGGCCTGGAAGAGGCATACACATTATGTAGGAGAAAGGAAGGGTCTTACAAGAGCGACTACAATAAAAGAGGGCCGAGGCACCCAGAAATGTTTTGTGCGGTACTAGCAGCCAGTGGTCAGGAGCCGGCTGTACAGAGCATACAAGCGACTGCACAAATAAGGAGCAGCCACTATTTTCCTTTCTCTGTCTGACTGCAAGATTACATTGTAAATGTCCCTCAGACTAGAAAACAGTGTTTTAAAATGACCCAACACGTTACCAACACGTTAGGGATGTGCCGTATGCAATTCCTGCATCTCCGGGATCCAGCCATTCACGACGCTCCTCCCTCCACGTGCGTCTACCAGATTTAAACCCTGCAGCAGTCACAGCACCTGAGAGTTTTCTCCACTCCACTCCCCGCTACCTCCCCCTGCTCTGGGGGTGCTCGCTGGATGGTTTCCTCGAGTCCCATCTGACCCACGGGTCCCTGTCAGTTTGAGATACCCCCCAGCTTATACCGCGATGCACCCTGCACTGAGGCAGTCCCAAAACACCAAGGCAAAGTGCTTCAAGGGTATTCTCAGCTAACATGGAGATGCAGACACTTAGCTGGTAGTGTGGCAGCCTGTGGGCTGTCTGTACAGTGAGAGTCCAGACCTCAAATCCTGGTTAAATAAAGGGAGGCCTCTTTTTTCCTTTGCATGTTCAAGCACAGGAAACCCTCGAAGCACAGCCTAGCCACAGCGAGAGTCTAGGAGGGGCGGAGGATGGCTGTTTTCCTGCCAAAAATGAGGTTTCCCTTTGCTGGCCCACGTTGTCCTAATTAGCTGGCACCCGCTGAAGAGAACGTGCTTCCCGGGATGGCTGTGCATCGGGGGGGGCCTCCCCTGCAGTGGTGCACTGGGGCTGTGGCATGTCAGCTCCCGCCCACAATGCAAGCCACGAGTGAATTGGTCTGTTCCTGTTTTAATCCACCGTGGCTTCCTCAGCTTCTGCCGTTCAGCTGCACAGCAAAGCCACGAAGCTGGTCCCCATGGCAGGAAACGAGGTGGTTATGTTCACAAGGCGGTGGAAACGCTGCACCAGAAGGCCTGCCCTCAGCTACAGCACGCCTCCACCTGCCTAACAAAGACATCAGCTCACGCATCAGCACATTATTAATAGCAGCCAGTTCAGGAGGCTCCGAGCAGCAGTGCACGGAGTCGTGCCAGTGCATTCGTTAGCTGAGTATTGCCTAGTGCTGCTCTTATACCGGCCTCCAGCCAAGTGAACGCTGTATGTGTCTGCCCCGCCCCCCCCCCCCGGAAATGCGACTGGAGGCCACTGCAGTTTGCACAATGCTGCGTGCTGCCCATGCTCCTGGCTTCAGCAGTGGTTCCTAGCGTGGCTGGACACACTCATTCCAGCTCTGGTTCTCTTGCTGCAGCCCTTCACATGGCTCTGGGATGAGGCTCCTGGAGGGCTCAACCTTGGCTTTGCCAAGAGTCTTGAGTGCACCCCTCTGCTTTACAGGCTGAGACAGAAGGAGCTTCATCACCTTGGCAGGCAGTGAGAGCAACGGGGCTCGTCTCCTGCCAGCCCCTCCTGTCTAAACTTCTTGCCTCTACCTTCAGATAAACCCGTGTCCATTGTAGTTGCAAAGGAACTAATGCAATTCTTGGGGTTTTCTAACGTCCACACGACTCATTGGCAGGTTGGGCCCGCAACCAGGCTAAGCCAGGGCCAGGAATGAGATGAGAGCATTTCACGGGCTGGCGAGTGGCAGCATCCACGCAGAAACATGATGATGTGCGTTAGTGTGGAGGAAAGCAAGGGAGTGGGGAAAGCTCAAGACAAACACATGCAAAGCGCATGCACGTGCACACACACACACACACACGCACGCACGCACGCACGCACGCACGCAGAGAGCTGTGCTCAGCCAGGCATGGGGCACTGCAGATCAATGCACCTGGGCTAGCGACACTGGGTCGTGGTGTGGGAGCCTTGAAATCCCCCTGCACATTTCCCTGCTGGTGGTGGGTCCCACCTGTCTCCCCTTCTGAGTCCCAAAGGAGTGCCTGGGGACCTGGGTGGCATTCCTAGCTCTTGTCCATACAGGGATGAACAGTCAAGGTCAGTGCTGGGATGCCAGGCCTCAGGCCAGACTCCTGGCTCCAGGCAGTGCCGGGAAGGGAGTGCTCCTGTAGCCTGGACTGCACTTCACTGCATGGGGGCCTCAAGCGCAGTCCTTGCACTGCCTGCACCTGTGTCATGCTCCAGACTAGTGCTGCTGCCAGTGGTGCCCACAAAACAGGGCAGGTGGGAGACTCCACTGTCCAAAATCCCCTGGGAGAGCATGAAGCCGACTCAGCGACCAGACTTGCCAGACTTTGGCTTTAGGATGCTGGGACTGGCACTTATCTAGGGGCCAGTATAGTCTGACAGCAGGGGAACCTCTACGTTCATCTGGTCTGGGCTTTCAAACCCAACAGCAGGGCAAAGCATTGAGATCTCCCCCAAGGGAGAAAAGTTCTCCGGTTACATCTTCCCAGCTCCAGGGCGCTTTACAATTCCTACATCAATCCTAACGGTATGATTATCCACGTGTCACTGCTGGGGAAACTGAGGCAGGGAGCTGAACTAATCTAGGGGCAGATAGGACTGAGGTCTTAGAAGCTGGCTCTTGGCAGAGCAAGCTGAAGATGTCTGGAGACGGGCTGCCTCCACGCTGCAGGCACAGAGCACAGAGAGAAAGAGCAGGACGGGGGACGGAGCAGGAACATGGAGAGCGGCCGCGTGCAGTTGTTCTCAGAGCCGAGTGCCGGGGGACGGGACAGGAGGGGAGGGGAGGGATGGTTACGACAAGGAGAAGGCATGTACTGTACCACATTCTTTCAGAGGCTCGTCAGACAAGTCCCTGCAGTCTCTATGGGAATCGCACACTTTGCCTCCGTCAATGCACTCTCCACTCTTACACTGAAACTTGCTGGGACTTTCGCACGCTGACTCTGTCGTGTTGGGCAAGAGAGGAAAGCAGCTAAGTTAGACCAGGCTGGTGGCAACCAAGCAAGAACATTTAAGCTTCAAGAAGGTACAATTAGCAGCAATGGATGGAATTAATTGAGCGAACAAACACGCTGACTATCATGCAGGGAACACTTCAGAGACAGGCCGACTCGGACTCTGGAGCAGCCTCCCCAGGGCAGCCCCACTCCTGGGAGAACGAGAAAGGCTGTCTCGCGAACAACCCCATGGGGCACAGGAGGTGGCAAACGGCCTTGCCCCGGTTGCGCTGCAGGGGCCGGAGCTGCAGCTCTCGTGGCGCCGTGCCCGGGGCGAGGCGCACTGGCCATACTTACCATTGACACAGCCCGCCTCGTCGCTGTTGTCGGGGCAGTCGTGCACCTTGTTGCACTGCTTTGTCCCATGGATGCAGGTCCCGTCTCCGCACTGGAACTCGTCAGGGCGGCAGGTCACCAGCGCTTCAAAAGGACACCAGTCGAGTGTTAGCCGGCGCGCAGCATAACGTGAGGCCTATAGCTATGTATGGCTCGTTAAGCTGCAAGCTCTTCAGACACGGCTCATGGCCTGTCTTGCAGGCAGAGCTGACTGGGTCCAGTAAAGGTCTCGGCAGAGGCTCAGTTACCCATCCCCGTATGCTCCCCCCCAACAAGCCACCCTGCACATTGACTCAGGCATCACCCGTCTTGGGAGATGAGCTGGGCAGAAGCCCACAGCACCAGCCAACCTAGGGTATGGCAGACCGGTTGGGGAGGGGGTCTTCGCTGCAAGGCCATGCCTTGAACCTCAACTGGCTGAACCCGGCCCCATCTGGTCCTGAGCATCGGGGAGAACGTGGGGGGGAAGCAGAGCTCCGAGGCTGGCCAGACACGTGAGACAAAGCCAGTCCTGTGACCAGCAGCCCCAGGCTGTTCAGAGCAGACAACAGAGCTCCCTGCAAGGTCCCAGGTGAAGCAAGCGGGCAGCCGAACCCTGCGCCCCACGAGGCAGCGCACCACAGAGCGGCTCTGGGGAAGGGAAGACCTGGAGGAGATGGGATGAAGGCCACTTCTCCTCAGTGCCAGGGCAACAGAAACCGATCTGAGATCACCTCAACCCCAGATCAGGGGCCTGATTCATGCCTGATGCCTCCCCACGCAAGTCAATGCCGATACAGACGTGCACCTCGCACTGCAGACCGGGGGGTGGGAGGCGGTGGTGCTCCTCTGACGGCCAGGCTCTAGCTCTCGGTTCTGCTCTGAAAACCCCTCTGCAGTCTCCAGCCATGTTTCAAAGCTGGAGCTGATTTTCCTGCCCAGGTTCTTCCCAACTCAAAGCAATCTTTGCAATGGATGCACTAAAAAATCCTCTAGGTTCCTACCCCAGCCCTGCTCCTAAAACAGACCCACCCTCGTCCTTGCAGTTAGGGTCAGCTCCAGAGCTCAGACTAGTGCTGCCCACTAGCACAGAGGCTCTGCAGCTCTTCAGGGGCTGTGGCCATAAGCGTGCTGACCCAGGGGATCTGAGGCCCCCTCCCAGGGCATGCTCTTCCTCACATCTGGAGCAGGCTGCCTCCCAGATGTTTGCTCACAATGCTATTGAAGTCACAGACTGTTTAGAAGTCTTGAATCTAGTGCCTGCCCCTTGGGGCTGCAGCCTGGTACTAAATGACAGAAAATCATTGCCTCTGAATAGTGGCAGGAGGTCAGGACTGATGCTAATTCATGTGATCAAGAGCTACATGGTAGAATTTCCCCAGCAATTTCACAAGCTGTCCCTGAATACGGAAATTATGGCTTTTAGATGACTTGAGATGAGCCACGAGACATCCAGCAAGCAAGCAGCAAGTGTCATAAAGCGCTGACCAGGCCTCAGTGTTATCTGCCAGTATCCCGAGAGGCACCACGCGGATTTGGGATGACTTCATCTGACTGAGCTCCAGCACGCAGTCGGGATCCAGCTCCAGCTGTGTGACATTTCAGACATTTCTGCTGGGATGTGGGGCAGGGCAAACCCAGCATTTATAAATACAGTGGCACAGCACGCAGACTCCTGGGGGCACCGCTCCCCACGGGACATCATATGCACAACAGCGCTCACCAAGGGACACCTTGTTTTGAGGGCAGGGAAAAAAAATGATCCCAAGAGTTAAGCACGTGACAGAGGTCAGGCTGCAGATAAGCATCGGATCAGGGGCAGCTCCCAGGAAGGACACGATGCTGATGATCCATTTGGCACTGCTCTTCCCCCCCGCTGCTCCGGTGTCATTCAAGTCAGCGGGATGCTTTGCAAGCGGACCAGGCCTGTGCTTTCTTGTGTACAGTGGGGACAAAATTAGCATCATTACCATCCCATTAATTATGCCTAAAAATAGCCCTCACTGATGGGTTTTATTTTAGAAACAACATTCCTGGAAAGAGCTTCCACTTCTACAATACACGGATACGTGTGTAGGACACCCCGAGCCAAGCCGGAGGGCGCAACCATGTCCCGCTGGCCGAGTGGATGCCAGGAGGCCAGGGCACAGTCAAGAGAGGGCCGAGGATCCAGCAGTAAAACCCACCCCCAGTCAGCAAGTCTGTCCCGCTAGCACCATCAGCAGAAGTTGGACCGGGGGCCTGATTCGGAGACGGGCCAGTGACCTTGAACTGCCACTGAGCCCATGGGAGCACGAGGCCCCGAGCCCCTTGCGCTGGGTGCCAGTGTTACACGGCTAGCTTGCGCTTCCAGAGGGACCCGAAACCCCCCAGCCTCGTGCTAAACACAACTGCTGTGACCCCAGGAGGGAGCCCCCCCGCACCAGGCAGTATGCGGCCCTGCCCCTGCGCACTGTGGAGCTGGAGTTAACTCTGCTGGGGACTGCAGGGAGAAGGGAGTCACCTGGAGCCTTGTCACAGGGACCAGGGCGTTTGAGTTATAAGACCCCTTCACTTAAACCCACGAGAGGGTTTCCATCCCAGCTGTGTTCCTGGAGTACAACAGCAAGTATCAAGGGTGGAGGCTAGGCCAAGGCCTGGCATGGAGACAAGGGGGCTGGAACAGGGACACAATCCAAGACGACAGCCCTCGGCATGGGGCACTCATGTGGAGTTGCGTCTTTGTAAATAGCAGGGGCTCAACATGCCCTGGGCACCGACTGCAGCTGTGACCGGGCCCCTCCTCCCTCCACAGCTGTGAGCAAGGAGGGACAGGAGCTCTTCCTCCCAATCCTGCCGAGGCCCGTGTGCAAGCCCAGGAACCAGCCTCGAGGCCTGGGCTCAGTCTCTCCGGCTGCAAGTTCTTTGGGATGGGAACTATTTGTTCAGTGCCCAGGTGCACCCGTGAGCCCTCACGACCCTGGCTGGCAGAGGATCATTTCTAGCATTTTAACTCCAGATTGCAGGACTTCGGCTGCTGCCAGCCTGTGAAGGGCTCTCACCTCCCACCCCCCTCCTGGGCTTGGCGATCTCTGCACTGTGACAGAAGGTGAATCCAAGGGAAGGGTGCATGCTCCAGCTGCCCACGAAGCCTCTTGAAGCAGAGTCCTTATTACGGTGCCCAAGCGAGTTTCCAGAATGAGTCCCTCCCCTCCAAAGGGGGCTCAGGACCATGACCTGGGGTGGTGGGACTCGCTGAAGCTCAGCAGCTGCCAGTGCCAAGCAGGCAGATCACCACCCACTTCGGCTCCCCTTCCTGGAGGTGCAGCCGTGGCTCTCCTGCCCCCGAGGGGCACTGGCACTCGCCCACTCAAGTGTCAGCCCCGATCGCTTCACAGCCGCCCGCCCCAAAGCCATCCCCCAGAGCTGAGCATCAAGCCTGAGCCCACTTTAAGCCCCTTCTGTTCTACTGACCTTGTTCCCTGCGTTTCTCTCTCCTTCTCTTGCCCCCAGGCCTTCTACTTCTTGTTCTCCCTCCCCCTGAATCGTAGGGGAGTGGCCCACAGCCAGCGCTGCCCAAAACCCTTCGCTTCCTCCCTCCCCTGATAAAGAAGCCGCACAATCTCCGTGCTCCAGGGAAAGCTCTCCCTTTCCTTCACCCAAGGCCCCTTTCCAAGCAGTGGCTGCTCTGGTCCCGTTGGCCTGGGGTTCCCTGCCCTGCAGTTTGCTGGGTGCAACATCGCCGTGGATGTTAACAATCCCGGGCTCTGTCTGTACGAGCGGGAGGTTTTCCTGGGCTCCTTGTTTCAGAGATTTTGTTTCTGCAGTCAGTGGCTGCCCCCCTCCCGGCAATGGCCATGCATCAGCACTGCCATATGCAGACAGCTGTGTAAATATTTTATTGTATCCCACTCTTGTGATGATGAGTATTTCAGTGAAACATTTTTCTCTATCCCCCTGCCTCGGTCTCCCTGGGTAAGTGGCCAGCTGGAGCAGCTTCATGTCTCAAAATGAATGGAGCATGCACAACAAGGCAGCGAGGTGTTAAACGCGAAGAGCTAACCAAACAGGAGTCCATTATTTATTAGCTCTGTGCCTTTAACCAGCCGAAGTCAGAGAGCGTTTCACACCGGCTCCTTCGGAGGTGCTGTTATTCGCCATCTGGTTCGATAGATTTTGGCTTCCTGGGCAGAGAATTAATTTCTTCCCTGCCTGTAGGTTAGCATTAGCCGTGGTTTCTGGCCTGTGGGGGCTCTGGCTCACACAGGTGGTCTGAGGCTTTCCATACTTGTTCCTCTTCCCTAGCTCTGGTTTCTACCCGAAGGTGCTGCTGCCTGTAACCCTGTCTCTGCCAGGTCGGCCCCCTTGGCTGATTCTCGTCACTGCGCCCATTGGTGTCATGGAAGAGCAGCAAACATTATGGGAGAAACCTGAAAGGCCGATTAGACCCCTCCCACCCCGGTATGCAGTCTGCAGGCACCGACACTCCAGCACTGGCCTTGGCCAAGAACAAAGCCAAAAACCTTCCTGGCAGACCTCCTACCCCACCCTACCTGCCCCGGGCAACACTCACGGCAGTTCTGCTCGTCTGACTTGTCTTTGCAGTCCTCGTCCCCGTCGCACTTCCAGTTCAGGTGGATGCACTCCCCGCTCCCGCACCTGAACTCGTGGGCTGCACAGGTGTTCAGTGCCTGGGGCCTGGCCTTGTAGCTGCACCTCTCCAGGGACTCGTCCGAGCCGTCCTCACAGTCGGGATGGCTGTCGCAGACCCACAGCTCCGGGATGCACATGCTGTTGTTGCACTGGAAATCATTGGGGTTGCAGATCAGGGGCGAGCACTTTCTCTCGTCGCTGCCATCGCCGCAGTCGTCGTCGCCATCGCACACGAAGATCATGGCGATGCAAGTCTTGTTGCTGCACTGAAACTCACTGGAGGTGCAGACTGGGAGGTGAAAACACAGCGGTGAGTTGGCAGGTCTCCAGCCTCATCCCACACAGACACGATCTACACCAGGGGTGGGCAATTATATCGGGCGGAGGGCTGCTTACTGAGCTTTGGCAAGCCATCAAGGGCTGCATGACAGGTAGCCAGGGGCAGATATATATTAATTTTGTACATTTTTGAGGGAAACGGCAAACCACCAAGAATGGCCTGGCAGGCCACATCCAGCCCACGGGCTGCATTTTGCCCACCTCTGATCTACACCCACCATGCACCTGGGGCAGGCTCTGTTCTGGAGATGCCCTAGACTGGAACAAACTTGGAGCACAGGGCATTAGCAACGCCACGTGGTGCCCAGCAA
Organism: Gavialis gangeticus; assembly: GCF_001723915.1. Lineage (NCBI taxonomy): Eukaryota > Metazoa > Chordata > Crocodylia > Gavialidae > Gavialis > Gavialis gangeticus. The sequence goes on along the minus strand of NW_017728993.1, from coordinate 16,277,544 downwards.
GCTGCAAGCCAGCGGGGAGAGGTGCACTGGCAAAACCTGTGTGGGATCCCGGCTGGGGACTGCAGGTCAGGCTGCGGTGCAGTGGCTGTGTGTGTGGGGGAGCCCGGGCCGCGAACACTTGGAGAGCTGAAGGTCGAGGATGTGAGGGATTGGCAGAACTGTGCAGAGAGCTCTAGACTGGCATCCCCAGGGAGCTGCTGGCCAGGAGCGAGGAGCACTGGCAGTGAGTGGGGCGTGTGGTCCCAGCAACAGCTGCAAGCACAGCATGAAGAGCAGAGCCTGGACCATGGTGGGGAATGACCCACGGGGTCACAGAGATGCTCCCCCAGGAGGGAGGAGCACAGGCAACACTGCACAGCACCAGCTTGCGTGGCCCCCACTGTGCTGTAACTGGCCTTAGCCAGCACCGTCAGTCCTGACTTTCACGCATGCTCCATTGCCCCCAGCCAATCTAGGAGACCTCACAACTTCACAGGGCGCCTCCGTCCGGCGGTATTACATGGGCTGTGCAAGGTAACACTCAGTGAGCCGCGCAGCAATTTAGCTGCGGAGTCGTGCCAATAATTCATAGTTTCATAGTTTGTAGGGTCAGAAGGGACCTGAGCAGATCAAGTCCAACCCCCTGCCTTCCCTCCACCACACACTGAATATTTTCCCTGGAAGTCCCCATTCAGCATTTACATACAAATGAGACTTCTCTGGGCTACGAAGTTCAGCAACATCTTTTCCTCTGCATGTCTGATTTGTAGCAAAGACAGTGGGATCTGCTGAAATTAGACTCCAAGGGATCCCAGCAACATGCAATTAATGGTCACCGTGCTGCAAAAAGAAAAACCTCTCACTGGCAAGGGTCTCTATAAATACTTTTAATTGTGCCTAATTTCCTTCATTGTTTTTAAAAAAATCAGTTTCAGCACTTTCACGAATCCACAGGAAAATTATGGCTTTTTATAAATTAGATTAAATGAAATAATTTGTCTTGAAAAATACTTTTTTTAATTGCACTTGGGGAGCGTTTTGTCTCGAGTAGGAGAGCTATTTATTGCAATTCCTAAACTGTTCTTACGAGAGCGCGCACCGCTTAACTGCTCTGGGTATCGAGATGCAGCCTGGGCAGGGTCTCCGAACGCAGCAAAATCCCCGTTCCGCGGAGTTACGCACCAGGCAGTCGCGGGTGCCCAGAGCCCACGAGCTAGCTGTGAACATTTCTCCCTGCTTTCTCAACATGTGCAGCCTCCCTGCACTGGAGTTATGAATACACACGCAGGCTCGCCCAGGGACTCACCATGGAGCAATTACAGCCTGCCATCGGAGGTGGTTCAAGCACCTACATTGAACACCTTCAAGAGTAAATTGGATGCTTATCTTGCTGGGATCCATGCATTGCCATGTGCAATTGCAGTAAGTCGGCACTGAAGTTTCTAGCTCCTTGACTTCTTTTTGCTCCGTCTGTCTGTCCAAACTACTTCAGGTTTCATTTGAGGCTCTATTAAGCCTCATTTGAGGCTCCTGTAGTCAATCCTGTCACACCCTAGATCCTTCTTTCCATCTAGGCACTATTTTGGCTCCTATCATCAGTTTTAAGCTGAGAAAGGACATGCCTGCAGGAGGGAGTGTGGATGTTTTGCTTCACTGACAGCAGAGCCCCGCTGGGGCCAGAACCTGCCAGACGGGTTGTTTTGAGTCGCCGTGTCAAATCCTAGACACCGGTCTTTCAATCTGAGATGGGTGATGCATCAATCGCCAAGCCTGGCGATCACGTATGTTCTTGCTCTTTGGGAACGGGGTGAAGATGTTATACCAGTAAGAAAAGGATTTGAAGTCTGAATGCTGTTAGGGGAGCAGGGAGCTTTCGGACCTGAAACTCTTCTACAGATGTGATGGAGCGGATTCATAAACCAGTTCGACTCTCCCTTCAGCTCTGTGGGTGCAATTTCACAGTTGCAATTAAGTGTAGCAGAAGATCTAGGATCCCATTGGGATAGTATGGGAAGAGCAAATCCTGCATTTGTGCTGAGAGATGGAGCAGGTGACCCCTGAGGACTCTTCTCGCCTTTGATTCTGTGGTCACAGCATCCGATCACCTTCCTACCTGACTTGTGGAGACCTGTCTACAGATGATCTCTTGCAAGATAAGCAGCATGCCAGAACCGAAAACCAGTGAAAAAGCAAGGGGTCTTACCCTTGCCTGGACAGCTGTCTTCCTCTCATGCATATGGACCTGGCAGCTCCCGCCTCTCCTTCCTCCCAAAGTCCTAATTGTGCTTATTTGTCTCCCCTGACTCATTGGCACTTGTATAACTACACGCTAAGTGCCCTATGAATCATATTGACCAGTTGTCATCTAGCAGCCTTTCCTGCGGGTTAACATTACAGCACTGCTGCATGTTAATTTAAGGCACCGCAGTTATAATCTTCCTGATTTGTCTGAAGGGATGATAAACACAACAGCTGCGTGGACGACGCACACATAACGCAGCAGATCAAAGCCGAGCAAAGGAAACCGAGCTTTCCTAACGTGTATTCTGATGAACCTTGGCAGCAAAAACAATAATAATAATAATAATAATAAAAAAAAAAAAAAAAAAAAATGAACGAGCAAAGTTTGCACAAGCTCTTGCTCTCCAGTTTTTTGGCAGGGCTGCAGTGACTGGCACGCTCCAAGTGGGCGTTCCTTCCTTCTCGCTGCACCCTTTCT
>NW_017728993.1:16226570-16269846 GCF_001723915.1 Gavialis gangeticus | reverse complement strand
TCGCTGCCCCCTTTCTTTCGTCCTTTACCCCGCGCCCGCCTCTCCTTCTGCTTGTGTGTCTTTCCCTTTTGAAATTTGCCACGTGTGCAAATCAGTGATGGCTACACGCGTGCATGGAATAGGGAACGGGGCCTCTCCAGACAATGCAAGTGAAGCTGGAAGCTCCTCCCTGCTCATCCACACAAATCCCACTAAAACAAAAGGATAAATTGCATGGAAAATCTGAGCTGGAAAAGAACAGAAACAATTTTGCTTTCATGCCTCTCCTGGGAACTTCTGCAGTGATGCTTGTGATTTCCTAGCTACTAATTCACAACTTCAGGATTATTTGATCTTTCTGTAAAAAAAGCAAAGAGGGGACCGAAGCCAGATGCCGAATATGAGAGTGAAGTCCTCTGTGTACGGAGGAGGCATTGTGTGGGCAGCCAGCCCCAGGACCCCAGACGGTGCCTCTACGGGACCTGGGGGGACAACAACCAGCTCACTTGAACAGTGGGCCAAAAAAAACAGGTGTCACTAAACCAGTGCAGGCAGTGACAAGAAGTACCCAGGAGAAGAGGCCACCACTAGCAGCAGGATAGGTCCTCGCTTATCGATCTGGTTGCCCACAGTGCTGGGCACAGCAGTGCTTTATGTGACGTGGTGCTCAGGTCACCACGTACCCAACTAGTGACACAGACTCATTTCATGCAGACTTCTCAGCCTCCCTTGGAGTCACCTGTGTCGGTTGTCACCAAGCAGGGCGAGGGTCACAATGGCAGCCGAGGGGACGGGCTCTGCAGTGCGCTGGCAATCTTCTGAGTCCCCTGATCCCCCGGGGGCCTATTTAACATGCTCTGTATTTCCAGCTGAGCCTGGCAGCAGCCCTGGAGGGAAGGGGCCGTTCTCTAGGCTGGGTCTGAAGGAAGGATTCGGGGTCTGCCTGTGTCTGTCCACAGCTGGTTCCTCCAGCTGCTACAGGAGGGGGGTCCAGGCCACATCTGGGCCCTGGCCTTTACAGGAAGGAGCAGAGCTTGCACCCGCAGGGCACTCTGTGGCTTGTGAGAAAGACTCCTAGGTCCACACAGAAGCCAGTCCCACGGAGGCGCTGGCTGTGTCGTGGCACCAGAAGGAAGCACCTGTGGCAGCAAGGGAAGACTTACATTTTAGATTATACACAGCAAATGGAGCAAAAAGTGAAGCTGGAGAGGAAGTTACAGGTACCTCTTCCTTCCACAGAGCTGTGTACCTTGATGGCTTCCATCACTAGACCACCTCAGCGCTTCCCAGGTACTTAGAGAAGCAAATTAAATAGTAATTAAATACCCCCGGGGCATTTTCCCTTTGACCTGAGCTGTTCCTTTGCATTCTTGCATTTTGCTGCCTGTCCTGTAACAGGCTTCTCTGTGCAAAAGGGGAAACAAATATTAGCTTCCCTTTTTCTTCAGTGCCAAAGAAGTAAACACTGTAATCTCGGAGGCCAGAACTACTTCAGACATGAAGTGATCCCAGCAGACAGCTGGGGGGTGTTCAACAGGCAGGAGCGTTTAACCTACCAGCTGCAAAGTAGTAAATAATCACAATTACCAAAGCAGCTCCATGGACTCATCTAATCCATTCACGTTCTCCATGGCATTGGAGACAAATATCACTCTTCCTCCCAAGTAGCGGTGAGAAAGCAGGAACGTGTGTGGGCTGAGATGCAATACACGGCAATGATTTCTGCTGTGTACAGTATAGCTGCCGGGTAGTTCTGTGCCACTGCTCCAGTTTCTGGAGTCCTGCTGTCACATCCTACGTGCAGTGTGGAGCCGGGGCGTGGGGGGGAGAGAAGGGATTCAATGGAAGAATTACAAGGAAAAGCCAGATACTGCAGGACTGTGAGGGCCAATCTTTTTGGCAGGTGCACTATGACGACAGGCTGAGAGCCATGGGGCTCTTTAGCCTGGAAAAGCGCAGGCTCAGGGGTGATCTGGGGGCCACCTACAAGTTTATCAGGGTGACCACCAGGATCTGGGGGAACGTTTGTTCACCAGAGCACCCCAAGGGATGACGAGGTCGAACGGTCATAAACTACTGCGAGACAGTTTCAGGCTGGACATAAGGAAGAATTTCTTTACTGTCCAAGCCCCCAAGGTCTGGAACAGCCTGCCGTCGGAGGTGGTTCAAGCACCTACATTGAACACCTCCAAGAGCAAACTGGATGCTTATCTTGCTGGGATCCTATGACCCCAGCTGACTTCCTGCCCCTTGGGCGGGGGGCTGGACTCAATGATCTTCCAAGGTCCCTGCCAGCCCTAATGTCTATGAAATCTATGAAATCAGCCCTGCAGTCTTCCCAAGTGCCAGTCCAATCCTCTTCTTCTGCTCAACCACCCGCTCTGCTTTCAGCTTCCTTCCCTGTGCTCCCTGGTGGATTTGCTGCTCTGCTTTCTGCTTCCTTCCCTGTGCTTCCTGCTTTGCTTGCTGCCCCATCTGCCACTGTGCTGCCCGCCCCCGCCCCCAATCAGTCGCATGCCACCCACAGAGGCTGCCCGTGCCCCTTGTTGGCCACCGCTGCTGTAGAAAGAGGATTCAACAGCCCAGGATTGGTTCTCTTTTCTCAGAATCAGTATTGAACCAATATGAGTGGGTCCTAGGATGCTGCAGCCCTCAAGGGAGGACTAAGAGTATGAAACATGGATTTGCAAATCTAGATGCCACACAAAACGCGAAGGCAAACAACAGCCCTCACGGACACGCTGTCACAGACCCGTGACATGGCTGCTGCCACATTCCCCGTGCCAAGCCCCACCTTGCATTCTCTTTCTTAAAAAACACTGTTCTTCTTGCAGTGACGCGAGTGGCTTGCGGCAAGAGGAGCCCTATTTGGCAGACCTTCTTGTCAAACGGATAAAAGCACTGAGGGACATGGAGGTGTGGAAGACGAGGAGAATTCACCTTTTCAGAGTCTCTCTCTTCTTTCCTTTTCTTCCCCAAAGTGCTCTCTCAAGAAGGGACCGGCTAAAAGCTTCCTTTTTGTTTGATGTTACAGCCCCTATCAGATCGAAGGGGAAGGATGGTTCCTGACAGATTCTTATTTTACCAGTTCATGCCAACAGATATTTCAACGTCTGAATGCTGCCAGGAAATCCCAGTGGCCTTTGGAAACTCCGCGTTAGGATTTAGACTCGCAGCCCACACACGGCTGCAGCGGCGGAGCTTATAAGCCCCATCTGCCCAGGTATTCTGATTTAAGAGGTCACGGCCAAGCCAATCCTGCCCAAAGACTGTAATCCTTCAGCTCGCATCCTCAGGGTACAAGAGCTCACAGGCCCCAGGACGGCTGGGTTAATCCAGAACGGCCAGACTCAGGTCGTAATAACGCTGGTTTGATTTAACTGCGATTTACATTCAGCCTTAACTCTACCTGAACTAAGTGGTCTGCCGGGGGAAGTGTTACGTGCACCCAGCCTCTAGGATGTATAGTTTAAACTAGGCATCGCCGCTCCAAGCAGGATCCAGGCTAAGAGGGGCAACTTTCCCTCCTGGTAAAGTTGCCCTCTAGGAAGGGCAGCAGAAGAAAGGCAGGTAAATGGTGATGATGACCTTGAAGTGCATTCCTCCAAATAAATGGCAAGCCTCCCATGGCGGGAATAATGCAGCTGAATTGCAGTCTCACTACTATTAGAGGTTGTTGCTATGGTGATTGATATGGAGAAGCCTATCTAGATGAGGAGTGCGGGAGGAATAGTAATTCCTAATACGATTCAAAGCACTAATGTAGCTCAGGAGCCAGGGAAACCATTTCACAAATTAATATTTGCATTTGCTGCCCGCTTCCTTTGTGACACAGCAAATCGCAAACACAAACGAGTTATTTTTTTCCAGTCTCTGGAGCTGTATTAGTGGTGTATTAGTTAATTATAATGGAGCAACCAGGCTGCAAAGTCCCTGCTGATAAATAATTGTTGGTGCAAAAATGTATTTACTGATCTAGAATAAGTTTTCAGAGAGTCGCATGTTCAAAGTGGCTTTATTTTCCTGGCAGTATAATTAATACATGCGCCTTACTCGGCAGTAATTGCAACTGCATGACTGAGCACAATGCTTTGAAAGAAGCAGCTACATACAAAGACCTGAAAACTCTGAATTCCTTCCCCGACCTTTTCTCACTGACATCAAATAAGATTTCTATTGAGAGCGTACAACGTCCTCAGTGCTGGTCTACGCGGGGGCGCTATCACAGGGTGGATGAATACTGACACCCTTCACCTTTCTTGATTAAATGACTGAAAGGCACATCAAAATATGAGCGACTGATTCAAATGTAAAGAGTTTAGGGACATAAAAAAGCCAGCAAAACAAAAAAAAAAAAAGATCACAATGCCTAAGGTTTATACTGCATAGCTTATGTTCAAATGTCTTCCCACAGGGAAAGAAATAAAGACCTATCATTAGTCTTTTATATTCTGATTAGAGGATAATCAGATGAATCAAACTGTAGTTGTTTTGAACTAGGTGTAATTTAAATGGAAAAGTATGCATGGGAGCGCTTGGCGCTTCCTTTCATATTCTGAAAATTGGAAGCTGGATGGGATGTGCCTACTCCCAGATATGACTTGCTTATTAAAATGGCAATTTTACTAATTATACCAATTTGGCAAACCCGTGCGAAACATATGATAATATCTGGGAAGTAGCAGCTGCCGCAATATTAACACACAGCTACAGAACTGCATTACTCTCCAGTTAGCAGAACAGGACATTATTCAACAAGGCCACAAACCCCCCAAAAAAAAGATTCAAAGGGAAACACACCCACACTGAGTCCCACTGAAATCAACGGGACTCCCCCGGCCGTAACCGTCTCCAAAGCAGCCCTTGGGATTATCAGATAACTTTGCAAGTTGAGAATTTCAAATGGAGCAAAGGAGGCATAATGCACCCTTTTCTTCCTGAAGCTGAGGTTCACACTGGCTGGTCCACATGGGGTAGATGGTATGAAACAGTCGGCTACAAAAGGTTTCAACTTCTAGATATGCTACTTCTTATTTCCAAGTCCCCCCTCCAGGAAGGGGCACTGCAGAGACTTAAAAGCTTTAGGCCAGCTAAATTAAAATGACCAGCTCTGCTTTAATCCCAGGGAATTTGCAGTCTCCATTTTTCTGCTTATTAGGAAAAAAGGAATTCAGATTAAGAATCAAGGATGCAGTTTGTGCCATCCACCCCGCTGATTCTCACCACCTTGCAGCTCCCAAGCACACAGCTATCACGTGGACCACTGACCCACCGTGGAGTGAAAGTCATTTTCAGATGAACCAATACAAAACCACACGAATGCCACAAACGTCAGGGGAGTCCTCGCACACGTATACTGCTGTGACTGAACAGAGAGGCTGGCTCACTGTCCTCTTACAATCACAGAAAGTGAGGGCTGGAAGGGACCTCAGGAGGTCACATCTAGTCCAACCCCTGCTCCAAGCAGGACCAGCCCCAACTAGATCCCCCCAGCCAAGGCTTTGTCGAGCCAGGTCTTAAAAACCTCCAAGGATGGAGATTCCCCCACCTCTCTGGGAAGCCTGTTCCAGTGCTTCACCACCCTCCTAGTGAGAAAGTTTTTCTTAATATGTAACCTAAACTTCCCTTGCTGCAACTGGAGACCGCTGCTCCTTGTTCTCTTACCTGCCATCACTGAGCACAGTCCAGCTCCATCCTCTTTGCAATCCCCTGCAGGTAGCTGAAGGCTGCTATTAAATCCCCACCTCAGTCTCTTCTTCTCCAGACTAAACAAGCCAGTCCTGTGCCATTTTCTTTGCCCTCTGTTGAACTCTCTCCAATTTGTCCACATCCTTTCTGTACTAAGAGGCCCAAAGCCGGACACGGCATGCCCGACGTGGCCTCTTCTGGAAGTTAAAAGAACGTCTATAGCCAGCTTTTGTTCTGGATGCCTGCACTCAACATGGTAGCTGGCAGCAACGCAGCACAGTCGATTGTAGCTTCTGAACATGTGACAAATACCTGTCAGCTGCTCGGGACTGCTACAGGAGGTGACTCCAAGCCACTTGGAGGATAGAAGCTGTTTTATTTGCCCAAATTCCTTGGCAGAGCAAATTTGGAGCTGGTGTTCCCTGGTAGGTCCGGGTGTTGCATGCGAAGGAGGAAAGCAGCACTGCCCTCTCCAGAGGATCACTGGCAGAACGAGGAAGGCCAAGCCACGCAACGGGGAAGCCTGGCTTCTGCTTGAAGAGAGGGGAAGGCAGGCTCTAGCACCTCTTGCTCCACTGAATAATGTGGTGCAACGTGGTTGTTCCCATGACTCCATAAAATCTCTTTCACTAATTTAGGCTGCTCAGTGGGGATTCCTCACAAGAGAGACTAAAGAGGCCTAAATATTCAGAGTGTTCAGCCCACGTATCATGAACTCTTCTAGAGCAAAGACACACGTGGAGAAAGCCCCACAAAACCATGCAAAGTCTTCATGAATTTCCCAGACTATCTCCAGCCTCACTGCCCGAAGCTGAGATCCCCGATAGCTAGGGGGAGGCTGCAGTGACAAATCAAGCAGGCTGTAAAACAACTAGTGTAGTGCATGCTTGAAGGAAAAGTATTGTGAAAAAGGAGTGAGGGTACAATGACACATTCAGTAGACCGCAGGGTGGCTGTGTTTAGGGCTGTGCGAATACAAGAGTACTGGATTGCGTTTCTTTGGGAGGGAGTAGAAATCCATGATGCAGCAAGAGGCAGCAAACAGTCCTGAGGTCACATTTTCAAAGGGCCACGACCTGGTCTCTAAAGCAAGGTTGACATCGGCTCACTGCTCTAGCCAGGACTGCGGCTGAGAAGCTACCCCTGCAAGCGCCTAGAGAGCAGCCATGGCACTGGGCCAGGGCAGTGATGAACATGTGCCGAGAAGCAGACTCGAGGCAGAGACCCTGACAGTGGCCCCAGGGCAGGTGCTCAGGGCCACTCTAAGCCACCTGTGCTGCCACGTTAGGACTTTCGGGAAGAGGCAGGCCTTACTTCTTACCCGTGGTCCTGCACTCGCCAGGGAGCCAGCACAGACACGGCCTAATTCCACATGCCCCTACATGCTTGATGATGGGAGAGCTGGTATTTTTTGGTGCAAATCCTACCCTAGTACACTCATGATTATGACCATGCTTAGTATATCTGGCCTAGAAACTACAGCTGCTGATGAGATCCCATAAGAGCTGGTAAACACTGACATCACAATAAACACAGAAGCTAACCATCTTAAGACTAGGTGTTAAAGCCTAGCTCTGGCATTAGTGGGATGAAGACCTTTTTGGTGTGGATTTCAACAGGCCTAAGATTTCCTCTTTAATCTCTACAATCTTGAACTAAAGGACTGCAGCTCAATGGGCTTTTCCCTTTATCGTGGGATCAGTACTACAGACGGCCCAGTAAAGTTACAGCCTCATGTGCTACCACTTTTAACTTCCTCTTAGCTATAAGAATTCAATATCCATGAACTCTAGACACTTGAAAAGCAGCTTTGCCTAACTGGAGGAGTACAGGACGGTCCAGTAGCTCTTGGCTAAATCTTCCCCTCTGGTACCAGTACACAAGAGATGGGAAGACGACACAGTGGCAACTTCTTCCACCTGCTGCAGGATCTTTCTCCAATGACTGTTCATGTGCTTTGCATCCGAGGGGTAGGGCCGTTGTATGAATATTGATAGGAAAAGTAGGTTAATGCAATGATATTCCTTAGACATGATTGTTGCAAATCAGAAAGCAATATTCCTCTGCCCTGCAATGGCCTTAACTTTGCTCCTCTGCATTGAAGTGACTTCAGACCACGATTTCCACAAAATGAGATTCTTTTAGGAAAAAAACACGATATATGATACAAGGTGATGAACTACATACTTACCTTAAATCACCTTCAGCAAGACTATGCAAATATGTGCTGGTGGATCATCAACTCAACTCGAATCAGTAATACAATGATGTTGAAAAAAAGAAGCAATTTTGGGCTTCACCAACAGAAGTAGTGCATACAAAAGATAAGGTGTTAGCACTGCTTTGCTCACTGGGTAGGCCCTGGCTGGAGTACTGTGTGCAGTTCTGGCTCTGCATTTTAGGAAGGTTATAGAAAGACTGGAGAGAGTCCCGAGGCGAGTGATGGAGATGATGAAGGGGCTGGAAAGAAGCCGTATGAGGAATGGTTCAGAGAACTAGGTATGTTTAGTCTGAAGAAAAAGAGCTTAAGGAGGGGTGCATGATAACAGTTTTCAAATCCTTTAAGGTTGTTGTATAGAAAAGGGAGAATGACTTCTGCCACAGAGGGCAGGGCCGGTTTAACCTACAGCACGGCAGTTGTAGGCTAAACCTCCAAGAACACTTCCTAATGGTGAGAATAGTGCGACAATGGCACAAATGGCACTGGGAAGATGTGGCATCTGGAGGTTTTCAAGGACAGGCTGGACTGGCATCTGTCGGGGATGGCTCAGGAAGAGTGCACTATTGCATCTGCGAAGCGGCCTGGACTCGAGTGTCCAGTGAGGCCCCTTCCCATCCTATCATGCTGTAATTGTATGTTAAACTGAACTGTTCTTAGGTCATCTCCACAGGCAGAACAGCCCTTGTGCCTGCTTCACATTATGCTCAAGCTGGGTCAGGAACCAGCGATGGCTTTTAAAAGTTACCAGCATCCTCTCCCTGATCACAGGATCTGGCCCTAGGTATCACGTTCTTGACCACTGCGATTGAAATCTGAGCATTACCGTTGCAGTAACATGTTGTTTCACATTTAATTCTGATGCACATTTGATGCATTCATCTTGAAAGTACCCTTGTTTTTTTTTGTCTTGTCATGAAGCTCAGGACAAATACAAGCAGGGGAGGAAATACTTCCTTAGGAATAATGGGGATTTTCCTGTAATTTCTCTTGCTTTTGAAGGAGCTCTAATACCTTAAGCAGTGATAAAGTAGCAGCTGTACATGATGTTTAATTTCTGGATAGCCAGGGCATAATGCAGAAGCATTAATCTCTCCAGCTGTCCAGTAATTAAACACTGTGTAAAGCCCAGAGGATATTACTGCTTTCCTACCTTAGCTTATTTACAACGTCCTTTTGTTTGTTAGCTCTCCACTCATTTTCTTCATATTCTCGCACATCATTTTCGATTCCTCCACCAGTGCAGGTATCCCCAGTACACAGTCATTTTACCCCCATAAATGCATTTATTTTCATCATCCCACTCAAAGATTGAGAACAAAGTCAATGGGCCTAATATTCCTTTCATTTACACCACTGCAATCTGATGGACTTTGACCCTATTAAAATCAATGGGGTTACTCAGGGGAAATTTAGGGTGCAGCTTGATCCTGTGTATTTGATTTGCTTCTGAATTGCTTGTGCCTGCACAGCAGTAGATGCTCTATACCTAGTTACTTAATGAAGGCAAAGACCAGGATTCATAGCTATGATGAAAGGGAATGTATTTATTAGGCTGAGCAGGGTGATGGCTTTGGGGCTACATCAGCGTAAAGCAGGATTCTCGCAGCTTTGCAAGTGACATGGAGCATGTGCCCTTCAGCAGGGAAACCCGGGTACGTTTTTCAACACCTGGTAGAGAGATGAAATGGTATTGAGATGACATGTTCCTTGAGCTCTTGACCAGCCCACTGGGAGAAGATAAACTAATGGGAAAGGACACAGCTTGCCTCTTCAGGTGAGCAATGGCCTTCGAAAAACTAGAAAAGAAGAAGGTAGCTTTGGCCTGGCTTGGTGGCTCCTCCGCGCCTCGCTGATCTCCTGCCATGTGCCAGACCAGCCCGCAAGCGGATTTAAATTACACCTGGTGTCATTGCTCCTTGGGCGCTGTGCTGGCAGCTTGGGCACCTGAAAGACAAGACCAGGCCCTCTTTCCCCTTCACCCTCAGCTAAGACCCTTCAAAAGGGAACCCTTCAGCAAGGGACTGGATGCTGCTTTGCCAGGACTGGCTGGTTCATCTGTGCCACCTGTATGCAGCACAACATTGCAATTATGGTCAGAACCTGGTCTAGTTATTGCACAACACTGGGAGGCCGGAGACCAGGTCCCAGCTTTGTCTGTCCCTGGTGGTCCTGGTTCAGTTACTGAGACACTCTTGGCCATTTCTCTCTGAAAAAAAATGGGCCTTGGACTATGCATTTCACGGGAAGTTTGTGAGTACTGTTATTTCGTATGCAGCACTGCAGGTGTGCATGGTACTTCGTCAGCAAATAATGAAAAGCAGATTCCTGCCTTGAGGAGCTCATAAATGATATATAACCCAGAAACGGAAGAAAGGCCGAGGGCCAGAATGTGACAGGGATGCCACAGTTACAATGGCACAAGGCTTCTCCTATGGTTATTTATACCACCTGTTAGTTCCCCTTTAATTAACTGTATTGCTCTTTGGGACTTAGAGTGAGTTTTGGGGAGTTTGGGGGTCAGGTTAGAAGAGCTCAGACCAAGACACAGAGCCTCATGAGGTCAATGCAAGTCTTTCCCAAGGTCTTCTCTACTGCTGTAACTAGGCTCCATGGATAGAGGGAGCATTGCCCATTTAAAGTCACAGGGACTTTGGGCACGGGTCAAATGGGAAGTAGGAGTCCTGGGTAGGGTGGCCACTGTAGAGGATATTCTGGTTTTCTGCTACTTTGTCCTCCGTCCTCTATTGATATGAAACCCGACACCCTTATGTTCTTCAAGAGAAAAAAAGAGGACATAAAGGCATTGGGTTTCGTATTGATAGCAGACAGAGGACAACTAGACTGTCCTCTCCGATGGCCACCCCAGTCCTGGGTAACAGTGAGATGACGTGACAGAGCTCAGCGCACAAGTGGGAGTGAGAGGCAAGCAGAGGCAAGATGTCAGCAGGGAAAAAATGTGCAGGGCCCTGAGGCTTTGAATTACAGAGGGACCCTCAGATTAAATGGGAAGGACAACAAGGCCAAGTGCTGCTGCTGCTGTGAGCAGGGCAAGAGCAGGGGTGTTTGGGAATGCTGAACAGGTGTATAGGTGGGACAAATCTGTGCAGAAGGAGGGAGAGCAAAGGACAGGTGTGAAAACTTTAGGGAGTGCGAGAGGGCGCGTGCCAGCACATCCTGTGGTCACACGCACAGTGACAGGTGGAGACGTGCTTCTACATCACCTCCAAGAGGCACTTCCTCCAGGGGCAAGGCTCTCGGTACAGCCCTGCTCCTTAACTGATGCAAAGGTCCCCTCAGGTGGGGGACAAAGAAGATGGAGAGCATCTGTTATCTGTACACAGGCTGCAGCTGGCTCTGCCTCAGAAGCAGTTGCACAGCGTGAATCATGCTCCTTGAACCCACAGATTGATTGAGAGTAGGTTCAGGCTTGGTATCAGGAGACATTACTTTACGGTTAGGGCTGCCAGGCTCTGGAATGGGCTCCCGAAGGAGGTTGTGCTCTCCTACCTTGGGGGTCTTCAAGAGAGATAACAGATGCTCGTTCCTGCCCAGGCCAGGGGGTCGGACTTGATGATCTGTTCAGGTCCCTTCAGACCCTAGAAGCTATGAAACCCAGCCTGTTAGCGCAGCAATGAAGTAATGGTACCAGCACAGGGTCAGGCCGTGGCTACCACGGAGAAAGGGAGAGTGCACAGATCTTTTCTGCCTCTTTGCGCCTTCATTTTAGGCAGACCTTGTTTATAGACGGACTGCTTTTCTGAAACTCTGAGTCTGCATTTTCATAAACTGTTTGTGCGTCCAGGAATAGCTGCAGGCTTACATCCTACCACTGACTGCTGACTTGAATGGTGCAGGCAGGTGCTGAGCTGCCCAGGTGCAGGGATCCACAACGAGCCCTGGTGCAGATGCAGTTTGTGGGGGCACAAATCTATCACATAATCACTTGTGCTTTATGCTCCATCGTCTGAAAAATTTGCACCACAATGGCTTCCACTTCATCCTTCAGCAGTTTCTCCACAGGCTGACATAACAGTGATTTTTCCCTTCTGTTAACAGATCTCACAAAATAGAGCAGAAGACTGTTACTGCCACTTTGTAGGGGCCTTCCAGGAAAAGCCCCAAGGACAAGGGTTAGATTCAAGAGAATGATTGTTTTCTTGTCTTTCGTAGCTACCTGCGCCTAACGGATGCACAGAGTGTCTAACGTGGCTGTGGAAGGTAACTTTATTCCAGCTGAGTTAATCCAGCTCTGACTAGAACCAGCACGCGGCCCGGTTTGCTAAGCCCACGTGAAGGAAGGCCAGTCCCAAGGATGCTTCTGACGATAAACTCTGCCTTTGGGACTCTGGGACTCTTACCACATGCCAGCTATTGCTTGTTGCTCTGCCCACGCTCAAGGGGATCTATCGATCTGCTCACGGGGTCTGTGCCCGTTCACCAGTTGGCACGGGCAAAGGTGGGGAGCTCAGGAAACAGGGTCTTTTGATATGTTCTTGGCTGGGAATATTGCACTCAGTCATATTGTGTGTCAATATTTGCATCCCAGCCTATTTGTGCTCAGGGCCATCTGTAAGGAAGTTGGGTAGTGCCCGCTAACAGAGAGAGCGGCAAGCAATTCAGGTGAATAGCTCAGGTGACTCTGACAGTAGTGTCTGCCTGAAAGAAATCCCCATGTCCTATCAACATCTACCTCTGATCCCCCCCAACGACAGCTAAGATGACCTGCCAAGCCCTGTGACTGGATCTTGGGAGGCACGGCTCAGGCTATGGATTTTCTTTTAGCCCTATTTTCATACACAAATGTACTAAGCATGATTACATGTAACAGCAAAGTCCAGCTGTGCAGTCAGCCTCCCAATGGAGGCACTGCGGAGAACACAGCTGCCAAGAAGCTTATATAGCTGAGCCCAGGACTCAGCATTGGGCCTAATACAGAAATCCTCTCTCAGGCAATACAAACTTTAATGGGAGTTTTGCCGAAGGACAAAGGCACGAGGGTTAGGCCACACTGCTCTGCTCTAAGCAGCGCGCTAAAGGCATAACTCATTGCCAGCTGTCTTCCACTAATGACTATGGAGAGGGATGCACCTATTTGTTCTCCAACCAGATGCGGTCCCAATGCTGTCCATGAGCTGGCCACAGAAACAAGATCTACTAGTTTTGCTAGAAAACATGGAAGCTCCAAGGACCAAAGCCTGAGATTTGTTCCCATAGTCTTGTCCACTGAGTTGCTGAAATCAGTCTGCTCTCCCTCAACTGAACCTTGCAACATGGACATGGGCAGGAGAGGAAGTGTGACTTCTCACCCCTTTCCTTGGTCTTTCCTTCCCATCCTGTGATTCTGTGGCTCTTCCCCAGGTCCTTCCTACTGCTTGTTCGATGCACCGTAGTACCAGGGAGCTCCTGGGAGCAGGAAGGATCCTTCTAGTCTGTGTCCGTGCAGCCACTAGCTTAATGGGGCCCTGTTCTCACCTCAGGCCGGTAGGTGCCAGTGTAATGCTACTAGTGCTACACAATAATGCAGTCATAAAAGCATGCACAGAAGAAGTGACATTCATGACTTTCACACTCAGTGTACGATCTTTAGAAAGATTACAGTACTAAAGGCCAGTTACTCCCATCGAGAAGTAGAAATGGCCACAATTAAAAAGTGCTCAGCGTGTCATATTAGCTCAGAACAAGGAGGTTATTAATATGGATTTAGAAACAGCTAAGAGATTTCCTGCTGGATGTTTCATTTGCTTGGGTGCAGCCATCTTCTGCTTGTTTACGGCACGTGCAAGCTCTCAATAATAAGGAAATCGCTCTCAGCACAAATAAACTCCCCTTCCAAACATTTCTACAGAGAGCGACGTTATATTTAGACGTGTTTGCCAGCCTGCGAGAGGTGCAGGCTTTGGTGTGACAGGGCGCTCTGCTGTGGGGAGCTGCGGTTGACAGTTGTGGATGAAGCTTCATTGAAACAAGAACAAAAAAGCGAGCACAAAAAAAAAAAGGACATTTGAATTTAGAAACAGACATTTTCTTTTCTTGAATCAGGACACTGTGTGCTGCCGTGATAAAAGAAAAAGGATAAAGAAAGATTTGCAATAGAGAAGAAATGGGAATGTTAACAGTGTATCAGTAGATAAGCTTAGCTGGGTTTATCAGATTTGGATAAAAAGAGAGGATTGCTACCAATCTTCTTCAAGTCCTCAGAATTTAAACAGCTAAGACAAGGTTTGTCCTCACCTACGAGAAAAACTCCTTAATTTGACAACTCTGCCCATCTCAAAAGCCTTCCCAACAGCACCTCAACACTGATCCCTTGCCTTGCTTGTCTTAAAGTGAATTTAATGCTTGTGAAAAATTCGGGACTGATGGGCCCTGAGAGTAAGAGCCTTTCATTGTCTTAATCCACCCAAAAAGGTACGTAAGTGGAAGGTGAAGCCTTCCTACCCAGATGCCTCAGCCCAGCCGTGGAGTGAGAAAGTAGCTCGTCTCGCGCTCAGATTCAGTCCTTGACCTCCCTGCTAGGACGCGGCGTGTACCCGCAGTGGTGACTGTTCAGATACATGGACACCTGTCCACAAAGAACTAGACAAAAGCCACTAATTCATCTCACACAGGCTATGTCGTCGTCAGAGCCATCCAAAGAAAATAATGTGTCCTCAGATCCATTTCCATTTTAAGAACCTGCATGTGCACCACACAAGCTGACGACAGCTGAGGATAAATAGATTGAAACATCCAGAAGGGAAACTTGGCCCTTTCTAAATCCTCTGAAATAATGTAAGAGAGCACATTTAAATACATTTATGGGGGCTACCTCTGAGCATGGAGAACATGAAATTAAAAGCAAGGACTTTAAAATAAAATATGTATTATTAATCATAGGCTTGATGAAGCCATCCTTCCTCGCCACTAAAGGGTTGCACATGTTGACCATAAAACAGGTGGCCATAAAACTCGATACCTTTTCAAGGAATTAGAATTTATGATTTGGAAATAAACTGCTCCCTTATCCAAAATCTTTCTGATCAAATTGCAAAAACGCAGATAGTTTATTTTTATGGGGATAAGACCGAGCCCATATAGATAACATGCACAATTTTCAGAAATGCTTAAGTAGCATAACTCTAAATCCAATCTTTAAAAGTGCCTTAGGAACTTAGGAGCCTTGTTGAAGTCAGTGTGAAGTCTCTATCTGCAAGTCTGGCCCTTCATCCCCAAAGAAAGACAAAATCAAGATGAACACGTGCAGAGATGCCACTAGACACTTTGGGGGATGGAAAGTCTTTCTTCTAAGAGGAAGCTAGAAGAGCAAAACAAAGGCCGAGGGAGGATATATTTGCTGACCTTACGCCAGAAGGTAAGCACCAGGGACAATGTTGGCACAAGAACAAACTGGCCATGAATAAAATTTAAGCTGGAAATAAGAGTAAGGCTTCTGACCACTGGAACAGGGAGGTTCGGGGCTGGTCTTCAGTTGGGACTAGCAGGGCACAAACGTAGCTAATGGACTTTTCAAATGGAGCGTGGTGAGTTTATGAAAGGGTTTATATGACACAGGGCATGCAACAGTAGGGAACTGGATCTGATGACCCAGAAGGGCCTTATATTCCTATGCACCTATATTTTTTCCAAGTGGAAATTAGGCTCCTAAATTACTAAAGACACTTCAATTAAGAATCAAATTGCTGAACCATACCCAGCTTTATATGCAGGCATGCCATTATTTTTCTTTTGAATCTGCAAAAATAGAAAGGTATGGAACTAGCGGCATTTATTTAATGTTTTTTCTTTGTATGTTTAATGTATTAAGGCACTCCTCTAAAATGCTGCATGAACAGTGTGCTTGTTTCCTCGTACAGTACAAAGCCTGCACTAAGCTGTGCATACAGCATGAAAAGTAACTCCAGCAGGGGCATCAGGAACCATCTCTTTTGCACTGTAAGATAAATCATCTTGAAGAGAAGGACGATATTCTTCTACCCGCTAAGGCCAATTGTGCTCTGAAGCACATCGAGCCAATGTCGCCGTGCCACTGTAACCAAGATCAGAATTTGTCCTCGTATGTCTAAATGTTCCCATAGCTTTTTAAGGGAGATTATTTATTGATCTCACTGCACTTGACATTGGAAATACTTAAAGAACCATGAACAGCAAGCAGGAAAAAGCCAAAACAAAATATAGCTCGGTGCAAGCAACTGCCTACAAGTCCTCTAATGGATCTCGGTCAATCGGTTAGCACAGTCAGAGGTCTGTGTAGCAATCAGCGGCAACCGAATCCTGCAGTCCCATAATGGTAACGAATGGCTGAAGAGACAAGGACTGCCCCAGGTGCATTTTTATTATATTTCCTGCTTCCTGTGTTTCTTTTTCTTAAATCCACCAAAGATGGTTGAGCTACAGAAAAAAACGCTGCTGCTCGTAAAGCCAAAATGAAGGGAAATGTTTCTCTTGAGGCACCAAAAAGCTTTCCCCTTTCAGCGCGGGGTAGCCAGTGAATCTTTTAAGCCAGTCCTTCAGCTGATGTAATTTAACACAGGCTCCATTGAAGCCAATGCACTATTCTGATTTCCACCAGCTAGGACCTGGCACCCTGTGGGTTGCAGTTGTTTTCAAGCTTGGTCAGGCTCGTGGAGCACTCTGGCTCATTGGCAGGCTCACCTTGGATTCCTAATTATCATTAAGTATTCCTGTAGCACTCTCTGATGTGGGCTAAGCACCTCATAAGGGAAGCACTGAACCGCAGTCCCTATTCCAACACAGATGAGAGTCTTCTATCCAACCCCACTCGACTTTTAAAATCTATTTTTCCCCACACAGACTTCTGGAACGGTTCTTTTGATCCACTCCAACTCCAGCACGAGAATGGCAAATGAATACTCATGCTATTTACACAATTTACTTTTAATTCCCAGGCAGCTGCAACTGGTAAAGTTGGGTTTTTTTCTTTTAATCTCTTTTCCTGCCATAGCATTAGAAAGGGAGAGTGACACTGGGCTCTTGTTGGTGGGAAAGGGCATCCCTTCACATACCATCCGCCAATCACATTAGGAGCCTTCTGGAACAAAGATGCTGCCTATATGCTAGGCATTATTTTTAACTCACCTGTATTGCAGCCAGCCTCATCAACTCCGCTTACACAGTCCTTCTCCCCATCACATCGCCAGGACGATGGGATACATTTGTTGCTCAAGTCCCCACAGCTAATTTTTTCAGCTGGACACACTTGCTTGGCTAAAATACAAGAAGAAGGGGGGGAAAAAAAAGACATTAAAATATTTTTAGACATTAAAGACACCTTGAAAATACAAATGGCTTAAGTGAGATTAGAGGGACAAATTCTGAATGTTTTATGCAAGCCAAACTCTCACTGATATCAATAAGAAAATAAATTTCAAAGGAGAGTTTGGGACATTTATACCAGCACAAACTAAACACAAATATAACACAAAATAACCACTGAGCAATGGCAATTCAGTACTGATTTTTATTGCTGCTTTATTACTCATCTTGTCACAGTGACCTTTCCCTGCTAGCATACTGGCATTCAGCAAGATAACAGGTAATACTGGTCAAATAACATTTTGAAACGCATACCTAAAAATATGTCAAAATTTAATTGCCTGGCTCAACTTGCAGTTATTTTTTTTCCAGCCCTGTATTTCAATTTCTGAATTTCTTGAAGCAAGTCAGATTATGTTCCCAAGACCCAGGAAACCGAGAAGATTGAAATAAATAAATACATAAAAACACTCCCAAGTTGCACAGGTGTAACTACAGTTGACTCTAAATTAGATGTGGCTATGATCAAAGCCATTAAGCCATAAACCTTCAACTGCAAGAGACCAGCACCTTCTCGAGGAACTAGCATTTAGGATTCTGAAATAAACTGTTCTCTAATCCAAAATCTTTCTGATCAAATTGAAAAAAAATGCAGCTAGTACCAATTGGCCCCATAGCATTTTATAGCTTAAACAATATGCTCCGCTGTTCTGGACCGTTCATCCAATTACCTCAATTGAGCCAATAAACATTTCAGCTCCTCCAACTGCGGTGGAGTTTTCCATTAGTACAACTGGTGATAATCTTGCCTGTAACCAGGACTAGGTTGGGTTTAGTTGCAAAGAAAGGAGTGCAAAGTGAAGTAAAAGAACGTGAAAACTGCCACTTCCTGGGTCAGGCCATAGGTCCATCTTGCCCAGTGTCCTGTCCCAGACAGCAGTGGGCAGTGGATGCAGAGCAGGAGGGAGACCAGGGCACGTCCAGCATCTTCCATCTAATCCCTGCTTCTCTCTCCTTGCAGCATCACACTTGGCCTGTCTGTGCAGACACTTGCACAAGTAGCAAAACAGCTTTCTACGTGCTGGCTGGAAGAGTATGGACATTGGTTGGAAGAGTATGGACACTTTACATACCTGTAAACTGACTTCATACCCATTCACCTGCAAAGCTAGGCCTCAGAACACCCTCGAATAAACCCAGAATGATTGACCAAACTGCCTGCAAAGATGACTCATTAAATCCTAGAAGGCTGTGGTGGGTCTTTCTTTTCCCCTGTTTCAGTCCCTCAAATGCTTGTACAAAGCTTGGCTTCTACGACCAACACGTCATGAAGCACCAGTGCTTGCTCCAGACAGTTTGTAAGAGATGCAATGTTGTTGTGTAACCCTGGGGCAAGGCAACTTGGTTTCAGAAGCTGGTTGCAAGCTGCTCATTGCACATGTCTGTTGTATTTTCCCCAGGACTATGCAGTGCTCATAAAATCCCTGGGCTTAGTCCTTACAATATTTGATGGGTTTATTAATCAAATAAGACTAATCAGTCAAAGTTGGGGAGATTAGTAGACATGAGCAATGCTCCCCAATGGCATGGTAAGTTCTACTGGGAACAAAATATGCACTAGACAGGATCAGCATCCTCCACATGTCAGTGGATCATCCCCGATACTTTGGAAGAAGGCATCCACCCTCACCTGAGCCTTCCCCATACAACAGAACATACCAATACCCTGATTTGCAAAGGTGTCACAAACCCCTGTAGCTCCACTGATTGAGAGAGCACCTAGTCACTAGCCAGCTGTGCAATGCTTTACGTGGCAGGGTATTCCTCCCTGACTCTACACCGACCAGGTTATGCGAGTGACTAAGATTACCTTCCTTCTGCATTGCTATTCATGACGCTGCGCTCAAACTGAGAACGCCCAACAGGAGTAGTCAGAGCTACACCCTTTCGTCCTGTGTGAGCGGTTGACACAAGAATGCTCCATCAGGAAAGGCCACTGGGGGCACTCATTAACAGAGCATCTTAGAGCCAAGCAACTAAATGCAGCCCCAGAGCCAGCAGGTACTGGTGGAGTCGTCACTTTGGTTTTGAACACTCTTATCGCCTTCCAAACAGGAGTCTGAGCACAAAGATAATGCTTTCCTTTACTCCTAAATAACTTGCAAGTGACAGGGGTTATAAGCCTCTAGGGAAAAAAAAAAAAAAAAAGACAAAAAAGAGAGAAAAACTGTGCCGTAAGTCATGGAAACTTGGGTACCTCAACGTGGGAGTGATGTGATGATGGGCGATGGTAGCTCTTGCCTTTGAATCTACCAGTAGAGTGGTTCAGATATCGCAGGGGCAGAAGAGGTGCAAGACGGAACAGATGAGAAGGGTGTACGTTTCATGGCTTATGTAGGCCAAGCCATATACACTCGCCTGCACTACAGCTGGAATCACCCTCTGGTCAGAAACATAGTGATTTGAATGAAAATTGGAAAACTGAAAAATTCTTATTAATACACAAAAATCAGGGATGTTCCCTAGATAATCCCTCATGTGCCACTCATGGGGGACAATGGGATGGTGAAGAGAGTGGAGCTTGGATGTACAGTACTCCAGTGTGGATAATGAGAAAGAGCAGATGTGTTGGTTGGGAAACGTGGATCTTGCTGGTCTACAACATGTCAGAACTGCTGCATGCCTTGAGATAATGCCACTTGGACACTTCAGGAGCCAGGTGAACATAAAGTTTGGTCACTTCTGTAAATGGCTTCAGTGACAAAATGTCTAGTCCTGGAATATCCAGTCCTGAGCAAGGAGCACTTTTGGTGCTACTGGCTTGCTTTATGGAGCTGGGAGGTCCAGAAGAGTTTTAGAGCTGCGAGTTTAGCAGAATGGATGAAAGGACAACTTTTCAGACTCTTACAAATTCACAGAAGTTTATGGCTGGAAGGGACCTCGTGAGATCATTGGGTCTAGCCCTCCTGCTCCGGGCAGGAAAGACTGCGGGGGTCAAATAACCCCAGCAAGGTGTGTGTCCAGTCTCCTTTTGAAGATGTCCAGGGTAGGTGCCTGCACCACTCCCGCATATTCCAGAGTCTGGTCACACAAATTGTGAAGAAGTTTTTCCTTACATCCAGTCTGAAACCTTCTTCCAGGAGTTTATGGCTATTGCTTAGACCAGAAGGATGATCTGCTTCCAAACCATCAACTCGGGTTCTTTCCCCCCACACCTCTGGCAGTACCGAGGCTGTGAAATGAGGCCTCTTGGAAGCCGTTGTGGAGATGGTGCAACCATAGCTGGCCAGTGCCAAGGCAAGATGACCTTTCCCAGGCTTCTTACAGACAAAGGCCCTGGGCTACATGGATTCTCCACCCAGAACCACCTGTTCTGCCACCGTTCTTGGGGGTCCTCAGAGAACGAAAGGCATGCTGACCAGTTCTCCGAAATATACTCCAATCCCAGCCAGAACAGGCATCAACAAGGCCAGCTCTTAGTAGTCGCATGATGGGTGGTTCTGGAAGACTTGAAGTCCAGAAAAAGCAGGTTGGTGACTGCTTTTTTTGGCCAATAGGTAAAGAAAATTTTTCTAATTCTAAGAAGCTAAAACTACAAAGCTAAAGCTAGAAGAGCAGGGGTCTCAGTGGCTGGAAAGCTATGTCAGAAATGCAGACACTTCTGCTCGTCTCAGTCCAAAGGCAGTAAGTGGGATCTGAACAGCAGTTGCAGCCATTGCCCCGTTTATGCTCCTGAGAGCCCAATAAAACATATGCCCCTGGCTATGGTAGCTTGGGGGCACATCCACAATAGATACCACTACTCAAAAAGAGTTCAGTCTCCCCATGGGGCTCACACACACCAGAAGCAGATCTGTGCAAATAAGCACTCCTTAGACTTAATATTCTACACGCTGTAACATCATCTAGATTGGGTCTGAGGTGACCAAAGTGACACCAGCAACGTGCCAAGAGTCTGATAGAAACAGTACCACTCTGAGCGTGCTAGAGATGCAGGCCAGTGTCCGGCACTTTGTGGAGATATGTCATGGCATGAACTCCAGAAAGCAGCCAGGCATTCAACACCTCCAGGAGCTTCTCAGCGCACGTACTGCACCATCTCCTCTGCCTTTGCATGGTCTGCAGTGCCGTGTTTCAACCTGCACACCGAGCCAAGCCCTGCAGCTGGGTTGGGTGACAAGTGCAAGGAGTCCATGGTCTCTGTTTGGTTCCTAGCACAGATGGCTTTCTTACCAAAACCACATCCCCTCTAATCCCACTGCCAGCAAGTGTCAAGCAAGACCACTCACTGCGTGGGCACAAGACTGAACTCCTCTCCTATAACATGCTACCTGTTTTCATCCAGATTACACACCAGGTGCAGTGCTACGGTAGCTTGGGCTGCCACTTCTCATTCATCTTTTGCTAGCATAAATGCCCTTAGGAAAATGTAAATAGTAAAATAAATGTGATTAAGAGAATCTCTTTTGTAGTTTTATTATACTCCAAGTTTCTGTGCACCTCGTGTCCAGAAGTATCTCACAGTACTTCTTAAAAGAGATTATGAAACGATTTTGGTGCTACACTTGCGCAGTGGGAAGAAGAGGAGATGGGGATGGAAGAACCAAGGCTGCTTCATCGCCCGGGGTAGTGTTGTGCATCCTGAAAATGTTTCCTAGCACTGCCTGTGCAGCCGGTGGCAAAGGAAGGGGATTATGCTTTGGAGGAAGGAAGCCAAGTCTCCTCACTTCTTTAACTACTTCTTTCTTTTGTGTGGCTATGGCAAGCAATGGCAGAGAAGGTGCAGGTTAATTAAAGTTGTATGTTGAGGTTTGATAGCCAGTTGCTGACATCCGTGTTGGCTAAGTGGATTGTTTCAATCCCTCTATGATATGCAAGTTCAGGACAGGAGTTTGCAATGTGGCTCACTGACCGCACCTCACTGCATATGCAGTTTGGCGAGTCCTTGATGCCCCATTTGTTCAATAAATAGGCACACCTTCCACGTCCTGTATGCATGTGGTTCAGCGCAGTCCAATATTTATATTGCAGGCAGAAACCCGGAAGATCTATGGTTGGATCCATGAGCAGATTTTTGTTGCACACTGTTGCTGTGGACCAGATTTTGTGCTAGTGGTTCTCAGCCTTCAGGCTGTTCAATGCAAGTTGGAACACATGCAACCAGAAAGATTTCCTTGACTTAAGCCTGCATCTTGGTAGGTGGGCGATATCTTCATACAACGGGAATCCACGGTCAGCCATGATCTTTTTGTACTTTCAAAGTATGGCTGAATTCCTTCTCAGCATGGAGGGAACAATATTTGATAACCTCAGCAGCCACAGAAGCATCTTGGATTTTAGAGCAGCACTTACTACTTGCATGGCAGTGTTCACCTGTGTGTTGACGTGACAGGTGTGAGGGCTTTGGCACCAGATGGGAGCACAGTATTCAGCTGTAAAGAGTACCAAGGCCTGGGTCGATCTACAGAGGGTAGGAGCACCGCTTCCTCAGGATGTTCCAGCAAGCGTGGGAAAGAAGATGACAACCTGCTCACAGTCTTCCCCGCTAAGTGCAAAAGCACAACGAGCGTCATCATCACTGTGGCAGCTGAACTTCAATCTTGGAACTTGCAATCACAAAAGCAACGACAATACAAACAACTTCAACCACTCAGCGAGGCAGAAAACGGGGGCAAAAGGAGTGGAAAGTATTCTTTGGCTCCTTCGGTTTGGAGGAAGAACACATGTAATCACAACTGGTATTGCAATGCAATGTGATCACAGACCTGCAGGAAGGTTAGGTACCAGCCACAGTTTAATTGTGGGCACTACTCTAGTTGTCTGTCCACAGCGGCTGAACAAATAGCTCCAGGGAACAGAAGGAACGGGGAAAGTAAGGACAGGAAAACGCTCTTTATGGAAAGCAACAGAGTGAGGTTAATCATCTCATTGACAGAGTAATTAGAGACATTAACAAAAAAGGAAATCACCGTGTAGGCTTGGGAGGGGATGCAGGAATGGGAGTTTTCACAGTTCATCAACTCTCTGCGCTAAGTCAGACTCCAGGGGTTGCTGTGACCAAGTGATCTGAGCAGAGACACCGAGCACTCAGCGCCAGTTGAGACAGACGGGAGGGGCACGTGTACGTGTACAAAATGAGACTGCTGGAGAAATACCCACCAGTAATTTTACTAGCCCCTGCTTGGACGCACCAGGTCAATTATTACAAAATAACAACACGAACCATAAAATGGTCTTCTAGCAGCAGCCACAAACCACAAGCGGATTAGGTGTGCAGGGCTGTCCTTGCATCTGGTTTACAACATTGAGGATGTTTGGACTTATGTGACCAAAATGTTTAGTTTCTTTGCTCTCCATCCTGGAGGGGGAAAGGGTCAATGCAGTACGTGACAACGGCTGCTCTTAAGGCTGGATATAGTTTGTGCTGATGCAAGCTACAGGGAGCTCTGCCTTTTCAGAAATAGGCCATTAAACAACTTGGTTAAAATGTCAGACACATCAAGACCAATTTATCACAATGAACTGCAAATGCCAAGGATGGACAACAATGCTTTATTTATAAGACGACAAGAGCAAAGGAGACAAGAAGGTTCCATTGACTCTCTATAGCCAGTGGCACATTCCTCTTTTTTCTTTACACAAGGCTACAAAGTCTTTCACAGAACCATAGAGCCTAACTGGCACCCCACTGTTTGCTTCCTCTTGTGCTACTGCTGAGCTTTTCAGGCTCCGGACATCATGTAAATTCAAGAAAGCCCAAGAAAACAGAAATGATTTACGTTTAGGAGGCCACTTGTCAGGTTCTCACTATACAGGTATTCTCCGAGCATGCACAAAATGTAATTAAGCAACTTCTGCTGGTGGGAAACCCACCAGACTTTTCATCGGCAGACTGCCGCCTGTGAGAAAAGCGCCCTTTGTGGAAATGCATCATCTTAATGATGAGGCAGGTTTTCCAGTGTCTCAGTTTTAAGAATCCCCAAGACTTTATTTGTCTTATTTTTTCCAGCTAAGTCCAATTAGCAGAGGGGAGAATGCCGTGCAGGCTGGGTTTCATAATTACGACTTCTGCTGTGCCCAATAAATTTCTCTTCCACGTTTTCCAATACAGCTTTTTGTTATGCACCTTAAAAGCCCCAAGTAACAGAATCCCCATCAATAGCATGTGCTTCTTTAGTGAACCAGGCACTGTCTTTGCTTTTTCCTTCCTAACTCAGTGATTCCTAGACCACTGATGTATTAAGGCCAAGACAGCCCCCCACATCCTCTGAACAAGGGATACCCCCCTTTGAATTCAGCGAGGACAGGATCATTCCCTCTGTGCTTCTACTTAAGATAAGCAAGATTGCAAAACCGTGTCAGAAGCTTGCAGTCAGCAAAAACATTAATATAGCTAAGTGAAACAGGTCAGGAATATGTTCCCGATTCCTGAAGATTTATGATTTCCCAGGAGAGCTGGAGGCAAGCCCATTCACTTGCTTGCTTTGCGGTGTGGCTTTTGACAAGCCATGCATGTCTTAGCTCCGGTTGTTCTCCTCCGTCAAATTCTTTGACATCCTTGTGCTATATAAGCAGTACACATTCGTCCAATTTACCACTCTTCCCCCCCACTGAATAAAAAAGGCAAAAAGCAACAGACACATCTCCTACAATTAGCAGCAAATGCTTATTATTACTTCTTTTAATCTGTTACCATCAGCCACAGGGAACTGAATTTACTGGCCCCAGTATAGTGATGTTAGCAGGGAATTTGGCCTGGTGACTTCTTTTGATGTAATATAGAGGGTGTGCCAATGACTACAAAGGAATTCCCATAAAGTTGCACTTTATTTGAGATTCATATATGACTATCTCAAAAAGCCCAAAAATCACATTCTTGAAAGTTTCAAAAAGAAAGACTACTGCATTTATACAGCAACACAAGCTCAGCTTCCATAGCAAATTCCTCTTCCTACCATACCGAGATACATGACATGTCCTAGCCACACCCATTATATGTTGCATCTCCCACTGCACAGGTTGGAAGTGTACCTCTAATAGCAGAATTTGGCTAAGACACTATATCTCTAAGGGGCACGCACTCAGGATTGTGGATAAAATAAAACAGCCTTTCCTTCTAAGTTCCTGGTACAGATCCAGTCCAGGCTAACATGGGGAGTCGTGACTGGTGGCTTCACATAAAATGAGACTGCGGTTGTTGAAGCCCTGAAAAGAAACTATCAAACAACCAGCACTGGACCTTCAGTTGACAGCCTCAGGAGAGAACGTGGATGTGAATATCCCATCTTCCCACTCCTCATCAGTGTGGTCAGTGCACTCGGTGTTTGCACTACAGCTTCCCATCTGTACTTTCTGCAGGGGATACACAAGCACATATCTAACAGGGCTGTGCGAAATTTCACAGGGTGTTTTGTTTCAAAGCTGTTTTGATGCGTTTTGAGCTTTAAACAGCAAAATCAAAACTAAACAAAAGCCATTGAAGCAGCTTCAAAATGAAACACGGGCACTTGAAACATTTCAAAAGTTTAAAAAAGTTTTGAGTTTCGAAGCCAGGCTTTGCTTCAGTGCCAGTCCCAGCCAGCAGCAGCAGCAGCTTCCTGTCATCCTGCGCAGATCCCGGGGCCGTACCCCCTGGGACGATTCTGGCACAGCCCCAGCCCTCCCGGGGGTGTGGACCCCTGGATCTGCACGCTGGATGACAGCATGCTGCTGCTGCCAGCTGGGTGCAGGCTGTGCCCAGGGCCATCCCAGGAGGCCAGAGCAGCCTCCTGTGATCCAGCAGGCAGACTGAGGGCCCCCTGCACCCCAGGGAGGGCTGCCGATTCCTCCCGGGGCTGCGGGGGGCCCCCCGATCTGCCTGCCGGATCACAGGAGGTTGCTCCTGCCACCTGGGACCAGCACTGGGCACAGCCCACACCCACATCCGGGAAGATCGGTGCTGCCACTGGCCCACCGTACTCCCAGGAGGGCTGTGGGGGCTGTGCTGGACTCCTCCTGGGGGTGCAGGCCCCCGATCTGCCTGCCAGATGACAGTTTTGCTTGTCAGCACCTTGAGGTGCAGTTTCCCAGAAACCCCTGCACCTATCTCCTTGAAACATGGCAGGCTTCATGGCCTCAGAAGGGGCTACCATCCATGCACATTTCATCCAAATCAGGCTAGAAATGACAAAGTTACAGGCACTTTCGTGCTTCCCCATTATAGCCTATGGCCGAAACATCAAAACAGCGAAACAGTTTTGATGAAACGAAACGGAGCGCTGCTTTTGAAATGAAACAAAACGTGAAACAAAACACTACCCCGTCGAAATGGAGGTTGAAGCAGAATGGTGCTGTTTTACACAACCCTAATCTCTAACACCAGCCTTTTTGGGATGCATGTGAAGGCAAACTAACTGAGACCCCCCCCTCCCGTCCCCCGCCCAAAGAGAGGCATTATTTTTACAGCTAAAGATAATTAACTCAAGTCCATTACTTTTGTGACTTTAAACATAAATTTCTCTAAGTGACCCAAAGGCTAATTAAGAAAGATCAATAAGAAAATACACCTATAAAGGTCAAGAAACTGCAACATCATTAATGGGATGTTAGTGGATACGCCCGATAAAATATCCTCCCCACCAGCATGATTCGTTTGGTAGTGACTTCTTTTCAGAAGTTCCCAGGGGAATGAAAAAGGCTTTAGGTGGATTTAGTTTCATTGCAGGGAGTAGCGTGGCCATTTCCCAGGGCACTCCTTGGTGTACATAACTAAGGGTTAAGAGTTCAGGGTTCCCACCTCGCTCCAAGCCCCACAGGGAGACGAGAGGATGGACATGTGCTTACTCCACAAAGGGCTAAACCTGACATGCCTTGATCTCATGCAGACGATCACATTTATAGTTATCAACTCTGAGATCAGAGTAAACTAATCTCAAAATCCCAGGATTAAATCAGACAAAACCTGACTGCAGAATTATTCTAGTCTAGCTTCTACAGAAGGGGTTCATTTCATAATGAATAATGGACTTTACAAACAATTTACTGGTGGGGCATGGTTCCTCAGGGTCTGGCCAAGAGCTTTAAACATTTATTATATGCACTGTATTTGAACACCAGGTCAAGAGGCAAGGCAATGTCTGTAATGGGTTGAAAAGGCTCATGATGATATTCATTAGTCTATAATGTTTCAGTTGGGCACCTGAAGTCTCAGGAAAGAATTATTTTCCTCAAGGCACAAGTGGTCTGATGTATTCTGTTTCCCTCCCTCTGAAGCATCAGGTATTGCTGGCCAGAGCTGTACTCACGGTCACACAATGCTGGGCAGCAAGGAATCTTCCCCCAGGCCGGACCAGGAAGAACCTGGGAGATCCTCACCTTTCTCCGCCCCGCAGGACCTGGGCCTCACCTGCTAGACTCACCCTGGCAGCTCTCAGCCAACTCATTTCTTCAAACTGCAAGGGTTTGGGGCCGTGTTGGCATCTTGGTTTCTCCCGTTCCCTGCCTGTGGCCCACGGCACACGATGCTTTGGTTTCTGGAGGGAAGCAATGCTGTAGGCTCAGCACAAGAGCTTCCAAGTGAAATGTAATGACGGCTCCCACTGTGACATCCGTTATACATTTTAACGCACCTTGGATCGCTAAAAGCCTGCAATTTCTGGTCACTCTCCAGCCCTCCTGGAAGGAAGAGTGACTGGATGTGGGTTTTTAATGATCTCAGTAAAGGCAGGGAATTTCCAAGCTGCAAAATGTGAGTGAGCAGATGGGAGACTAATTTCTAGGTACCATATTTATTGGTAGATAACATATAGAAAGATCCTCAGGTTCAAACCAGGATCCTCTCCCAAATGTGAGTCTGTTAGTCATTTCGGGGTTATGGGGCTTCCAGAAGACCAATTTTATTGTGTTCCATCAAGCCTGTTTGGCAAAAATGTGAGAGGGGGCTCTTGACCATTGGTCCTGAGCTCTGGAAGTCCCTCCTTTGGGAGGTACACCTGTCCTCAGAGCCCAACCCTGGATATCTTTCAGAACTGCTGAAAGTCCTTCTTATTTGGCTAAGCACTCAGAAACCAAAGCCAAGCTGGGCTGTTGTTTAATGGGTCTCTGCTGTATTTTGTTTTATTTATTCTAGTTGCCCATTTTAAGTTGTAAAAGCTGTCCTGAGCCGCTGCTGGGAAGAGTAGCGTGTAACTTGCACCATCAAACAAACAAACAAATAAATAACCATGTACGAAGCAAGGGCACACATCCTTTTATAATACAAGATATATCCAGAGTGACTAATGGCTCCCAATCATTATCGCTGTTGCACACAGACATGGGATAATGATCCCATAAATTCCTTTGAGACGTGGCAGGGCTAAGCTAGCACTGACCCTTTGTGGTTAGCCATTCGCCACCTACCCTGTTATTCTGTCTGCTGAAAAAAGAGAGAGAGAAACAAAAAGTGTCCTCTGTCTCCATCCCCACCAAAAATTTGTGGATCCCCACACTTATTCCTTTGCAATAGGCTTAGAGAGTGTTGAGGGCACAACTCCTTTCACACCTATTACACATAGTGCAACAGCCCCTCCATTAGGCTGTAAACAGATGGATAAAAAGACAGAGGGAAGTGGAGCTTATTATGCTCGTTTGCATGATATATTGTCTGTGGGCTGAATAAAGTGCTTGACATGCATGGAGAATCACCAAGCAGGACTGCATGTAAAGCATGCAAGGCCAGTCTGAGACGTACTCCAGGAATATTCCTACCTTATCTGAGTAACATGACTGCATTAGCATAAGAAGCTGCTCTGGGAATTATGAGCAGCTTGTCACCTAAGACTCCTCCAGAAACAACTTTCTGCCTTTTATGAGACCACAGCCATGTGGTTAGAAGGCATACTTGCTAAGATTAGTCTGGGGAAGAAATTAATGCAGCAGCCATGCAGCTACGGGCTAGTGTCGGGTCTGATCGCTGGCAGGCAGATAAGACATTGAACTCTGGGCCCATCTGCCAGCATCTCTCTTACGTGCCACCTCCAGTCCTTCGCAAGTCCAGTTATCTTCCCTGGCTGATAACAGAGAGATATTACTGTTCAGAGGCTGAAATTCTGAGCCAATGGGACTTTTATCACTGACTTCAATCAGATCAGGTTTTCACCCACGGACTAGATTTGAGGGTTGGCTGAATACAACATTAGCCCAACCTGGCCCAACCATCTCAGCTCTGTGGGGACCTGGCATAAAAGAGCAGCAGGGGATTTCAGACTTCTGATAGGGAGATGGACAGTTGATGACTGAAGTTTCAGAATAAAACTTAACATCAAACAAAATATATCCTGGCTATGACATGAGACAAAGCAAGATGCGGGCTCCCCAGCGTACCAGTTGCTCCACGGTGACTACCCACGTGCATATTATTGCCTCATGACAAATGCGAGATAACTTACCCCTCGGGGAAGGGGGGGGGGGTAAACAACTTACATTCATCTGAGGATAAGTGTGTCCGGGGCAGCTGCTGCAGAACAGCTGATATGTGGAAATCCCCACCCAAACTTACCCTATGACAACTTATGTGCCATTGACACTTGTGATTTATGCCGCTCTATCCCCCTTATCAATATCTTAGTTTGCACAGCTACAGATTATAGGGGGTACAGTTTGCACAGTGATTTTAATATTCAACTGACTATACAAATACTATGTGTGTATTATTATTATTATTTATATGACTAATCAGCATTTTAAATTTAAAACCCTTCCTTTTGACCATGTAAATGAATATCTCAAACCCATTCCTATGAAGAGCTTCTTGCTCCTTACTAAACCAGAACAGAAGCAATTTCTGCTGTTACCTTTGGTGAGATGTACACTAGTGCAGACTTCACAAGGGGTGGTGCTATTTTAGAGACCTGGGCTAGGGCCAGAGTTGCGCATAAACCAGTTTAAGTGATCAGAAACTGGTTTAAATCTGTAACAGGACATAAGCTCAGTGCACATAAATCAGTTTCAAAATGGCCGAAACTGGTTTAAGAGAACCCTGGTTGAAAGTAGTATCAGACTTAACTGACTTGGCTCAAGCCAGTTTATACAATGTTTGTCCCAGACCCCTTCTTGGTTTAGGCCCTTCTTCAGGCTTATAAGGAGCAAAAGGAAGGTGCAGGGTAGCATTGGACTAGGGCAGCTGGTGACAGAGAGGGGGGACAAAGCCGAGCTCTTCAATGAGTTCTTTGCATCTGTATTCCTAGACACAGTCCAAGACAAATCTCCCAATTGGACCGTAGACAGACACAGAAGGGACACCATCCCACCAACTGTTAGTGCAGATAGCATTTGGAGGGACTGGATGTGTTCAAATCAGTGGGCCCGGATGAGCTCCATCCAAGTGTGCTGAAGAAACTGGCCAGTGTCACAGCAGAGCCACTGGCACGGCTGTTTGAGCACTCACGGTGCTCTGGTCAGGTCCCAGAGGACTGGAAAAGGGCCAGCGTGGTCCCTGTTTTCAAGAAGAGGAGGAGGGAGGATCCAGGAAACTATGGGCCAGTTAGTCTCAACTCTATCCATGAGAAAACACTGGAAAAAATCATTAAGGAACACATTTGTGGGAGCCCAGCAGGGGAAATGATGCTGAAAGGAAATCAGCAGGTATTGATTGCAGGTAGATCCTGCCTGATTAACCTTGTTTCTTTTTATGACCAGGTCACAAAATGCTTAGATGCAGGAGTCGAGGCAGATGTCATCTACCTAGACTTTAAGAAGGCTTTCGATACAGTATCTCATTCTGTTCTCGTAAATAAACTGACCAGCTGTGATGTAGATGATTACATGGTCAGGCGGGTGGCAAAGTGGCTTAGGGGTCACCCCCAGAGAGTGGTGGTGGATGGGTCGATATCGGCCGGGAAAGACGTGGGCAGTGCAGTCCTGCAAGGCTCGGTCCTTGGACTGGTGCTATTCAATGTGTTCATCAGTGACTTGGTCAAGGGCGTGGAGAGCACCCTGTCCAAGTTCGCAGATGACACCAAATTACGAAACAAAGTTAACACGCCAGAGGGCAGGGAATGGACAGGTGGGTCTGGACAGGTTGGAAAAACGGGCTGAACGGAATAGGATGCAGTTCAACAAAGACAAGTGCAAAGTGCTGCACCTGGGCAAAAAGAACCACCAGCACACTTACAGGCGGGGGGACAACCTTCTCAGCAGCAGAAAGGGATCTCGGTGTCATAGTTGATCACAGTCGTCAATGTGATGAAGTGAGCAACAAAGCTAACCGCACTTTATCATGTATTAGCAGATGCATGATGAACAGGTCTGGGGAGGTGATGCTTCCCCCCTATGCAGCACTGGTCAGGCCGCAGTTGCAGTACTGCATCCAGTTTTGGGCACCACACTTCAAGAGGAATGCGGAAAATCTCGAGAGGGCTCAGAGGAGGCCACTCGTATGGTCAGAGGCCTGCAGGCAAGGTCCTGCCAGGAGAGACTGAGGGACCTGGATCTCTTCAGCCTTTGCAAGAGAAGGCTGAGAGGGGATCTTGTGGCTGCCTATGAATTCATCAGGGGAGGGCAGCAGGGAATAGGAGATGCTCTATTTACTAGGGCACCCCCTGGAATAACCAGGAACAATAGCCACAAAGTGACGGCGAGCAGGTTTAGGTTGGACATTAGAAACAACTTCTTCACAGCAAGGGTTGCCAGAATCTGGAATGGACTTCCAAGGGAGGTGGTGCTCTCCCCTACCCTGGGGGCCTTCAAGAGTAGACTGGACAAGCACCTAGCTGGGGTCATCTGACCCCAGCGCTCTTTCTTGCCCAGGGCAGGGGGTCAGACTCGATGACCTACTGAGCTCCCTTCCGACCCTAACATCTATGAATCTATGAAAATTGGTTCAATCTAGGCAGGTTAGACTAACCTGCAAAGATTGAATCAATTCAGGTGCTGGCTTTTTGAATATCTGTCCCTAGCCCTGGAGTCAGGTCAAAGATAGGTAAAGTCTAGTGCTTAAAAGCAGGGAAAGAGGAACGAGGTCAGTGGGCTCCATTCCCAGCTCTGACAAAATCATAATGTGCCTCAGATCCAGTGGCCACCATGCTCCACTCTCCTATTCTGCTGGGGTAGTATCTGTGTTGTGGAGGAGTTAGAGTTAAATCTCATTAATGAATTCAAAGAGCTTGGCAATCCTTGGGTGAAAGGTGCAAGAGAAGCACACTTCTCCTGGGTGTCGCACGCAGGTCTTAAAAACCTTAACTATCCACATCCTTTTAACAGGAACTCATGATGCTTCACAGTCAGGACTTATCTTCCCAGGGAAATGCTGCTGTCATCTCAGTCTTGCTTTGCTAGATGCTCTTCCTCTTATTCCATGAGATAAAACAGACCTCATATCTAGTTTTTACCACTCAGATTTCTATTAGTTTGGGAAAAACAAAACCTTGCAGCACTGATGAATAGAAAGCTGGATGTGTTAGATACAAGCTACTCAAATTCCTTGCATTCAAAAGCTTGTCTAACTCCACCCCAACCATGCAGCTGGTCCAATAGAAGATATCACCCTAAGAAATTTTTGCCTTTCGCATTATTTCAAACTTCTTGTGCACTTTGATAGTGAAGACATGCTGAACCCAGAGCCTGACAGAAACAGAGGTGGGGATGTAAATGCCAACTGCCACAGGCAAAGAAAGGTAGAGCAAACTAAGGAATGAGAGAGCTGAAAGAAGGTAACTTGCTTTGCAGGTACCAAAACCAGGTGAGCGAGCTGTGGATCCCAGGGGGAGAGTACAGCCATTTAATAAAACTGACAGTTAATTATGGTCAATAAGCAAATAAAATCAGGCTGTTAATAAAAAACAGTCATATTTCTGAACACATTTCTAATTGGAAAATGACGGAGCGTGTGCTTGTGCAGGCGATGTATTATAGTTCATGGTCCGTTTCACTAGAAAGAGGTCAGCAAAGCTCAAGTAACAAAGGCTTTGGTCAAAATGATCAGTAAGCGTCACATGAATGTTTCAGTTCCTCTAAACACACACACACACACACACACACACACACACACACACACACACACACGTTTCAAAGGCACTGTGGTAGGCAGAGATTTAGCACTGTGGACTGCACAAAGCTGCCACCCAGCTGCTGGCAGGGAACAGGATGGCCATGCCATCAATCTGCCCTCTTCCTGCCCGCTGTACAGGAGAATGCTTCTCCATTCAGACTCCCCTTTCACTTTCAAATGAGCAGTGGGCAAACAAGGTCAGATGAACACAAACCGGTTCTATTCTTAGCCCAAATGCTGAGCTGAAGCCCAGAGTCCATCATGTGGCTCAGCTCTTCCCTTTCCATGAATTCACTGAAACCCTCTCCTTTGCTGATGTTCTGGGCTGCCTCTCAAAACTGTGCAGTTCACCTGATGCAGGGCTGCACTGCAGACCTCTCATGACATCTCAGGTCTGCACAACTCCAGACTTCATAACCAGGGTGAGGCATGGGCTCCGCCAAGGTCAGAGGGGAGCAATGCATTTGGGACAATTTGGGCCCAGGCAAGTGTTAAGGCATAAACAGGCCCAGTCAGGAGAGCTAGGGCCGCAGGACAGTCAGGAGCCTTTCAACCTGTAACAGGAAAACTGGGGGAGAAACCACTGTACTTACCCAAATCCAAGACAACTCAAATTCAAAATGACCCACAATAATTACATTCTATATGTGGAAAATTATAAATGTTTTATAATTTTCGATGTATAGAATATAGTAGAAGGTTGTCTTAATTTTGTTCCCCACACTGCTGTGACTGGGGCAAGGGCCCAGACCCCTGACACTTGCCCTCCCTGCCTACCACCTCTGTCCCTTGACCACCCCTCCATCTTTATGCCTGCCCCTCTATGTCCATGCCTATCTGCCCACCTGCTCCTGTACCTGCCCACCTATTTCTCATCTGCTGCAGCTCTTCTCTGGCTTTGGGGCAGGTACTCAAATCCAAGACAAGGTTTTTTTTCTCCCCCATGCTGACTGCAGAAGAAAACCTCATCTTCTATTCAAGTAAATAGAGTAGGCACAAAGGTCAAGGTGGCAAAGGCAGGGAAATGGAGGAAGTCAGGTAGCCCATCACTAGAACTGGGGTCTTTGGTCTGATGTAAAAAACTGCTTGTATCCTAGGTCACCTCCATGTATGCTGATAGCTTGGATACTGTGATGCCGGTTGTGTGCACACATCATACAGTGCCAGCTCACACTCAAGCTCCTGCTAGCTGAACTACATCCTCAGCACCCCCTCCCCTGAGAGCTCCTGCCTCCTATGCCCATAACAGGCACTTTTAGCAGAAACTTCAGAATGAGCAATTCTCTATGAACAGGCAGGTCATCAAATACCTCTGAGCTTCTGTGCCTTATTGTACATCGAGCTCTCCAGATCGATGGTAATGTAGTACAAGCCCTCTCTTTATTCACAAGCTTTTGGTCTAAAAAAAAAAATTGTCGCTTTATTTGTAGCAACCTCCTTTACTAGAGGTTTTAGAGGCAAACTGCTATAGATTATGTCGCATAGTAAATCAATCACATTCCCTCCACACTCATAGTTCCCTTGGTGTTTCAGAGGTCTGTAACTCAGAAGTTGATAGACACCATGATGGAATTTGCCCATATGCTTTTGGCCAAGAGACACGTTAGGTTTCTATATTGTAAGAAAAACGTTTGACTGGTTTTGATTTATCGATGCACACAACTGGGACCTTCAGAATCTTCTTTTCATTCAACTCTAGAGCAATTATACTGGGACTTTGAAAAGCTGAATCAAGCAAGGAAAAGATTCAAAAGGATTTAGCTGCTATCTTTGGCTGGCTATTTTCTTGTTCATCATGAGCCTTGTCTTTAATGACTCCTGGCAACTAGGCAAATTATTAGCCGACATAGACAACTGCACTGAGCACAGGGACAGGAGCTTCATGTTTTAAATCTCAGCTCTGACACGGATTCTCTCTGGTTTAAACGCTGCTTTGGTTTCTCACCTGTAAAACTGGGATGAAACCAACTTCTTATATGTGTTGTGTGGATTATCATTTTAGCTAATGTTGGGGAAGCCATCAGGATTTGATGAAAGCTATGTGTTGAACAATACTGAGCTATGTACCATAAGGGCCCTGGCAGATATTATTAATTAATTGTGTCTTGAATTGTAATATGCCATACACTCAGCACATTTATGGCAAGATAAAATGGCAAAAAAGCCACAAAGATATTTCACATTTATTGCAGAACATCACTGTAGCTGGTTTGCATCACACTTTCATGTGTACATATCGCACCATGGACTTCAGTGCTAGCCTGCAAGGAGCTAAGCAGCTGATGGCCTCCCCGTGAACCAGAAAGTTCAAAACCACAGGGGGCTACACCACCCAGCTTCCAATTTGCTGGCACATAGGGAACTCACTAGCTCCCTGCTTGCTAGCACCTAAAATTTTGCAGTTCACCTGATGCAGGGTTGCATTGCATGGCTTTCAACTTGCCATTGGGCTCACCATGTGTCAGCAAGGCAAAAAGGCGCCACACACAGCACTGTGTCAGGAATCAGTCCCCAAGGCCTGGGTCCCCACATGCCAGCTGATGCGTGATTGGGATCTGACCAGTTTGTCAGATCCCAATTGTGTAACTAAATTAAACTTGGCCAGGGGCCTAAAAACTTTCTTTTAAACAGTTGACAGCATCTAAGCCTCACACTGTCTTGGACTCCAAAAGGAGGACCACAGCGATCTTGGAACTGCACAGTTAGAGAAGTAAAGCCCTAGATTTCTTCCTTTAATCAATTCAATCTCTACTACAAACTCCACCCCCAGGTGCCCCAGCCAGAGATCTCTTGTCCCTATAGCAAGAGCACTTTTAGGACTCTCTCTTTTTACATACAAAGTCACAGAGCATGGCCAGAAGATGGAGACAGAACATGTTTTCTTTGGAAAGCAAATCCCATTAAAGCCATTAGAAAGACTCCCAATGAGTCCCTTTTACATAAGAGTGAAAGAGCTAGTGGTTACCACCAGCTTCCCAACCCCTATCCCTGTGATTTACTAGACTTCTGGATTATACTCATGCTTCAACGTTGTTTCAGCTACACTATGTAAGATCCAAAGGAGAACGCAAAAGGGAGGATTAATTACTGTCTGGCACATTCACTTTAGCCTGTTTTGCTTTTGTTGGACGGTGTTTAGCCCCTTAACTGATTTTAGACTTTTAACAGAGTCCAACCTGTCCTACAGACCCATCTGAAGAATTAAGAAAAAAATCAGTTACCTGAGGTAGGTCCTGAACTAAAGATTGGATGAAGTTGTACTGGAAAATTTGGACATACTTTAAATTAATCAATTCAGACAGGATTGCTGCTATGAGGTAGACCTTAATGTAAGCTAAGTACATAGAAAATGTGGTTTTCAGGAAGCTGGAAAAGATCAAAGCCAGGATCACATGGAACATCATAATTTGATAAATGAGGTTTGTGGGAAGAAAAAGAAAGGCTCCTACAGAAGAAGTGAAGAAGTTTCTAATGATACTCCTAATAACTGATCTGGTTACTACTTGGAGCCACATAATAAAACACACGATCTAGGAACTACTAAGATATAGGCCCAATTTCTGTTCCTAATTAGTCCTGCGAAGCTCCACTGACATGCATGGAAGAGGTCTGCAGGAGACTTTGGCCCATAAATGGAGACTCAAAATGATGCACGTAAATTAGAATGTGATAAATACATAAACTGTGCTGTATAAATTTCCTCATGGCAGTTGCCATCTCGAGCTCTCACCACTTTAACAGCCAACTGGTAAATTATCCTCTAGCCAGTGCCATCTAAAGATAAGACGGTTAGTATCTGATGAACCCTTAATGACTGATTATGCTGTTAATCGCGTAACCTTCCATCAGTACAACAGCTCTGCTATTCACCAAGTACAGGGATTAAACAGCTTTGCTGCTTTCTAGCTTCTGTATAATTAATAATACATCATTAGCTCCTTCTAAATATAAAATTCTAACGAGATGCTTTAAGAACCCAAGCTGTACCTTTCATGAAACCCCCTTTGATCATGAGAAAAGGAATGGGAGCTTGTTCAAACAGCATGGCTTGCCTTTAGCCAAGAACTCCTTTTCCTGCGAGTGTCCCAGGGAGCCGGGGTCCACACAGCAATGCTGCCTCCTTCTAGGAGAAGGTGACAGCAAACCTTATCAACTCAAACCACTGGGCAGCACTTTCCTCCAGCTAAAATGCTGTTTCCCATTACTTCTGGCTTCTTGCATAACCTAAAAACATAGTAGTAATATCATACGTTACACAGGGCCCGGCTCTGCCACCTCTGTCTGCACAGCACTGTGCCTAGGTGAGGACATCAGTGAGTGCTCACAGCATGCGACTGCTTATGGTGGACAAAGCTGGCAGAGTCCCACGGCTCATGCCTTTCACCCATGCCACAGTGTCCCCTGGCCTACAACTACAGAGCATGGCTGGCAAAACTGCAGGTGTGCCCACATGTTCACTAGGAGCTCTCCACTCTGGCAGCAAAGACCACATCGCTAAAAGCCAGCTTCTATTGCCACTCTCGTGCTGTCTGCCAACAGCTGCAGTCCCTTCCTCCTCTCAGAGAGCTCTTTGGGCTTTGTGGGTACTACAGAGGCCATCTAGGGCCATCAGAAGTGCATGGATATGCTCAAAGGAATCAGGACGCATGGTGGAGGTGATATCTTTTATTATATCGACTAGGTTTTTGCAAAAAAAATTACAGGTTTTTTTTTTTGCAAAAATTTAGTTGGTCTAATCACCTCCACCATGAGTCCCAATTTCTTTTGCC
Organism: Gavialis gangeticus; assembly: GCF_001723915.1. Classification (NCBI taxonomy): domain Eukaryota; kingdom Metazoa; phylum Chordata; order Crocodylia; family Gavialidae; genus Gavialis; species Gavialis gangeticus. Next base: position 16,231,910 of record NW_017728993.1, on the reverse strand, counting down.
CCTAGACCAACACAGCTACAACCTGGATTCCTGGACATGTTCATGCTCCGAAGGCTTGGTGATGGCAGCTCCTCTTGGCAACCAGGTGAGAGCAGACATGGGTAGGCAAAGCAGAACAAGGGCCGCTTGTTCTCCAGCCCCTGCCATTTGTTTGAAGACAATGGTTGGGAACTGCATAGCAGAGAGATGGATTCTTGCACCCCCTGTTTGTTTAGGAGATCCCAGGGAGTAAAATACCCATGGGAGGAAGCAGAAGCTTCAGGCCTTCCCCCCTCCAAGAATGGGAGCTTGTTTTCCCTTCAAGGAAGAGCTCCACTTCTGCTCTGGGAATCCCTTTCCAAGTGATTTGCAGGGTGAGCGTATGGGGTGTGAAATGTAGTTAACTACTTATTGTCTTGCTCTTTCTGTATCACAGTAGTGCTATAAACTGCACTTCCCGCAGACCCAGAAAAATCACATTTTCTTTCTCCGTCTATGGGGTTAAGTGAAGGGGACTCTGGCAGCAGCTCAGTTAAAGCTGGGAAGAAAGATTAGCAGAGCTCCCTCTTAAAAGGGAGCTTGGCTTTTTTCCTCTTTTAGTTTAGGTTGCACCTTCTGAAAAGCTGAGAAAGGAATAACCCTGCTAACTATGTCCTGGCTACCAGCAGCCACCCGAACCTGCTTAGCTGACGTGTGGCTCGGTATAGGTCCCAGATGAAGTGACTCCCAGCTGGCAGAGTCTGACATTCTGGTGTCTGGGATATATTGAGCCATATTCCTGGCTGGTGCAAACTGGGTGCAGCCCCACTGAACTAGTGGAGCTATGAGCAGAAGGGGTGATTATATGAGAATTGAATCTGACCCCCGGTGTTCATATAGGTCAAAAAACCTCACCCCAAAATCTTTGGGTGTCTGTACACAAGCACAGAGGTTGCTCCAACGTGCTGTAATTACAGCACATTGTGGCAAACTCAATCGAGTCTGCTGGAGCATGGCAATTACTGCGCTCCAGCAGCCCCCCATGTCTTGCGTACCAGTGTCCCTACGCTTTAAAATGGTGGCGGAGGCACTTGAACTAAAGCCTGTTTGACAAGCACCCCTGCCGCCATTTTGAAGTGCAGGGGCGCTGATACACGAGATGCTGGGGTGCTTTAATTAGAGGGGCTCTTGAAGCCTCCCTAATTAAAACACAACAGCCCCCCAGCCCCTACTCCTGGAACATGCAGTAAAATGCCCTCTGACTCCAGCCATGCCTGCTGCCTGAGCCAGAGTCTGTGCTCTATAAAGATACTGGGTCCAGATTTGAAGATGTCCAGTGATAAAGAATCCACCACAAATCACTACAATGGTTAATTTAGCCTGAATTTGTCTGGCTTCACATTACGGCCACTGGATCATAATAAGCCTTTTCATGCCAAATTACAGAGCTATCTCCTAGGACAGTGTTTCTCAACCTTTTAAGTAGCAAGTACCCCCTAACTTCTGAAAATTTTAATAAGTGCCCCAATACTCAATTTTCCAGGGGATTTTATATTTACAGACTAATGTGTGTCATATGTTGGAAGAAGGGCTGTGTATATAAGGCCGTGATATGACAGATGTCTGATCAGGTGTGGGTAGGGTTGCCACCTTTTACACCAGGGGTGCACAACTCAAGTAAGTACCTGGGCTAGAGGTGATGTTGGCCAAAGCTAGGAGGGCTGAACCCAGTGCTGCGCGAAGTGCAGCATGCCAAATTATAACTGAGGAATTTAAATTTTTTGCCATAGTTTTGTGGAAGCACACATCAATCACATGAGCATGCCTTATGAAGCACGTGGATGCCAGTCTGACTGACACATCCCCATCACTGATCACCAATCTGCAATTTTACAGCAGCCACTTTATCATGTGGTCAGGAAGAAAATACAAGATAAGAACAGCTCTCCACTGGACCTTACTGGAAACTGCCTCATGGCACGCAAATCCACCATTTTTAGTTACTTTTTCTTATATCTCAGTTTGCAGTATACAACATCAGATTAAAACTAGCTGTATTTTTCTAGCACGTTATCTACAATTAAATCACTTCTCTCACAGAAGTTGAACTGTATTTTGTTAAAAACTACCTTCTACCAATCAAACTTGTGATCTCAACAAAGGAAAGTATAAGTTTGCTTGGAAAAAAAAATATTTTCCATAAAACCATATTCATTGCCAATGCTTCACTGAACTTGTTCTAGAGATTAGCCCTCCTATGACTATCTGGACCCAATGTCAGGTTAATCAGCATGTATTATCATTGCTACTTGTATCACTATCTGCAAGTCCTGTTCTCCTTGTGCTGGGCACTGCACAAATACGGAACAAAAGACAGTTCCTGCCACAAAAAGCTGGCAATCTTCACTTCCCTGGTTTGTGTCATTTACTCTTCTCACATATTGGCAGTATTCGCTCGTCTCCCAAGTTCTCTGAAACTTCTCAGAGTTTTTACCGGTAAATTTGTTCTAAAAATCAACCTGAGGGTTCGGAGAGCTCCCTGGGCAATTCTTTTGATACACTAAAGAGTTTCTTTAGATACTGTGTAAGAGTTATTTTGAGCTGCCTATTTTCTCCCACTTCAACTGTTGCCATTCAACATCCTCTTTAGCTACTGATTTGCACATAGCACTCAAATGATTTGCAAGCATCACTCACATTTTATATTAAAAGTATTTCCTCCCACTTCATTGATCTGTAATGATTTTCAGCTAATGGGATGCTGCTCTTCGTAAATATATTCAGTATGTAGGTTTTTGTACTTACGTTCTGTTTGCTTATAGCAAATGGATTTAGATCATCATAACCTCCACACGGGCTACCACCATGTTTAATTCAGTACTCAACTCACCATTATCCATCGGAGGATTCAGGTTCAAAAAGTGTATTGGAAGAAAATGGAGTAGAATATCATGTGCCATAGTGACGGCAAGAGTCAGAACCATGCTTTTTTCCCCCCATTAACATGTTTGACTGTATGTGATGCACTACAGGCAGCCAAGGGCAGGAGGAGTGAAGAACCACCCTCTTATCAGCTACCCTTGGGGGACACGTCCATGTTTCCCTTTGATTGTACACCACTGACGGTGCCAAAAGTTCCAGGGTTAGTGGAAGGAGGGGAACTGTGGCCTTCCTCATCCCTTGTCCTCGAATTATAGCATTGCAAAGAAAAGTCATAAACTTGCGAGTCTTCTACAGACCGTGCCTGGCACTTTTTTTGATCGGCACTGTCTTTACAATCTGGGGTGGGGTGGGGAAGGGGGGCCTGAAGCATTTGATCAGGAATTCTGATGGATCTCTTTTTAAGTTTCTGCCTGAAGTCAGTGGTACAGGTTGAGCCAAGTCTGTGCAGCTTCAGAAGCAGCTGAAATTTTAAAGAAATTCTCTTTTAAGTGCTCCCTAAACAGCTGGAGGAAGAGAAAGCATCTGCATCTGTGAGAGGCACAAAGTGTCACAGGAAATGTGTGTGTGCAGAGGAGTTCAGCATATGACGCATACAAAATGAAGACCTATTTCTGATGGCCGGAGATAGCGAGCGCTGGGACTGATGTGGGCAGTTGGTGAAAGGGCGCTTGCATCTGCTGGGAATGTAATACGTTCTCAAAGCTGCTTATTTTAATCAAAGTTTCTTATTCCAATGGGGGAACCATTCTAAGTCTATTTAAATAATACCAACCTAGAGTTTATCCCAGCATTTAGACTGCAGATGAACTTGATCCACTTATTCTAGGAACATGTGGAAAGTCCAGTGCAAGCTGGCTGTGTGCACTGTTGGACAGGCTAGGTTGTGCTTCTATAGCCTGCTACTCTTTTTGTTCAAAGTGGAGTACTTTCTGGGGCTAGTGGTTACTTAGCTTCTGGTGCCAGTTCACGAAGCAATTAGCTGTGTGCTGCCAGAAGCTGCTGCTAACGATTATGAAAAATGCAGCTTCTTCAAAGAAAATGTATACATCACATAACAAGGTAGCTGGCACAAAATTCTGCCTGGCCTTACAAGCCATGCCCCTTCCTGCAATTGAGGGCTCTTGCATACCTGGTCTCTCTTACAGCCGGCACTCACTTTTTGAGATGAGCTCACAGGCCTCTAATTAAAAGCCTGAGGATCTCCAGGTTCTGGGAGAGAAGGTAAGTAATTACAGTGCAGAGCAAGTCGGTGAGCATATCTGCTGGTGGGAACTACCACAATTCCTCCTCCAGCTCAGAGTGGGAAAGAATATGTCTTGAAAGCTGCAGCCCTAGTGCTCCTAATATTTGATAAGCCGGCAGGAATACACTTGGTATTCTGGGGGACAGGCTACACGCCAGTTTTCAGCTTTATGCTCCCATGGAAAAGAGCCTCCTTCCAAGCCATTAACATGGAAGCTAAGTAAGAAACATCGATTCAGTGGGGAGACTATGCACAATTGTGCTTTTGCCAGAGAACAGCCTCTGTTGCCCTCAGACCACAAAGTTCCTGACTCGGTTTCATTGTCGAACGCTCACTTGGGGAACTGAAGCCCCACACTCCTCTCCCAAGTGCTTCTCCCTGCATGGGATTTGGGTGTACACTGCAGTGGCTTCAGAGCAGCATATGCTGACCTCTGGTTACATGTATTTGGTGGAATTGTAGAAAGCAAGTCATGTAAAATACTTATTAGGTCAGCTAATAAACTCACTTCATTCCCTGGCTGAATTATTAGCTATTATTCGTGGGGCCCCTGGAAGACATGCTAGGAAATCTGGTTGTCACACCAGATGACAAAGCTAACCTATTTAACGATTTCTTTGCCTCCATTTTCCTGAGCAGGGACCAGATCAACGCCCCCACCAGGCTCCCCTCAGGCCCCAGGGGAGACACACCCAGGCCAAGGGTCAGGGAGGATCTAGACAGGGAACTTCTGGAAGGACTGGACATGTTTAAATCAGCTGGTCCGGATGATCTCCACCCCCGAGTGCTGAGGGAATTAGCTGAGGTCATTGTGGGACCCCTGGCACAGCTGTACGAGCACTCATGGTGCTCTGGTGTGGACTGGAAGAGGGCCAATGTGGTTCCCATCTTCAAAAAAGGGAGGAAGGAGGACCCGGGAAACTATAGGCCAGTCAGTCTTACCTCGATCCTGGGTAAGCTTTTTGAGAGAATTATCCTGGCGCATGTCTGCAAGGGGCCAGGGGGGAGGTTATGCTCAGGGGCAACCAACACGGGTTCATTAGCGGCAGGTCCTGTCAGACCAACCTGGTGGTCTTCTATGACCAGGTCACCAAGTCATTAGACGCAGGGGTAGCAGTGGACATAGTCTTCCTGGACTTTCTGAAGGCCTTCGACACTGTCTCTCACCCTGTTCTCATTAAGAAACTGGGGGGCTG
>NW_017728993.1:16213542-16226516 GCF_001723915.1 Gavialis gangeticus | reverse complement strand
GGACCAGCAGGCATTGGGGGAGTCCCTGTTCCCCCGAGCACTACCAGGAGTGACAAGAAGTAACGGTCACAAGCTGGCAGAGGGTAAATTCAGGCTAGATATCAGGAGGCGCCACTTCACGGTCAGGGTGGCTGGGATCTGGAACCAACTTCCAAGGGAAGTGGTGCTGGCCCCTACCCTGGGGGTCTTTAAGACAAGGCTAGACAAACACCTTGCTGGGGTTGTTTGACCCCAGTACTCTTTCCTGCCATGGCAGGGAGTCGGACTTGATGATCTGCTCAGGTCCCTTCTGACCCTAACAACTATGAAACTAATCTGGGAGAGTATTTTTAGTTTAAACCAGGACCATGCAACTGGTGCCTGTGGGCTGTATGCAACCCCCCAGGGGGGTAGGTTGCAGCCCCTGGGCCCTGTTCAGCTGCTATTCCTCCTGTTGGAGTCCCAGGCATAGTCACTTCTCCAGTCCTGGTGGTGGTGGTAGCTGTGGGGAGGTCATCCATGCAGGGTCATTGCAGCAAGGCAGGGATGGGGGAGACGGGGGAACAGGCTGGAAGGTAGGGTGTGGGAGCATGGTGGAGCTGAGTGTCATCCATGTGGACTGGGGGCCCATGATCCCATTGGTGTGACCGGTGAGATATGCTGTCCCTACGAGTGCAGCTGATGGGGTGAGCGGCTCCTAGCCACTGAGATGTACAGCCCTGGTTTAAACTAGCCTTTTCTTCACATCCTATTACTTCTAGATATACAGTCCCTTGATGATTCTGCATTGGTTCTCCCCTTCTGGACATAATGAAACCACCACCATAGGTTCATTCTTCAGAAGACATGCTCATCCTTACAGCAAGAGCAAACGGGAAGGGACTCAAGTCTATATGTCTAATATCAGAGCTGCATCAGACTGATATACATATACTGGCTTCAGGAAACAGTGTCACAATGCTCTGTTAAAACAGTGCAAGTTCATACCTCATGAACAAAGTAAAGGTATATACTGTATCAAAAATGCTGTACCATAAATCTCTTCATACTCGGTGCACAAATTACACTACAGAATTCTCCATGTGCCTGAACAGAGACTCACCTGTGCAAGCAAAATGCAATGACTTCCTTCCTTAAACCACCCAGAACTGGCTGAGCTTTCAGACTGAAAACATTGCCCAGAGAGTATAAGGGCTCCTGGCATTCGGAGGTCATTGAGAGAATTCAACATACGCTTACTTTTTAAAATACATATCTTGTTAAAATTAATAAGAGATGTACTGGCTAAGCTAGGGTACCATAGTAATTAAAAGGGAGGATATGATAAAACAAGAAACATTCTGTTTTTCTGGTAATCCTGACAATTAAAGTGCTAAAACTTTTTTCTTAAAAATGTCACAATCAAGTTATAAAATAAGCAATAGGGAAAATTCGGAGCCACAGAGCATTACCAGTCACTGGACAATACAATGCAGGCATTACACCTCTAACAGACCAGTCTGCAAAGGATCTGAGCAACCCATACTTCCAGTGTCATTATTAGTAACCATGGGCCCTTAGCCTGAAAAGTCAGGCCATCCAAGTCCATTACAAGCATCAAAACAGCAGCAATTCCCAAAGAACAAGAAACTGTTAGTTACTAATGCTTTTGGGAAGACACCGCCTGGAAGCAGAGTGAAGTGTTGGGAGTCAGGCACTCCTGAGTCCTGATTCTAGCTTGACATTCATACCCTCCCTTAGCAGTTTTGAACCAGTCACTGAGGCCCCAGATTTTGAAAATGCACACCCATCGCTGCACATGCAACAGAAGTGATGCATGCACACATGCCAGCTAAGCACACACATGGGCAGACACCCATCCAGCAGTGAACTGATGCAACACAAATCACCAGTCTCTTTTAAAAACCACATCCCACATGTCAGGCATCTTCACTTGGGCAGTTCTGAAAACACTGGCTTTTATCCTTCTGCCTCCCTTGCTCTGCCGACAAAATGGGGATAGTAAAATTTAATTAAAAGGACATTCAGAGAAATTAATGAATGGCTTGTGAATGGCCTGGACATTATCTCAGCCAATCAGAAACTTTTCTGGCAGGATTTTGGATAGTAAGGGGATTTGGTCACATCCAGCCACATTTGGAAATGACATGACCACCTCGCTAGGTATTTAGTGGCCTGCATTAACAGAACTGACAAGACTTAGTTAAGCTACTTAGCATAGGTTGGCACCATGAATGCTGCTCACTGATACCACTGTTGGCAGTCCTGCAGATGTATCATTATCCCCATTTTACAGATGGGGAAACTGAGACGCTCAAGAATTCCACAGTGCACCCAAAGTAACCCAGTTTTGTACCTGCTACAGGTTTCTTGTGCAACTTTGGGCCACTCTAGTAAACTGGAAACACACCAATCTTCTACTGATACCTCATTCTTAAAATGGGAATAGCTGTGCTCACCACTGCCAGACCTGCTCCCCTTTCATGCCTTCTCCTCCACTGCACCCCTCCCCATGCCCTTCTGCTTCCACTTGTTTCACCCCACGCACGGTATGTCCCTCACTACATTTTGTGCCAAGTTCTCCTTTGCCTCATTCTAATTGATCCTGAATATTCAAGTTTGCCAAAGCAGCTACAATAAACATGTTAATTCAATTAAAGAATACAATGGAAGGATAGAATCAATCCCTGGCCTTAGAGGAGCCACGTGACTATATTACTGTAAGCACGATAACCTCCTCCTCCCTCAGCCCTCTGCCAGAGGACGGCTGCAGCTGCACAGGGTGGGCAAAAAACCCCTGGCTTCACACAGGACCCCCAGAGGTGCCTGGGTTAATCAATGCAACTGCAGGTACCTGGATTATGAACTCTAATGTAAGACTGCAGTGAAGCATCTAGCCCCCTTCTGAGTGCAAGAAATAATATGGAGGTCAGCAGGGTTTGCAAAAGACTGTGGTTATCGGATGGAAATGCAAATTTGAAGGAATAGGGGTAAGGAAGCTTAATGGAAAAAGTATTTTAAAATATAATTTTTTTTAAGGTTGACAATATTCCTTTAATCCCTTTAACACAGTTTACTTACTGTGCTGTCTAGTTTGAATATAATGGATTGGGAGCAGTTCTTTATCAGATAAGTAGTTATATAATTATGCAAACAAAATGGGATTTTAATTATGCAAAGAAAAAAAAACACTAGACTGTACTCACTGTAATCTTTCACAGCATCATTATTTCTTTTAAATGAACACATTGTGGAAGCTAGGAAAGGGGCATTGATACAAAATACCCATTGTTACTATTTATATGGGGGGAGGAAGGGAAGGTGAGCCACTTGTAAAAAAAATTCTATACCTTGAAATATCTAGAAGTTCAAATAACCGTATCCAAAGCTCATGTTATTTATTTTCCTCATAGGTTAATTTTTTTTGCTATCAGCAAAAAGCCCATTATTAGTGGTAATTTACTTTTTCTGTATGGATAGGCATCTGGCTAGGGTCATCTGACCGAGGTCATCTGACCCCAGCACTCTTTCCCACCTAGGCAGGGGGTTGGACTTGATGATCTGTTGAGGTCCCTTCCAACCCTAGCATGTATGAATCTATGAGCTACCTCAATGGGGGGCAACTTTTTGGCAAGCATGCCACAAATTAGCCCTGCACCTCTCTATTGACCACTCCAAATCCCTCGATTTCATCCTTTGCCTTCTGCTGCTTGTTCCAAGCTCCCTGCCTGATCTGATACCCTGTTTTTTGCTTCCTGCCCTATCTGCCCTGCTGTGCTGCCCATCCCCTTGCCTGTCTGCCACATGTCACACACAAAAGGGTGCCCGTGCCACTTGTGGCACCCATGCTACAGGTTGGCCACTCCCCAGCTACATCATGGTTCACAGCAACTTGTTATTTGTACAGGACCTCAAATGCCTTTTTTCAGTAGCTCCTATTCATCATTCCCCACCATCCGTGAATTATTTCAGCTGCAGTAATGTGTTTGATTAGTGTTCTGTTTCAACAGCGACACCAATCAAGTACTCGAAAGTTTAAACATCACATATTGCATTTACTGAGAAAAGGCAATCAATAAACAGAATGACTGCTCAGCCTCGCTCAGGAAAGTCTGCATATCAAATGCACTGTTAAACTCCGGGACAAGGCGACTGGGTCGGGGAAGGGAATGCTACTTGGAAGTTCCCACCGGATCAGGCTATCAATGGCATATGTCTGCGCGTGGAGAGTGATTCCAGGCATTGGTCTCAGTTATACAGGCATTGAAGAACTGTCATTCTAGTGAACGCGACAGCCCAAATTCTCAGCCGTGGTTAAGTGACACACATGGGAACTTAGGCATAGGGCTTGTGTAAAATGCTTACTACGTCACTGGTTCTCAACTGGGTGCCTCCAACCACTGCCCCCACCATGGGGTGAAACTGTCCCACATCCCTCTGTTCTAGGAGACATTGGAGCTGAACTGAGAAATGGCTGCAAGAGAAAGGCATACCTGCCTGCACTGCACTATGCTGGCAGGCAGGCTGATTCTACTGCAGTTCTCCCAAGGTGCCTCCTAAAAACAGAGGTGCACCTTTCTCCTGCAGCCTCTTCTCAGCTTGACTCCGATACATCTCCTGAAAACAGAGGCACCTGGGACAGTTCCACCTGTCCCATGCATCTGTTTCCAGGAGCCAATGTACAAGGTTGGACTGTGAAGGGGCTGGAGCATCAAGAGCATGTGCTCCTGCCACAGCCACTTCCCAATCTGGCTCTGCAGGTAGTGTAGGGTGCAGTTCCATCCAGACATGGCAGTAGTGGCAGTGACTGCACATGACATCCCTTGGCCAGCTCCCTCCCCTGGCCTGGGCCTCTTGTGTCCTTCTGCCCACCCCCTCTCCCTCTTACTCACCTAGTGCTCCTCCTCACATGCTGTGTGTGCAGCTTAGCACCTTGTCCCTGCTGGCGCCCAGGAACAAGCTGCTAAGCCACACACAATGTGAGGAGTGGCTGGAAGGGACATATTGGTACATGTCCCTTCCAGCCCATGGTATCAATATTAATAGCATCCTAATTAATGCTAGAATTATATTTATACTATAATATTCACAATATATTAGTTTAACAGGATGCCATTACACTCTGAAAAGTTTTGGAGCCTGGAATTTAAAAAGGTTGAGAACTGCTATATTACAGCAATTTACCAACACACTCCATTTGCAGACTGAATCCACCATGTTAGCAGTTATTCAGGGACAGTATTTTTTCTGATTGTTTCATTTAAACCAATCTTTTCTTTGCATCATTCTGCGAAGAAATATATGCCCTTAGATGATTTTACATTGCTTCTCCCCTTCTGGGTGTACAGAAACCAAAAATGGTATAAAATTACCTGTTTGCCAAATGTAATCCCTTGGTATATGTTACAAAAGCCAGAAGGCTGCTCTTAAGTATGTCATACAGCACCCAGGAAAATGAGGTCCCAATTCTGACCACAGCCCTGCTACAAAATAAATAGTCATTACTGTGATGTCAGTGGCTGCAAAGGAGCAGCATGCCAGGCAGTGATCATGGCAGTGCTGCTCCATCATCTCTACTTAGCCAATGGTGGACAGCTCTGGAGCCATCACACAAACTCCAAGCAACTTGGGGAACTAGTACCACCAGTAACACAATCCAGGGTGTCCTGGGGGGCAAGGTAACAAACGGCACTTACCGGCAGCCCGGGACGAGACACACATGGATCAGGAGAAGGAACCCACGCAGCTTGTTAGCCGCTTTTTCGTGTGGTTACGGCTGGCCGGTGACATCAGTGTCGGACGCCGGCTGGCAGAGATAAAAATGGCGGCCACAACGGCGAAGGGGGCAGATAGCTGGGAAGCAGAGCTGCGGCTGATGCCGGGGGCTGAGAAGACCCTGCACGCTGAACCCGAGGAGCCGGGCAAGCAGGAGCTGACGCAGGCTGGGGAGAGTGGGGCCCCATAACAAAGGTCCATGTCGGCCAACGGTGGGACGACGGGCATGCCGGCCAGAAGGACTGAGGCAGCACCAGGCAGCAAGATGGAACCCAGGTAGAAGTGCCGGGACGACGAGGCGCAAAGGCAGGCCCCACAGGGGGCAAAGACCCGGGGAAAGCCCTAAAGGGGTTTGTGGTCAGGGTGGGTATCGCCGCCAGGGTCCGCCATATTAAGGAACGGATGGGAGGTGTGCCCAGAGGCAATGAGTCAAGAGGAGCATGTTCCCTCCCTATTAGGCTCCAGTGTGGGGATAGGACTGGGCAGGAATAAATTTACCAGTCAGTTTTGTTGGTGCATGTTTTTTTTTGTTACACTAGGCAAAGGGGCATAGGGAATACAGATAAATACCCCGGGGCGGGGCAGTAGGAAAGTCGTTGCGGAATTGCTTCCCCGTGGGGTAGGTACCCGGGGAGTGAGGGACGAGAGTGCAGAGAGCTGTTGGGGACGGGCCTTGCAGGCAAGCAGGGCCCAAAGCCATGGATAGCCATAAGGCAACAGCAGAGAGAGTGATCCCCTGGGAGAGGCTGTAGATAACGGCTGGGCAACTCACCAAAGGTGGCGTGAGGCCGGGGTGTAGGGGTGGCGGAGCCCTGTGAGAAACTGCTGGGCAGAACCCGGGCCACCGAGGGTCCCGCTAACCAGCCCCGCCTACTGAGGAACACCAAGTCATGGTAGGTGAGATCGGGGTTGGCAACGCGGGAAGAAGAGAACTACTTTGGCAACAACACGGACCCGGAAGGTGCATGACATCTGATAACTGGGCGAAAGCTGCCAGAGAGCAACTATTCGAAGCCCAGCAGCGACACAGGGGAAAGCCTGGCCCAGTGATTTCAGTACCACTGCTCTAACGTTCATTAGTGTGAATGAGGTTAGAAACTGGATCTACACATAGGGCATCTTTACACGTGCTCCGGAGCGGTGGGGCAGAGGGGATGCTTTAATCACAGTGGCTCTCAAGAGAATAAAAACAAGTTTTTAGTTAAACTACCTCCCCTGCCCCCATTTTGAAGTGTGGGGATGCTGAATGCACAAGACACTGAGGCTGCTCCAACACATGCTAATTAGCACATGTCAGAGCAGGCATTGGGCATGTGTGTAGGTGCCCATACTGTGAGCACATGTTGATAGCTCAGCTCTTTGGTGTAAGACAAAGTAATTCTTTATCCCGCAGGGCAGGAAGCAGAAATACTTTGAGAATTCATACTGCCATTTATACCTTTACCGCAGGACTGGCAGCTTGTGGGTCACAGGCAGCCCATGAAGGGTTAAATTGCAGTCTCCAGGCTCCTATCTAGCTGCTGCTCCCCACCCTCTGGGAGGGAGCTCGGTCAGAAACCTGAGGTTCTCTAAAAACAGCGGAAGCTCTGGGTCCCCCCTCCCAGCGTGGTAGTGCAAGGAGTAGAAGGTGACTGTGGGTGCACAGTGCAGTGGGAGTCTCAGGGGGTCAGGAGGGGGGTGGTCACAGACACATGGTGTCACAGTTGGGTGGGAACGCAGTCCACTGGGTGTGGGGATCACGGGCAGGTGGTGCAGCAGTGAGGGGGCATCCATGTGGTGTGCAGCCCAGGGAGACCATGTCTTTCCCTGGTACAGTCAGAAGGGCACAGCTGCTTGGAAGCTGGACATCCCCTATTTACTTAAAACCCACTGGTGAATACAGTTTCACCAGAAATCTCCCAAGACAGTGGGAGTCCAGCACATACCCTCTGGCTTGTGTGCGCCTCTGTATCAGCAGCTGCTCTTTCATTTTCTCTTTGCCTAGGCTCGCTCTCTCTCTCATTTTCTGAGATGACTACAGTTCTAATCAAAATAGGAACAAAAAACACAAAAAACACAAAATGCCAGAGAGAAAACGTTCTACAGAGAGTAAGAAAGTCAAACACCATCCTGACTATAACCATCTGTAAGGAGTACAAAGCCCGAGAAGCACTTCTAATCAGTGGGAACTGGGGGCCACAGAAGGTGCACAGATAAGCAAACATGAGGATAGCTGCCAAACCAAGTCATCACATTTATGAAGACAAATTGTGCAGGTCTCCACTAAACAGCTGGAATTTAGGGCATATAGTTGTTAATGGGTGAGAATGTTCTCTTAAAATATCCTTTCAGCCATTTTCTGCTTAAATCCTGAAATGCTATTTTCCAAGGGATGTTCACCTAAGCACATTATAACAGATCTACATCATTTAGGAACATGGGGCTGGAAGGGCATCAAGTCCAGTCCCTTGGAGCCACAGAAATTTCCCAAATCACCACTTCAAGACCTCACACACAACTGCAAGGCACACTACTAAGCCTACCCACAATAACATGGCATGAATACAAGCAGGAAAGGCCTGGCAATGCCCAGCTCCTGCAACAACAGGGAACTAGCTGGCAATTGGTAGCTGTTAGTACTACAGGATGTTCCTTGCTTTTCCGTAACGATTTGTTTTAAACTATTTTCCCTCTGAATCTGGATGCAGAGTAACAATCTGCACGCTGAAGTACACCACACTCTAAATGAAATCGTTGTGTGCTTTCATGGATAGCTCCTCATTGTTAGCTTGGGGTGCTCCATCAGGCCTCTGGTTTATCCTAAGTGCCAATACTGCACTGCTGCGCAAAGGGAAGCTGTTCTGTTAGTGTCAACCTTAATGTTGTAAACCAAGCTTCAAAGCAAGGGCTCTCCAGCCATGCAGGAGTGAGGGGAGAGGAATTCAGAGGCTATCTGGAACTTCATGCAAAAAGATCCATTAGAAATAAAAGCAAGAATTAAACGTGTAAGAATCAGAATGACTGATGCATTTACATGTGAGAATGGAAAGACAGAAGCTGACAAGACCCTGCCGTTATTACCGTTACTGCATTTCCGATCAAAAAATGAAAGTCTATCTTCTACCAACTTTCTTCCAAGATGGAATAGGCAACTCTTAAGCCCTGCCATCAAGATGTGAATCCAAATCAAATGTGTTCGGGATGCTGCCCAAAAACACCAATATGCACACCCAGAACAATGCACGCTTCCTTCCACTGCAGAAATTTCACCCCACAACCAGCTTCGCTGACAGTGAACTCCAGACTTCCTTTTTGCAATTTAACATGCCTATGGGTGAGCTCACTGACTTTAACAAGCTACAGCTGGTATAAGATGCTGTGCAGGCTATACCCAGCTTTATCAGCCAGTATATGCGTGCCAAAAGATACAGCTCATGGTCTTTATCCATGTAAATTAAGCCTTTTTGTATAATATTAAACACTTATAAACACTGGAGGGAAATGCCTAGGGGAACAGAAATGTATAAAAGTATTGACTTTACTTCCTAAAAGGGGACAGCTGGTATGAGTACCTGGATGTGGATTTTGCATATGTAAGGTCTAAAAACAAAGGAACTGAATATTTTTAGGATAATACAAATCACAAGACTGAGAAGGGGTGGGCTAACCTGAGACCTGTCATGTGAGTCCGGATACCAAATACGCTATCCCCAGAGAGAAGCCCTGGCCATGGCTGTTTTAAGACACTGGTTAATATGCTTTGCAGGTATGGAAAAAGGTTGTTGCATCCCAGAGAACGCACAAAAGAAAGATCCAAACTGTGTTCTCAGAGGAGGTCTAGACTGCAAAAATGCCCGGGGAAGCTTTAAACAAGCCAGCAAAGGGGTCACAGCAGTCTAGCTATGACAGCACAGATCTCCACAGCCAGGATACTTCTGGTTCTCCAGCTCCCTCATTAAAAGGTACAAAATGCTGTTGTCATTCTCACCATTTATGCAGTTTCTTTTTTATAATCATTTCACTCAACCGGGACAAGGTGCGAGTGACCTGTTCCACTTCTGACTGCTGTGCAGCAGCTAACTGTTCTGTTCACGCCTCCCATGCAGCCCAGCAATATCCAAAATGAATTTCGCTTTCCAGAAACGTCCCCCATTCATCTCAGCTTTGGGAAATGTTGTCTTAAGCACCCCCCGCACCACAACCAGCTTTTGTTATAACAAACTGCTAAATTTTGAGCCTACAAAACTTCTCAGTATTTCCTTGAAAATTGTAAAATAAAGATGCCAGCTTTTGGTTTAAGAATGCCCCTACTGCTAATCCTGCTGGGTTACGTTCACTCCACTAACATATATCTAGTAATATTCATTTCAGAAAGCAAATATGAAGTAAACTAAGGAGAGAAACAAATCAGAGGTGGAAACCTGTCTGAATATCTTCCAAAGCCTCTTCAGATTTTACCGTTTAAGTTTTATAGGCTGTAAAATAATTGGCCATACAAGACTCTGGAATACTCAGCCCTCTTCCCCTCCCCAACTGGAATAGATATAAGATTAATTACAGATATAAAATGATAGCTTCAAAACCTTTTACTGCCATTCGTGTTTATGAACTGTATGAACGTATTAGGCCAGAAGGAATATCATTTAAATGCCAGCATCTTTATAACAGTTGATTAACAAAGCCTCAGAGTAGATCTGAAGCATAGTAGTGTCACAAATGTCAACGAATGGGATATAACATTAAAAAGCCGCTTTGTTGCAGGGTAATATGTGAATTAGGAATTAAGTCAGAAAAAAAAGAGCCTCCTACAGCTCTTTGTATTGGGCCTAAAACACTGGAAGACATTGCTGGTATGATGTGAATTTTTAATATTTTTCTTTAACAATGTATGTTTGTTTTAAATAAATATTATTTAAAGGCTTGTACTGCAACAGCCCTCTAATCATTATCTACCCTGCAGAGTTAAATGACGTGTGCAATTCCACCTGCAGGTGAGTGAAATGCGGAAACCACACAGCATGGAGGAAGGGACGTAATAGCTAGTGGCCCCAACACAGACTCCAAGGTGGGCAGTCGGATGAGGCCAGCCTAATTTTGTGCATAAAGAACTCCCCTGAAGGACTCAAGGGGAAACACAGTACAACTGAGCTACAATCAGAGGGAAATAAGATGCACCTAGAAATATTTGATGAGCTACAGTAAAGGATGCTTCTTCAGCTAATGCTAGCAGTAATAGCGTGGAAATATGAAAGGGAGTATTTAGGTTGAATGGCAGGAAAACTTCTATGGCAGTGATCTTTTAATGTGGCATGGACTCACAAGAGAAGAGATGCCATTGATTGGGACATGTATAATAAGGTTGATGAGTACAATAGTAAATACACACCAGAGAATAAACTTGCATTAAGATGGAGTTGGAGCAAAAGACCCACCTGGTCTTTCTCATCTCAAACGCCTCTGATTCTAGGAGCTTCCAACGTGCAAACAAAGGTGTTTGTAGCAGCTTGGGACAATCTCTTAGTCAAATCTTCAATCCAGCTAGCATGTCAAAGAACTGCAATTGGGCTCCTTGCCAATTATGCTTTGAAGCTGGTAAAATGTTGACAAAAGTTTGTGAACAATGTGAACACTACAGAATTAAGGCACAGCAATAACTGGATGAGAAGAGACTAAGAAACACTCCACCTTGCTGGACTCCATTTTTAGTCTCTCAGTGATTTCCATATTGGATCTGAACCAATTGACAAGATATAAGTATCACCACTGCAGCCTCAATCCAGGTATCTGAAAATGTTCTCTTTCTGCTCCTCCAGTCACAACACCCATAGTAAGAATGCTGTAACTGGATTTTTTTTCCTGTACTCTAATCAATCCCATTTCTATAATGGGAAGTGATGGAGACTTTGGGTTATCTTCAGCTGGTAAAAATCAACATAGCTCCATCTGGCCCACTGTTCTGCTGGAGAATACTAACACAACTATTATCTAAGTTATTGTATTTTATGTAAGAAACCGCTGTTGGTGCAGTTAAAAGCAAGGAGTTTGATTTACCCGCTATAAAAATGGGCACCTGTGCATCGTATGTTCACTGCTGCAATCTGTAATTGCTCACGCCTGTCATGCTATAATCAGCAAACAGGATAAATATGAGTAACAAAGAATGGACTTCTTTTAATAGAAGCCCCTCCCTAAAAGTGCACACAAATCCTAATAGCTATACGTGGATTTTCTCTGTTATAATTGCCTCTGTTGTAAACAGCACAGTAAAACTGTGTTACAGGCTCAAGACCTAGAACTTGATATCTAATTGTCCATGGCTGATTTGGCCTATTTTTCTTCTTTTTTTTTTTTAATGCTACTCAAAGTTCAATGGCCCAATGTGTGTGCAAGGCTCTGAATGAGACATTCCATCATTCTCCTCTGGAACTCAAATTTCCAAGGGCAAGGAACAGCCTATTAATTAGCTTTCCACAAACCCACAGTAATGTCATCAAACAAAGTCAGTCATGTGGGAGATCTGGATCAAAGAAGAGTAACACAGAAGCAATTTCTTTTGGGGTGAATGGGCATACTGGAGTTGGGGGGGGGGGAATATCTTCCAAAAGGTCTTCCAAAAGGGGGAATGTAATTAGTAATTACAGTCTTTTGTTTGGTGAAACGTAATACAAACTCACAAGACACAAATAATTTTATATATAAAAATAAAAACACCAATAGTGCATGAGGTGCTTCAGGTCCCCAAACAGTATCAGTTAAAAATAAAACTGTCAGCTTTAGATACATTTTCCTGAACAGCTTGAGATATGCATTTAGAAGCAGAAGCATGAACTGCTGGTATTTGAGATCCAAATTCAGAGTCTGATTTCAAGTCATATTTCCATTTAAAAACCCATTTCCATGAATGCTGCTCATTAAACCTGCCCTACTTAAATCATCACTCCATTATATGGAATATGGTATCAGCCTTCCCCTCCTTCCTTCTCTCCCCCATAACTCTTCACTGCACTCATCTGTATAATAATTTCTGCTATTCACTAAGAAAGCGTCACGTGTCTGATAAGAAAGTCAGCAGTAAATTTATGCTGCCTGCATTCCTTGATCTCATTATACATACAATGTCCTGAGGCTAGAGTTTGCCAGCTTAGATTTTCTCTTGCTTTTTCTACTCCTTTAATTTGTGTTCCCATCAGCACTATTACCATTTGTTAGCGATTTTTATTTTTCTCTAGAGCTTTCTTTTT
>NW_017728993.1:16211411-16213475 GCF_001723915.1 Gavialis gangeticus | reverse complement strand
TTTTTCTCTAGAGCTTTCTTTTTTTTTTTTTTTTTTTTTTAAAGAGTCACTGGTTAAATAAGCAAAATACTTCAGAGGGAGATTTAAAATGCTCCTGTTCAAATGCTGCACAAAAGCAAAATGGTTCAGCAATGAGGTTGAAACAGTATCAGGTATCAAAAGCTGTAACTTCCCTAGAAGTCTGTTAGCTCAGAAAAAATTACATCCCCCCTCCCCCCGCTTCAAGAAGCCGGATAAGAGCAAGCTGCTTATTATCAGTTTCCTAGAAATTCAGATAATTCTCTTGTAAAAAACACTCTCAATGCAAACCTCCTAACTAAACTGATTGCCCTTTTCTGAGTCCATTGCTCATGGCAAATCGAGCCAGCCTACAATGTAAGTAAGCATCTTACACTGTCCAAAACGCAATGATAATGGGAAATCTAGTTCATACTGAGGAGAAATACAGTCTGTATTATTTCTTAGGAACATAGGAAATTAGGCCTGGATAGGACCTCACAAGGTCATCCAGTCCAGCCCCCTGCTCAAAGCAGGACTGTCCACTAAGCCATACCAGTGAAGTGTCTGTCCAACCTGCCCTTGAAAATTTTCAGGGATGGAGATTCCTCAACTTCTCTACGTAGTCTGTTCGCACAACCAGCAACACTGTCTGGTTAATTGTTCTCTCCTGCTATGGGCTGTGAAGTTTCCTGAGCTAAAAAGATAGTTTAACTTGAACTCTGGGGCAAACCCCAAGAAGCTACTTGACCTGGTGCTCATGACTCAGAAGGATGACCATTGTGTTACTAGTGACCCCAGTGCTGATACTGTCAGCCCTCTGTACCTTGTCCTTCAGTGCTCGTTTCACTCATAAACAGCCGAATAAACCATCCGGTTTTCAGTTTTGTGCAAAAAACACCTGCTTAATACCTTAGGCAAAAAGTTTCAGCCAGGGTTTTCTAAAAGAAAGTGGGCTGAGTTTTAAACCTCAGAAAGTGGAAACATGTAGTAGAAATGTGGCCTGACAACACTAGCAATGAGGGGTGTCACTGAAGCAGCCTTTGGGTATCTAACTGTTGTTGTTCTGCATACTTGCTGACACCCAACAGTATACACCAATATGAGACATGGTCACCCTGTTGCAGGACACATGGGCATGAGGCTATGTGAGGATCTCCCTATCTGAATTACAGTTAGGAAGTTTTAAAATCCTGGAAAGGGGCCAGGCTTGAAAGTGAGTATGGTTTGAAAAACTGTGTGGGGGAGGAAGGAGGCATAAGCAAGCTGTAGCGGACCTTAGGCCAGGTGTGCTGCCAGCCAGTCTTATACGAGGTGAGCCAGCTGTCCTGAAAACTTGGCAATGGGCATGACCACCATGTGGGGGATGCACGGAGAAACAAGACCGCAAGACTTCAGCACACTAAGAAGTGGAGAAAAGCCCAGAGCAAAGCATTTCATGGCTTCGGGAAAAGGGATTTAATACACAAAAATAAGGAGAACAAGCTCCTTTGTATTTCAGTGTTCCAGGCATGGGTGTGATGTCACCGACAACCAATCAGGAAGCTCCAGCTGTGTCCAGAGTATTCATCAGCAATTGGTTAGCTGCTGATGCTGAGAGGAACAGCATAATTTGGGGAGTAGTCTCAGCTGGAAGAACTTCTAAAATTCAGTATTCAGGATATCTAGACTTCATCCTCACTGGCTCCTAGGCACTACGGGACATGCCCCCTTGGTTCATTAATCTAGGAATGAGGCTGGGATCTGGTCAAGGAGCTGGTAATTACATAGTTGATCTAAAATCAGCTCGTTTCAAAAACCAGGTTGATCTTGCTAGAGGTGAGACATTTCAGTTCCCAAGCTGCTCTATACTGAAGGAAGGCAGAAGAGAATAAGCCTTCTGAGAGCTGGCCTGCATTTCTGGAAACAAAAATGAGATTATGCCCCTGGCACGAGGGCATCTTCCTTACCGTTCAACCTCAAGCCCTGGGAGAAGAAACTCCAGCCATGCTTCGATCAGAGAAGAAAGCACTGATGAAGGGAGGTGCATCTGGGGAAAAGGCCTTCTGGGCTTCTAGGAACTACATT
>NW_017728993.1:16201582-16206411 GCF_001723915.1 Gavialis gangeticus | reverse complement strand
AATAAATTTTAATGACTTTTCCTTTGAGGTTTTATATATGACCTTAACGTGTCCCACAAGATTAGAGGTGTGTGGATCTGCTTCTTCTCTCCCCCAAAGAAATATGATGCAATACATTTTACACACACACACACACACACACACACTCTCTCTCTCTCTCTCTCTCTCTCTCTCTCTCTCAAGAGAAGGGGCAGAATACTGAAAGCAGAGGGTAGCAGAGTTTTCTCTTTAATAGCCCACAGGATGCATAACCACATTTCTGTCCCCACAGGGATGGTAGAGACCTCTACAAAACCCTGGAGCCAGCTGCCCAGTTATGCTCTTAATGTACAACCAGCATATGCTTCTAGATGCTGGCCTTGGATCCGTAAGTTGCTGTGCAGATCTCAACACATGCTGAAGTCGCATAAAAGTGAAGTGCAAGTGTGCAGGAAATAAAAAAACCCTCTACTAAAGTACATGTACAACTGAACTCTGAGTGCTCAGAACTAACTTCATTTTCACCAGAATGAACCTTAGCCCTGGGCAATTCCGAGAGGCAAGCACAGGTTCCCCATTCTGGCACCCGGCATTTTTCAGGTCTCTGAACTCCGTGTTTCAAGTGGAAACATGAGAATACAGCAGACAGCAGGGTGGCTCCCGGTCATAGAGTCCCTCCGTGGTCTTTGACCTTGGGATCCTGGTATCTACCGTACAAAACAAGAACCATTTCAAGTGAAACGTGTATTACAAGCCCAGTATCCTTAGTTTGCAGTGAAGCCTGGGTAATATCATCAGAAGGAGGATTTGTCTGTGTCGGTTATTAACAACCGAAAGGCAGGAGAGAGTGGAAACCAGCTCCAACTGCAGTGTGCGCTCCCCATGGCCGCAATGAAACCATAGTGCGCTGGCCAGTTCATTCATGTAATACCGCCCCTTCCTGATGAGAATCAGAACCACCTCACCCACGTGTTATGGGCCCTGTTCGGCTACCACATCACGAAGACACTTCTTTACTTCAAGTGGCTCGGACCTGAGAACCATGAATTTCTGAGCAGCCACAGGATGCACCTAGTGACAGCCACAATGCCCTCGGCAGTCTCAGCCATGCCATAACAGAGAGGGTTACGCTCCAGTTTGTGCAAAGGAGAGCATCCCTGCAGGGCATCATCAGTGGAACCAGCAGACATCTTTCTCTTGTGGGACAGGGACACGTCAGCTTGTCTAAACAAAGAGGAACAGCTTCCCCAGGCCCTGCTCTGCTGTGCCTGTTTAATGTGGAGTCCCAATTCCCTTCCCAGATTTTCGAATTCCTCTCTGCTTTGGGGACTGTTCTTCCCTCCCCCAAAAGGGTGTCTCCTTTTCGTCTGAGATGACACAACCCACGCCCCTTCATACCTCCCATTATCAACAATGAAAGGCATTTCAAGGGCACAGCTCCCCATTCACCACCTGACTGGAAAACAATGCAGACTTTGATCTCTTGGGATGGCAGTCGCATGAATAAAATGGCTAAATAGGCTGGTGTTCACGTAACTGCACAAGTCCGGCCTCCGATCCTGTACTTAGCTTGCAAGCTGATCTCCTTAGAGCAAGCAGATCACCAGCAGGGATGAATAGCTGGAGGAAGAGACGGAGGTCAAAAGAAATCCTCATGGACTGCATGCTGAGCGGCATGCTCTGTACATAGCCCATTCTGCCACCGCCGACAGGAGATTTGCAGACAGAGACTGCTGGGAAAGGAGCTGCTTAGCTATTCAACCCCCATCCAATGACAATCAGATAGTGGAAGTAGCATTTCTCAGAGGGCTTTTGACTAAGAAGGGGATTGGAGGGAAGGGAGAGACCCAAACATACAATACATAAATATGTTAATGCTGCTGCAATCATTATTTCAGCACTCTGTATGGCTGCAGAAAGGATTCCAGTCGCTCCCTGCAAGAGGGAAGTACATTTATCTTTCTTAATTAATCTACAATGGAAGACAGGTTAATAGGCTTAAAAATAAAATAAAATAATGTAAGCATGGCAAACCATACACATCCATGTACTTCACCGTGACGTCAGATAAAACACTCTCCCCATCACCACTGCTGACCCATGGGAATACACTCATGCAGGACATGACTTGAAATTTAATTCATGATTTATATCTGTTTCCTTTAAATCCTCCCAGCACAGATATGCATTCACAAGTGTGTGCAGGTAAGTGTGTGCGCGCACACACACTACCAAGTGCTTCAGTTCTTTATCCTGGGGAGGTACTCCTTCTGCTCAGCATCAGTCCATGTTTAATAACTCTTCACTCTTCCAGATCAATGAAAAGCAGATGAATCTCCTCAAAGCACGAGAGGAATGAGATCAAACATACTGGATCAAGGAAAATTCAGTCCTTGCCACTTACTATTTTTTATAAAGGCACCAATGTAGTAAGACAGCAGGAAGCTGCTGCCATATCTACTTTCTGGTTTGGTTATTTTTACTTAGCTCATCTTGCTTTTGTTACACTTCTCTTTGTTCCTCCTCTGAGACACCCCCCCCCAAACATTGCTGACACATTACCATGATGCTGCAAAGTTCCTCAGAGTTCAGACAGAAGTGTACCATGGTACACTGATGCATTTCAGTCCTAGGGGTGTCTACATGTGCAGGTACATTGCTCTGACACACTGTAATTACAGCGCATCAGAACAGACTCAATTAATTGAGTCTGCTGGACTGTGCTAATTAGCATGCTCCAGCAGCCTCTGTGTCTCATGCATTCAGTGTCCCTGTGCTTCAAAATGGTGGTGGGGGTGCCATTTTGAAGTGCAGGACACTGAATACACGAGACACTGCAGATGCTTCAATCAGAGTATTTCAGGGGTCAGTATTCTAGGCCATAAGTGCTCAGCAATGCAAGCTAGCAGGAAATGAATACAGTGAACATTACACCATTTAGGGAAGGAACTAGAATAGTGATTTCTGGTCTATATATATCTATACATGAATGCCCCAGGGTCTACAAATGGTACTACAGGGTTGCCCTTGTTAATCAGGAAGATTCAGGGCTAATCACTTGCGCCAATGTTAACTATGGCCCAGCCAGCTGTACAAACTGTGATATACAATAACACAAGGGCTGTTGTTATACCAGGTTACACAACAAAGGGCACTTTTACACATATTCTGGGAGGCGTGGGGTGGTTTCTTAATTAGTGAGCACTTTTAATTAAAGTGCCCAAGCATCACATGTATTAGCTTCCTTCCCCTGTGCTGAAAAATGGCAGCAGGGTGCTTTGAACTGAAGCTCATTGAACAAGCTTTAGTTTAAAACACCCTGCTGCCATTTTTTGGTGTGGGGATGTTAATACACATGACGCCAGCGTCTGCTGGAGCGCGTTTATTTTCGCCTTCCTGCACATGTACAGGAGCCCAAAGTTTACGTCCGAGTCTGGAAACCTGGCACAGATGCTGGAAACCACTGGACTTGAATGGCTTTGGAGAACTTTTCCATCTCTAATTTCTATTCTTCTATGATTGGATGTTGATAATCAGGATCACCCTACAAACGTCAGTGAGAGGTGACCGACTGAAGTCAGCACCATCATAAGCCATTTCCATTTTCATAATGCCGTTTCCTGTGCCACACATATTACTCACTGCATGCTGCTTCAGATTCATCGGACCCATCAGGGCACTCCTCCTCGCCATCACATTTCCACCTGTCCGGGATACAGTGGCCGTTGTTGCAGGTGAAGTCAGATTCAGCACAAGTTTTCTTTGCTGCAAGGAATATAAAAACAAGGAAGAACACAATGAGCACCATGCATGATTCACTGCACTGATCCCTGCTAAGGGAAGCGCCGTCATCATCATCCGCACCAAGAGAAGAATCTTTACATTTTTCAGATTCTAACACGGGTTTTGAAAGCCAGTATCAAACAGACCAGCTAGTATCAAAAGAGGATGCTTTAGATCTGCTCTCCCAAACATCTACCCCCTCAGTTCTACAGGTCTTTGAAATGGACTTAGCTATGTCTTCCTCTGTGTTAACTAAAATCAGTGAAAAGTGGGTGACAGTTTGTCTACATCAGGACAACTACTTAGCTTTGTATTATCATTGCTTGCTATGTATATGGAGCTGACAGCATGCTGGATGATTTACAGACAGGTGAGATGACAGGGTCCCTGCCCTGAAGTATATTATAGTCAAGTAATTATATCTTTATCTCTTTGACCTATTCATGGCACTTCTGGTGTATCAATCACTTTAGTATCTAATCACAAAACATGTCTTCAAATATCACGAAGCTTCAGAAGAAAGTAAACTGAAAATAAGCTTTAGAAGCTTTCTAAATCTAAAGTGACAGATCCAAGCTCTTCACCCTGTGAGTGAATCCAGGGACAGGTGGATGCAGGCAATTAACTCCCCCTGATCTGCAGAGCTGGCACAGCAAGAGAGCAGCCAGCAGTATCAGCCAGTGCTCTTCAAGCCTGACCTGAAGAAACCAGTTTCCCTAAATAACCCAGTCCTCCCCCGGCCTTATCTGCAGATGTCATACTGCACAAAGTACCCAGCAGTATCAGTTCTTCAACCCTAACTCGAAGAAACCAGTCCTCTGGATAGACCCAGTTTCTATGATCGTTTTAATCCCTGAGCCCGCCAAGCAAGGTTGGTGGTTCGTGTCATTTGTGGCGCTGACTTTTCCAATTTTTCTACTGGGAAGTGGAATGAAAAAGCCAAACTCTCCCTACACAAGTTCCCCAACAGCCACCCAGTGGTAACAACTTTCAGATTGGACAGCTTTACAACCAGTAAAACTCCAGTACTAAATCAGTCTCTGATTTTTTTTTTTTTTTTTTTTTTT
>NW_017728993.1:16200326-16201407 GCF_001723915.1 Gavialis gangeticus | reverse complement strand
TTTTTTTTTTTTTTTTTTTTTTTGGTAGTTAATCTTTATGGGAAAAGGAGAGGGAAGGAAAGGGAATTTGTTTCTTCCCAACAAGTTTACTCAAGCCCATCCTGCAGTAATGCAATCATTTATACTGAAGAGCAATGCACACACAAGGAAGAGTAACGCAAACACTTTCATCAGCACTGAAATGTCCCTGGCAGACTCTAACACTTTAAGCCATGATTAATCAGGTAAACACATTTTAAGCAGTAACTTAGCCACAAGTTCAAGCACTAAATGGTGCAATAACTCAGGAAATAATCCTTAAAATTACTACACAGAATACACGCAATAACTTTGTGGGTGGTTCCCACTGAGCCTCAAATTGAACAGATGGCTCTTCTAGACCCCGGTTCACTCCCAGAGGCTGGGATGGCTGGTCAGCTCACTGATGCTCTCAGCCAAAGGAGCGCCAGGCCCCTGACTTGCTATTTGCTGGTGCAGGGGGAGCCCCAGGCTCCTCCTGCACCACCAATCTGGTGGGATCTGGTCCCCGATCCCACAAATGCGCCTTCTGCCATGCACATGTGGCACAGCAGGAGGTCGATTGTTGAGACAGATCCTAACAAGCCTCTAACTGAATGTCTGCCAGGGGCCCAGGGCATCAAAGCCCAACATGCGGGCAGGATCTGATGCTAACTTTGTTACATATGAATTAACTGACAATATGAGAGGAAGCTATGAAGAAGGGAGGGACAGCTGTGCACGCAGAAAGCCAGGGCACCCGGCTACAGGAGATTCTGGAGACGTTTCAATGGATAAGACCCAATATTAATCTCTGATTCATAAAACATACTGCTTCTCTGAACAGACATCCAAGTGCATAGTCATTGCCAAGAAGGAAATGCTGCAGAGCACCATTTAGCATATGTGCCCTCTTTCTAGGCATACTTCCTACAAGGAACAAATATTCATTCCCCTTGTATAGTGGTGCCCATAGCAGTGGCAGAGGTGGTCAAGACATCTCGCTATGTACCCAGAGGTATCAGTTCAAGCCTTATGCCAGGGGTGGCCAATCTGTAGCATGTGTGCACAAGTGGCACTGGCA
>NW_017728993.1:16184649-16195326 GCF_001723915.1 Gavialis gangeticus | reverse complement strand
CCCCAGCTGGGGAGACAGGTGAGATGTAGGATATTGCTCCCTCTCTTCTGGGCTTTGTAGTAGCTGAGCTTGCTGCCTGGTTTGGATTCATGGAGCTTGAGTCTCTTCATTTGAGGTAATGGGACCCTGGACACCTAACTCTGGATTTTGATTGTCACTCCTGACTTCTCACACCTACACCTTCCACAAGACATGGCACTGCATCACCTCAGTTGGGTCCCTCTTTCACTCTGCCCATTAGTGTTCCTTTAAATGCCCTTGAAATGCCAACCTCATCCCTGAGCTCTCTAACTCCTGCCACCCACCAAATGCAACAAAAGCAACAAAGATAAGGGATGCAGAAGGTGCAGTGCAGTAAGAGTCAAGCCTTATTGATGATTGCAATGACAGCTCTAGAAAGGTCAACTTAGAAACAGAGATGGGACAGGAAGCAAAAAGGAGACAAAAGGGAGTGGTGATACTCAGGGAAGGCATAGGTTTAATTTGTGGCACAACTTCCAAAAAGGATGGTGCCCACTGCCCTATGCCAAAGGCTACCTCCAGCTGACCCAGCTATAAATGGGAGCCTGGTCACTAAGGCAAAGGAGTAAAAGGCAGACTGAATGGATGATGGCCACATCAATCTTTGCATGTGGCTGGATACAAGACCTGGTATGCCTTAACCCTGCTATCCCAAAAGGCTGCTGAGAGTGGGACAAACTTTTGTTACTATGAACGTCAATCTAAGTCAGATGACATGCCCTTGTCTCTCACAATCAAAGACACTGCACACCACTATAGAAAGAAAACGTACAGATCAAGGTTAAAAAAAC
Source organism: Gavialis gangeticus (assembly GCF_001723915.1). Classification (NCBI taxonomy): domain Eukaryota; kingdom Metazoa; phylum Chordata; order Crocodylia; family Gavialidae; genus Gavialis; species Gavialis gangeticus. The sequence goes on along the minus strand of NW_017728993.1, from coordinate 16,194,514 downwards.
CCACCGGACTAATGACTTTGAGATGCCTCAAGCCAGCCTGACATCAAATTCAGTCCCTCCAGTGTCTCAGGTTAGATAATCAAAACCTATCACACCCTGAATTCCTGGTAGCTTCTGAAATTGGAGGCCACTGCATATGACATGTATGGGTTGGTTTAGAGAGGGATGATGCTGCCTTAAGGAGGACGGTGGACTAAATACGCTCCTGAGGTCCCTTCCAGCCCAAATTTCTATGATCCTAGTCAGCTGCACTGGATATACTACACACTTGAGATGACAAACCCACGGGTCAATGAGACCCACAAAGCTCTGCAGAGCATGGCCTTGGGTCACTTGCAGGACAGCCGTTTCAGCTAACAGACTACTGATCCCAGCATCCGAATGGAAGACTTCTCAAATCAAGACGAAGCACCATATGCTGGGGTCTGTCATCTCTGCAGGCTGCCTCTCCACATCAAAGATAAGGCAGCTTCTGTATAAAATTGTGTGCATGTGTGTGCGTAATTCTGGCTGGATGCCACAGTAGCAATGCACATAAGCAATGCACACAAGCACTCCAGCAAGGTCTGAAAATCTCTAGGTACAAACCATAGGACTTGCTTTCAGGGGAGGGTTGTGGACTCTGCAGAGGAAACCAGACTCTCATTTTCACTCAGGAAACAGATAGCAGAGTGCAGGTTCGCACGATGCCAGGTGCAGATGGTAGGGTTTGGGGTTTCTTTGTTTTCTTTTGTCCTTATTTCTATACCAGCTCCCATCATGTTGCCTGTTCTGTTCCTAGTGAGAAAGCGCCAGTCCTTCCTATTCTGGGGGCAGTACAGACACCGACACGACTATTTCTCCACCTTGAATGAAACAGCCTTTCCCCCACTGAACTCGCATTCTGATGGCTGGGGTCTCTGGGACACAGGACTGAAAGCTTAAGGGTTCATCAACAAAGCTGAGCGATGAGATATGCAGTCCCTTCAACAACACAAACCTGCTCACAGCAGATGGTGCCACTGATTGCTTTGTTCCCTTGACACTGTTCTTCAGCAGTACAATTAATATATTGCCAGGATTCACAAAAGGGGAAAGAACTACATTATTGACAGTCACAGGGTGGCCTTTGGAAAGTGTTAATGTGCTCCTTGTGTGTAGTCTTCCTTTCTGCAAAATGAAGCTGCATGCAACAGCCCACCAGCAATGGAAGGACCAAAGAGAAAGCTGCCAGCTAGACCCACCCAGAGGTCTAATAGTCCAATGCCAGATAAATCAGCAGGATGAAAGCAATGCATTCTGTCCTTTGTTCGAAGCCAAGCTGTCTAATCTTTCAACGGGACACTGACATGATCTAAAAAACCCCAGTGATTACTTTATTTTATTTCTCCTGTGGTGGAACCTATGGTCCACCATCAGTTGAGTCACTGTATTAATTAAAACAAACTCATTGATGTATATTGCAAGCAGCAACGAAGAAGACTGTTAAATCATCAGATTCACTTTTCATCCCTGATGCAAGACGGGCGTTCACTTGTGTCTGCAGTCAGATTCACCTGCTGGCCCACAAGCGCGAGATCTCTGGGATCACAACTCAGTCCAGGAATGTTTAATTAAAATCAAAACTACTTTCACTACTTTATTTTTTAAAAAAAAGTCAGGTAACCATTTCTAGTCCTTTTGGATGTTACAAATCTTCCAGCCACACCACAGTATAAACATTTCATCGTGCCCTAGTACTGAAAGTTGATGGTGTCACATACAAATCACGTTTCCTCTTGGAAAATGCTAAAGGATGTGGGCTCTTTTTATAGTTTTAGCAGCCCGGCCTCCTGAAATAACCAGGCAAAAGTAATTGTCCTCAAGAGACTACCGTAAAAGCACTTCTTCTTGCTGTAAGCAGAGCGAGGCAGGTCTGCATGCACGGCGCTTGAAGATGAACATAAATAAATAATAGTAACCGAAAAGCCAGGTCACCGGTCTACCCCCACACTGCAATGCATTTTATAGCTGGAGGGAGGAGGCTGTTGAATCCTGCACCGGGACATATGCTCGCTACCCCAGACAGATACAGTGAATGACAGGGGAGAGACTGGAAGCCTTTCGACTCTTGCTTGACTTGCCTTCAGCACCTGTTTTGTCTTCCTCTATGTCCCAGCTGGAGAGGTAGAAATGTCACAAACCGCAGCATAGAAAATAAAACTGGTAAAGCCGTCACAGGGACTGAGAAGCCAAAAGGGGATAATTAGCAGGTTGGGCACCTTTCCCATGCAAGGCTTGGTTTAAAAATGGTTTGCATTCTTCTTCTTCCTCACGGGAAGTCTGAGCAACAAATTCAGGAGCAGCGAACTGCAGCAGAAGAACGCCAAGATCAAGGGTAGCGTTATACTAAAGTGTCCCAACACAGGGCTGCTCCTCATGTTGCCAAAACGTTTTTCCCTGCTGTAATTTAGGTGCCCTAACTCAGGTTTTGAATGCAGGCCTTGTCCCATTGTGAAAAGCCTTTGGGTGCTTACCTGTTCAGTAGAAATCGTTGCTCATTTGCGAAATGAGTCCTCCTGGTGTTACCATCTCAGATACCCCCTTGTGTCCTTTCATTTCCCCATTCTTGGTAGTTAGATGAGGAAACAATGTATGCAGAGAGCTTAGCTAAGAAACATCTAAGAGGGACCTCCTAGTTTACAAACCTGCAAAGGATATAAACTCCCAGGACAGAGAAGAAAAGGATAAATAGCTAAGAACAATGGGATGATATTCAAAACAGAGAAAACGTGCTGGCATTGTGTTGGAACTGGTGGTAAAAACATTATCTGGGATACTTAAAAGTGAGTGGGGGGGAATTACTAAAACATACACTTTGCCACATACACACACAATATATAGACCAACTGGATTGTCTACTGCAGAGATTCTCAAGTGGGGAGCTGTGGCACCCTGGGGTACCATTAGGAGCTTTTAAAGGTGCCACCCTGCCACTGCCCCCAAGTGGAACTACCCAGTCTGTGCCTGGAGGGGGCACCATGAGGCTGGTCTGCCCCAATGCCCAGATAGGCAACGCTACCACCATAAACAGGATACAAGAAAATCGGGGCAACCACCCCAGGCCCTGAATTTTGGGGGGCCCTGCAGAGCCAGGCAGAGAGGCCGTGGCTGCTGCTTTTGAAACGGAGTCCTCCCACCCGCCGGGGGGATTGGGGCGTCTTTGCCTGTTCTGGCCAGAAGTTCTAGCTGCCATGTGTCGGGCCACATCCGGTGTGCTGGGGCTTTCTCTCCCTGGCATAAGCATGCTGTTGGCTGGGGAGAGGGCCCCGTGCAGGCTGCTTTGCCCTGGGCCCTGAACCCTACTGGGATCATCTCTGCGCAGTGCCACAGCATGCATGTGCATGGAGAGCAATGTTCGGATGGTAAGTCTGCTAGGGGAAAGGGGTGGTGGGGTGGATTGAGGCCCCTGCAGTGAGGGAGGGAGGGAGTGGGGCTGGGGCAGGGGTAGGTGCTGCCCAGCCAGGGTGGGATAGGGCACAGGATGGAGCCGGCAGCTCGTCCAGGGGGCACGTGCCCCCCCCCCCCCGATCTGTGCACAGGGTGAGGGCAGGCTGCTGCTGTGCACTCCAGGCAGGAGTTGCTCCAGCCTCTTCCAGGCGGCTGCACTCAGGCTGGGTGGAGCGAGGCAGGGGCAGGCAACAGTGGTGCTGGGAAGAGAGCCACAGCCACCCCAAAATTTGCCAGAGCACCCCCTCCCAGGACCGCCACCAGGCCAAGCCCAGCCACTAGGAAGAGGCTGGAGCAACCCCCATCCCAAGTGCACAGCAGGCAGCCTGCCCTGGCCCTGTGCACAGATCGGGGGTGGGGGGGCACATGCCCCTATGCCTTCCCCGGGGCTGCATGCAGCAATGAGAGATGCTCTCTTGCGCCCCCCAGATGAGCCACGGGTTCCATCCTGTGCCCTACCCCACTCTGGCTGGGCAGCACCTGCCCAACCCCACTCCCTCCCTCACAGTGGGGGCCTCGATCTGCCCCCTCCCACGCCCCTTCCCCCTAACAGATTTACCAGCCGGACACTGCTCTCCATGCTTCTGGGCTGCATATTGGCAATCAGATCGGTATTGGCCAATATGGCTGGTCAATAATCAGCCATTGGTATCAGCCCAAAAAATCTTTATCGGTGCACTCCTAGGCAGAATGCTTCTGACACTATGGATTCCTATATGAAATCTCTGGGTTTAACTTCCAGATCATATGTAGGTGTTTGCACACCTAACAGTTGTATGTCACCCTTAAAAGGATCCTGCATCACCCTGGTTGAGAACCATTGCTTTTGCTTTAGATTAGATGCTTTTGCCCAGACCTGCATGTTTGTACATCGCAGCTGGTCTAATAAAAGATATCACATCTACCCAAAGAACCTCGGCTGTATATTACAGAGGCATTTTTCTCGTTTTTTCCCACAGAACCTGGCCCTGCTCCCTCTGAAATCAATAACAGAGCTCTATAGCACTGAATCAGGGCCACTCAGCTGCACAATCCCACCGCACAGGTTTAACCTGATAGTAATGAGAGCAGAATTTGACCCTTCATGAATACTGGTTTCAGTTGCGCTCTTATAAAAGATAAGGGTAATGCTATGAAAATTTGAGGCGATCCTTTTGCAACAGTAAAATGATATAACCCAGTGTGAGCTGGTATGGGAAGATGAGGTGAGGGCCAAAAGGAAAATTGTAATTCATAACACAGGGTTTCATTTCATGCTGGGAAACTTCAATGAAAACTTTGATCTTTGGTTTATAACAGAACCTGACAAGGCTCCAGATGAAAAGGGAAAGGCACCACACATGCGCTCGGCAGCTTCACACATAAAACAACCATCTTTCACCTCTGAGGCTAAAGATAGATGCCAATGGAAACATTAGCCACGACCGAGGCCAGCAGCTAGCCTTCCACCAAGCAGACCTCACCATTTGAATCCAGGCTACTCCGCAGCCACTAAGAAACTTAACTAAGTTAGTCTCATGCTGAGCCAAATTCATCTCTGCTGAATAGTGAATTTTTTGCCCAATGACGTTTCAGGCTGGCAAGAAGGCTGGTGAGGGTTGGGACTGTTAAACAACTTTTGGGAGACATCCTGTTCTCTCTGGACTATAGGCTCCCTGAGAGCAAACAGATGGCTGGAGTTTATAACATCACCTGACTCCCAATTAAAGACACATTAACAGTCAGCTCAATATTACAGATACCCATCTCAGTAACCATGCTCCCAAATAAAAAAAAACCCAGGAAGACAATACAAGATTTGCTTTCTTAGTTCCCGTTCAAGGCTACTGAAAACTATACAAGGTTTCCAAATGACCACTTGGAAAAGGACCACAAAAATTTCCCTGTCAGCCTTTATAAAGAGTACGATAGATTATACAGAAAGGATCCACAATCCTGTGGCTGGGTTAGGTGCCCAATGGATTCTAACTCCTTGAAGGTCTTCTGAAAAATCCTAGCCTACAGTTTACAATATTGCTACCAGAGTAGGCTGAAGACCTGCTGTGGAATAATGCAGTATTGATTTTAAGGGAGGCATCATAACACAGAGTGCATGGCAATCAACTTTAGCTTTATTACAGAGCTGTGGCCAACACACACAATGCTCCACCTTGATCCCACCAGAAGATGCTGCATGCTGTGAGCTCCACTCCCTGCAGGCCCCAGCCCAGATTAACAATGAGGTTGGCTGCAAGAGGCACTGCTGAACTCTGCAGGCCACTCTTCCTGGGAAAAATCAGGCACGAAATCCCACAAACACATTGTTTTGCTGGCCATAAAATGGCACCAGATAAGAGCAGAAAGCTAAAATGTTAGGAAATCCTAGTGGATGCCCACTGACGAGCTCTTTCAATTTTCAATCAGCCAAGGACACAATGAAGTAATGAAAGGGAATATTTAAGCAGCGCTTTGAATTTGGCCAGGTTTTGCTGCTGCAGGCTCAGCAGGCAGTTGCATTTAGGAGGCAAGATTAATCAGGGCACCCCACGCAGCTGGAATTCCAACATGGACCACACTGCCCTCGATGCCTCACAAAATACATTTTAAAAGCAAGCTCCCCATAAACCAGTCACATAAAAACAATGCCGGATTAGCAGGAGCATGATTGCAGGGGTTCAGGACTCCTTGAAGACCTAATTACATCCACCAAAAATAAACGTGCAGCTGCTGCGGCTAACTTAGCTTCTCTGATCCATTAAGCTAAAAGAAAAGAGGTGGCTTGGTATCAAAGGTATCCGGCTTTGTGAATTTTAAATGGAAATGTACTTAACTCCCCGAGTTTAAAATTCTTTCAAATGCATTTCCTCACTTGATGAGCAGTTAATCTAGATGGGAAGTAGCAGGACTTTACTTAAAATAACAAATGCCTTCTGCCGCATGCGTGGAATTAGTCGGTGGTTTCAGTACTAGTGAAACATGTCTGCATCACTATCAGTATTGCCAGTATTTGGCCCCTGGCTTGTAATCTCACAGAGGCACCAAGGTTGAAATGGGTTGTGCATATAGAAGTGCACTAAAAGGCCCCACTGAACAAGTCCTGCAGCTCTAAAATAGGTAAATGATCTAATACAACAGAGACAGCCCCACTGCAAAGCTCACGAGATGTTAACATAGCCCAGCCCGGCCAGTAATTTGGTCTTCCCTGCCTTGGTGTCTGGAACTTCCACCACATGCAGCAAGAAGACCCTACCCTCTCTTGCAGATGTAAGGAGCAGATCTCCTAGAGCAGTGGTTCCCAATCTGTGGTATGCAGACAACTTGTCAGTGGTACGTGTTAACAGATTTATTATAATTACTTTATATGACAAAAATCTGCTGGTGGTACTTAAGGTTGTAGCGTTTTAAATTGGTGGTGTGCAATCTGTCCAAGTTTGGGAACCGCTGTCCTGGACTCCAGAAGCTCTGCTCCGCAACGTTTCCCTCAACATGGCACCTCCTGCAAAAACTGGTCCCAGCAACTCCTGGTTGCTCCAAGATCCTCCCCTCAACCTGGCAGTACTGGCCCATTTAAATAACACAAATATGGATTTGTTTCAAGTGGGAACACCAGGCCACCGTTTGCAGTGCCACCTACCTGCAGAGCGCATAGAGCCAGGGGCTGAAGGGTGCCTCAAATATTTAATCACCAACCTCCCCTAAGAACAATAACTGAAAGTATTCCCAGCTTTGTCTGCAAAACAGCCAGCAACCCTGCCTGGCATCCAGAGGGGGCACATGCTATCGACCATCTTCATTTGCTCCGAGACAAGTTGGCAGGTGTGAAAGCGCCTGTCGCCGCTTTCTAAACGTCTCTATCGACTAGCGGGGAAAGGTGCAGTTCCTCCCGTCGGACATATCGACAAGGCAGGCTAGCAGCTGACCAATACACGGATGAGGTGCAGACTTCAGGAAATCATATTAGTACTGCAGGACCTTGGGGTACCAAGTAGGACTGGGGCCCAGCATGCGAGTGAGGCACAACGCGTGCACAGGCGCACACACTCACATGCGTGTGCACGTGCAAAGCTGGACCCTGCCTCCGAGCTTGCAGTCTAAGTAAATAAGCCAGACAAAGGTCAAAGCAGAAAGGAAGCATGATTTGCTCCGCTTTACAGACAGAGTCCCCAGCCCACAGATAGGAAGGGAATTACCAAAAGTCACCTAGGAAATCTGTGACAGGACCAAGACGTGCGTTCACATCTCTGGAGCCCACCCGAAGCAGGGCATCGTTCTGCAATGTCACGCTGTTCCAGAGTATTGCCTCTCCGGACTACTGGATGCGTCTGATCAATTATTCTGTTTCCAAGTATCTGTCTGACTAAAGTCACCCTTGCAAATCCCCTGCTATTGTCCTGACCTTTGCTGACAACTGCAATGTTGTCTGTTTGTTTTTTTAAAGAGACTAAAATGCTGCTTCAAGGCACGTGATCCTTGGTGACATCCATCTACAAAGTGTCTCACGGGACAAAGCTTTTGTGAATTCCCTACAATTGCTTGACACTATTCCCTTCTGCTGTTTCTGGGGATTAAACACCAAGGACTGTGCTCACCCTCAGTGCAGCACTGCTGAAGTCAATGAGTAATTTCTGGCCCTCGTGGCCTGCAAATGCTAAATTGGATGAGGGGGTCTTTATGTTGGCTGTTCATGTAATTTTATAACCATGTGAAAGTCAGACTTACATAGCCCAAGGAGGAATTAAGAAGTGCTCCCAGGTGACGGCACAGTCACAGACTAAGCTGTAAAACGCCCCCTGACAGAAACAAGACTATAATGCAGGAAAAATGAAAAACTTCAGAGGATCCTGTACTGTGGGACAATCACAAGCTTCAGACCCTCTCCAGCTATGGCTCATGCTGCCCTAAATCTCTTTTGGCTGAAGTCTCTAGAGGCCTAGTGGTTATTAATGACTATCACATGGAATATACCGAGAAAATGATTAACCTCGAGACAGGATATTGGATTTCCCCAGTACAAATACACTGATGGCTATGTACGTTAGGAAATTACAAAGGCAGAAAACCAGAGATTTTCTTTCAGTCCCTAAAATAATTTCTTCTCCTGCCTACAAACATGGGTGCATCTTCTCAGATGGGCATCTGTGAAATCAGTGGGACTGCATGCATAGCTATAAGTGAAGGCAGAATCTCTCCTATAGCACTCGGGCTTTGAAGTGCGGTGGAATTAGAGAAGAGGAAGGTGGAAATGCTGTTATAGGATTTAACACGCTCACAGAGAAAACAAATGACAGAAAAAGTGGAACACATAAGGTCCCCTATTTCAACAGCCATTATTGAAGACTGCTAGCTGGTGTAGTTTTTCTAGGCATCATTCCTGTTTTGATACAGCAGTGCCAAGTCCTATAAGCCTAGTCAGGAGGATGGAAAAAGGACCTAGGAGAGCTTTAAGGATCCATGGTAGTGTTGGGGTGATGTTGCAGCCATGATGTCCCAGGAAATAACGAAGAGGCAAGGATTTTCATGGCTAATATCTCTATCACCCACAACAATTCTTGCCTCTAAGGACCATACAAGTTAGCTGGGTGATTTTGGCAAATCACTAGTTGCAACACTGCAATTCAAGGTGGTGACATTGGATGCAACAGGTGTATCACCTGGATTCAACGTTAGGATAACTTCTTAGTGAGTAAGTGAGTAAATCCATCACAGAGGATGCGTGGCTAAAGGTGTCTCCCCACTCGTCACAAAGTAAACCCTTCTTCTCTGAACCAGAACCTGTTTGTGCTGTCAAACTCATTTTACAATGGTCACCTAGCAAAGAGTCAAATTGGCAATCGATTTATTCAGGTTTCAATCCTGATGGCTTTATTCAAGCTCCTCCTACCTCCAAACCTTTCAGCCAAGTGAAGTCTATGAGATAAGCCATCAGACCTATTCTCACCTGGCTTCTAGCTTTCCTAAGCCTTGCCAGCCATCTCCAATTGCCGGCATTGTTGGAGCCTTCCCTTCCCTGGTGGCGGTAGGTGTCCTGATGCGCGTCTCAGATAGCAGAGAGGGCATGGCACAACTCTCGATGCAAGCAGACTAGGGACTTAGTCAAAATCCTCTCTGTGTTTGCTCAAAACTCTGCCCAGTTTGTGGGGGATTTTTTATGATTCATGATTGTTTACTTAACCAGCACCAGGTTTTAGATTTGTAATAAAGTATTAAAAATGGGGCAACATTAATGTAAAGACCAGAAGCATTCATGTAGCTCAAGTGACAAAGTTGATGCAAAACATGGCACTTTCAGCTGACTTCCAACCTGAGTTTTCTCAACCTGACAATTAGGTGGGAAGAGACGGTAAGTCCAGGAACACTGACCTCCCTTTCTTCCCCACCCCCAAATTAAATCCAAGCCTCTGAACTAAACCCCTCCTGG
>NW_017728993.1:16149412-16179649 GCF_001723915.1 Gavialis gangeticus | reverse complement strand
GCTCAAGTGACAAAGTTGATGCAAAACATGGCACTTTCAGCTGACTTCCAACCTGAGTTTTCTCAACCTGACAATTAGGTGGGAAGAGACGGTAAGTCCAGGAACACTGACCTCCCTTTCTTCCCCACCCCCAAATTAAATCCAAGCCTCTGAACTAAACCCCTCCTGGGCTTTCCATAAATCAAGACAGCTCCCAGCATGGAGATCAATCAGTGGAGCTCTGTTACTTCGCAGAAGCTGAGGAACTGACTGAGAGATTCTCAAAGCTTTTGCAAAGCCCAACACAAAAATCTTAGCGTGCGTCTCATACCCTGTATCAAAACTTTGGTTTTACAAACCCCGCCCCCCCAAAAAACCAAGAAAACAAAGAGAGAGAAGCCAACACAAAAATAATTTAAAATATAGAGCTTTTAAGGCCTAATTTACACAAAGAGAATATCCAATCTGCAAGCAGTTACCTCAACTGTCTGGAAAAATGGTAACTTTGATGTGGACTTGGCATTTGCGCATGCAAATTTTCCCTGCGTCAATGCAGTAAAGGAAGCACACGTTACACTCCTGGTTTCATGTCTTACTGAAAAAATCTTCCCCAAAATAGGAACCTTGCCAGTCAAAGAGGATAAACTGAAAACCAAGAAGGAAATGAATGTGAACCTTGCAAGTCATGGCAAACCCATGATAAGAAGACAAGGGAAAGCTCCCCACTGAATGAGAATCAATAAGTACAAATATACTTTGACTTCATCCTTTGAGTGGAAAATACTCTTTGCTGCTCTTATGTGACGAGCTGAGGGGACAACAGTGGAGAAACAGGCCTGAAATAATTGGGGAAGTATTATTGGTTTTGTGAACAAATGTGCTGCAAGCAGTCAACTGGGAAACGCAATGGCGGTATAGCCTCTTGACTAGCGAATTAGGTGTCTGGTAATGTACATTGATCACTCTGCAGTTGAACAGCAGGGGAAATAAAGGACTTGCTGCGGCCAGGTTCTGCGGTACGGATTTTTCTTTAGTAGAAAGTGACTCCATTATAGGATACTTTTATACACAAACCCATTGCTTAACTTGGAAACATTCTGTTCTAAATCGATAAACTATACATTAAAAAAAAATAAGAGGAATACTGTACAGTTGAATTCATAGAGCCACGAGTGACTGGTGCCCTCCTGATACTGGGGGGGCACCAGTAGCCAATCGCCGACGGGGTGGGGTGGGGTGGGGGGGTCTGGAAGTGCCAGTGGAAACCCAGAACTGCTGCCGGTGCTTCTCTCAGCGCCCCACAATCTCGGGGAGGCACTGGCCATCGTCCTCCGCCTCTCCCTGACCAATCTCAGGGGGGAAATATGCCCCCCTGCGTCCCCTTTACACGTCATCTATGCATAAGGCTCAGTTTCCACGATGAAAGAAAATAGAGCAATCAGAACTGACAGGACCTTCCAAGCCTCTCCAGAGCATAAGGTATCCATAACTATGCAAGGATCTGCGAGTCATTTAGAATTTTTCAAAGGTTTTCAACCAGTATTTACAGGTTCTCTTGTTTGGTCTTAGTCAAGCTGTGGTTCTTTTTAGAGTAATTATTATTTTCTAGGGATTTTATCAAAAGCTGGACGGCTCCCCTGAGCCTGCAGGCATCATCCTGCATTTGCTCCCCTCTTCAGATGTCAAAAAGTGACAAAGAAGAAACAGAAAATGGAGGAAAGAAAAACAATAGCTGGTATGTCAGAGAAGGAAAGAACGACACCCGGCAAAAACTAGTTATATCACCTAATGTGGTGCTACGAGGCGTTCTTACAAGGCAGCAACAAGCATGGCACAGGAAACTGAATGGAATAAATGAGGCAACAATATGTCAAGAACACCGGAAAGATCACGTGAACGACTACAGCCCAAATCCTCAAAAGTAGTTAGGAACCTAACTCCCATCGGTTTCTGCAGGAGTTCAGTCCTATACCTTTGAAGATCTGGCCTTGGTCTCCAGCTCTGTCCGATCTGGTCCACGTGGGGCTAATATCTGAGACATTGGTCAATCTAACCACTAAGACCCATCTGACTTTGGAGTTCTATTGAACTTGAGCGCTGGAAATTTGGCTCCATCTAGCACACAAAACCCCTTTTTTTAAAAAATAAAACCCTCTCAGAAGCCAGCAGTAGTCACAAACTGAACAGCAGGTTCATCCCCTGATCCAAGTCTGTTATGAAGGAATGATGCCAAGCAAATGTCTATTAATAATTCACCAAGAATCACGGGGTGACTGGGTTTTCAGGCTTTTGTATCATGTTAAAGTAGAGTGATCGGGCTAAGAATTTACTATGACTTGAGCAGCTTCCTCAGCTAAACACAGCTGCCTTCACCAAACACTTTTTGGTACAGAATTTCATGGTGCATCTACACATGCTAATTTAGACTAATTTAATGTGCAGAAAAGTGTCACCGCCTACACGAGTGTCACAATTTCCTCTTCATCTTTATCTTCCAAGTGAAAGCCAATGGGATGGTTTAGACCATGGGCACGCAACCCCTGGCCCACAGACTGGTGCTACAGCACTCATCCTGCCTGTGCAGCTGAAAGGCTGAGCTTCACTGGCTTAGACCAGCAGTGCTCAAGCTTCCAGCCTGCGGGCTGTATGAAGGTCTCAAGGCCGGTCCACGGATCAGATCCTGTGCACTGGCTGAACTGGCTATACGCTGGTTCAACCCTGCACACTGGTTCAACTACAGGCTGGGGAGACAGCATTCAGGGCCATGTAATTTGGCCCACAGGGCTCCCTAATGACCTGGACACTTGGCAAAAGGGAAATGGCAATTAGCACTGCTATTTCTCCCCTGCCACGAAATCTGAGCTCCCTGCAGGTCCAGAATGGGCCAGATGACACAGCTGTATGGGCTGGAACTGGCCCATGGGCCAGAGGTTGAACAGAGAGATGATCCTGCCTTGAGAAGGGGGTTGGACTACATGACCACTTGAGGCCCCCTGTACCCCTATTTTTCTGATTAACTATCATATCAATTGCTTATATCAATTGCAGTTATCATCAGCATTAATAATTTTTTAAGTACAGGTAGCATATTCTATCCCAAAGTTGTTTACCAATTTATACAGAGCAACTGCTTCTCCCATGACAAAATGTCCCTCATATGCAGTTTGGCAGCATCACAGACCAGAATAGGAGGAACTGAAGAATTCATATCCACTGTAAACTGCAGTGGCTGCAAGAAAAATGTAAAACCATAATTAAAAAGCTTGCACACAAAACAGTATACAAGGACTTCCAGAACTATGATTCTTTGAGATAAACATCACTGCATAGCATTTCTCTATCCTGTATAGAGGAGGATTATTGTGACAGCCGAAAGAACATTTTTTCTACCGATTTAGTTGGTCTAATAAAACATCCCACATTTACCCAAAGAACCTGGTCTGCCTATGTCATTAGACCAACACAGCTACAATCAACACCCCCTGAAGTCTACTGTGGCATTTTTCTCTAACATATTCTACTTACTTTCCTCAACTGAGTAGCGGGGTTCATTTCAGTGAGGCTATTTGGGCAAGACAATTTAGTTCTAGCACTGATCTAATTAGAGGGAAGGGGCAACAACCCCTTAACTAAACCACAGGCTCATCCCAATTATTGAAATTGCCGAGTTCTGCAGTACCTTATCCAATCCCATCTCCACTATGACGCCTAGCAAGCCATTAATTACAACACATTATTTACAGCTTCTGTGGGGCTGAAACCAGGTGTTGCGGTTGATGGAATTCACATGGTGACACAGAGCTAATCCCGGCCACTGTTTCCCTTCTTATTCTTCCACCCTCCGGGGGAAATTCTAGTGTCATTCCCCGCAGCTTGCCCTGGCAATGCCATTATATAATCAGCTCGTTCATGTGACGACATAATCTGCTACCATGGAAATGAACAGGAGGCAACAAAGGAACGTCGATTCTCCTGCTGGAGGTGGAGGAGCAGTGGTGAGGGGGTAGCCTAGAAAACTCAAGACAAAGAAAAACCACTTTGCCTGCTGCCTCCAAATGCAAACAACCCGCCCCTCCTTTTATGTAGGTAGATGTTGATGAATACATTTCTCCCCCATTACCCTGGCTTAAAAAAAAATCGACCCCCTCCGTATCCTAGTGCAACAAAAGTATGTGTATGGACCATCCTAATGATGAATTGCATAAAACAGTCCTTTATTCATGGTTCAAAGCCAAAGGTCATTCAACCATGGGATGCTCAGAAGCCAAAAGCAGGAAGTATAGTTCCATATGTTTAATGAGAGCCTTCCTCCACTACTCCTAGGGCAACAGCAACCAGAGAGACCTTCCTTGCATGCAGAAAAAAAAGAAAAATGTGACTCCATTATTAAGAACTTAGGCTCATCATCAATTCCTTTGACTTTGCAGGAAGAGAGCGTTTTAAAACATACATTAGAGGATACAACTGACAAGCAAAAAAAAAAAAAAAAGTCTCCTGCGCCTTTGAACTTCTTTCCAAAGGTGCCTCTGATTTAAATAGGTTTTTTTTCTGGGGTTCAAAGGAAAGGAAGGAATAGAGAGATGAAATTAAGATCTCAAAACTGCATCCTTTTATTGCTGAAAATTCATGATACAATGAAGTTCCACAAGCCCAACACTAGCACGTATACACCTGCCAGTGGCCACAGGTGCCGTTTTTCTTTGAACTGTTTCTTGCACTCCCCATCAGGTGGCCACTGGCCGTATTCATCTAAAACATCATCTTCAACACTAGATGCAGCTCCCAGAAAAGGAGCCTCCTCGAGCTATGGAATCTGTCTCCTAAAGCTGAAGGTGGTTTCCATGTCTGGGTAACACAACATGGATTATATGCAACTCTCCTTCCATTTCAGTCACCAAGCAGCAGCATTACAAACTATTTCCCACAGTCTACTACAAACGATGTCTGTGGCTTTCAGCCTGAAGCCTCCCACGATACAAAAGATGTCTTGCTTTCTCTGAACCAGATCATCAGCTGGCATAAACTGGCATTGCTTCACTGAAGTTAATGAAGCTAGTCCAATTCATGCCAGCAGAAGATCTGGCTCCCAAAAGCCTCTTTTTTCACATGCTGCCACCATCTGGGCACCATGATCAATTATATGCACATGCCAGTGCCCTACAGTAATTCAAGTTCTGTTACAACACACCGTGACCAGTATTCTCAGCAGAAGACCACCTGCAGCTATCTTACTCCAGGTCAAGTCCACTGCCACAGCTGTTTTTATATGGGAGGCTATAAGAAAAGTCACACAATATAGGCTGGGGGCTTTTTATGACTCCTACCCAGTAAAAATGCTGTATAAGTTTTACATATTACTTTACTTACAAAGCCTGAAATTCCAGATGGTGAAAGAAGAGTCAAGAAATAAATAGTGACAGGAAGTCACAGGTCTGATTTTTTCCCCCATTTGCAGGTAATGGACTCATCAGAACAGCATCCTCTCTTCCTTTAAAAGTGGAAATGGCCTAGGATGCTAGAACAAAAGCCATTTCTCAAAGCTCCAAAATCCTTGTCGCTCACTTAGGAAAAATAAGTCAAGTGTTGGCTGCATGATTCCCTCATCTCAGATCAAGGTGTTAGATTTAGAGTAGCATCACATTTCAACAACACCAAAGCCTCTGAAATAGCCTGGATTAGTGCTGTCCTTGTTTAAACACCCAGTCTAGGGCTACCAGGCAGAACGAGTGAGACCACATTAAGACCCGGGCTCTGCAGTAGTGATAAGGTGCCACAGCGATCCAGCACAGTCCAGCCAGTTATAACCAGCACTGGAATTAGTGAGCAGTGCTCAAATACAACTTCCCGTCTGCAAATGGTTTCCAGTCACCTAAGCGTTACCAAGACAACTCCAGCCACTGGAATACAAATGACTTTTGGGGTGCCACACTAAACTCCAATGCTTACCAACTCTGCATGCAAATTTAAATGACAACAATTTGAATGGCAACTGTGTAAACAGCAGCTACTATTAAAACATCACAGGAGTCAATGGTACTATAGCTAAGAAAAATGTTGCTGGGGACAGCAACAAAACAGAGCAAGGAGAAGAGGGGAGACATACATACAAAAATCAGCCCTGTAATTCATGACTGCTGGGTCCAGAGCTCTCACTCCCTAGGAAACATCGGTCATCCCCCTCCGCTCCCCGCTTCTCCGTGTCCTGGATATAAACAACAAACAAGTCCTGATTTCAGGGCAAAAGCTTTGCCCACGGGAAAGAGAGCCAGCTTTGTCTGCTGGGGCTTGCCTCAAAAAATAAGCTGGATCACAATAACACGTTTTGAGTGATTTTCTTTCTGTCAACTGCCATGAAAGCAATAGGACATAGATTTCCCGTCTCCTTTTGGCGCGGGAATTTGAACAGCTCTCAAAGCCGAGGGTATTAGATAAACTCCCCGCAGGGATGCAATGCCCTAGGGAAGGACTGGAAGAGCAAGCCTGGCAGCAGTGAGGTTAGGGGCCTGAAGTGTTCAGGAAGTTCGCAAAGAGTGTCAGCAAATACAACCCCAGGGGTTTCTGAAAAAGATATTAGGGAATCACTATTAAACTCAAAACCTCGGCGTGGAAGAAAAATGTTGTGCTGGAGTCCAATAAAAAAATACTCCTCTTTTGCCCTGGCACAATCTTTTCCTGGGGGTCTCAGACAGCTTTACAAACATTACCAAGCACCCGCAACATGCAGCGGACTGTTTGGGACAACTCCAGCTTTGCCTGCAGCCCCCGCTCCCTCCCGTGAGAAGCTAGGAGGCTCGCTCAGCACGTTTGAAAATCTGGCCCTTGAGATTTGGCAAGGTCACAAAGCAAGTCAGTGGCAGAGGTGGTAAAAAAAACCAAGAATCGTGGTTCAAAGACCCTGCAACACCTGTGAACAGCTGATTTGGGAAAGATGCATGAGTTAATACTAAAGGGACAGCTAATTTAAGGGACCATTTGACAGCCTGACATTATGACCATTCCAGATACCACCATATGGATGCTGGGATCTGCTGTGGACTAAAAAAAAAAAAAACCATTGATCACATGACAGAGAACAACTGGATACCTCTTGCTCCTGGTGTTTGGCCTCCCATTTCCCAGCTGAAAATTGTGGGTTAAAACTCCGAGGACTGTGTTTCAGTCAGTAACCTGAGTCACTGCCTTAAGTACGTGCATGTACGCAGGGGGGTTACAGTCTACACACTCACAACAAACCAGCCTTGCTCACAAAACAGACACGTGGCCAAGCAGGCATGGGTTTTGAGGTGCGCTGGTCAAACAAACAGCACTCCAAGGGGCTGCCACATTTAGACACCCTTTGATGCTCCATATACACTAAACTCAGTCCCTGATTTGAGAGAGACCGTTAAGTAGATGCTACTCCACATCTGTATGTACTGCTCTGCGGACTTCAAGGAGGACAACGTGGCTCCCAGCATGCCATGAACTCTACTCTGGAGCCACGGCCGCTCCACTCCTGAACCAGGAGGAGCTGGGAGCCGGCACAGCGCAGCCAGGCTGGAAGAGGCACTGCAGGCAGCACAGGTTTGAGTGGGACCTTGGGACTCCTCCTGCAACTCATCTGTGCTTACAAAAACTGTCCTATGCTGCCCAACCTCTTGACCACACCTCCACAAAAGGTAACAGCACACCTCCAGCTACAAGAACAGGTGGCAAAGACGCTACTAAATGGGAAAAAATTAAAAAGGGAGCTGAAAATGCCAGGGCAGGTATTAGTATCATCACTGAGATGGGAAAGAAGGTAAGGATGGAGATGGGATGTGCAATGCAGTTGACACGTCCTCTTCCCCTGGCTTATTTCCAATGGCCGAGTGGGATGTATTTCTGTTTTCCAGATCTGGTCAGATGAGGTTTGCTTTTACAGAGCCAGCGGTGATTTTCTTATACCCCATCAAAACTGGAGGATTTCAGATTCACCTGGCTGGGCAAGAACTATTCTTTTTGATAGGAATGTCACAAATTAGGTCTTGGTTTTTTAAAAAACACCCCCCAAGAACAAGTGTCCCTCTCTGCATCCCTCCCTCCCTAAATTACCATGTGAAATATTTCAAGAGGTGAAAATGAAAAAGCCGATGTTTCTCAAGCCATCACTAGAAAACCTCCATCTGCTGGTTGTCAGAGCCTGACCTGCTTCGAGAAGTGTTTGTATTGTGTGCTATCCAGTGGGTAGACTTTAATAACGCCAAGTGCCTTTAGTGCATGTGGATCCAAGGGACTGAAGAGTCCCCGGGGGGAACAGGAGAGACGAGTCCTGCCAATGGCCAGTAACTTTTTGTACTATGTAGGATTTTTGCATCGAGCTTCATAACATCCTGATCTCATTTACATTTGGCTTCAATGAAAAGCAAAAAGGGGAAGGGCCCAATTCAAAACAGAAGAACTGTTTAAAACTCTAAGCCTGATGCAGCACCAGAGGTTACAGTGCCCTTCTGTCTTGTGCAACTCAGAGAAGTGTAAATGTCCTCTCTTGAGGCCTGGTGCTGGGCTGGAGCAGCAGGGAAGCTGACCTCAATATTACCTCACCAGGACAATAGAAATGCTGAGAGCGCCACCATGAAAATACATGAACCAGAGCCAGAAAAGTAACTTGAAGCCAACGATTCCAAAATTAAAGGAACTATTCTTCACACCCATCATTAACCCTGGATGCTCATTGCCATGAGACATCCCTTAGTTCAGGAGGAACCAAACTAATCTGCATCACTAGCAATGCAAACCATGCATACAGCAGCAAGTACCGCAAAAAGCAAATATGATTTTGGAAGGTGCATGGGGCATCTCTATCTGTCGATGTGGAGAGGAAGCTTCTCCCTCGCCATCCATGGTGGGCTGGAGGTGCTCATTCATTGCTTTATCAATTATGTAGATAGCACATTTTAATTGCAACAAAACCAACAAACAGACCTGCACAACTCTCTGTATTAGGACAAGACCTACACAAAGTTCACTTGCACTGTCTGTTTAAATCATCTGGACTTGAAGCCACCATTGTGAGAAAGGTCCCTGAATGGCGAGTAAGAGGCATCTTCTCAGCTCTAATGTCCATCTTCTAAGAAACATGGTGCATTCAGGAGCTGATCATCACCTCTAGGTCTCTCCACCTGTAAGCGATTGTCAGCACACAGAAATCCTACCCCACAAGGAGCAGGTTGACCAGATATAGATCTACTGGAACCGCAGTGATTTCACTAAAAATGAAGGGCAGACTATGGCTCTGTCTGCATAGTCTCCGCAGCAGCTGTACAGAGCTATACTCGCCACTCGGGTCTGGCAGTTGTCGCTGAATCCTTGGTCCCCCATTTCCCTTAACCCCTCCATCAATTAGAGGGAATTTAGAGTTTACGATCCTGTTCAGCTTCCCACCTACTTGTGCAACAGCCTCAAACCCACAAAACCTAAATGGAAGTCTCTATGGCCCTGTGTATTTAGGGGAAAAGAGACTGCCCCTGGATAATTACCCACCATCTTCATGCAGTCCTTGAAGCACCAAAAATAGGCAAGTAAAAGCCAACACGCTTGGTATCACATTGAATGCTGGAATAAACCAAAATCATCTTTTTTGGAGTTCTTTGCATGTCCACAGGAGCCCAATGACAGTCGTCAGCAGGTTAGTCGAGCACTGTAGTGATTACCAGCTCAGGAGTAATTTGCACATGGTTTTAGACATTTGAATCTATTTTTCTCTGAGAAAGATAATCTGGTTTAATAGGAAGAGAATCACCGATCCCTCTATTAAGCACCCTGGGATCTTTCATTCTCGCCCTATGTAACGGGAACTGGATGCCACAGACAAACAGAAGACTTCTCCGTTTCATCTCTCAAATACTGTAAGTCAGTCCCTCTAGTAGTACAGTCACTATGGCATCATCAATCCTTGAAATTCATGGTTAAGGCTAAATGAAAGGACAGAGAGGTCCTACACCTAACCGTAACTCAGATGCCAACAGAAGCAGTGGCTCCTTCCCTTTCTCTGACAGGCTGGCAAGGAAGCTCTTTTTCTCGGACTCCTGTCCTTCACAAAATGAGGGGAGGAGGCTGTTGCCATTGAAAAGGCTCAAGTCAAAGAAACAGCAAATCCATTAGGGCCTACACTGAGCTGGCGGGGGGGGTGCCTGCAAGTTACTCCAGCTGCATTTACAAATGGGTTGTGTGAATACAGCTAAATTCAGCACCAAATGGCAACTGATACATATAACACATGAGCTTTCTTGCATAAAAAGACATAAAGGCAGACTGCAAACTTATTAAAACCATCACCCTGGAAAGAGAGAAAGACAGCAATAAAGGATCTTTGCGCTCCCCTGCTAAGAAATAGCTACAAGGCAGAAGAGATGCCACCTGACATAGTTTATTTCATCGCCCCTTCATTTCCAAGTGCACATTTGCACAGAAGCAGCAGACGGAAATAAAGAAACAAAAACTCCCAGGGCAAGCGTGTAGAAGTCAAAGGCTCCAAATTACTGCGTTGCTCTGGCAGCGTTGGAAATAATTTTGTACTAATGCCTTTGTCCTGCTGTATCGGGCGTTGGGAAATTCAATCCCAATCCCAATGCTGTTAAATCAGCGGGTGACACCTGAATTTTCCTTCTATACGAGCTTACTTCAATTACTTTCTTCCAAAGAAGGGCAGGAGCACAAAGAAGATTGGTTTGTATGTAGACTAGACCAAAGAACCTTGATTTCAACTGGTTTCTAGTTCCCTTCATTCCTCATGCGCCTTTCTGGTTGCTGCAGACAAAAACCAACAAGACAAAACATCCTGAAAGATTTGAAGCCCTTCACCTTTAGATTTGCAGTTCTGTTCCCGTCCGAGTCAGACACTGACCAATCCACGACCTTGGGATATGTGACTTAATGTAAAATTACTTGGCGGTTACAGTCTACATCCAAGTCCAAAACCCCACAGGCACTGGAAGGAGGGGGAGATAACTGTTATTTTCTTCAGCTGAGGACAAATATAAAAAATGCCTATATGCTTATCAGTCCTGGGACTCACTCACAAGAGAAACAGCAGTTATTTTAGATGCGATGGACAGATGCGTCTCACACGGACAGTACAAGTGGGAAATTGAGGACTTAGGCATGCAGCCCCTTGCTTGCATCCTTCAACTTGAAGAATTGGTTAAAGAGTTCCGCTTTCTCCTCTGGCGCAACCACCAGATCTGAGGCTACAGGGAAGAATAAAACTAAAACCTAATTTAAGGAGATGGAGTGCACTCCCTTCTGTGGAGCAGTGGCTGGCTGGCTAGTGGAGGTGGGAGAAACTAGTGAATTTGATCTTTCCCCACATCCAGATGCTGCTTGATGCCGTGCACAAAGCCCAGCGTCCTCTGGAGAGGCTAGATTTATAAACAGATTACTTAGCTCTCTTGTATCAGCTACATCATAACGCAATCTGCTCTGCAGAAGATAAGTCTTAGCCCTGAGCACCTGTCTTGGCCAAATGGAGACTAATCAATGGGTCTGGAAGCACTTAACATTCAGGCACTGGACTTAATGACTCCTGATGACGTTCTTTTCATGACACGTGACCCTCTGTAATAAACCAATCAAATTCAATCAATCACAGGACAAGATGTACCCGCACAGATCTGGTGTGGCTCTACTGGCTTCGGTGGTGTGCAGCTGGATTTACACTGGTGTAAACCGAGTACAGAATCTGGTCTACAGGGTTGTATCTGATGGAGAAGTGCAGTGAACAGATGTAGGTGGCAGCTGGATGCAACCTCACGAAAGCTGTTTCATGTAAAAATATCTTTCTGTTGTGTCTTTAAGAACACTGTAATACCATCAATTATGAAGGCAGACAAGGGGGTTTTCAGTGCAAGATCAGAGGTATTGCAAAGTTTCTAACTGGCAGAGTCATGAAAAGTCTGTAGGCCAACTTAGCCACACCCCAGTTAATTCTACGCAAGACTGCAGGTCTGTCCCCAGACATTTGCCATTGCCTCAAAAACTAATAATAAACCCCAGAGTTTAAGACTTCTAAAATAATTGGCACAAATTGGAAGATTTTTCTACAGTGAATAAAAATGGATGATTTAAGTAGAGGTCACTTAACATACAAGTATGCAAAGTTACAGCCTATAAAATGCTAATATTACCACCTTAAAAATATTGCCATCTTCAGAAGTATATATGGTCTTCTAACTCTCATAAATTCAGTCTTAACATGGGGTCCTTGTGACAGTTTTTACAGGCATAAAATAAAAGCAGTAATGCTCCTCCATTATTTGTCTTATTTTTGTTGTAATTTTTTACTGTGAGGTTTATTGTATTTGTATTATTATTGTATTTTATTGTATTTGCCACACTGCAATGTCTGTTCTGCATACAGAAGAATGCCTGTCTGAGTAATGTTTTAATTTCCAATGTTTTCCTTTGGCAGTACTACTTTAGAACCCAAATTATTTGTCTTTTATTAAATAATGAAACTGTTATACAAAGAATGGGAAGGAAAGAAAAACTACAAAAAATCATCAACCCTCCTTCCCTCCTCCTCCTCATCTCTGGATACAAGAAGTTCATAGATACTAGGATTAGAGGAAGTTGGCCAACTGACCAACTTTTTGAATGATGGGAGGGAAGTATTCCAAATTAAATCGAATATTGGCCTGTTCTCTAGTCCTCCCCGGAACACAAACATATACAAGGAAACATAGGCCTCAGTTTACTCTGTTTCCACTAAAGGAAGGGCAGGCAATTATTTTGGCTGGAGGGCCACTTAATGAGTTTTGGTGAGATGTCGAGGGCTGCAAGGGTAGCCCTGCCCCCTGATGCCATCTTGGGACCAGAAGCCCCACTCCTAACTCGTGACCTTTACCACCAGAAGTCTCACCCCTTACCCTGGAAGTACTCCTTGAGGGGAGGGGTGGTTTTCCATCTTGAAACTGGAAACCCCCCCCAACAAATCATACAAAGCATCTGCTATAACTTATTTTAATTTTATTTAATTTTTTTTAATTCTGATTTATGTGTGTTGCAAAGTGTATATAGAGATGATTGCATAATAGATCAAAATACAGTCTTACTCTTGTACATTGTGTTTGGGGGTAAGAGGGTATATGTAGGGGATGTGTGGTTGGGGTGGGGGCCCTGGGACAGTGTGGGTGTGTCTAGGGGTATGGTGGGGGTGGTGTGTGGGAGACTGTGGGTGTTGTAGTCCCTGAAGCTGCACGTGGTGGCAATGTGCAGGTCCAGCCCCACCTGGCCCCATAGCTTGCAGCTCCTGCAATGTGTGGGTCCAGCCAGCCTGGCCCCATAGCGCACGGCTCTGCATGCTTCTATTCCCTTCCCCTCAGTAGGAGTCCCTGGCTCTAGGACCCTTACTGCATTCCTAGGTTTGTAGACAGGGAAGCTGGTGACAGCCTTGGGGTGCCCAGGCAGAAACTTGTGCCAGGCAGCAGCTTCTGGTCTCCAGCACCCCCCAGCTCAGGACTGGGGCGCCAGGCTGGGGGACTGGCTGCTTTGCAACCACAGCTGCACCTCCTGCATGGAAGTGCCAGGCTCACAGAGGTGCCCCACGAGCTGGGTGGCATTGCCTGGCAGGCTGCATTTGGCCTGCGGGCCATATTTTGCCCACCCCTGAACTACAGGAACTTGTGGTCCCAGCCTTGGAAGAGGAAGCCCAATACAAGGCAGAATGCGTACACAGGAAACTGTGGCACAAGCTACCCATCACCTTTACTCCAAAGAGAAGCTTGCAGCCATCTCCCAAATGGGCTAAAAGAGATAGAGTCAAGCCAACTAGCATCTCTGAAAACCCTCCCATCTCCCTTCGTACGGTATGCACATTGCTCCTGCTGGTTATAAAAGCTATTCTGGGCTGGGATGAATCCTTCTCAGCTACATCCCAGCTGCTTCAGAGTGAATTCAACCCTCCAAACCTACACATACAGGCCCTCAAAAACCCATCTGCAGTATCTCTCAGGAGTGCCAACCAAGACAAGTGGTCCAAAGCACTGGAGAAAACTTAAGGTAAGAGAATTCCTGCCCTGAAGAGTTTCCAACCTATTTTATGGCAACATAATCAATCACGAAAGTCACGTTTTAATGCTGCGTGATGTTCTCAGAACCCAAGATGACTATATATCACGTTGCCATTTTCCAAGTGTCTCCGTCTTTGATTTTACAGATGTAAAAGGTCAACACTTTAATATTTTTTAAACTACCATTGCTCACATGTTATTAAAGCTTTCAAGGCCTCTTGCTGCAAACCCTCTCATGGGGCTGGACAGCAACAACATGCCTAGAAATGATGGTTCCGGCTGTACAAATCAAGAAGAACACTGATGTCTAGAGACAGGGGTGCTAGAGAAGGAGGTGTTTAAAGCTCCTAAGCTAGCTTTTAAAAAGCCCTTTAATTGGGTCTGCATATGTTATACCAGACAAGCATCTCTCTGCATAGAAACAGTGCACCCAACATTTATTCAGGGGTTGGATTAGATGACCCTTGAGGTCTCTTCCAACACTATCATACCATGGCAGTGTGACGCTGGAGTGCAGCTGTATCTTGTGCCATTCGTTACATCTGATATGTTAAACACTGCGAGGGTCAGAACCAGGAAGGCTGCAAGGGAAACACCCAAATGCTAGGGAGAATTTGATATGCTTAAATTTCCAGAAAGCAGGTTAACATAACCGGCGTGATGGCCCTAGCTACCTATCAGCAGTTATTGAAGAAAGTACTTAGCTCTTTGGATGTTATAAACAGCATGGCTCTATCCGCCAGGCCAATCCCCGTCAGGTATTAAGAGACTCAGACATCTCGCTAATATGATTACATGTCCCTCTTCTAGGCCATACAGCTCACCTACCAGCCAGTAAGCACTAGTACGACTGCTACACATCATAGCTAAGCTCCCTTTCTTCCTTCCAGAGCTGATACCTCTCTGACATCCTTACCCAAATTTATTTTGGAAGCTCCAGCCCTGCCTACCCAATAGCCACTGGTTGTGCGAGACATGCAGGAAGAGCCCGACTGTTCAGGGCCTCTGGCCCCTAGGAAGACAACCAGCATATTCAGCTTGGTGCTGTGTTGCCTTTATGAATCGCTACACTGTATTCTCAAAGCCCAGTCAAGGGGCTGAACGAATGCTGGCCGTGGCTGAGCGATCGATTGGGCGTGTTCCTGTCCTTATAACCTCTCATAAAAGCTTAGTCCGAGGCTTTATTAGCCATTCTTCCCAATCAGTCAGAGGAAGCACGTGACGGTTCAGTGCTAACGAACACAAACAACTCTCTGCAGATTTAAACCTGCCTCTTGATCTGGACAGATGCCTGGGTGAGGAAATAGCAAGGCTCTCATGTCTAGCCCCCACTACCGAATACTTACAATGGAGGGATTGGTCCTGGCAGATGTACAAAGGCTGAAATAGGATTGTAAATCCGGGCATGTCTCCAGCTAACATGCACCTGCAGACACAATCCATGGTCTCATTGTTCTGCAGTTATGCCACAGGTATACCCACGTTCCTCTTCGCTCTGGCCAGTA
Organism: Gavialis gangeticus; assembly: GCF_001723915.1. Lineage (NCBI taxonomy): Eukaryota > Metazoa > Chordata > Crocodylia > Gavialidae > Gavialis > Gavialis gangeticus. The sequence goes on along the minus strand of NW_017728993.1, from coordinate 16,164,138 downwards.
TTTGGTTTTACAGAAATGTCTCCACTAGAACTTGTAGTTTTTTAATGAAACTGAATTGTGAGGGAAGGGTCAGGATCCCTGGGGCTCGACCCTGGGTCATCAAGACTCATGGGCAGTGGCCTGGGAGCAGCTGGCTGGGTACTGGACCCAACCCAGATCAGCCTGGGCCCTCCCATGAGGTTCCCAATGCGGATCAGTGGCCCAGGGAAGCCAATGGGAGCCTCGAGGCCCTAATGAAAGGGCCATAAGACCTGGTACTGTCACCCTCAGCTTGGCTTCTGGACTTGCTGTATTGTAGGCCCCTGGTTTCTGAGCCCTGAACCCCACTCCCCATCTGGGTCATACCTGCAACAAGCAGTTTCCTTCATCACTCTACACGGAAAAGCTCCTACCCCTGGTCATACTGGTGAAGATAACCAAGAAGATCACACTGTGCTTGGTCTTGAGAAAAACTAGTGTCATAGGACCTATCATCTTAAGGGGCTGCATCTCTGCATATACTGCTGAGGTCCTGACTCCCCTTTCAGAAACATGTAAAGCAAGAGTAATGCTGCTGAATGCAGTGGATTTTGAAGGTAAGACTCGTTTGCGAGGAAAGTCCAGCTTAGGAGCGATGGTGGACTGTGTTGTAAAAGTTCTGGGACAGTGTTTGAACCAGCTGCATTTTGGCCAGCCTTCTTCATCACGGGACTGAGGGGGATTCCACACCTAAATAGTTAAACAAAAATTTCCTAATAACAGTAAGGAAGGAGTAAGGGCTGGCTGGGTTTTTCCCATCTTTCATCTCATGGGCTCAGCAGCTACCACTCAGTTGACTGTTCTTCCCACTCGCTGTTGCCTTAAATATTCCGCCACTGTCACCCTTTCACCTTGCTCCTTACAGACACTTCCTCTTTATTGCCTATTTCAATAATGCATTTCGGTCATGAAGAGCCCATAAACAACGAACACTTCTCCAGATCAACACAGCAGGTTCGCAACCCGATTCAGAACACAGCAAGCACTTTTGTCATAAGGTGGCATCTGCACGATATTTTAGACCCCAATCTCATGTTTCTAATTTTGTGGGAATTTTGTTAGTATTACACCTAGTAGTATTCCAGGTAGATCTCCTCCCCTTACGATTCAGAAGATGGATTTTTGGGAACAGAAAACAGCTAATGCACAAAATAACTGACTGTATAAATGTTACATATCTCAGCAGTGCACACAAGCATCACCCCAGTGTTGGGGATCTGACAGTTGCTGCACTGCCCCAGAGCACTATTCCTTAGGGCACAGCTGGATTCGCTCCAAAAGTTTTCTAAACTCCAACTGAACTATTTCTTATGGCTCCTCCAGACCCCATAATATCCTCTTCCACAGAAACAATCAATACCAAGCCAAAAAAGGCAAACAATTTAAAGTTTCCCTCTCCTTTTTGCAAGGTATCCATTGAAGCGCGGGTGAGATGCTCTTCTCTAACAGACAAGGCAATTCCTGGATAGAAGACAGCGGCGCGCATGGCAATGGAAGTCGTGCTGCTAGCAATGGGTATATTTAGCATCAGTAAGTGCTAGTTAGAAATTAATGTTCTACTAATTGTTAAAGTTAATTATAATTCTGGTGCATCTAGAAAATATCATGTTTACATGTCTGAACACTACTCATATGGAATTATAATAGATAATATCATGTAATATCCAGCCACGTTTACTTTCTCCCACCAGAGGAAGACGAGAGCACAGGATCTGGCTTCAGTGCAGTCACACCTCAGTTACTGCCAATGGGCTCGAGTAAGACGGGACTACTCGCACTAAATTAGAGCTGTCAGGATCAGGCCCTGAGATTATCATTACCTAAGAAAGAGCAGGACACCCCTGGCCTGCTGCGCTGTATTTGCGCAGATCACAGAGATTTCTATGACAGTTTACACAGAGACATGCTGCTGGGTTAAAAATGTGGCATGGCATATTCCACCAAAAACAGAAAGAGAAAACAAAGCAACTACTGGGGAAAGCTTGGCAAAACTGGTTTTCGGTCACAAGGCGAATTGCACAGGCAGAGCCAACATACACAAAACTGCTATATTTTATTATCTTCCCTCAAATGGTTAAGGTTGCATGTGCAAAATGGTCCAGCACCTCAGCACATGGACAACAATAACCAAATTTCATCTTAGTGAAACTCCACTGACTTCAGTGAATTTGGATTCCAGCGGTTTCAATTTTGGCTTGTTGGAGGTAGGGAAAGGGAGGGTCTCGTGATCAGAGGACAAAGAAAGACCCAGGAACTCGTGGTGTCTAACCTGGCTCTGACCCCAACACCCTGAGCGGGTCACCTGCCCTCTCCACCTTGCTTTCCTACCAGTGCTGATTTTCACATTGCAGCGCTGCTGGGGAGATCCATTAGTGAAGTCTGTACAGCTCTTTGAAGATCAAAAGTGCTCAGCCGTACTGCTAGCACCACCTCGGCATCTAGAAACAAACAGGATCTAAGCGGCTGATTTGTGCTCAGGAAACTTGTGCGACTGATTCTCTCTGAAGAAAGTGTTTATCCAGGGAAAGGTTTTACTTTATATTAAACCCCCTCAACTACAGTGCAACGTCACACAGAAATGAGAGGAAGGCCAGCACAGCAAGAGGGGTACAATGTTGCCAGGGAAAGGAAACCAGCACTCTCTCACAAGCACGTTTTATGTTCAAGGAAAAAAGTGTTGCAGCATATGGTCAGCAAGGCCTTACTTGGCACTCGAACAAACCCTGGAGTTTCTAAGCTTCCAGATGACCTTGATTTCAGAGAACTCTGCTTTCCCAAGTTCCAGGGAAGGTTAATTCTTCCTCACTTTGTTCTGAAGGCATTTTCCCTTCTTTTCACCTGGTCAGCTCCCTCCAACAATTTGGGCCCAACTCTCTTCCCACTGATGTCAATGGGAGATGTTTTTATTGATTTCAGGGGAAGAAGGATCTGGTCCTTACCCTTGAAGTGGGTTCTCTTGTTTGTGTATGAAAGCTCTTCTATTATGTGTAGCCATGAATTGATAATCGGCACTTAGCAGAATGCAACCGCCTGTAATTGCCATTAAGTCCTCTTGACTTTGAGGGTCAAAGCTCTTGAAGCAGAAGCAGGGGTGAGGGAGCCACAGCAAGCAGGATCTGAGCTCTGGATCTTACTGCAGCTTCTACATGCTGCTCCACTCCTCCTGCACCAGCAGCCAAGTCTGCTGCTTCTCTTGTGTTTCACATTGTAGTTTTTTGTTCTTCATGTAATTTTTGCTGCAGCACCTGGCAGGGGTGAGGCGAGGACCATGCTGGAAACAACACAGCATTTCTGGACTTGCATTCAGTCTGCCCAAAGCCCTCCCTGCATTTTTCTACTTCTCAGCAGAGCTGCTACTGTTAAGACAAGTGACAAGGGCATTCACCGGTTATGTGGCTGTCACTTGCTGTTCAGCCTTTGACTTATCTGGCATGCTGGACAGGGTGCTCCAGCATTTGCAGGGCACTTATGCTAGTGCTGCGAAGAAACATGTTGTCATATTTTTGGACAAATCCCTGTTGCTAAGAGGTCTCAAAAATATTTCAGGCCCTATCTACAGCTGATGTAAACCAGGGCAGCTTCATGGAAAACTCCATGGAGTTGCCAACCTGCATCTGCTGAGGATCTGGCCCTTTAATGTTTAGCCCTAAGAGCAGAATTTTAAAATATATGCTTTTGCAGTATTTAATTATTGTTTAAAATGTTCATGCCAAAAGCTCTACAATTGCATCTACAATAGCAGTACAATTACCACCTTAAAGCATTAAATACTATACGAGCATAACTCAGCTGACCTATCAGCATGAAACCATTATATAGGCATATATAGATTAAAAATTAACCATTCTGTAACATTCAGAGTATGTATTTTAAAGTGGTAGAGTGCGCACAAAACTAAGCTTTAAAAATCCTTTGTTCCTAAGAGCTTGGATTATAACAGAATTTCAAAACTCTTATTAAGTTCATTACTACTGCTATTTGCCTGCTACCTGCATTTCACTCCTCTTGAACAATGCAATCATGCTGCTCCATTTCATCCTTGCTCAGTTTACTTTGCCGGGTCCCCCACTTATCTGGGTTTTACATGGTGCTTGTTACCATAGCAGCTGACCTAAGCATACCGATCCTGTTCTTGGCACCAGAAGACTGTCTGCAGTTATTTAGAGCGAAGTAAAATAAAAATAAATCCTGTTTTATTGCCATTAGAAAAAGAAAAATGAGTGGAAACACTCCTGTCCATCCCAGTCCAAAGTCTCACGTCTCCTCGTTGCCCCACCATAGCAGAACGCTGCAGTTCTCCTGTGCTGGGCTGGGCAAGGAGGCCCAAGCTGGTACAAGGGCACTACTCCAGCTGTACACCTGATATGATCAAACAAAAGCATCAGGGTACCTGGGGCTCCAGAAGTTGTCAGATGTGCTCTGAATCCCACAGAAGTATAAGGAGTATACAAGTCATTGCTCTGCTCGCAGCTCTGGAGGTAGCAGGAAAAGAGTTCTTACCTCCCCCTCCCCGTAGAGTTCACCAAACCTTGGTGTTATTCAGGCTGGGATCTGAAAGCAGTATTTAGGTTAATATTTGCCATAAGGCACACAACACCCCCAGGCTCCTCTCCCCACTCCCCAAAATAGACATAAATGGACTTAAAGTAATAATTGGTGCCCCTATAAAGACAACAGGACCTGCTGAAGCACTGGCTACATATTTTCTCTTCATTTACCTATCCCACCTTCCTATTGAGCTCAGAAAAGATGAGCTAACGAGGAAAGAGGAGTGGTGCTGAGAGGGGAGTCTGCAGATAGCTTTACAGAGATGCAACCAGCCAAATTCAGCGAGCCCGAGTGCACATAACTCCACTCAAGTCAATGGAACTGTAGCTCATCCTCCAGCTCTGTGTTTGGCCACACGTAATGAAAACCTATCAAGGGCAGAGCCCCAATGCGAGGAAAATATATTCTCTTAATAACATGGTCCTCCCTCATTTATAATTCATTTCAAAGCCCTTCCTAACATAGGCTTCATGCGCTTTAAGTTTCTGGAAATTATGCTGCTATCAGTTTAATTCGTTAAATGGCTGCAGCCCTTTGCACTTTTTGCTTACACAGTGAGTTTATTCTGCGGTTTTACTTGTAACAGGTCTTTGTGTAAGGTGCCATGCTAACTTGTAACAGACTACTGAAAAGGGGAAAAAAATGCATTAACTAAATGGTATTTAAAGTGGGTTTCTTTAACAAACATCAAAGCAGGATGCACTTCCATTTCCTTTCAGCGTGTTTTGATTGATGATGTGCCATAAGGATGCTGTGGAGGAAAAAACCCCTAAAATTTCACAAATATGGTGCCACACACTCAAAGGTCTCATACGAGACAAGTGCATCGAGAGGCACAGGAGAGGATCACGAGGATCATCGAAAACCAAGTGTGCACATGCTGCCTTCGACCAAGAGATGCCATGGTGAGTTTCAAACGCAACAAATCTTTGGCCTTTAATAAAGACCTTGGTGTTTTCTTTCTTGCTGCCCCCAGGCATGGGAAAAATTCCCCAGCAAAACAGACAAAGTCCCCATTTCAAAGCCCTCCATAAAACTTACCTTTGTCATGAAGCCCACAAACTATTCCCATCTGGCAATGGTTTGACCAGTGACAAGAGGAGAATTCTGCTTTTTCACTGAACTGTTTCCTTGTTACTTCATTTCCCCCCTCCCCAACCCGCCCATTTGTCTGCCGCGTCCATCTGTTGTGTCCTGTCTGACACTAAGATTATTAACTCTCTGGGACAGCCTGTTACTTGTCTGTACAGCGCCAGCGTGATGGAGGGCCCTGAGACTTGGCTGGGGTTCCTGGTTCTACCTCCACACAACAGAGCAAAACAAATAATTAATATTAACGCATGTCAACTGTACTTCCAGATCACTTAAACATCCTCCTTTCTTGGCCTAAAATATCTTCTAGGCCACTAAGCTGTGTGTGCATGTTCCTAAATGTGCATATGAAAAAAAATTCTGGTTTTAAGCATCTTTGATAACTGGCCCTTCTCTCCATTTTTCTGGATAGCACTGAGACGAAAGATCAGGCAGCATGCATCTAGAGCACATGTACTGATATATTTTACTTTACTTGAATCTATCAAAAAAACTCAACTCCCCCCTTCTCCAGCTGTTTGTGTCTTCCTGCTCCCTAGTAAACCCCAAGAGGACAAGGGAGCCTATTCTAGCAGTAATGCAGTTCCTAATTGAAATTACATTATCTGGAACCCCTAAGGACTAGCAAATGTCCAGCCCGTCTGCCTTGCAGACTCCACATCCAGAGTTGGATTTAGAGGCTGCAGCAAGTGAGAAGGGGAAGAGATCTCTGGCCACACAACTCCAACGGAGCTCTTTTTTCCAATGAACGAGGGGACACAGTTGGAAGCCAGAAGCACGGAGGCACCGAGCAAGCCCCTGGTACATTCTCCTACATTTCACCTGGGTGTTGTCGTTCCTTGTAGGTGGAAGGAGAACAAACCCTTGCTTCCGAGGGCATCATCTGCTAGAAATCCCACAAAGGACGCTGCAAAAAGCTTGCTGTCCCTTCCTCTGTATTTTCTGCACAGGCCCCTTTGAGCCAAGAGCTCTTCACAGCCTGCCTAGCTTGTAAGCCCCAAGAGGTTGAAATGGCCATGACCGTCTACTTGTCTCTGAAGTACAATATACATCCATAATAACAATCCTGGTACGAGTCTCCTCTGCTGCCCTTCACAGAATCAATGAGTCGGAAGGGACCTAGGCAGATCATCTAGTTGACCCCCTGCCATGGGCAGGAAGGAGCACTGGGGGTGGGCAGGATCATAAGACCCCAGCCAGGTGCCTGTCCAGTCTCCTCTTGAAGATCCCCAGGGAAGGTGAGAGCACCACCTCTCTGGGAAGCCTATTCCAGGCTCTGGCCACTCTTACAGTGAAGTAGTTCTTCCTAATATCTAACCTAAACCTATCCTCCCTCCGCTTGTGGCCATTGTTCCTGGTGACGCCAAGGGGGGCCTGGTGAACAGACTTTCCCCAAGTCCCTGCTGGTAGCCCCTGATACAGTTGTAGGCAGCCACAAGATCCCCATTCAGGTCCCTCAGCCTCTTTTCATAGGGCTGGCCACGGAGGCCCCCAACCATGCGAGTGGCCCTCCTCTGGACCCTCTCCATGTTGTCCACATCCCTCTTGAAGTGCGGTGCCCAGAACTGGACACAGGACTCCAGCTGCTGCCTGACAGTGCTGCAGCAGTCACTTCAGTGCCGCAGCAGAATGGGCCAGATGCTTCGTAGTCCACAGCAAAACCGATTGAATAGTTTAGGCAGGAACCACTGGGAATCATCCACCATCTTCACAGGGAGAGTTTTAGAGATCTGGCATTGAATTCAGTGGGATCTCAGCAAGAAACAGATGCTAACACAGCTTGTGACCAGTGACAGTCATGATTTAAAACACAAGCCAACATCAGGCATCCTACGAAGGCTTGCTTTCCAAAAGGTGGACTGCTTTAGGGTGGTCCATACAGAAGCAGCCAAAGTCATGAGTTACAGGTAAAAAAATCTCATTCAAAAAATCTACAGTGACAAAGTGCTCAGGCCCTTCCCCCTACACACTGCCTATAAAACAAAATAAATAAGTCAAAACCCCAAAATAAATGAGTAAAAACCTCCAATGCATGGTTCCGCTCTCAAGACCTTACATACATCTGCTACTGGCCAAAGTTAATGTAGCAAAGTCTGTCAAGTCACTAATAGATTTCTGAAATGAACTGTGTTAAAACAGCTTCATTTTCTGACACAGTCAATTTTCTCCTTTTTTCCTTCCCTGCTAAACTCTTGCCTTCTTTCCTCTAACCCCACCTGCTATGTGCGGATGACACAGGGCCTGACAGTCTAAAAGGATGTAACGAAATCAAACAGAATGAGGGCAGAAACATCTAAAGACTTTAGTGTTGCTGCCTGACACCAGACCCAGGCCATCGTACCAGAGGTGTTTTCCCCCTTGCTGTCTTTCGGCATAAATGTGCAAGCACTGTGCTCTGTGCAGCCAATCATGTAGGATGGCCTAGGATGTAACGGGTTTTAATGACCGGCTTTCACTGGGATTTTGATTACTTTTGGGTTTGTTTACCGTACTTGGTTTGCCCACAGCTGGGATCCTTTTGTAATAACACACTATCTTTTCCTCTGATAAAAAGAAGAGTTTCTCGAGCACAGCAGCTGTTCTAGATTCGCTGTACACCATGTGTCCCAGTTAGTACTAACTGTGTTGTCTGACTTCCCAGCCAAGGTCAAATTTTGTCTTTGGATACATGTATGGGGCAGCCATTCAAGAGCATCCAAGAGCAGAGTTTAACCTTGCGTTCAAATGCATCCTTCCCCCTGAAGGATTTTCTGGACTCCTTAACACAGGTGCATTTGGCATGGACTTTGTCCGATTCCAGAACTCACACGGGTGGGATTCAGAGGATGCATACAAGGCCCAGACATCTCAGCTGTTCGGAGGGGATTAAATAATTTCCGGAAGTAGCCCAAGCTCAGGAGTCTTCTCTCCTTTTAGACCAAACCAAAAAAGATTATAAATAACTTGTTTCCTCACCTGGTGTTTCCTCACCTGGAAAGCCACACAACACTCAAGCCTCTCCTTTATATATCACATCCTTCTATTGCTGAATTTGGGAAAGGGAAGCAACAAAGTGTGCTCCTTTTCTTCTCTACTACTGGTGTATATTTGATGAGACACACATCTCACCTCAGCAGATATTTTTCACTGATGGCTGTATCCCTATCAATGGCAAAATTTCCACTGACAAAGATGGGACCAAGAGTCAGTCCTTAATGCAGAAGTGCAATTGCCGATAGGCCAAATGCTCTTCTCCTTACACTGGCCATACTCTGTGGAAGCCAAGTGGTCTGCACTATTACAGCTGAGAACACAACACGATCAAGATTAGTTTGTGCCCAATACCTTGGAGAAAACAGGCCCCAAATCCTCAGAAACAATTTATTCATCTGAAAACAACCCTGCCAAGGTCACCAAGCATGAGCAGGGGAAGGCGGTCAGGGAAGTTGTCCAAACACTAGTGTCTGGTGAACAGGCAGGTTAAAATCATTTTGTTTGCTTGACAGTCTCACTTGGTGGTTTTAAAATACAATGTGCAAAGCGGGGGAACCACCTAGGAATTTCCCTTTGGGAGTCAGTTCCTTTTTCTTTTTTTCAGCATAGTCCACAGCAATTTCTCCCTCCTCGCAGTGTCTCGGACTTCCATATCAGCTTAGCCTTTGAAGCCCTGTGCCCGTGTCTAAGGGAAGAACTACTGTACAAATACAATTTGGGCTTTCAGTTTCTTTAACATAAACCTGGGGGTATCCACTGAAGTCTGAACCAGTTTCCACATCTGATGTCACTGAACTTAGAAACCCGAAGTAGGGTTTAGCCTATAGGCTCAGCACCCTTGTTAGACTGCATGTTCATTTAGGTTTCGTGGCACTCCAGACAGAGGATCGGGCTGCTCTATGGGTTCCCAGAAGGGAACTAGGGTGAGGAATTCCTCTTTGCTCCTCCTCGAACAGCAGCCAGGAAGAGCTGTCGCCCTCAGTTCCCACAGAAGAAGCGTCTGCATGGAGGAGTATTACTACATCCTGATGCAAGGGTCGGGGTGCAGGCCTGGGGCTCCAGGATTAATTCTTTCCCAGAGCAAGGCCAAACCTAAATGCATGACTCAGCCTCAAGCAGGGTGCAGGCAAGATTAAAAGTGATTCAGGATGATAGCACCAGTGGGAAGAAATAGAAAAGAGCTATTAGCTCATGGAGTCCCCTGATAGAAGATGCGTCAGGCATTTGATCTAAAGCCAAAAAGCCAAGTAGTGATAGACCATAATTGCTCAGTAGCCAATGCAACGAGAGCAGGTCTGACTTGACAGCTCACTATACGATTCCCCAGACTGATTTCTTTGCTAAACTTCATTGCACCTTAAACTAAACAAATAAATAAAGATGCTGCTATAGAAAAGTTTTAAAAATGCAACGTGGCATTTGGGGCTAAGCTTTCATAATCTATTTCACTAACCTGGTATTTAGCCTATTGGAGTTTATTTGGACAGTAAAATAAAGGGGGGAGCATTTTTGGGGCTGCTTACTTTCTCCCCTTGGAGAGGTATGTTTTCTTCTTGTAGAAAATGCCTGCTTGTGAGAGAGAGGGAATTTGTCACAAGCATTTATGATGCCAGAAAAATGCATTTTTGCCCGACTCTAGAAGACAGAGCAAGTAAGACAAAAGGAAAGCAAAAGGAAGTCTCATAAGTCCAAAAAAGAGGAGAAATTATTTAGTTGTTTAATTAATACCAAGCATCATGCTTCAGCTTTGTTATTTCCCAAGGGCCTTGACATTTTGAAGGCTGCAAAAAACACAGAGAAAATACAATATCAGCTCTTGAAAAAGAACTGTTTCTAAATGTAAAAACTCATTCTGAAAATGCAGGAAGTATTTCTACATAACCACTGAAACAGTTTAAGCTTAGCTAGAGAACAGCTGATTTTTAAAAGTCCTATTGTGAATACTTGATTTTTTTTTTATTTGCCAGACAGTGCTGGCCTGAGCTCCAAAACCTGAGATGGCCTCTCTCAATTCAGTGCAGAGATGCATGAGGAGCTATAGTGCAGGGCAGGTCACTACCTTGTTCTGTAGGGACCACATCCAGGGTAAGCAACAGGGGCCAACATTGTCAAGATTAACCAAGTAACTTTGAAGCTTAAGTCCCAGCAGTTTTCAATGAGACTTCGGCTCACAAATCAGAGGTGCTTTTGAAAATGTCACCCCACGTCTTAACGCTGCAGATGGAGACGTCTGCTGAGACTACAAACTACAAATCTCATTTCGAAATTTTCATTTGAAAAGTGCCACCAACCACCCTTATCATCCATAACTGTCGATTTTGTCTAAATCTGAGCAACAGTCGAGGTAAAAAGCTTCAGATCTTCCTGACAAGCCCTAGAGACGGCCAATCTTTTTAGATGTTCCTTTACTATGACATGACTTACTACACAGAGGAAATGGATGCCTGCCATCAAACCTTCTCACCTGACAAGAGCGAGATGAAGAAGAAGAACATATATAGGACACAATGCAACTAGTGGATATTGCAGTCCTCTCGCCTCTGCTGCGGGTCCAGTGTACAACTAACATTACTGAACCAATTCACTAATTGATATTATTGGTCTTCCATAATCAAAGCTTTACAGTCAGAGGAGTTTCCGTGGGCCACAGTTGAGACTGCTCTTAGATGATGAACCCGAGCTGAAAGATAGCTTGGGACAGCTTCCTCTACATCAGAGGTTCCCAACTTTTTCTTATGGCATACCCTCTTCCAGATTTGCCAACTGCCTGCATACCCCTACCACGTATGTTTTATATTTTAACCCCTTAAATACCAATTATGATAAATGAAACTTAAATCTGCCACTTCACAATTTTTCCCTGTCCTCTTCACGCCACAATTTAGTCATAAGAAAGTTAAGAGAAGGCTGTGGCAAAGAACAAAAACATCAGGATGACCTTTCATGCTGCTGCTAAAGCCTCACTGAGTTAACGACCATTAGCAATGACTCTCATGGCAGGCTCCCCCACAGCACTCTTTTCACCAGAGGTGGTCTTTTGTGTAATACAGGTTGGCTCAGGAGCAGAACAAGTGAAGTTAGCCTAAGCATGGGAAGGTACTGAACTTCTAATGGCCCCTGTCCCAAATTACTCAAAGTTTAGGAAGAAATTGCTCTCTCCCCTGTTATTACATCTGCTTGGACACACAACACACATTGCTATGGTTCTCAAAGAAACCACCTTTTCCAGGGGTATTCCCTCTCGGGAGAGGAAGTGCCACTCAAGACTCTTTCAAGCAGGACACCTATTTACAGGTTCCCTTGCACAGATGCTCTGCAGTGATCATTCAGATCTAGATATCAAGAATTAGTTTCAAGGTCATTTCTTAGTGGTATTGCTCTGTATGGTATTTTTGCTTCTATTTGCAAGAGAAGCATTCAGCTGTAAGGACCAGACAGAATGTCACTTCTCTGATTTTCTTTCATGTTTTCAGAAGATAAACAACTTCACACCTTTCCGGATGCCAGTTGGCTTCAATTAATGACTGTTACAGTTTTTGAATATGCCAGTTCCAGTTTATAGAAACTTCTCTGCTCAGCCTTGGCATAAAAATGTCCAACTAGAATTTGCTTTGTCCTCACTAGCTGAACAGTTTTGTGTCTCTGTACTTGTCTGATTTATGGTGCACCAAACACCATTTCATGAATTTGTGTGGAACGATCAATCAGTTCTAATGATCAAGAAGGGCACCTGCCCAAATGGGCCCTTATGATTACACTGGATGAACCAGACCCTCAGCTGCCGAAACTGGAAGGGAAAAAAAATCAAAATCAATGGAGCCCTGTCAGCAGGCACCAGCTGAGAACTGTGCTCTTTAGCTGCATAAATAGAAAACGCATACATCAAACACAGTTCTCATGCTGCGTAAGGCCATATAGGATAAACAGTAAAGATTTATGGTTGTAACTAGCCTGCACTAATTTTGCTAGTGAGCTGAATGGGTCAATCCTGGTTGCACTTTTAAATAAGCCCCTCTTGAAAATCACACAAGACATAAAAATTCAGGTGAACAACCAACAGTTGTCATATTAATCAAAGAGAAAAATATATGAAGTAAAAATACACCCACGCCAATTTGGAAAGCATCAGCAAGACCCATCTCATAACATACGCTTAGCTGACTTGCTATTGACAGAAAATGCCAACCAGAATTTAAACACAGGTTGGGCCAAACTCAGCCCTGCCATGAAAGGACAAAGCCTGCAGACAGCTGACTCCAGCCTATATTGTGCAGTGATCCATGGCCCATCATGCCACTTGGGAAGTTTGGATGTTTTGTGAAAGTAATTTATTTGATCATATCTCCATTCTGCATGAACAATCAGATGTGAATCCTTTTCGCCTATTAAGAATTGCAGCTTTTCCCAGTGTGGCCTTCCTGCTATCTGTCTAGATTCAAAATGTAACAGTTCCCACCAGGGGTTGCCAGCGAAGAGTGAAACTGGAAGTTTCAGCAACAAAAACATTTCTTACTGGGGTCTTTCCACTGATTTTCCTGGGACCTGTGTCAGCCCATGACCTGGTAAGTTCTTTTCTTCTATATGAACTGGCCCCTAGAGAAGGAAAGGCTGTATTATTCCCTGCATCACATGCAGTGCTCAGCACCATAGCTTAGCTCCACTGGAAATATAACTTCCCTTAAGCTTTACAAAGAACTTTTTAATTTTATTTATGCTGTCAACATACAAATTTCCCTCTGGGTAATTCACAGGTAAGCAAAAACACTGCTAAAATATTGCATAGAATGCTTTTCATTGTTGGGGTTTTTTTTAATGATTATTGCTATTTAAACAGAATATCCTCATTCTTCAGACAATGTTTATATTTTAGGAAGATAAGAGCAATGTACAAACCCAAGCTAGTTAAAAAAAATGTACTGGTTATTAATATTAACCATCTTTCCAAGCAGCAACTCAGAGATTTCCAGATGCTATTTTTCCATGCAGTACTTGCACTGTGGAAAGCAAGTGCCATACAATCCCTGTTGCTTTTGCATTAGTTAGTAGGATGGGATGAAGTGAGGTTGCCATAAGCAACAGCAAGTAATTAAAAATACGTTCATCTGGATGTGTAAAACTACTGTAAAAGACTGAGCAGAATGGTCTGTATTTTGACTTTGCCTGGCTGCTAACAAGTCTTCATAAATTAAAGCAGTCTAAATTGAAAGCTAAATAAAGCTCCTTTTCTCCATTCCTGGCCACCCCGAAGAGGTCAGTCCTTCCAACATTATTGCTGAGCAAGGCTTTTTGGTCCATAGAATTTATGAGCATGGTTCAGAAGGAACAGGCAATTGGGAATCAGAGATACAAAAAAAATCAACCCGTACTCGGACCAAAGCACGTTACACCTGCTGCAAGTAACAGCTTTTAAATCAGAATCTAACCTATAGCAGCAAATAGAATTTAGGCAATTAACCCCTGGATGAACTCACTTGGAGGCCTGAGTGACATATGCTGCTTTCCTGGTTTATGTGGTCCCTGTTACTTCATATTACTGTATCTTTGATGGTAATCTTAGGGAGGCACAGATGTTGTTTCTACAAGTCACGAGAAACTAAAGTGTATCTATCGGTTGTGGTATCCTCCATACCGCCTTATCAATACCTAGTGAAGTTCTAGTCCCTACCACCGAGTACAAGGAAAACTGTATATTTATATCAAAAGCTAACATGTATACAATACATCTGCCCATGTCTGCTGATGGATCTACGCTGGCTTCACAGCAACATCGTCTGAATACACAGAACAAGCCCTGTTTACATGTTTGTTCAGATTGCTATGATTAACTTGACCAGGTTCGGTAACAAAGCAGTGTTATCTTCTGCCCTCAATCAACACAGCCCAATATAATTACTGTCTCAGGAGAGGGTCATGGGAAGCATTACGGCTGACCTTCTCAGACACTCATGTATAATAGTGTCACAGTATTTAATTAGGACTGATTTGAACTGAAATTATTTGCTAGGGAGCAATCACATTAACTCTGAAGGAACCTGAGACACAGAGCCGGAGCAACTTGGAGAAATATTTCAAAACAAGCCCCTCCCCCCCCCCCC
>NW_017728993.1:16143943-16149245 GCF_001723915.1 Gavialis gangeticus | reverse complement strand
AAAAAAACCCCCCCCCCCCCCCCCCCCCGTTGAGAATGATAAAAAAAATAAATAAAATTGGAAGTGTGTATGACAATGGCATTAAAATCACTCTGCTCCAATATGCATCTCCAGCAGAGATCCGCTGCGACGAACAGAAGATGCTGTATTGCCACTGGGCCCTACCAACGGCCACAAACTTATTAAAATGCAACCAAGAAAAATATTATTACGCTACAAGTCAAGTTTTATTTAAACATGTAAGAGCCAGACAACTCTGAAACAACAGGGAATGAGGCACTGAATACACCTTCTCAAATCCTGCAAGCACTGCACCGAACAGCAATCACTCAGCTCTCAATACTGGGGCTACATTTTCAATCTGTGGCTGAATACCAACGACTTTTACACTTTCCGCCAAAAAACTTATCGCAGTCACTGGCCGTACATTCTTAGGAGACAACAGGACTGGTGTTTACACCTGAATACAAATGATTAAATGCAAATAAACAGACTGAAGATTTTTTTTTTAAAAATTGGTCTCCTTTTCTGTGTTCGCAATTTTGCTCCCACACAAATCTGCCGGCATGAAAGGCAGGAACAGAAGACTAGCATCTTAATTTCAGACACAAATAAGGACATTAGGCATCTGCATGCCCTCACTTACAAGTGTAATGGTAAAGAATAAATGGAGTCCCAGTTTTTATCTCCTTTAAAATGATACCAACAGAATAGAGAAAGAAGATTTCCCCTAAAATGCGTCTTTTAACCACAAAGACAACTCTGACACCATCTACTACAAAGAACTACAAGAAGATCCTACTCCCCTTTTCACCATGAAACTCAAAAATACCATCAAATCACTTCCATCAGAAGTGCAAGAAAAACTACAGACCTTGATCCTCCCACTACCCAGCCCAGGGACTTTTTACATGCTCCCTAAAATCCACACATTTTTAAGGGAACTCTGGCAGACCCATCAATCCAACCATGGGACCCTAACTGAGGAAATATCAGGTTTCGCTGAATCAATCCTAAAACCGTTTGTCACCCAAAAAGCAAATTTTGTCCAAGACACTACAGACTTTCTATGGAAACTTAAAAACATAGACCACCTTCCCAGCAACACCCTCCTAGCCACCATGGACGTTACCAGCCTATATACCAATATCCCACACCATGACGGCATCCAAGCCTGCCTACCATACCTACAAGAGCAAGATGACAACTCAAGAGTACAGACCCAAAGATATTATTAACCTTGTATGCTTCACCCTCACACACAACAATTTTACTTTTAATAACCAACACTTCCTCCATACTACAGGCACAGCTATGGGCACCAAAATGGCACCACAGTATGCCAACCTTTTTATGAGCCACCTGGAAGAAGAATTCCTCAAGGACTGCACCATCAAACCCTTGCTATATTTAAGAAAAAAACCTACAATCTCTGATTGAGTTCCATCAGAAATTCAACAATCACCATCCCTCCATCTGACTATCTCTTGAATGCTCCAGCACCAACATCTCCTTTTTAGATACAATGATCAGTATCCAGAGTGGTAAAATATAGACCACGTTATACAAGAAACCCGCAGACAAACATACATATCTGCACAGAACCAGCAATCGCCCTTTTCAGAGACAAGCATATGCACTTCACTTCATCAACCTCCTGGATACAAAAAAGTCATGAACTAAATATAGATATTGGATTTATGACACATTATAACCTGCCTGACATCTGACTCCCCAGGTACTTCTCCACTATTTACCTGCTACATTCATTCCCCTTCTTCCCCCCCAACACCCAGCCTGTCTCTCACCCACTGACTCCCTGATTTACATCTTCACGACTCCCTGTCTTGCATGCACACCAGCCCAGCCTCTGGCTTCTTTACTATTCATTTTATCCAGGGAGAGCACACACGAACTGCAGAGGCTTCCTCAGCCTGATGAAGGGTTTTTAAACCTGAAAGCTTGCTAAAAAATTTTTTCCCCCAACTATTTAAGTTGGTCTAATAAAAGATATCAGATTCAGCCAAAGAACCTTGTCTGCTCTTTTAACCATAGGCACAAAATGAGTGTCAGCAAGGTCAGTCCTCCCCTACTGAAAGTAGTCTTTCTGAGCTAATGTTATGCCACTGTTAGGTCTTTCCCATGTAGCATCTGGCTCTACAGTCCTCCCAGCCAAAGTGTGAAGCTCTGCAAAGGCTGGGATCATACAGGCCCTGCACTGATCCATCCATTCCCCAGTGCATTGCAAAGTCTGAAGATAAGCTTCCCGAGGACTGTGCATTCTCTCCGGCTGCTCTCCTTGCTCCTCTGCTCTCCACCTCCTGTCTCAGGGCCTGACCTTACCAGGTGCTGAGCCCTTGTAGGACATGCCCTGCCCCTCCATCTCAAATGGCAGCTCACCACCTGGCAGGGGCAGGCTCTTGCACCCAGTTCTGCTCTGCACCAGTCAACAGCTGCCTGGTTATTTTAGCTTCAGGTGAAGCCAGCCCTGGAGTCTTTCAGAGAGCTGTGTTAAAATCCTTCTCATGCAGCGCCAACCAGAGGCGAAAGAGCAAGTGACTGCGTGGAGAGAGGGAAGGACATGAAGGACAGGGCTCTGAAAATATTTCACAAGGGAAGGGGAATTGCTAAAGGCTGAGCCCGTGTCTCTGACATCCTTCGTGGGTGACCAGCTGTCATATCAAAGCTCAACCCGGCTGAAGCAGAGTCCTTAGCCTCTCCCCCAACCCCAAACTCTCACCACTTCCTTCCCTGGTCACAGTGGAGTATCAGAGGCCAGTGCTTGGGGCAAGGGCACCAACTCCGCACATCCAGGCTGGGCCTAACCGGCAGATTCTTTCTGCAAAACTTCTCCAAGATGCAGCTTCGTGCCAGCCTGCTACAGTTACTGCAACATCCTTTTCTCCGGCCTTGAGACATGCAGTTTTGCCGCAAGGAAATTCATCCTGATGCTGCTGCAAAGAAATGGAGTGGGCGAAGATCTCTACTTTGACCACATCACCCCTCTTTACATAGTCCTCTGCCAGCTCCCCCACTTCTCCAGTGTCAAACAGGTGCTACTTCCCTGCTATTTCAAGGCCTTGTACAACCAAACCCCATCCCTGTATCACTCATCTCTCATTCAGTGTCAGATGTCATCGCTACCCTCCGATTGGCCCCTGATGCCACCTGCCAGCGTCACCTGTAATGTGTTCGAGCCACTTTCTCCTACACTGTCCATCATGGTTGGGAGGAGCTCCCCTGAAGCATCCCAACATCCTCCTTCAAAACTTTCCTTCACCATGATGCCTAAGCCATCTTGAAAATAATTGGGCCTAGGGCTGTACCGACTAAAGCCTGGAATCCCAGCCAGTATCGTCTCATCAGTTCCCAAGTCTCCCCAGTGCAACAGTAGCCAACACTATCTATTTCCTCTTGTCTTCAATTCCAACCTCTCCGGGGCAGAATCTGTGTTCTTCTCTGTGGCTGTCCAGTGCCTGGCAAAAAGGAGTCCTAATCTCCGAGTAGTGCTCCTTGGCACTATGGAAATAGAAGAAAGAACAGACGGGATATCACTACAGGCAAGCTACCAATATCTCCCTGTCTCACACAGACTGCTGCCTTCTTGCTGATCTATGCATTTCTAATAATGGCATCACTGGACATTTGCATGGCACCAAAGAAGCAACGAGGAGCACACCTTCCCCTGACAAAGTAAACTCTTCCTATGTTTCTTCCAGGCACACGGGTACCACGAACTTCCAGGAGCTCCAGGGAAACCCTGTTTCGAGTCACGTTCTCAGTAGAGCAAGACCTTCACTACACTGATTTTCATATGCCATCTCATATTTTTAGGAACTCTCTCATTCATAGATTCATAGACTGAGAGGCTGGAAGGGACCTCAGAAGATCATCAGCTCCAGCCCCCTGAACCAGGCAGGAAAGACAACTGGGGTCGGGTGACCCCAGCAAGGTGACCGCCCAGTCTCCTCTTGAAGATTTCCAGGGTAGGCGATTGCTCTGCCTTCCTCGCCGACACACTCAAAATAATTAAATCAGCACTCCCAACCCCTAGCAATACAACCTTGCAGGTCACAACTACTACTACTACTACAGTAAATCCTGATTATAATTTCATATACCAAGATGCCAACCTGTACCCAACACAAAGCTCTGTTAAGATAAAATGCTAAACACAATACTGCTCTCCCTAAAATGATTCTCAATGCTTTCTTCTCACTCTGGAAGCAGAAAATAGAGTTCAGAAGTAAAGCCAGCACAAGAGCATCATTAAACTGAGCAAGACACAGGTATCTCTGCTCCGGAATACACATTCCCAGTCTCTCTCTCATCCTCTGAACACGAAGGTGACGAGAGATGAATATGAATGGAAGGCTTTGTATGCTTGAAAAAGCCCCCACAACAGGTTTTTTGGAAACGGGAACCGAACACTTCAATGTAAATCAACAAAAGAAGCAACTGTCAGAAGACGAAGGATGCTCTGTTTATAATGCAATATGTGGTGGCATGCCTCTGCCGCCGAGCTGCCTCAAAGCAACCACAGAGCACACTATTCAAAGTAAAAAAAAACCCCATACAAGAGGCAAATGATCTCTCCTTTGTGCAATTGTCTTCAGCGACTCAGATAGAGCAGCACCATCTAATGATGGGAAGGATTAATGTTGTTCCTAAAACAGGCAAAAAAAAAGCAAATAAGAGGAAGATCTAATGGGATAAGACAACTGAGCCCCCAACAGACATCTGAAAATCCAGTCTGACACTGCACGTGCTACACAGCTTAGGAAGAATGACACTGCTGGGCCAGTTCCAGACCAGATCCACTTTGATGTGTACTTGGCTCAAAAAGGAGGTGGCAAATGTCAGATGCCTCCCCCTCCCCTCGTGCACTTAATCATCTTTCTAAAGTATTTCTATAGCACTTGTCTTTGAGCACTGAAAACTGTATACGAGTGTGCCCGGCTCATGGATACATCTTGGCATAAGACAGGAATTTTCTTGGTGTTCAGACTACTTTACTACACATCAGACTGGAGTTATAAACACTCCAGTCTGAAATGTGACAGGAGAGCCTGGTTTTCCTAATGATTTTCAGCATCTATCTTTAGTGTGTGTTGAACTGCCTTTAATTATACTGCAGAGCACCCTGTCTCCCAATGTTCCTGTACAACACTACACTCAACAGGGTCCATCCTACAGTGATATAATTAAATATTACTACAAGAAGTAAAATAAGGGCTCCTCCAGGTTAAGTATGTATAGTGTTCTGTGTTTTCAGTTTTTATTTAAAAGAACCCCCCCCCCC
>NW_017728993.1:16136746-16143678 GCF_001723915.1 Gavialis gangeticus | reverse complement strand
TTGTTTTCAGTTTTTATTTAAAAAAACCCCCCCCCCCCCAAAAACCCAGGAATTTTTCAGGGTTTATTTGCCAAATATAAAATCTGGGTTGAAACAGAGATAAAAGGAAGGGTGGGGGGGAGGAAAAAAAAAATATTGGTTTAAATCAGGGAAAATAATAATAAATTCCCATGGTGGTGAGGGAAGTGGGGAGTAAGGCTGGGACTAGGGAAGGGGCGGGGCACAGTGCAGCCCGTCAGCAGCTCCCGGGGCTGTAACAGGAAGTGTAAAGTGGAGGGAACTGTCAGTGGGTACGGGGCAGGTGACTGAGGCTTTTGCTGCTACATGCACCCCAGAAGAGCTGCAGCCTGGGGGGTTGCCCCCAGATCTACATGCAGGATGAGAAGAGGCTGCCGCTGCAGGCGGCCCAGCTGGCACTGGGCTCATCCCACTGTTTGGGGCGGGCAGCAGCCTGCTCTCATCTGGTGCACAGATCCGGAGTCTCATGCCCCCCGGGAAGAGCCCAGCATAGCCCCCCAGCCTACAGCCCTCCTAGAGTGCACAGGGCAGCAAGAGCTGCCCCCCCCCCCCGGCCCTGCACCCACTGACCTACAGTTCCTTATGCAGACAGCATTGGCCATTTCCAGGGCCACTGCAGCAGGGGCTGAGGGGAGTGGGAACAAGTGGAGCCCTGGGGGCATGGCGCAGCTTGTTCCCACTCACCCCAGCTCCTGCTGCAGCGGCCTGGAGAGCAGATAGTGGCAGCTGCTGGGCAGTGCTTCACCCAGAACCCCCTGGGGCTCCACTTGTCCCCACTCACCCCAACCCCTGCTGCAGTGGCTCTGGGAGCAGCCAACACCACCTACCTGCACCATGGCAGGGTGCAGCCCAGGGGTTGCAGGGAGTGGCGTGGGGCCAGATGCAGTGTGTGTGTGTGTGGGGGGGGGGGGACCCAATCCTGACCCCGGCAGCAGTACCTCCTGTCCCACCCAAGGTAAGAGCCAGGAGCCCTGTCCCCCCAGGCAGTGGCTCCAGCCCCGTGAACCTGTGCGAAGCAGCCAGGTGCAGCACCCGCTACAGGGAGTGGGGCCAGGCTCTCCTGCCTGCCCCCCCCGGCAGGGATTGCAGCTTCCAGCACCGGGGCAGGGCCGCAGCCGGATCTACTGGGGTGCAGCTGGGACTCACCCACTCCAGGAGCAATTCCTGTGGCCCCTCCTGCACTGCCCAGGGTCAGAGCCAGGAACCCCATGACCCCAGGTAGCAGCTCCAGCCCCCCTCCCCCCTCTCTACATGCGACTGCGTGATACATCAGTAAAAACCAAATAACTTCAATTTAAAAAAAATATCAATCAGGGAATTTATCAATGAAAAAACATCCTTGATATTTGCCATCTTGCTTGTCACAGAGAACTAGGGCTGGAAGGAACCACAAGAGTTCATCTAATGAGTCCAGCCTCCGTGGTGTTGAATTGTCCCCCCAAGCTGGGACCCCAGACCAAAATTTTCACTTCCACCTGGCTGAATCCAACAGGAACCCAACACTGCTAAAAAACAGATGACCTATTTACGTGGCTGGAATTAAATAGCTGCCCATAACGCCACACTGGGGAGTCACGAACCAAGATCATAGGTAAAAAGGTGTACGATGGAGGAGTAGGGTAACACACCGGAAAATTGTTATGGGGACACTGGACTTCCAGGGAAGACGAGTCGCATGTTTTTCATCTTTCACTACATCTGCATGTAATGTTTTTCAGACTAAATCCTGTCCAACACCACTGGCAGAAATCCAACCATTCCTGCCTGTTTAGTGGCTGCTGCTGCAGCAACCTCCAGGTCTTATAGTCACATATTCAAGCTTTCAACGTTGCTTTAGAATCAGCCAGCGTGATTTCAAGTGGGAGCGGATGTATTTTTGGAAGAGCCAAAGCGGGGAAGTTTCCATTTAAACCTCAGTACATCCAGTCAGAAATGAGCTCTAGTTTTCTTTGCAATATCAACAGGAACCTCAAAATGTGCTTCTGTTGCTACAGAAGTACGAGCGTGCGTGCCATTGGGATACAAAGCCTGATCTCACAGGTAATATGTTTTTATTGAGTTCTCAGAACCACCTCATCCGTCCACCCGACTTTTTAATTTCCCACATGAACGGCTCAGCATTACATCAGTTTTTGGTACGTTCAGACAGGCTATAGTTCGCACTGAGTGCATATCTGGATTCCACAGTAATATTCTCCAGTGAATACCCAAATTAAAAATGACTGTTCTTCCCCAGCAGTTTTTACCTATTACTTTATAAGCAGATGACCAATTGATAGAGAATGATTTATTTGCAAACTTCAGCTGCATTCCCTCCGATTAACCAAAAATGAAGGAGGAAATCTGCAGAGTCAACATTTTAGAGCAGAAGAAAAGGCCTCAATTTAGGTAGCAAAGACCATTTTAAGTTCACATATCTTAGCTTTGCAAGAAACACATTTAACTCAACAGAAGTGCTGAGACTGGAGAGCCAGAGTCTGCACTTAATGCCAGGTGAACGCCAGGAATAACCCTCCAAAAATCAAAGAGAAGCTGCACTACTAGCATACACCTAGCGAAAATGAAAGAGAAACAGACCCTGGGACCCTCTGCTGTCAGGCATTTTCCCTTTCCCCTGTGAATCAGCAGCTAGATAAAGGACTAGTTCTTATTTTAGGGCTCGCTGTCAGGTCTGAGGACCAGGATCCCAGAAGAGGGGTCTGGCGTGCGGAACGCCTGCAGAAGCAGCTCCTAAGGCTCTGCTAGATGTACTCAGGGAAGAGCTGGAAATCCAAACCTAGACCTGGATTTTGTAAAATAGTTTGTGGGGTGAAAACAGGCAAGAAACTCAAGTCCAGTCACACTTGAAATTCTGCATTGATTTTTGTGGCCCATGCCTAGCTTTTACATCCTTTCCATGTCCAATAAGCAGCTAATTGGAACAAGACCCAACATATTTTAAGGGGCTCATTTACCTGCCTCTCCACACCATTAGCAAAACCCTTTCACTTAAAAGACCCCAATGTTCCCATACTAGGCAGGAATTGCGTGACTAGACTCTTGAGACCCAACCCGCGATCTCCAGGTTGCTGAAAACTGGGCTATAAAACAGGCTCATACAAGTTAACTGAAGCAGTTTGGTTAACCTAATGTAATTAAATTAGGAGTTTGGCACTCTTAATTCAGTTTATTCTTGGGTTTGTGTTAATTTATCTTATTTCAGTCGGGCTACAATTTACTCTGTTTCCAAGGATAAAAGATGCACTTGTGCATCAGACACACCTCTTCTCCCACACGCACTTTCCCTGGATGGCAGGTCCCCGAGGGGCAGTCCAAGGTATGCATGGGGAGGATGGTAGTGGGCCGGTACATCTCCCCTCCACAGCACCCTGAGGACGGGCTTGGAGATGCGTGCAGACTGTCTCTGGCATCTCCAGGCTCACCTTCAAAGGCATGGGGGGAGCTGTAGCAGCTGCCCTTCCCACAGCTTCAGCATACAAGACACAACGTACCTGAAGGGCTCCTTTTCTAGGGAAGGAAAGCCACGCTTACTATACCAGAATATACGGTAAGGTGGAATCGATGCAAACCTGGTTTAAATTAAATTAAAACTCCAACAAAAATGAGGGTTATGCATTAGTTTAAACTGATTTAAAAACCTGACTGAAGTTAAACCGATGCCGCTTCCGTGAAATCAGACAGACGTTGGGAGACAGACTCCGAGAAGAAGTGGGTAAGTACAGAAATATTACCGCAAAGAACAGATGAGGCTGTAATAGGTTTTGTGGGAGAAAAGAAAAGGCAATTAATTATAACTGGCTACGAATATAGCACATCAGAGTAAAATATTGACAAAGCTGATGCCTGTTACCCTGTGTGAAATGCCAACTGGCACTATGCTCACGGAGACGCTAATTAAAATAAAACCCTTGAAATGTAACAAAAGTTTGATCACCGACCAAAGTCCAAGCTGCTCCTTCTCTACAAAGAGCTACAGAGAAAAGGGATAATCTGATGGAGGCAGGAAAGAATGTAACATGGTGTTTCTTTTTAAATAAGTGCTAGCCCCCGTTCTGGCACCCTTGTATTTGACAACTAATACTATTCAGACAGAACTGTCTTAGGGCTCTGGTGGCTCTTCATCTCAAACAGATAAAAACTCACAGGGGGGGGAAAAAACAGTGGCCATGACCCATTCATATGGGTACAACTATCCCTGGAAAAAAATGACACTTGGTTTCCACAGAAGCAGCCCGGGAAGCAAATGGCTGTTCAGAGTTGCAGTTTGCTTCCCAGTGGCTCTCCTGCTTTGAGGATGGAGTACATTTTTCAGGCCAATCTTTTAGGCATCATGCACCATCCAACCTGCTATGCTGGGAGGCAGCCTGCTTCACCTGGATGGAGCCTGCTTCTCTACCTATGCTGCAGGAAGCCAGCGACAGTCCAGCCTGCTGTTCAGCCTTGTCTAGTTTCTTTGAGAATTCGCCCAGAAAATCTGGAGAATAGGCAGAAAAAGTGATGGGGGCTCGATGCTAGTATCCTCACTGCTGCTGCCACAACTGGGCTGCACCAGGAGTGAGGAAATGTAAATGCTTGTGTAGGCAACTCTGAAATGTACTGCGGGTCTTCAGACGCTCGTGGGGTGAGCTCCAACCAGCTCTGCCCCAGAGGGCACAACTCATACTTGAACATGCTGGATTTGTTTCGAGGGCATACATCCCTTGGCTCTGCTATGAAATATCCAAATGTTTGCATGGTACCGTACTACTGAAGAGCTTCTGAAGCCCCTGTTCAATGATGAGAGTCTGAGGGTGCTGGCACGCTGCTTGTGCAAAAGCTGAAGAAAATTCTGCATATTCGCACGTTAATGAGCTTCCCATGTAAAAGCACCTATTGAGCACCCCATGCCTCACTCCGCTTCCATGACTCGAGACAGCGTAAGTGGGAGGTGCACTTTGAAGCCTTGCATTAGGTTTTATCGACACAGCTCTCAATGCCTAATGAGGGGAAGCATCAAAAGTGGCACCTGAGCACACTGAGGCTGACCAGAGCACACCTCTAGTGCCCAGGCAAGGAGGGAAAACTACCTGGTTAGTTCTCAGGGCTGCTAGACCCTTTATCTTTCCTTCTTTACTCAGTTCCCAAACATGCACAGCAGAGTTTCCCATGCACTTTAGCTCCAATTCCCAATGTTGCTAGAGACTTGTGTAATCACTGTCTTAGCTGAAAGCGCTCAGGGGCGAAAACCAATCAGTTATTAAAAGAAAATACAGCTGGCAGCCCTCCTCCTAACTAAAGACCTGTATGTGCCCGTGTGTCTGATTTGAACATCCCAGCACAATTCGGTCTTCTTCCTTCTAATGGGGAGCTGCATCCAGTAACAGCATTTCTACTGTGGGCAGAAAGTATTTCAGAATACATCTTTCCAGGTCTCGTGCCTCAAGCCAACTACACACTGTATCAGCATCTGGATTAATTATGTACAAAGAACACGAGGGTTATGAAATCAAGCACTCAAATTGAGGAGATGCCAGACTACCTATAAAACCTTTCCTGTAAACCTTGAATTCAGCCATGGTGTGCAAATGTATAATTGACAGTCTTTAATTACATGGCCATATGCTATTTCCTCTTTTGGGTACTTACCTCATTTGCTGAATGGGGAGTTCTTCAATATTGTTTTTTTAGCTCTCACATCTAATGTGTGCACACAGATCTGATGTAACACACACTATCCAATACCAGGACAGCATGCAAGAGGATTAATTTCCTCATTACCTGTTGTTGATAGCATTCACACCACAGTATCTCTGTGCTTCAGGACCACTGATAAATTCATCTTCACAACAGCTCTGTGAGATGGACGCTTTTACAAAAGGAGAATCAGGGCACAGTGCCCAATGCCAACACTATCAGAAGTATCCACTAATTCTGGATGCCTTTCAGGATACTTAGCATTTCATACCTTTAAAGCCACTACAATTATGAGTGTGCAATACTCACAACAATTATGAGTGCTCAATACTTTTGCAAATCCAACCCTCGCATCTCATTGTGGTCACCATCTTAGAAAATGAAATAGATACAAAGTCTGGTGGCCAAATGAAAAGCTTAGGTGAAGTGCTCTGCTTAGTATAACAGGAACTTTGGGATGGAGGGATGGCGTCCAGGTCTTCAGGATGACAGCCAACTTCTTAACCACAGCACTGTCTTTTCTCTCTTCTCATGTAATTCCTGCCCTGCCTACTACACACCTCCCAGCTTTTGTAACTAAAAAGCAGAAGTCCTGGGGACAAAAGCCTTATTGACTTCACAGCACTAATTCACTCCCGCAGATCAGTCTGCCCTCTGCACTGAACAGCAAGCACATGACCATGTAATTAAACATTTCATCATAATGACCAAATCAAGGTGGAACAGACATTAAGCCCGGTATTTCATAACTTTTGAGTGTTCAGTTTTGCAACTTGGATATGCTTTCAGGGTAGATCGTTAGGGTGTACCTTGTATTTTTTTTCTCTTTAGTTCCATCCTGTGGGGTCACATAGGGCTATCAGTACAGTCCAGACCTTCAGATCCAAGGCACATGCACCTCCCCTACCTGAACTCAGGCAGCAAATGGTCAGGAGTATCAAGCTGTCACCCACTTTGTGGACCAGTCATCAGATGAGAGGAGGCACTTGGGCTGCAGGTTTCATGGCTCTTTGCTGACATCAAATGAACATAAAGGCCGGGTTCAGACAAGCGTGGCCATGCAGTATATGGCACTGCAAATACATCTGCGGCGCCACATACCACACATTTAGATGTTCTCCATGCTGCAAAGGTGCACTGCCCATGCATGCACTGCTCCGCTTTTTTTTCCTGCAGGTTTTTTTGACCCCTGGATATCGAGGAGTGAAAAAAGCCTGCAGAAAAAAAAAAAAAAAAAAAAA
>NW_017728993.1:16132216-16136676 GCF_001723915.1 Gavialis gangeticus | reverse complement strand
AAAAAACCCGCAAAAAAAAAAAAAAAAAAAAAAAAAAAGCAGAGCAGTGCACCCACAGGCAGTGCATGCTACTCAAAAGCAGAGCCAGGCCACCCAGAGCCATGCTCCAGCTGCTGGCCAGGCTCTGCAGCCTCAGGACCGCAGGTAAGGCTGCTGGGGGCAGCCCAGTGCTGGCCCCAGGCCCCCCTACCCCAGCCAGGTTAACTTGCTGTATGCCAAAGCGCATGTGGCATGTGCGCTCCCCAGGGTGTGCTGCTGCTACTTGTCCCCAGGTTACCAAATGTCCACACTTGTCTGGATGTGGCCAAAAGTGGGGATTCCTAGATTTCCTTCCAGGTTTGATAGGCAAGTGTGCCTACTGGTTATGGACCTTGCTACCCTAGTGCTCCTTGCCTCTTTCTGCTCTTATCTCTAACTTCCTTCCACTCCTGCCTTTTCTTATCCCATCTTCCCAGTCCTACATGTTAAACACCTTTTGCCCTACTGGCTTCCTCCCTTCCTCTGGTTCCTATAGTCATTCCCTCTCTACTGCAGACTCATAGATGTTAGGGTCACAAGGGACCTTAGTAAGTCATCAAGTTGGACCCCCTGCCCTAGGCAGGAAAGAGCGCTGGGGTCAGATGACCCCAGCTAGGTGCTATCCCCTCCCACAAGTTTTGTACCCCTCTGCATTACAGTGTGACTGCCTTCTCCTCCTCACTGCCTGCATGCCACCAGTGAAAAACCCGGCCAGAGACAGAGCTTATCTATTCCTCCCACTGGAAGGTGCTCAGCCCATGCTTATGCCCTACCCACCTGAGTCAGTAGAAATTCTCCATCAAGGCTGCTCTGGGTGTGTCCCAGAGGCCACTCTCAGACCCAGTGGAGGCTCGAGACTGGCTTCTGTGGGAGAGCCTGGAATAGCATCTCTGGCAAATGTCTGGGTCTGGAGCAAACAGGGTGGGTGGCATGTGCTTTGGCCCTGTCCTTGCTGGGACCCACAGTCTCTTTGCTCAGTCCTAGTGATCCACACTATAATAGCTGCCAGAAGCCAGGAGGAGCAACCACAGGAGCCAGGCAGGGATGGATCACGCTCCATATGCACAAAAAGTCTCTGGAGACCTCAGCTCCCAAACCCTGCCAAGCCTCCATACAACATGTACAAACCAAGATTTCTCAGCCAAATACTGGAAGGATGACAAGAGGCATCAGTTCAATCCCCTGGCCAAATTTCAAGTTCCTACTCAACAGCATCAAAATCAGAAACTTTTCAACAAAACAACAGTTAGATTATTTTTAAGACTGGGAAAAAGAAGGTATTTTTCTTCTTTTGACTTCATTCACAGTAACAGTGGAACCAAAAAAAAAAAGTCAGTCTGAAACGGTCCCAAGTATGGAAACTTTTGGTCAAAAAGTGAAAATAGTTAACATTTTGCCAAATCATGAACTACTAAAAGGAGTATCTTAAAAATGGAAAAGATCAAATGATTTTACTTGCAGGCAGCACTGCCAACGAGCTTTGATGAAAATAATGAGGAATTAGGTAACCTCACATACCACTGATTATTCAAAATAGAGGTGGACTTCAGCTGCCCTCTCTGGCTACTGCATGGGAAGCCTCAAGATCACTTTATCTCAGCAAGGAATCCTATTATGCAAGCCTGTACACTGCATTACAAGGAGAATGCATTATATTCAAGTTAAATAAGTGCTCCACTTCCTCATAATCAACAGGTCCACCCCTGAAAGGTGCTGAGCCAAGTGACTTCAGCAGTTGTTGCGGGTTCCCAAAACACTCAGGGTTTGGTCCAGTCTTACTGCTGTGTGCTTGTGTTTGCTTTTTAAGTTGGCAGTAGGGATGCTCTCAGGAGACTGACTGGAACTATGCTTTCAACAGAAGCAGCGAATTATCAACAGCATGCATGCCGAACTCGGGAGGGCTTTTGCCAAACAACAGAGCAGCTTTCTTGTAATAAATCTTGCAGGCAAATTACATTGCTGCCTGTATAACTGCATTATTCAGTATAAGTCTGCAGGTGTTTTTCATGCATACTGGGTATGCTGTCATGATGCAAAGCTTGCTGCACAGAAGTGACTGAGCCAGCTTCGGTACCAGACCAGCATAGCTGTGTTAGTGCAGTGCACTGGCAGCCTATTATACCTCTTTCTCAGTAGGGTAATTGCCCCAGGCAAAGTTCCCTGCTAACTGCTTCCGGTATCCAAGATAGCTCAGGTATCTTTACCTAGTGCTGCATTGTGTTGTGTACCCAGACAGGGCAGCTTAGTACTCCAAGTGATCTCAAATACACCTGACATTTAAACCAATTTAAACAGTAATTTATTTAAGCAGGGAAGATTTATTACCACCCTTTTTTGCTGGGAAATCAACACCAGTGAAAGAGATAAGCATCTCCTGAACAGGTGCAAAATCTCAGTGTGTTTTTGATGACAAATTGGTACTCAACGCACATATTAGCTAACTTATTAGATGCAAATTCATGTCTTTCAGCATAGGTAAGATGGTTTTCATTAAAAGCTGTAAAGTGAAGGAGTTACTGATATACTGAATGTCTTCGTTTCCCGCTGGTGGGACAGATTCTGATACTTATGCCAGCGTAAAACCAGGGTCAGTGGAGTTACACGGAGCTAAAAGGCATTACTTCAATTTGCAGTGACCAGGAGCTTCACCAGCCCAATGGAAACTAGGCTATGGAACCAAAAAAAGGAAAAATTACGGTAAAAGATATCAGCAGAAAGAAATCTGAATAACTCCTTGTTTTCACTTTCCGTGGAGCAGATACAGCACACGATGACATGCTACTTGCTGTTTGCTAAGGACAGTGAAATCACATGAGAGAACAGAATGTGTCCCCTTAAGTATTTATCTATAATGTGTAGGGTAAAAAATCATTATCATGGGACCTTCAGTTTCAACGACATAAGCTAGAGGCCTCATACCACAAATATTTCAAATGTCCCAGAATTTCCAACATTAGAGATGACAGCTTCCTAACAAAATATGCTGAATCTAGCACAGGGGAATTTTCTGTTAGACTCTTCCCCTGAATGTTAAAGGAGAATTATCACAGAGGTAAAACATTAGTGGTTCCTTAACTGAAAGTGATCATAACTTGATTACATTTGTTATGAGCAAACACAATAAAGTGCTACCACTTTACACTTGGTGCTTCATAAGGACCAATTTTACAGAGCTGGGAATGATTAAGAACATAATCAGCTGAGAGAGAAAGAGAAAAAGCAAAGCAAAAGGGGAAGCTGATAGCAATAAATATAAAATAAAAACTAGGAATGGTGAAACACTGATAAAGGGAAGCAAGAGGACACATGGAAAAAAATCTCTGGGCAGCAAAATTAATGGTAGTAAGGACTGCATTAAAGTAAGACTATAAAACAAATCTTAAATTGGTACAGGTCATAAGTAGCTAAAATAGTAGAACGTAAATAGTAATACAGGACAGACAGAAGTGCTCAAACATTTTTTTTTCTTCTGGGAAATAAGTGAGATGATGTTGCCGTGTCACATGAAGAGCAAGAAATATGTGCTATTTCACCCATAATTCAGGAAGACGTTAAACAGCTATGTTTTTAAGTCAGCAGATGCAGTTAACTTTCATCTAAGTTTAGAAGAGTTGGCCAAGGAGTACCATAACCCATTCATGCAAATTATCTCCAAGTCTTGAAACACTGTAGAAGTTCCAGAGCCCCAAAAGAAGGCTAACATTGTAAAAGTATTTAAATAAAAAATACTAGCCAGAATGGCACCACTAATTACAGATCTGTCAACCTAATACTAATCCCAGCTGATAAAGGACTTGATAAACAAAAAAATGAGGAAGGAAATAGAATTAATGTCAAGTAATACGGATTTATGAAAAATATATCCTGCCAACTTATCTGAGTATCTCTGTGGATGAGATTACACATTTAGTTGATAAAAGGTAATAAAAGCTCAATCCATTTACCTTATAAAAGGAGGTTAAAGGGTAATTTGATCACAGTCTACAAGCATCTATACAGGAAACAAAAGTTCAACGACAGAAAGCTCCTCAATTCAGCAGACAAGCTTAAAACGAGATCCAGGAGCGGGGAGGGGAGGGTTGTTAAAGTTTGGTAAATTCAGACTTGAAATAAAATGCACATTTTTTGTCCCTAATTATACTCTAAAATAAAATTTATCAATGGTTGGGGTTGATTCTCCATCACTAGAAGTTGTTAGCTGAAGATTAGGTAATTTTGTAAGAGATGCTCACTATAGCAAAACAAGACTTAATTCAGAGCAGTCCTGTGATTGGTCTCATATAGGAAGCTGGAGGGGGTGATCTTATGAACAGCACCTCTGGGAAATAGCTACGTCAGTGATTCTTACTGATCTCATCTCAGATCCTGCAGGCTGTGGACAGCCTACAAGCAAGCACACCAGGGCTGGGGGACAGGGGGACTACCGCCACTGCTGGCCCACT
>NW_017728993.1:16131797-16132205 GCF_001723915.1 Gavialis gangeticus | reverse complement strand
TGGGCCAACGAGAGGTAAAGTGCTGCTCGACCTGGTACTGGCCACTGGGGATGACCTAATCAGTGACCTAGTCATCAGTGGGAAGTTGGGTGACAGTGACCACGAACTGATCACCTTCAATATCCGCCATAAAGCTGGCAAGTCAGTCAGCAACATGGAAGTCCTTGACTTCAGGAAAGCTGACTTTGACAAGCCCAGGAGGCTGGTCAGTGAGGCCCTAAGGTACCATGACCCCAGGGAGACGGGAGTTCAGGAAGAGTGGTTGCTCCTCAAGGGAGCGATCCTCAATGCACAAGCTAAGTCTATTCCATCTCGGAGGAAAGGCAGCACAAGGACACAGCAGCCCCCCTAGCTCTCCAGGGATCTAGCAGACCTCCTGAGGCTAAAAAGAAAGGCCTACAAAGGATG
>NW_017728993.1:16128837-16130801 GCF_001723915.1 Gavialis gangeticus | reverse complement strand
CCAGTTTTGGGCTCCACAATTCAAAAAGGATGTGGAGAAGCTTGAGAGAGTCCAGAGAAGAGCCACGCGCATGATCAGAGGTCAGGAAAACAGACCTTACGACGACAGGCTGAGAGCCATGGGGCTCTTTAGCATGGAAAAGCGCAGGCTCGGGGGTGATCTGGTGGCCACCTACAAGTTTATCAGGGGTGACCACCAGGATCTGGGGGAACGTTTGTTCACCAGAGCGCCCCAAGGGATGACAAGGTCGAACGGTCATAAACTACTGCGAGACCGTTTCAGGTTGGACATAAGGAAGAATTTCTTTACTGTCCGAGCCCCCAAGGTCTGGAACAGCCTGCCATCGGAGCTGGTTCAAGCACCTACACTGAACACCTCCAAGAGCAAATTGGATGCTTATCTTGCTGGGATCCTATGACCCCAGCTGACTTCCTGCCCTTTGGGCGGGGGGGCTGGACTCAATGATCTTCTGAGGTCCCTTCCAGCCCTAATGTCTACA
Source organism: Gavialis gangeticus (assembly GCF_001723915.1). Lineage (NCBI taxonomy): Eukaryota > Metazoa > Chordata > Crocodylia > Gavialidae > Gavialis > Gavialis gangeticus. The sequence goes on along the minus strand of NW_017728993.1, from coordinate 16,130,302 downwards.
AAATCTATTGCTTTCAGTTGTATTTCTCTCTCTGTATACTATCTCACTTCTTATTACTATGGCAAATGTCAGAAGATTTCACCTGCTCCACTAAGCAAACAGCGATTGCCACACAATAACCAGCTGGTGCCAACTCTCCTCTTAGTGGTTTTATAGCTTAAGCCCATCCAAAAGTGAGAGTAAATATCAAACAAATAATTCTGCTTCTGAACATGTTCCTTCACAAAAACACTATGCACTGATTCCGGATAAGAGATGTCTCATCTCAGTGTAAAAGGGACAGCAGTTTTTCACTGAAAAAAATACATGCTAATGAACCTTTAATGCTGCCAATCCACTGTTATTAACCTTCTGGAACTATTATTAAAGCAATTAAATGAAAATTAAAAGTTATGTTGCTACTGCAAATGGTACTGGTATGAAAATGAGTTGTAAAGCTTTAACCAAACTCTACTTTTCATAAGCCATTAAGTATTGAGCTGCAATGTAGTCGCTATCAAAACTATTCAGGAATTGACCATTAGGAAAGGCCGCATCCAGCACTTTGACAGAGACTCTGATTATTCCAGAATTGGCAAAAACCAGACTCATTTAGCAACCCCCTGTTATTCATGCCAAGAAAACCTGTGAAACATTTTGGTGAGGGCGAGAGAACAATCAGGGAAAACATTTCTAAGATCATCATACATGACAATTTTATGTGCAGCACTGTGTACCAAAGTGTGGCACGGAGGGTCAATGCATTCATTCAGACTTTATTCACGCCACGGAACAGTGAAGCTAGACTGGGGAAGAGGTATGAACTCCTTCGACCAGACCATAAGCCCCTCCACAGGGAATCAGGAAGGCTGGCAAACCTCGTAGCTCTCCAAAGATAAATAAGCATCACGGTCCAGACTTCAAATGAAAACCCTTTTAAAAAGGAGCACGGTACTTAGCATGAAAAGATCCCCTCTAAAATAGGTGGCTACAAAACTCTTCACATGTTCCAAAAACACAAAAGCAGGAACTGAATGTGCAGAATGAGGAGTGCTAGTCTGGGAAAGATTAGGATTAGATCCAAACTCAGATAACTGACCAGAGCATAACTAAGGGCCTACCAAAACTATGGCAAGACAAAGTGATTTTCCCAGGCTGCTCATGGTGCGGATTTCACCGTCTTTTTGCCCCAGGAGGCCAATCTCTCCTCTTCAGATTGCAGCACTGCATCTGGCTTCTTAAGGGCTTGTACACGACAACGGCTTAATTCTCCCTGGATTGAAGTGGTGGTTTTTAATAAACACCACTTCAATTTAAGGTGAAGTAAACCATGTCGTGTACATCTGTGTTGAAGCCTGATCCTTATCTGCCTCTCCAGTGGCAGGGAGGGGAGAAAAAGCAGCTGGAGGGAGGAGCAGTCCCTGAGCTTGGGGGGATGGAGGTGGTGGTTCCCTCTGCGACAGCAGCAGCCCCCCCCCCCCCCCCC
>NW_017728993.1:16113559-16127879 GCF_001723915.1 Gavialis gangeticus | reverse complement strand
TTTTTTTTTTTCCTTTCCCCCTTCTATGGAGCCTGCTTTCCCAGGCTGCTGCCAGGCTGTCTGCACGGTCCGCCTGCACAGCCCCTGAGCCGCACGGAGCCTGGTGCTTCCCTCCGTGGCTGTAGGGTAGGAAACTAAAACTCCTTGGAGGTGTTTTATTTTGTAGGGCCCCAAAGTCATTTGCTGAATCCCAAAGTCATTTAAGGAGCATTATGTTGCTGAACGTGCTACAGAACCTGGAATTAATTTGCAATATGTCGCCAAATGTGCAAACAGCAATGCCATTAAAGCGGTGCAAAAGGCATTTAACCTGCTTTAACTTGTCATCTACAAACGCCCTTAAAAGATGGTGCCAAAGCCCTTTTGTTTTCCTGACTGGTGCCTTAGTGAGTCTAAGTCACTAGCTCAGCCTCTTGGTAGTAATCTTTCAAACCACGTGCTCTGTGGTTGCAGGGATTGTCACGGTTTTGTTGTATCCCAGTAAGCTTCTTATTTTTTTCCAGGTGATTCCGCACAAAATTGCGGGAACAACCATTTTTTTGTGGTGATCATGGAAACTGCCATTATTCAGTTTCCACGAAAATCACGAAACTGCAATTTAAGTAACCTGCTATTCTTCAGGACCATCTGGCTCCTAGTGTACTATGGCAAATAGGAAAGATGATCCACAACAGGAGGAAGCCACTGCATATTCACACCTGATGGGAATTCTGCAGACAGTTCAAGTCTCGGACACTTAGTATTACAAATAAGAACAATGGTTTTAGATTCTCCTCCAAAAGCCTTGGTTTTCAAAGCATCAGCTGAGCGCTGCATATTGGAGGCTCCTTCCTGTCTCCACTGAAGTCAATGGAGGTTTTGCCTGAGTTCAGTGGGAAAAGGAAGAAGATAACTGCAGAGAAATATCACACGTCTTCCACATGCAAGACACCAACTATGCCAACATGTTAGAGACCAGTGGGAGTTACGTGAACCGTGAAGTAAATTAGAAAGAGAAATGGGAAAGGAAAGGGATTGGGAACTAAACACATCTCTGATCAAACACATAACTTTTATCCTCTCAGATAAAACAGATCTTCAGAGGAAAGATGCATACTTCTTATAAGGCTTGACAATGACTTTGATTAAACATTCAGCTTCTCATCTCAAAGAGCCAAGGTAGGTCATGGCCATTCCATTCAGCTCTGTAATGGGTCTCCCTCCCCGGTGCCATCTTCTTAGTCATCCACACCTTACATGGGGCGCCCTTGGAATCCTTCTGTCCCTCGCTAATCTTGCCTGCCACGTCTTGTTGGAATTTATTATGAGAGCGGGAAACTGCCTATTCTGTTGGGTATGTTGGTGTCTCTCCTAGAATTGCCTGACCCCTTTTTATTCTAGCTAGGCCTCCTCGTCGGAACCTACCACACAGGGTTTGACCCCAAGGCTCTAGCTTTTCTTTCAAGTGCCTGGAGGCACATGGCCCCCTTTTCTGCCCCCTTCTAGAGCAAGGCCCCCCCCCCAGCCCAGGGGCACAGGCACCAGCCCCACAGTCACAGCGCCACTGGTTCAAAACCAGGGGCAACCCGCCAGTCCTGACAACAACAAAAAACCCCCATATTATATATATATCCCTGCACACCCCCACACCAGGCATCCTTGTCCTTTTTAAGCTCGTCCTCCCAGTGCTGGGGTTAGTCTCGTCCCAAAAGGCTGCGCCCTCACTAGCGCCGGGGTCTGTGCCCCCAAAAATGAGGCTTCCTCCGTCCCCTAATAGCCTCACCCAAACCTCTGGTTGTAAACAGCAAACAGAAAACTCACGCCCCTAGGCTATAACATAAATCTCTGCCAATCAGCAATAACATCATTCTTCCTGCCACACCAGGGTTGCTCTATGTTTCCCCAATCTCAGGCTGTACCTGCAGTCTGGCCTCTCCTCTTAGCTCAGTCTGGCAGAGCTCCTTCCCCTCTGGCTGCCCGCGAGGAACTGCCTGCCTGGACTCAGCCCTGGGGTTTAAATGGGAGCCAGGCCCTGCCCCTTCCGGTCAGCTGACCGCTGACAGGTATGAGTCACTGGCTCCTTCCGGTTGCCCTAGCAACCAGCACCTGGGCTCCTTCCTCATTGCTCCCAAGAGTAGCAGGCACCTTAGTGCCCTGCTACAAGCTCCAACGTGGATCACTGAAACTGTGAAGGAAAGGCGGCAGGCTGAAGCCTCTCATCTCCAAGGTGGTCGGCACACCCCATCTGCTGCTCTACTATGACTACCTTCACGTTCACATTTACTGAATCCTCCTGTAATGTCCTGTTTATGCTGCCAATATGCTGCAAACCCTTGTAAGAGTGATCCTTGCTGAATCTAGCTCTCACTTGCCTAGCAAGACCATCCTCTTCAGATCAAAGGCCCAAGAGACTCCGAGGCCAGATCCAAATGTGCAGGCACGTAGAGTTTGTGGTGCCTCTTTGCAGCACCACACACCACGTGTGTTGCATGTTAAACTATGCGCCGTTTGTGGTGCTACTATCTGTGCTGCTGCAAACATGTACCCCTTGCTCACGTGGACATGGCCTTACATTGCAAGGTGTTAAATGGATAACATGAAAGAATTCCTGGGGAAAATGTAGATAAAAACTACTTGTAGATACACATAGTCCCTGCACATATAAATACTTCCACAGTTGAGGTGAAGGGTTTTCTTGCTGCCGGCCATATCCTGCTATTAAACTGTGCTGGGAATGCTCCAGTAATCTCTTTGCAACATGTGCAGAAATGTGCACAGCAGAAGATGGTATGAAATTACAGACACATTTTATCAGTGCTTGTTTGAGATACCCTCTGTAACTCATTAGCGGCTAGCATAACCATCCGAAACTCATGTTGCTAAAACCTTTTAATCCCAAACCACAACTTCATGTTGGCAGCAATGACTGTAATTAAGGTTGCTTAACACTTGTCCTTACAAGACACACTCTGTCTTTGGTTGGTTATAATTTTGCCAAACTAAGCAGTACAGTTGAAAATTTTTTCATACCTGGTCTATATCTCAGAGTGATTGTATTGTTTTTTTCTGATAAAGTTTTAGGGGGAAAAAATAGCTACTGCAGTCTACAGTCAGGGAAAATATTTTGCCTATAATAAAAAATCTTAAAACTATTTCTCATCTTTATTTTTCATATGTCATAGAGAGAGTCACAAATATCTTCACAGATTAAAAAAGGGCAGAGTTCAGATCACAATGGTTTTTCACAGTATGCTATTCATAAATATTCAGATAACCACTGGGCATTCATGAAAATGCTAATGAATCCTGAAACCTTTCCAAATTTGAGTATCAATAATTATTTATATAAAATCTATGCCAAAGCACATCCTTTGCTGTTCACTGTTTTTCTCCCACTTGAAAACATTTTAGTCAGGCAGTCAGAAAGGAGACAACATTACGTGATGGAGGTGATCAAATCTCAAAACTCACAGAGTAAAAATGTGGGGTGGAAAGCATGCAGACAATGCCCAAACTAAATTTTAAAAGCCCTCAGACCATTTTGCAAATCCTTACAATACACATTAAAAAAACAAAGTCAGTTTATGAAATATTCATCAGACAAAAAGGGAGATAAACCTAGGGTGAATATCTGCTACATATTCAAGTAGCCCTAATATAATTTCCCTTTATAAGACTTGAACTAGTCATCTCCAAAACTTTGGAGGCCGGACACTAGAATAAGTGGCGGGCAGTAGTGGAAATGTCATTTGGTTTAGAGCAGAGTGCTCCAAACTGAGCTTTTAAACAAGGTGAAGGTTTTTGGAAGCACTGCAGCTCATTTCCAGTTGTTCCCATGTGGCATGAGCTCTCCTGCTGGCAATAGCCAACCATCACTGAAGGCTGGGGTGAATGAAAAAATGCTCAAGAGTGGGGAAAACCAGGCGGATCAGCAGAAGGGGAAGAACAGACTTGAACAGAGGCAAGGTAAGATGTTTTGAGTGGTCTTTGGGGACTGGAGGGATAGTTGAGTTAAGTTAGTTAGTCCAACTGGAAAAGCAGCTTTGCATCCAGTCTGATAACTAAGTTTCTCCCCATGCAATAAAGATTCCTTGTTTCCTGCCTGAAGGGAAACAATCTTCACACACTGCAATGGAGAAAAATCTGGTCCACTTGGCTCCTGGTCCTGTCCTTGCCATGGGTGAAAAGGTACAGTGGGAGACGTCGCAGTCTGTTTCTCTCCGAATTCCTCAAGCAGATGAGAGTTTTCAAGGGCTTGCATTTCAGCTCGTAGGGAGACTGGCTCAGTGAACTTGCCCCATTAATTGCATTCTCTCTCTCTCTCACACATATTTTCTCTCTGTGGACAAAACATTGGCTGCAAACATATGGAAGGACCCTGCTGGAGGCCAGAATTTAATGCTCTAGTTATTAACAACATTTTCAAGGAAAAAAAAAAAAAAGAAAAACCCTAAATACCATGGCATGCAAAGACAAATGGCTGTAAAGCGACTCCCAGGTGTGACAGGCTCCCTAAGGGTCAAATGAGAGAGCTAGTGATGCATGCTGGATCCCACTACACTGGAGTATGCCACTAATATGATGCACAGCATGACCAGATACCCACATAAAGAGGATTAACTCACTCATTTTTAAGTGTGCTGATAGACTTCTGAATGATATTGGGATTCATTTTTAAATGTACAATATTTTTGAGCACCAAAGATCTTTTTATCAACACGCAAAATTCAGCAGACCTGTCCTCCATAGTCCTTTCTGCCATCACATAAGAAGGAAGCGTCTGGCTGATGCTCTCGGTTATTTTCTCATGGCTGTATTTCTTGATTCAGCTGCCAGCATGCTTGCTCTTTGATGACTGGGTTTTTAAGCTGGTACCCACCGTTAATGAGAATGGCTAGTCTGGTTTATTGTAGCTTAGTTCAATGCAAACAGCCTACATCACAGAACAAAAAATGGTTGGATCACACAGCAGGATGTGCGGCTGCAGATCTTCCTCAACTAATTAATCTGGAAGACCTGAACAGTTAGTGGAATGAAAAATAAGTCTCAAGTAGGTAGGAAAGGACTTTAAAAAAAATGAAGCACTCACCAAGATTGCCTGTGCTTTCCCTACCTTTCAAAACAACACAACACAAAATCTGGTCTTACAAAAAAAGGAGCAGAAAAATAGACCAGGGCATGCACTGTTAAGCTCTTTGCGCTGCTCTCAGGGGAAGGTAAGCTCACTACCTTTACACAAAACTGGGTCATTGCAGCTGTAGGATACAGAGATGGAAAATAACCTAATTCATATTAAAAAGGCCTATGGGTGTCTCACCAATGAAGGACCATGCTTCAAGAATAAAGATGAGAGCATCCTATGAGAAAGACAAGGTTGTTTTTATTTTCAACACATAATGCTTCTTTCTAGATTGCTGGTGCTGCTCAAAGAGGGTATGACATAGCAGGAAGCCACTGCTGCCATCCTATGCAATACCAGGTGTCACCATCAACACTGCCTGCAAAGCGTAGGCTAATTTTGGAAAATAAAGATGCGGAGTGGCTATGGGATGAATTTGGCTATTCCTTCCTCTAAAGTGCACTGGTCTCCAGCTGGGCTAAGCTCTGTTATTTTCCCTGCAACGTGATCCAGCCAGAAGTCACTCTTAGATCAAGATAAAGCACACCATGCTTCATGGTAAACTGGACCAGACCCACTGTCAGCCACGAACTAGGCTAGGTCAAAGTGGGCTTGAATCTCTCTCATGCCATTCAGAAGGCACTAAGCACCCTTTTATGTCCCCATAACATTGTACAGAGGTCTGTGCAGAAAAGACATCTGCAAAGCACGCTGCATTAGCTCTTTCCCCCTTTCTCACAGCGACTGCCCCTTTCCTCCCCTGTGTCTCCCTGCTGCTCCCTTGGCAATATAGGGTCTGGGTACGATGGTGCCCGATACTGGTTTTCCCTCTGAATGACTCTGGACTATTGTGTGCAAGAACGGTCCAAGACTGAAGGTATCAAAGCCTCGAGGTACCAAAAATTAAAGGCTACATTAAAAAATACAGGCCTGAGTGGCTTGTCCAAGATGAGGAAAGAAAGCTGGCATTAGAAAACTGGCATTCTGGCTCCAAGGCTCACCCCAGCCAGCCGAGCCACACCTCTCTACTTAGAGCAAATCACTCGGGCAGATTCTTTTGGGAATTTATTTCCCTAAAAAAAGTGGAAGCTCTGCCCTCGCCCTACCCTCTTTGGATTTCTCAGCCCCTTGCAGTGGCCAGGTTTTTATTTTTGTCTGATAATTATCGCCTGTCACAGAAGTTACTTGCAGCTACAGAAGATAAATGACAGGCTGTGAAAGCAGCTAGGAACCACTGAATTTGTTCAACATCATTACATGGCATATATTTCATCCAGGAACTTAACTGGGCAGCTGCAATAAAAGAGTCAGACTCCCCCTTGGCCAGAAGGTACTTGGAGCCCTGAGGGAATAATCATGAATAATGGCTACTGTGGAAGATGCCATCGTGGCTGCAACAAGTGCAAATTAGGTAATAAGCAAAACTCTCTGTGTGTTGGTGCAACTTTTGCCTACCTTGTTTCTTCAGGTCTGACCCTGCTCTCATTTGCCCTGGGACAAAGCAGGAAGGGCTCCTGAGAAGCCCGTGGGGTACACTAAAGTGAGACGGGAGTCCCACAGCAAGACTGCTCCAATGCCAGCTGAGCTCTTCCACCCACAAAGTCTTAAACCGTTTGGGGTTTTAGCAGATCAAAGGCTAACCTACAGCAGGCAAAAGCCCTGCATCCTCTGGCCAAATGCAAGTGGAGGGTATAAGGCGGAACATGTGAACTGGATTAGGAGGTCGTGATGGTAATGTGCCAGGAACGGAGCAGTAAACTTTCACTTGGACTGCTGCACTTTTAACTAAGTCTGGGAGACATTAAATGGGAAAAAGAGTTGCCATGGCAATGGGATAAGGAGAGGCATCTATGAGGTAAAGCGTTACCAGCCTCGAGTTAAAGCATTTGCAGTTGATTTTGTAAGACAACAGCTCCATTCACGTTCATCGCCGGCCTCTCTCACGCACGCACTGGTTGTAATATCTGCTCATTTACATCTTTCACGAGTGTCAAGGGACACAGACACCAAACGGAGGGTGCCAGAGAGCCAGTGCTTTATGGCTGAGTCCAGGCTCTTTTTTCTCGGAGACCTGCTATTATCTTTAATAGACTAATGCCCTGTTCTCCCAGCAACATATTAATCCAGCATGCACCGTACAATGCTTCCCTTTCATTCAATTCACCTGCACATCTGCTGCATTTGTCTCAGGGTTGAGGGTTATTACACACAGCATCAGTGTTTGTGATGTGTTAACACGCATGCTTTGTATTGCCAGCTGAAACAAAGAGCACATCTCTGGCTCTGGCTCAGAAAATCACTGCAACCCGGACCCAAACACACGCATTTTCCTTCCAACCCCATTGATGCAAATTTCCCTCCTATCCATCACCGACCATCTAATCCCGTCACTGCGTCTGGAATTTGGCTAATGGGCTCATAACGCTTGGACTCGGTGACATTTCTGTTACTGCGTACTGCATTTTTACATTGGATGCTGGCCTTCCCAACCTCAAAAATGTGCATCTACCGCACAAGTTACAGGATGCAATGGACTCCAAATGACATCCAGACCAGAAACGTGGACCTGAATTAGCCAAATGTCTGTCTCTCTCAGGAGATGGGGAGAAGAAAAGATCTCCTCCTTCATTCTGATATCAAGGGTTCATCCTGGTTTTCTCCAATTTCAAAAAATCCCCAATTTTCAGTTAAAAAAGTAACCCCAAATCCACATTTTTCTGTAATTTAAATGAAACGCCACTATATATACACATAGGTACACACACATATTATATATGTATGTATGTAAGCATGTGCATGTATGTATATATGGTGGCATTTCATTTAAATCACAAAAAAATGTGGATTTGGGGTTACTTTTTTTTTTAAACCAAAAATTGGGGATTTTTTAAAATCAAAAACCAGGATCCCTGCTTATCATCAAATCAGTTCAAACAGAGAATGAAAGATGTGTATTTTAAAACCCTGCTACCCTTGTGCGGTAAACGAAAGTCTAGGCTCTCTCTTGGGGCAGTGCTTCATTCTCCGTAAAATAAGCAGGAGTAAGTGCAATAGATTTGGCTGACAGCATACTGAGTGAAATGGGAAACATTTCTACCCTTGGTTGTTATGCGACGGTTAAAACTAGCCGCCCATGCAATGGAGGAAGAGAAGCATGGGGAATGAGTGAGAAAAGTTACCTCCCAGAGGAAGGCAAGATGACAGCAGCCTGGGGAAACGGTAAGAAATGGTGGGCAATTTGCTTTAGCTGCTTCATGTGGGACCCCTGGCTGGACCCCAGAAAAGTGAGTGCCACCCAGACAAACACACAGCAGAGGGAAGATTAACACCAACTCAGTGGAGGGCTGGAAGCGAACAGCACCATCACATGCAGAACAGTGACGGGGGCACAGAAGAGAAAACTGAGCCAGGCGCACCACCGATCTCCACATCATAATGCTCGCATACCTCCATCATCTCTTTGCAGGATGCAGTGCACATACCCTGGCACCAGTGGGCTTGAAGTGCAATGGGTAAATATATTTCTCTCCAACAATTAAAATGACATGCAGATTGCTTCCAGCTCATGAAAATACAACACTTTCCTGGTTGCAACATAAGCAACATTTTGTTCTAAAGCTTAGGCTAAACAGAAGCCTTGACTTTCAACATGAGTTGCATTTAATCCCCTGAACATTTTTTGTATTTCCAAACAAATAAAGCCAGCAGCACAGGAAACATTAATCATTTCACAGTTTCACAACGTGTTGATTATTATAATTATGGCGGATGCTGCAACGCAAGATTTGAAAATTCCACAGGCATCATTTAAATGTAGAAGGTTTAAGTGCGAGAGATCCCCTCCCAACCCCCAGCCTTGCAAACTGTACTGCGAGCAAAACCTGGGGAAATGAATCATTATCTCACCTTCAACCTTCAGGCAATTTGTTCAGTTCAGATCCATGCATCTAAGTACACACCCCTCCACCTGCACAGGAGACTCCTCTGCTGTCTCCCAGATAATAAACTGGGGTTTCAAGTGGACACTATATTTTGCTTCCTTCCAGTGACAGGACACGACCGCAGCATATAGTGTTTGTGATAAGCAATGTGTTGAGCACTTAGGAATCTTTCATTTGAACTGAGAAAGGTTAACTTTAAGAAACATTTGAAGTGAGAAAGGTTAAGGGTAAGAAAGGTTATTGCATTCTTAGGCAGCCGAACAACAGACAGAGGAAGGGGAAGCAAGTATCTTGCCACTTTCATGTAGCCAAAAACCAGATGGCATTCACTGCCATCTTATACAACTTATTCCTCTTTTAAATAGATACCCCAAATGTCTATTTTTTAAAATTTTATAAAGAATTTTGTTCAAAAATTATTTTCAACAAGTCTCAAAAACTGGGACAAGCTCTACAGTTGCCTGCTCCTAGGTACTGCACATACAAACAAAGAATAATTATTAGGTAAAAAATAATCTAGTTGTAGATCAACATACTGTGGCCAAGATGCTCCACATGAGCAAACCCTTCTATTTGCAAAGAATCCAGCCTAGGATAGGGACACATCACACATATATCTGCAGCTACTTCAAAAAGGAAGAAGCATACAGCAGCTCAGATCACGTTTGCACCATCCTGTCATGGTACAAGTGAGCAACATCATCCCAGTGATACAAGTCAGCAGCCTGATCCTGGATGAAGCAAAGTTAAGGCTGGAGCAGTCTTGCTATGCTAGAGAATCATGAAGATGTAACACTTGCATCCTAACAGCTTGTATTGGTGACCTTCGTTATCCATTCAGGTGTTATATCGGTCTCCACCCAGAACAAATAAGAACCAAGTTCTGGAACAGCCTTCTCTGAACAGGAGTAGCGGCAAAGACCTAGCTATTTTCAAGGGATTAGAGAATGTGGTTGCCTACAATGATCCCCATAAGGCATGAAGAACGACAGGTCACCCTAATTTCCAAATGTTTGAAGGCTTGACTGCAAAACCTGAACATTTTTAACCTTAATGTACACAGCTCCATACACACGCAGCCAGGTAGACTCAGTATAAAGAAAGGGTTTCACTCTTCAAGTCCCTAGCTTAGCTAATTCTTCTAGTGACACATACCCATGTGCATAAGCAGATACAGAGCAAGACAGAGAGAATGAAAGTCATAAAATGAGGTGAAATGTAGATGTTGTTTGTCAGAATGATGCTCATTACTGGCAGAAAAACAGTGCAGTGAACAGAGACCACAGCCCTGCTTGCTTTGCATCATTAAAATAGTAAACTGTCAGAAGAGGCAAAAACAGATGCATCTCCCTGAGCAGCACAAGAGGATGAGGAGGCAATTACAGGGCAAGGTGTGGCCGATGGAGGGATTATCAACTCCCAAGAGAAAGCTCTCACATCAAAACTGAGAGCAAGACCAGTGCTGAAGAGAAGCACTAGCCAGAATAAGAGTCCCTCTAATGGGCTGGGACAAATGAAATGACGAGCAGGACATGCACCTCAACACCACTGTAGGGGCCAAGTAAGGGATTCAACTGACCTCCCTACCCATTTGGTCCAAAGAAAACAATGTAAAACAGCAGAAGCAGAAAGGCGTATAGCCAAAGGACTGTGTAGACCAAATTACAGGATGTTGATAGAAGTCCTTCCAAAACACACTCAAGAGATGACTTTATAAATGCTAAGCACTGAAAAATCTGCAGCCGACAGTGCTGCTGCTGGGATCATGTCGGCTGCATGGAGGAGTTATTTACCATAATGTTAATGCGTCTGCTGCAAGGGACCTCCAAGCATCCCATTATGCATCATGCTTCCTCAAGAGCATCTGAGGCAGTTCTCACCCTCTCAAGAAAACATGCTATTAGAATTTAAGTCAAAAGTATTTCCTTCACTTGGCTAGTTCTCAGGCTGCAGACAGACTGGGGGGCCTGGGCTCCTTGGCTTCATCTGCACTGCAGCCTCTTGAACAACTCTTGGGAAGGAGATGGCAACAATGCAGCAGAAAGCAGAAGACAGCAGATACGACAACAATGAAAGGAAGCTCCTCGGTTTGTTATTTACTCTCACCAGGGCACGACACATTCATGTGACAAAGGTGATTAGCTCTGGGAAACATCCTGAGCTTTGTTACCTGAGTGTTTTCCAGCAATTGTGAATTGAAAATTTAATTTCCTTGCCCATGGATTAGGACTTTCCACCAGTACAGAGCACATGGAAGCAGGTCGGTTAACTAAGAGGGGAGGCTCAGCTTTCCCGATAGGTCATAGATTCATAGATTCATAGATTAAGGGTCGGAAGGGACCTAGTAGATCTTCTAGCCCGACCCCCCGCCAGGGCGGGAGAACAACAAAAACCCCAAAGAACAACAAAAACCCCAAAAGGTCAAGCTGATGCAGAATGCATGGGCACTTCCTATGGCGAAGAGGCACCTGATTCTCTCCCACCTCAAGCCAAGGGATTATACAAAGTGAACCGCACAAGTTAACTGTAGTTAAACCCCAAACATTCAGAAAGTTCACACATGCTTTTTATGATACACATCTCTTCCCTCCTCCTCCTCCAACTCCCATCCTCTCCCTCCCTCCCTCCATATCCCATCCATCTTTCTAGTTCATTCAGAGCCTGTCTTCTCCTAGCTTTCCACAAGCTCTCCAATGTTATCCCATTACTTCTGTGTCAAGATCAGTTTCCTGACCTTGGGAACATTATCAGCTATCGGCATCTTTGGCTGGTATAGCCGATAATGTTCATCAATAAATATAATATGCTTTCAGGCGAGGACCCCAGGGTGCCATGTGCATGTCCACAGCCACATGCATGCACACGGCCAGAAATGCAGCTGGGTAGCATGGAGAGCAGCCAGGGCAGTGAATCGGATCCGGGGCTGGGCAGAGAAAATTGGTGCACCCCTAAAGACTTCCATTTCTCTTCTCTTATTTTACTGAGCCTGTCCCTGGCTTGTCCTTCAACTATCAAGTGCTGCTAGAAGCAGCAAGATTCATATACCACAAACCCCTTCAAACCCTTGGTCCACAGTACAGGTTAATATTTGGGATGATTTCCAAGCCAGGTCTCATTCGATTCAAATCAATTCATCCATTTGGCTTCACAGTACAAACAAATTTCACCCTAAAAAGTCCATCTTGTATGCTGTGTGTTGCTTCAGGAAAGCAATTTCTCCTTTGCTACATTAAGTACATGCCACAATTTTTGAATGATCCAAGTGCCGTAAAGTACCTTACAAGGCACCAAGATCCCTTTGCCATTGCTTCACGTCTCCTGGAGATGCCCATCTCAGCAGGATATTATTTTATAGTCCTATGTAAAATATATATTGTGTATATGTACAGTTTTTGCTTCACAGGTTATTGTAATGCTGGTAGCAGTCTTGACAAAATAAATCAAAGAAAAAGACAAACTGAGAAATCACGTGGCTACTGCCACCACGGGAGTTATTTTAGCACCCAGACTATTTCCCCGGAGTAGGTTTTTGGATATAGCATGACTTTATTTAAAGACAAACCTCCACCTACTTTAGTCACCCATAACAAATATATTCAGGAAACACAAGGGCAAACATTAACAGTGTAGGTACAAATGAAGGATGGAGCAGTGTCCTAAAGAGGCTCATTTGTGCTATGGTAATGCAGTAAAGAGGAGATGCAGACAGGCTGGCACTAAAGCAAGACCTCACCAATGGTAAACCCCGAACAACAGGAATTTGGATAAGAAAAAGTGACAGCAGGTCAGAAGGATATATGCTGCAGTTCTTGTAGAATCATGTGCAAACATAAGGCCTGATTTTGGTTTTATTTATGAAGGTAAATTAAGGGCAATTGCTGGGATCAGAGGGAAGACTATTAAGACTGCAAAGATCAGAATCAGGCCCATGCTTTATTTGAGCGGACAGGTAATATTAAAACATTTCCTGTGCCGTAGTATGTAATTTAATGGCAGGGCTTGTGGTATTTCCTATACTAAGAATGGGGAGAACGGCAAATAATAACATAGTAAAAGTAACTGCCATGGGCGGTTCAGGTTGATTTTTTAATGATGCCCTGTACTGTGTACTGCTGATATCCTTGTGAATAGCAGCTCCTGTGCTTCTCAAAACATCTCTTAGATGTTTTCTTGTTAAAAACAGATCTGCTCATGAACAAAATGTTGGGTTTTTTTAATTTAAAAGGACATCATCCTCATTTAGATAATATTTTTGGGAGTCACTTATACAAATATTAGAGAAGCTAGCTAGCCAGATAAAAGACACTGAACTTAATTGCTTACTCTCATTGCTAATACTACACTGGTTATTAAAACAAGAAGAATGTTTATAATCTCGCTTACATTTATACAGTTTATTTCCATATTATACTCCATTTACCTTAATAAACTACATTTTGTGTAAGTTGCTTTCACTTTCTAGCCTCACATGCTAACTGCAAACCAAGGACAGTATGCAGTATGCAATTTAAAAAGACATTAATTTTTGCTTTAAATATTCTTGGCTATGTTTCCTTTTTATTTATTTATTTATTTTTATAATTCCCATCAGAGATCCTGCAATGAACTGTGTAATCCCTGATCTAGTGAAATATATTTTCTTTTTTGAACCCAGAACTCTTGGAACCCGATTATCCAGCTACAGGGCTGATATTTGTACTAGACCCAGAAAACTACTTTTAATAAATGCTAGGGCTTGCAACGTCCAACACTGAAAATTTAGGAAATGCTAGAATAAAGACTATCCATACAGTTTTCATTTGGCCCCTTTCACATGGGTATTATGATACAGTCTTTTTGCACAGGACACCTGCTTCATGCATGTCACTGGATGGGTGTGCTCTTTGGGTGGATGGGCAGCTGTTTGATGTTTTGCACTCTCCCCGTCGTTCAGGAGGTGGTCCCTAGACCATACTAACTACACTCCAACAGTGGCAGAGTGAAAAATTATCATTTCTTCATGGTACTCATTCTTGTAATATCCAATGAGCTTCACAAATATTTGTGTTTTTTTCACAGACATGCTGCCAAGTGAGATGGTATTTTAATCCCATTTTAGAGCGGCAGGGAAGAAGGTACAGAGATATTAAGGTCAAAACTGTCCATTCATTCTGGTTGTCCAGTCTGTCTAGGAACTGATTCTGCAGAATATTAAAGATCACACAGCACTTTCACGTGTTAAAGCAGGGGTTTTTAACCTTTTTAGCAAGTGTAGCCCTGGTGCTTTGGGGGGGGGGGGGGG
>NW_017728993.1:16105157-16113087 GCF_001723915.1 Gavialis gangeticus | reverse complement strand
GGGGGTGGGGTACACTTACTAAAAATGAGCGAAGCGACAGCAGCATGGGGTAGTGGGAAGCAGCGGCATGGGGGAAGCTCTCCGTCCCCATGGCCAGCTGGCCAGGCAGCGCCTGCGCGGCCTGCAGCTGCTCTTGCCTGCCCCTGGCCCTGCTCTTTGGAGGCAGTGGCGCTCTGTCCCCGCCTGCCTGCGCGTACCCCCTAGGGCCCTCCCAAGTACTCCCAGGGGTACGCATACTCCCGGTTGAAAACCCGTGTTAAAGCACAGCTCCCATCGACTTAATTCTGGTATTTCTTAATCTTTGAGAGCTTGACTATGCAATTAGAATTTTCTTTTAACAAAGATTTTTTGGTACTTGAGGTTCAGAGATTTTCTTCTTTTTTGGTTTTTAAAAAAGAACCCACTCCAGTGCTGGAACTGAGTATGTGCATAGCTTATGTTTCAAAGCTTTTAAATTGGTCAAATTTGGGCAAACTATCCTGGGGACAACAAAAGACATCCTCTACACAAAGCCAGCCCCCCACTAAATGTCAAGCCTGTGCTCCAGAGCATGGAGATACTAGATTTCTTCAATGAAGTGGTGGGAGTAAGGTCCTGACTAGGAGCTACAGGTGTGAGTTGCCGCTACCGGCTGGTGAGCCAGGACAGGCTTCTATCCTTGCTCTAGGTGGGGAGGGGGGAGTTTGGAGGGAGGACAGGGACATGAAACTGGGAGGCAGAGAGTTAATAGGATGTGGGTAAGTTTTGAAATGGGAGCTGGAAAGGAAATAGGGGTGGCAGAAGGGTGGTGAAATGAAAGAAGTCAGTCACTGAAAGATAAAATAAAAAGAAGCAAAAAAAAATGTAAAAAGAAAGAAAGAGGAAGTAAATTAAAGAAGGTCTCATGTTTTAATAAATTTGGATTTGAGATTGGGGTGTGAGGGGTGCTGGTCATGCTTCCCAGTGTGGGTGGGAGATAGAAGAGGTGAGGGAAGGTGCTTTTGGGGGCACTACTGCCCCTGACCCAAGAAGGAAGCCACAGCTCAAAGGGACCTTATCCAGTCTCCTACCTTGTACCACTCCCCCTGCCCTGCCCTCCCTCCGCCATCCCCCAGTCTCCATTCCTGGACCCATCTATGGCCTGTGAACTGGTTAGCAGGCATGGGCTCTGCAGGCTGCCCTCATGGGGCTGCACCCCTGGGGTGGGAAGGTCATACCCCAAGGGTGGGGAGGGAAGAGCAGGGCAGAGGAATGGGTGAGTTGGCTTAGTGCCAGAACCACCCCCTGGGCAATCAAGGTCAGGGGGTGGAAAATTTGTCCACACAGAACAAGAAGATGGGGAAGGGGACTCTGCATCCCGGGATGCCCAAGGACTGCAACATGGGCAGCTCATCTGTGGGGAGTGGCCACACATTAATGCAACACAAGCTGGGTAACACGGGTCAGAAATAAACCTGCCCTGGAGTGGCGTAACTTTACGCTGCCTAAAGAATGCTTAAAATTAGTTTCAGGTGCTGTGTGGGCAATCCAGGGGTTAAGAGCTCCAGGAGCTGCCTAAAATGAATGTGTAACAAGGCCATTATATACAACCAAAAATGGGGTCTTCTAATGGCAAACTCCAGACAACTACAGCCATTGACAGCGCTGTCAGGGCCACCTGTCATAGGGATGCTGCGGCTACAGAACAGACATCTGGACCCAACCACTCAGAGCCTTGGAAAGAGCAATGAGAGAAATGTAAGAGTGAACTGAAAGGTGAAATTGTTTCTCTGCCCTTTGTGAGTTAGAGCAGCAAAGTGTATATAGTTGTACTCATAGCTACTTTCCTTGCTCTTTCACCTTGATTGTTTTCCTCGCACTAGAGTATGCAGGATACCTGCAAGTCTTCTGACACGAGGGCATAACAATCCCACGTATCACATACACTTCCTCATGTCATCACCCTCTGTAAATACCCAACAATACAATAAAACCAATATATACTGAAGGTATTATAACTGAATAGGTCACCAACATTTGTAAATAAGAAGCTTATCCTTACATAAAGCATGTATGGTTCTTTATTCATTGCGATTAGTAGACTGGTGGTATTTGGGTGCTGTGATTGCACTCAAGCTCTTAAAACACTTGAGTTCTTTGCAGCAGTAGGTGATCAATATTATCACAGGATTCGGTATACGACAAACAGACGGCTATGCCATGAGATCCAGCTTAAGAGGATGCAGTTAAATCTGCCCGTTTGTTTACAGTACAATTCCAATTTGGAGTAAATATCCATTACAGCAAATCCTAAGTAACACTATCTGATGGAAGAAAAGAAACCTCTTACAACCAGCCAAATATAACATAGTTATCCCCCAGTACGTGCGCGCGCACACACCCAAGTACAGGTACCCTTCAGTAATAACTGCTGAGGAAAATTCATATTAGGCTTATCTGCTGTCCAATGGGATCTATAAATCCTTTATCAGCACGCACAATAAACAGTAGATAACAACATCTGAGCCTGCTCAGCCTAGACTACGGTATCTTCTGACATGCACTTACTGAATTACTGGAATTTAAAACTCAGTACAGTACTGTTTGCCAGGAGTCTTTATACATTTCGACTGAGCTGAATATTCAATATTTTGTTGACCCACACAGATCCCTGGGAGGTGTCTGTGGGTAGGGGAAGAGGGACATTGCTGTTATGTTAGCATTTCTTTTGCCAGGGCTGAGAAACACAAACTGCCTCATGCTGGCCACCCAAGATGGTCACAAATTTCAGTGCTGCTAAAAACACTGGTCTTGCCCAGTAAATCAGAGGACACTGCATGGCTTTTCATTCTATATACAAGGCTCCTCTGCCCCACTTTTGATGTTACTCCATCCCCAGAGTGACACAAACACTCTCTCCCAGATGCAACATTTTTTTCAGTCTGTTTCCCCAGTAAACAAATGCTGTGAATCGCATAAAAATAGGGACAATACCAGAATCTTCTGCCGGTGCAGAAATGTCTTTTATGGGCAAGATTTTTATTATGACATTTCAGTGCTTTTACTTGTACAGGGATGTATTTGGTAGCCGTGTTGGTCTGAGACAAAAAGAAATGCAAAACTCTAGACCTCTTGGTTCAGAGATGATACCTTTTATTAGACCAACTAAGAAATTGCAAAAAAATTATCTTTCTTTGCAAGCTTTCAGGCACAAGCCTGAAGGGTGCATGAGCCTGAACACTTGCAAAGAAAGGTAGTTTTTTTGTGATTTCTTAGTTGATCTAATAAAAGGTACCAAGAGATCTAATAAAAGGTATCATCTCTGAACCAAGAGTTTTAGAGTTTTGCATTTACTTGTACAGGTTATTTCACTTGGGAAACCAGCACAAGCTATTCTTGCAAAAGCTAACTCTACAGCTGTTTTGGCAAAACTTTTCTAACATAGATCTGATGTGACTGGAAGTCACTGGAAGAGCTTCCTTAGCAGTCTCCAGTGACAGCTGCCTTACAGTACCAAGGCTAGCTGGTCACAGCACTAAACTCCCCTCACACACGCCATCTGGACAACAGACATACACTGCCACACGCTTTCTGCCCAACTACGCCCATCCAGATGAATGGCTTGCTTCACTTCATCCCCTTCAAATCCAGCCACGCCAATCAGTTGTACAGCACATCTGTTCCTAACATGTTAACTGACAAATATTCACTGCTTTGGATTTTTAGTTGAGGATCCTGGTGGCAACCAGCATACACTCAACCATAAATGATCACACCTAACCAAAGTGGGACCTAGCAAAAAATATACTAATCAATAAGGCAATACTGCAAAACTGATCTGCATAGGAATTACTCCCAAGAGGTGAAAGAGGAAGGGGAAAGGCGGGCAGGATGGGCAACAGAAGGAAAAACTGTGGGAAGCTGAGAAGTCTGGAAAAATTCCCTCCTGGTTTAAACATCAAGCAGGGCTACAGGGTTTGATCAGGACTGGCTGACAGCACTCAGCTAAACCCAGAAACCCCAACCAAACATCAGGTAACGCTGCTGAGACCCAATCTCCCCCCCCAGCCAAGAACTTATGCCCATTAAGTCACGCTTAACGAGAGGCTTTAGCAGAACAGGCTCGCAGAGGAGGAATTACCATACTGAGTATAAACTGGGTCAGTAAAGGAACTTCTGTTCTACATTTCCAATGGCCTAAATGTGTTATGAGGGCAAGAAGAGATGGCTTCCTTTTCACTAACACATGCAGCCCTAGAGGCAAGATATCAGCCATGAAGGACCAGACTGATCCGTTATGACAAATCCTATATTCCTGTGTAGTTAACCATATAATTAAAACTCTTTGCTGCTCCACAGAGCAATTATGCGGACAATATTTATTCTGCAAGTCAGCAATCTTAACTGTGCTTGACAGACAGTGATGGCAGCACCAGGGACTGCAGTAGTTGTGCACATGCTTAGTTGCTGTGAGCTGTCAAAATTTGCTGCGTGCTTCCTCACTACTCAAAGCATCTTGTGATTGGGAGTGGGGAGAAATAAATGTCTCTCTCTGCCCTTCTACGAAGTGAAAAACAAATAGTTGGGAGTTGGGCTACTACTGCTGCTCTTTTTAGCCATCTTTCCCAACAACCCGTAAAGCAGATCTGATTTCAGGGATGTGACTTCAAAGAGGAACCTCCAAAACTCCATCTGTATAGCCTAGCCACAGATCTGGTCTCTTGCTTCCTTACTGGTTCACACCTTTGCTTTTGTCAATGATGGGATGTTCCATTATACTTTCTAGAGGCAAGGTCATATTTACTTAGAAAATATACTGCAAGGTAACTTAAGTCTATGCACAGAGAAATCTCTCTGCACAGAGCAGAAAAGGCTTCCAAGCTAGAATTATTTATTGCAGCCTGCTCAGCTTACATTGTCAACAGGGACATCCTTCCAGATGCTTAACTATCTTGCCCACACCATAATCTCAGTGAACTTTTATACTCCATCAGCAGCCTCCAGCTGGTATTTACTGATCTTTGCTTATTCCTATTGAGTTGCACTGTTTTTAAGTATTCCCTTTAATTTGCAACAAGTCATTTGAATAACTCCATTCTAATACTAGAAAAGCATTAGTCTTTCTGTCTGTCCGTAACGCTTTATTTGCACTCTGACTGGTTGTCTCGGCAGCCAATCAGAGTGCTCCAACAGCGTTCCAGACAGAGGTGGCGGCAGCGCACTGCCATGATGGCAGAGGTGGGGGGGGGCAGTTGCAGCAAGAAGCACCCAGCAGTGGCAAAAGGGAGAAGTTGCTTTTCCCCTACACCAAGCAGCAGTTTCTGCCCGGTTGCCACTGCTGCTCAGTGTCGGTGGGTGGGAGAGTCTGGAGCAGGTGCAGGGCAGGCTGGGGTCAGGGCTGTGCATGCAGGTCCCTGCCAGTGCCACAAGGCTGGGGCCAGAGGTGGCAGCAGCAGCTGGAAGGAGTCTCTGCCACCTGGGCTGCCTAGAAAGGGAAATCAGTTGTGGAGCTGCCCCAGCCCTGCTGGTGCCCGTGGAGTGGCAGGATACACCACGGGCTGAACAGTGCCTGGGCCAGGCAGGATCAAGGGACCCGTCATGGGCCAGACAAAGTCCCTCTGCGTGCCGGATCTGGCCTGTGGGCCGTATTTTGCCCACCCCAGGGATAAGACAGTCCCTCATCCATACACAGTAATTTATACTGCTCTCCTCTATAATTAATAATGTATACAAAGAGCAATTATATCTTTCTCTTGAATTAACCTCAGGCTTCCATAATTCACAGCAAAACACCTGACAGCAAACCCACACCTAAAAAGAACAGGCTGACCAACTGACTCAAGTCAGAGCTAGGCCCTTCCTGGTCCCCTGAAACAGCAGTCAGAGAGAAGAAGTGTGATGGGAAGTTTTTAGCTTGAAAACACGTTCCCATTTTCTCCACCTATGCTATTCAGCAGCCTTCAGGAAATGTATGGGTGTAATCCTCAGGCTGGCTTTTTACTGAAGAGGCCATGCTAGGTATTACCAGCCACTCTACTCTTACGCTGCACAGGCAGCAGAGGATAATGACCTCCAGGCCCTGGGACACTTTCACCGCTTTAATCTGATCACTTTGAGTAACACAAAACAACACCAAGGCTCTCAGAGATGGGGGCCAAATCTGCAATAAGGCAGTCCTCTGGCTGTGCAAGTAGCTTCATCTTTTAGGTCCAAATCCAAGATTTGTCTATGGGCAGAACCCTGCCCAGTTCTGCTGACAAGGTATGGCTGCCCAATGGAAATAAGGCCATGCCACAGTTCCTTGAAGATGCACTTAGGTTAAATTAAACAAGTTTTTCTCATTGTGCTTCTAACGTTATCTTTGAAGCTGTTAAAGTTGAAATATTTTTTTTTAAAATGAATAGTTTTTGGTCAGCTTTTATGCTGCTTACTTTCTTTTTTCCTCATCTTGGAAAACAGACTATTTTCCTTACATTCATTTTCTGGTTCTCAAGATGTGGCCATGCCTAGGCTATAAGCACCACAGGAAAATGCTATTATTTGGAAAAAGAACTCTCTCATGTCATGCCTTCCCCCAGTGTCCCTAGAAACATTTCTTTTGATACCAGGTTTTGTGAAACTCAAGTTTTACAGCCAAGGTGACCTAATACTTTGGGCACAAGTGACCTCTTCACACAATACCAAGCTGGGCAAGAAAATCTGCAAGCTCACTTTAAAGCTATGGCCTGCTTGGGATGAAGATAAGAAATCCACAAACACAAAACACCTATAAGTGTGCTGAATTTTAATAGGACTTCGCTCTGTATTTCAGCTTTCATTGCTACCCACTGAAAAACGCTTGCCATCCACAGGGGCAGAGGATGGCCACTATTTAAAAAAGCACAGTAGGCTAGAGTCTATGCTGATTTACACGACCGTAGCTCCAGAATTACTCCAAAATCAACTCAAATTTACACCAGTGTTACCAAGACCAGATCTGTCCTATCAGCTCCATCGAACTGGAACCACAGGGGAGAGGGAGGTTGAAGGGAGAAGACCAGAAATTAGGGAAGAAAACAAGTCTGTAGGTCACTGCTGCCACTCGTTTTCCCTTCCCTGCCTGTATTATTAATGTTTTCAGTGATACAAGTGGCAGATAAAACATTAGTCACAGCCTGGAACTTCTTACCTTTTGCACTGTATCGCAACATTAACATTGCTTAAATCCTAGCTGATTTGAGCATTAACCTTCTGCCTAAACAAGGCTTCTGAAAGAGAAGTACTTCTAAACCACACCATGATCATTGCTCCAAATGCTACCTAATAACCTGTGAAAAGGAAAAAAAATGTGAACTAAACTCTAATAGAATGTTTAGCTGCTCCATTTTTTAACAAATGCATTGCGATTTGCTGAAGTACCTAAACAATTTAGGAATTAATGGTTTCAGCCAAACTGACAGATGGCATTTTATAGCTGCAAGCCACTACAAACTTAAAAAAAAAAAAAAAAAATTATTGAATTGTAATACAAGAGAAACAGAACTAGTGA
The DNA here is from genome assembly GCF_001723915.1 of Gavialis gangeticus. NCBI lineage: Eukaryota > Metazoa > Chordata > Crocodylia > Gavialidae > Gavialis > Gavialis gangeticus. Next base: position 16,105,601 of record NW_017728993.1, on the reverse strand, counting down.
TGGCTAGGAAGAAACACAAGATACAACAGAGATAACAAGAATTCCCGACTTGGGGTTCATTCTGCTCTCAGACCAGTCAACTCCACTGACTTCTATTAAGAGGCTCCTAATTTACATAGCTATAAGCAGGGATCCTGGTTTTCCCTGATAAAAAATAAATAAATAAATAAAAAATAGCAAATTCTCTGATTAAAACCCCAAAATCTGTGATTAAAATGAAATAAAATGAATATATAGGTGTCAGTTGAGCACAATATTTTATTGACATATTTACAGTTTTAAAGCAACTTGGAGGCCTACCAGTATCTCAATCACTATAATACAATACATTCAAAATACCTATAACTTTTAGCATTTGATTTGGGGTTTTTTATCATGGAAAAAATCAGAGCTCCCCCTGCCCCCTTAGCCGACAGAATGCAGGTCCAGCCCCCTTCCCTCCAT
>NW_017728993.1:16099606-16100157 GCF_001723915.1 Gavialis gangeticus | reverse complement strand
CCCACAGCCCCCTGCCCTCCCCAGTCCTGCCGGAGGGGACCACAGCTGTCAGGTCCACAGCCCCCTACCCCCCGCAGCAGCACCTGATTCCCAGCTGCCACCCATGGGAGGCAGTGGCTGCTGCAGTGAAGGGGAGTGCAGAACCTGGCTCCCCGTCCCCAAGCCCACAGCAGTCAACCTACCCCTGCCCTGTGCGCCCCCCAGATCTGTGCACAGGGCAGGGGCAGGTTGACTGCTGCAGGCTTGGGCTCCCCACTCTTCTGCCTCCCTCCAGGGCCTCTGCGACCCAGCAGGCAGAACACAGTGTGGCTGAGCAGTGCGGGGCCAGGTGGGGAAGCTCCTTGCTGCTGCAAGCTCCATTCTGCCCTGACGGCACACCCCCTGCCCGCCCCACAGCAGAGAGGGGCACAACCCTGCAGCACCGCCCCTGCTCAGACAGGCAGGGGACACCTTGTCAGGGTAGCATGGAGCTTCCCCGATCTGGGGGATATAGGTCCCCTGTGCCCCTCCAGAAGCGCACACAGCAACGGGGAGCCAGCCTTACCCCCCCC
>NW_017728993.1:16081966-16094606 GCF_001723915.1 Gavialis gangeticus | reverse complement strand
CTCTCTCCCTATGGAGGCCTCAATTCTGCCCCCCGCCTCCCTTACCTGCGGGAGCTGCTCTCCAGGCTGCCTAGTGGCCATGTACATATACATACACATGGTGCCCCTGCCTGACCGCCCTCCTCCTGCTCCCCCCAGTCCTTTGCAGGCTGGAACTCTGCAAAAACCTCTCTGCAGGCTGGCAAAAGTGCAAAATCCACATGTTTCTCCATTAAAATGAGAAACCCACATTTTCCTCAGGTAAAAGGGAAAATCCACATTTTTCTCCATGGGAAACAGAAAAACCAGATCCCTGGTTACAAGCAAAATCAAAATTAGACCCCTGGGACCAATCCAGTAAAGCACCAAATTTTAAGCACGTGTAATTCTATTGACTTCATAAGGACTATTCCTAAACACATGCTTAGGTGTTTTTCTGGATGCAGCATTAGCATCCTCTATAAGGCTGAAGGGATCAAGTTAGTAATCAGTATTCAGTCCATCTATTCAATCTATCTTCATTCAGTCCAACTATCACAAGTGTGGTATTCAATGACAAGGGAGATAGCATTAGAACAAACTTCTGTAAACTATTATTATTGTTGTCATTGTTATTATTATTATTGTTAAACATTTATCTTTAGACATCAGCCAACACTGGGATATTACTGTGCCTGACAGAATTTAATACTATATGCATTATTCTCTGCCAAAAGCAAATAAGCAAGCAAGCACACGTTCTCAGAACTACAGGCACACCTCGCTTTATTGCGCTTCGCTTTATTGCGCTTCGCAGATATTGCGTTTTTTACAAATTGAAGGTGCTGTGAACATTGTTGAAATGACAACAAAGGATTTAGAATATTACATAAATTTAGCTGATGAAGCAGCGGCAGGGTTTGAGAGGATTGACTCCAATTTTGAAAGAAGTTCTACTGTGGGTAAAATGCTATCAAACAGCATCGCATGCTACAGAGAAATCTTTCGTGAAAGGAAGAGTCAATCGATGCGGCAAACTTCACTGTTGTCTTATTTTAAGAAATTGCCACAGCCATCCCAACCTTCAGCAACCACCACCCTGATCAGTCAGCAGCCATCAACATCGAGGCAAGACCCTCCACCAGCAAAAAGATTACGACTCGCTGAAGGCTCAGATGATGGTTAGCATTTTTTAGCAATAAAGTATTTTTTAATTAAGGTATGTACATTGTTTTTTTAGACATAATGCTATTGCACACTTAATAGACTACAGTATAGTGTAAACATAACTTTTATATGCACTGGGAAACCAAAAAATTCGTGTGACTCGCTTTATTGCGATATTCGCTTTATTGCAGTGGTCTGGAACCGAACCCACAATATCTCCGAGGTATGCCTGTATATGGTAAATTCAATGCAGAAGGCTGCTGTGATGTAGCCTGACAACACTGTCCCTACAGCACTTCATATCTGTGTAAGGGTCTACCAAAAAAAAAAAAATTAACAGGAAATAATAGGAGACCACAGAGGAGCCACTGGGTCCTATGACTTTCAATGTCCCCACTAAACCTCACCTCTTCATGCTGGCAAACGGTAAGGCTTCTGCTTGACACTTAAATCAAATGTACACATCAGTTTGCTTGTAGGAAATTCCTTTGTTTTTTATTTCCAGAGTCTGTCTATGCATTTCTCAAAGCAAATATGTCCCAGGAAGGGACGTACAAGTAAAGAAAAACACTCACCGGTAGCAGGAGACACAGCCCAGCAGGGGCGGAGGGAAGAGCCCGTGCAGCGCATCAGCCACTTATTTATTCAATTAAGACCGGCCAGTGACGTAAGCTACGAGTGCCAGCCAGCACTGTCAAAAATGGTGGCCAACGCTGTGGCGGGGAAGAAAGGCAGAGGGAAAGGACCTCAGCCGGCCCGGAGGAGAAAGGAGACCCCTACTTCCGGTCTCGCAAGACCTGGCGAGCCAGGAGTGAACAGGGACAGCGGGGAGCAGGGCGGCCCGCCGAAAGGCAAGAGCAGGAGACCGTCAGTCAGCAGGAGCTCCAGACCCGAATCAGGATCCAGGGAAGAACCAAACACTCTACAGGAGTCCAGGTGGGAGCGTTGGAGCGGCCAGGGTGAGAGCAGCAACACGCCAGAGGGAAGGACCACAAGGGAGGCTCCGGAGTGGCCACAGTCAGGGCGGGTATCGCCGCCTTTATCGGCCGAGCCGACAGCCAGGTGGGAGGAATCCCCAGGGACAGCTGGTGCCTGGGAGAGTGTCCCCGAGCTGAAGTAGGGGTGACTGGAGCTAAGAAGCCAGGTGGGGCACACGAGGGAACGACCCTGTGTCTAGTTACCGCTAATAGTCTGATTTATGTCTCCCCGTGTGTGAAGGGGTTGAGGAGAAGAAGGTGTTTTTATTTCCCCCAGGTATTGGGGCCAAGGGTAGGGCCTCGGAGGTTTTTCTTTATGTTTCCCCGGGAGAAGGGGTTGGCGGGAAGAAGGAAGGCGGAGTAGGGTCACAGCCAAGAGACCAGGCCCTGGGTTGGCTAGCAGGCAAAGTGGGTGGCCGGCGGAAGGACACGGCTCCATGAGAGGGACAAGGCCAACTGGGAAACAACATGCACTAGGTGGAGTGAGGCCAGGGTGTAGGGGTGGTGGAGCCCCGTGAAGGACCGTCAGGCGAACCATGGGCCAGCACGCGAACCAGGTGACCAACCCTGTCCCCTGAGGAACGAACAAGTCATGGCAGGCGCGAGCGGGGGCAGCGAGTCATGGGGAAGACACCTGCTCAGCCAAAGATGCCAGCGCGGAGAACGCCCAATGTACACCATCCGGGCAAAGGCTGCTCGAGAGTGGGTACTCGAGGCCCAATGGTCACAAAACGCTTTCAGAAAGCTGATACCTGGAAATAAACATGGTTGCAATCTTGTGTCCTCCTGTACCCTCTCACTTTCCTCAAATATATATTTTGTTCTTCTTCACTTCCTAAAATCTATTTATCACTAGTTATAGAAGACAAATCATAAAGCAAAGCAGAAGTAAAAGTGTACTAGATGTTGAACTATCTGGTAGTTTGTGTGAATTGAATTGGTGGCAGCACCCAACATACAGAAGAGCTCCATTGTGATTTAACATTAATTGGCACGCTTGCTGGCAAGGACTGAATGGACCGAGCATATTCAATCCCTTTCTCATCCCTTAGCCTGGTTGAGGCATATTGTCTGCATACAGTAGAAGAAATTTGCATTGCCGCCGTCTTGGCTGTAGCTGTTCCACAGGCATGAAACACTCGCATGTTTTCGCAGATGGCAACTGGGCTACCTTCATAGGCATTACATTGAAAAACAAACCAGAAAAAAAGACTGACAGACATATAGAGATAAAAAAGAGCAGACTGTCACCATGTGACACGAGACAGCCTTTGAAAAGTCTAACTGGGCAGAGAATTGATTTTAGAGCTTGCCTTTTTATGCCAGATAAGAACAACTCCTTGATTCAGATATGAGATTGCATAAAGTTCCTTTTTGGTGGATGAATTTTGTTAGACTACAACATTCAATAAACTCGACAGGCCACATACCAAGAGCCATACTCAGGTTTTGCACAGCTTTTCCTGAGACAAATTCCTCTGGTCTTGTGGACTTAAGGACCCTCAATACATACAAAGACGCTCAGCACCTTGCCAGATTGGGCCCTTTTTGTTCTCCACATAAGGGAAAGGCTAGAGATGTTAACTTCTCCTCAGTGACAGGATTCATTGTAAATGCAGCTGCTAGGAGCTAATAGCACGTACAACCTCCCCCTCTTTGTTTGTTTGGGGATGCTGTTTGCTCAGAAAATTACAGCAGTTCTGTCCTCTGGATAGGAGACAGCCATGCTAATAGGCGGTCTCCAACATCAAGGCTCACCCATCACAAATGCAGACGTTACTCGGGGTCAGACCTTTTCCACAGGAAAAAAAAAATACCCCAAGTGATTGCTATTGCTATTAATACAACAATTTATAAAAAGTTCCCCAGACCTCATCTAGTTCTTGCAATCAGGGCCATGCGAAAATTGCCATTACACAATTTTCAGGTCACTCCACAATTTTCCAGCTCTCAACGTGTCAGTCTAGATGGGCGCACCAGTACTCAGTTGGCCCCATGCTGCTTCTCTCTCCCTTCCCCTTCAATAACACTGAATTCAGCATCCCAGCAAAATGCAAGGATGCTTTCCTAAAGGTAAGCACAATGTCAGAGGTGGGTGGAAGAGAAGGTGGCCCGAATGAGTCAGATGGGAGAGGTTATTAATTATGTATTATTGATTGGGCTTGCACTTTATAAATTACATTTAAGCCATCCAGACACGCGTATAACTAATTATAGTCTATATACAGTGTTATGCTTTTATAATGATCGCATCCTCTGCCACATTCAGAAAGGCTACAGAATAAATATTAACATAAGCCATGTGCTGGCTACTTCAAAACAGGGCCTTACATTCAAATGTTTCTGCTAAGAGCTGGGGACTGAAACAGGCAGGAAAAAAAGAAAAAAAGGAGGGAGAAAAAACAGATCAGGTTAATTGTTGCAACACAAAATCTAACAAAGGGATCTGATGAGGGACTGGATGTAGTCAGATGACTGGAAAACTCAGGGTGCATCTACACGCATGCTTTACTGCGAAGCTGACTAATTAGCTCCATAGTAAAGCGTTACCATCTACACGTCCATGTATATTAGGGTGCAGTAAATTACCTCTGCTGTCTAAGGCAAGTACTACCCTATGGTGGAGTCATTTAGTGCATTGAAATGCATGTATAGATAGATAGTGACCACAGCTGGCTGGGGGACAAGTGTGCTATAGTACAGGGGCTGCCTGCTGGCTAGCCCCGCACTAGCACACTTGGGCCCCAGCCAACACCACTGCTACCCAGTACCTCTGCCTAGAGCTCAGGGCTGAGCCCCTGCCAGTCTGAGGCTTCTCTGCCCTGGCTCAAACACCCGTTGTCCTGAGCGCACATGAAGACACTGTGCCCGGAAGCAGCTTACTTTGGTGCAGACTGAACCAGTTTGTTGCTATGTGCTAACTGCACATGTACATGCACCCAAAGATGATTTCTGCAGCAGCATTTTGGACACACCAAAGCTACTGGAAAGAATGGGAGTTTGTGTGATCCAATTAAAACTCTACGGTGATCACTATCTATCAGTGTTAACCAGGAAAGCTTGGGGACATGCTTCTTCGTCAGCTCCTAAAGAAAAACTTTGCCAGTGATTTATGCAGAATAGGGCAAAAACCCTGTAACTTTGAGTCAAATTTTCTGCCATTTCTCCCAACATCCTTGCCCGCAAGCACATAACAATAATAAAATTACTTGGGAAATCTACTGCTCTAAAAAAACAACCACCCCAGCAAGTAATGATGTTGGTACTTGACGATCAGCAAGGATTGTGAGAAAAGGAAAAGGGAAGGTGACAGGCTATGCTTAGAGAAAGTGACTTTGATCTAAGATAGAAGAAGAAAGGAAGAGTCCTTCAGAATGTATCAACACAGTTTCTTTATCATCAAGACAGAGCCTTTTATGATCATTGCTCTGAAGTTCCCTGGCCCACACCATTTTTTAAAATTTCTGATTCCATAATAAAGTAGTCGCAAGTGCCAGGCATTGCTCAAACCAGAGAATTAGAGTACTTCCTCCTAAGGCTATGGGATATGAACATTTTGGACACATCTGACCTACAGTACTGTAAGCTATATTGCCGGGGCGGCAAATTCCAGTTCTAGACACAGCTCCCCTTCCAACTAGGCGAAAAGGGGTTGAGAGCAGTATGATGATAATAGTGGCACATGCTCAAAAGAGGCAGGCACTATGCTACTGTAAAAGCAATCCCTGCAGCAGCAAGAGGAAAAAGAAAAAAAAATACACTTTTCAAAAAATCAAGAACACCAGCAAGATACAGAGCTTGATGCTTCTCAAGGGGATGTGTTGAGCTTAATTGGGCAGGAATGCCGATCTCAAGGAAGTAACAGGGTATTGTTATAACAGACTTGTATCTGGGATCTTTCTGTCTACCTGGATGTTTAAGACCTGGCCACCCAGGAAGACTTGCATTATAGAGTCTGCATCACTACAGAATACTTGAAATTTGAGACAGGAAAGTCCAGTTTTTGCAGGTGGCCTATTCCTACCACTGCAGGACTGTTCCCTATGGCACATTTCCTATCTTTTTTTCCAGTCCAGGCTGAGCTTGGACACTTAAATAATTATTCTCTTCCCTTCCCCTCCTGGCATTACCGTCTCTTTCCCAACGTTTTACCTTTTTCTTATTCCTGATGTGTTTACAAAGAAGCCCACCATTTATTTCAAGCGCTTCCTCAGTTGGTCCTGCTAACAAGGCTGGCAGTTTTCTTGATCCTCAACCTTTTTGTCTAACATTGTTCCACTGATTCATGCTTTCCATAAATCCTTACTTCATGCCGTATTTTTCTTAGTTGCTTCTCCTTTTTTCTATTTTCCAGCTAGTTTGTATGTCTTATCCTTGGATTTTTAAAATAATGCTTTGTGAGGCCATATTAAATCTTTTCTAGCTTTTCTTTCAGAGGCATTATTTGTTACAACGTTCAAGAGCTCCCAGAAATCCTGATGGTGGATTTTAAAATCTGACTCACCAATTTTCTCAGTTCTCTAAGCAGGATGGCCCTTGTTCTGTTCTTTATTGTGGTATCTAACAATGCTTGAAGCTCCTAACAATGCATGTAATGATTCACAAAACATTAATTTTTTCTAAAGAACTTCTGAAAAGCAGGGATTCCTCATGCCCATTTTACAGAAATTGAAGTACAGACTAAAAGGGTGGTAGAGGTCCCAGCAGGCCCGGGAGTAAAGCCAGACAAAGGATCAGAGATAGAGCTAAAGAAAGCCCAGTACCCAGAGAGGGACAGAGATAGGGATAAAGAGCCCAGTGAACTGATTGAGCCCAGGAGCAGGGCATGAACTGATTGACTAGTAACATCTTCAAGGCTTGGGCATGACTAGAAGGGAAGATGAGGAGGCCATGAAATTAGCCCTGACAGTGATGAGCAATTAAGCCATAGCTTATGAGTAGATGAGATCTCACTCAGGGATCCCTGGGGCAGCCTCCCTTTTCTAAGTATATATTTACAGCAAGGCAGGCAAGTAGGAAGGGAGCATGCCATAAGGAATCAAGGAAAACTAAGGCTATGGGGCCACAGGGGGCATCATGGCCACTTTTTGGGAAGGCCTTTGTTACAGGGCCCAATCCTGCATGGAAACAAGCGATGTGTTCCCTGCTTATAGAGATATGTCTCAGACTCCCTGAGTGCACTTCTGTACGAGAAGGAAGCCAGGCAGCCATCCCTAGGACTTGAGGGGCCCAATTCCCGGGGTGCACACAATCAGGCTTCTCAAGCTCGGGAAGAACCTTGACCTTTGTGCTGCCGTAAATCCTTTTACTGAGGTACAAAGGTGATGTCCGTTTCAACCCTAAAATCTTCCAAGTGTCAGACTACAGCTTTAAATCACAAGACCACAAGCTAACGATAACCAGTACCATATTAAATATTCCAGAATATCCAATACCAATTCAAGTATTTTTAATATTTATGAATTCCCCCATTCTCAGTTAGATTGGCTTATCAGTAGGAAGTACTGTAAGTCCAGGAAGGTTTCTACTCTGCTCAGGGAAACTGAGCTGGGTTCCTCCAGCAGGTGACTTAGCCATTTGATACCTAACAGGCCCCTGAATAGTTCAAACCACAGGATATGGGACTCCTGAGGGGGTCTGAGTATCTCAGCAGGTGACCAAGTGCTGGTGTAGTCTCACTACACTCCAATCCTCCAGGTCACTATTTGCTTCCCAATTCTGTTTTTCCTGCCGTTTTGAAATCCTTATAAACTTTACTTAGAGAACATCACTACCAGGCTCCTCCATCATCAAAATGCACCTCACAGGCAACAATCCCAGCTAATCTTGCCCTTGTCACCCATACCAACATCCCGCTTGGTTTCAGATAGGCCCACTAGGATCAGACGCACCTTCGTCAAGAAACTCTGCAAATTCTTCTTGCAGGTTTCCCCAACAATCTTTATATTCCTCCACAAACATTTTAGCACTTTAGCATATTTTATATCCGTCTGTTTCAGAATCGCTCAAATTTTAGCTCTAATTTTGTACATAGGAAGAACCCACACAAGAATTTTTTTTTTATGTGAAAGCGCATCCCCCACCGCCCATCACGTGGCCAAAAAAATCTGTTTCACAAACAACAGCAAGTTGAAAGCATCATTCTGACTTAAGGCAACCCTGCTGAATCCAGAGCATAGCCTCAGATATCAGGGAGCAAATTTCAGTGCTCTGTAAATCTCAAACTTCTCCTTCCTACATCATCAATTGGGTGTCCAGTATTAGTTTCACTTGCCCATAGATGAAAGTCTGAGAACATTCAGCTAGGAAGATAACGTTCTGGCACACACAAGTTGCATTACCTGCTTCCACATGCCACCGCAGTCAGCAGGAACTCCCCGGCGCTCCATGAGCTGCCAGACTTTGTGCCATTCCTTGGAACAGGAAGAAAAGCAGCAGGTGTGTGGGAGAACCAGGGAAGCCCAGTGATTACCACCCTGCTCCATACTGACATCACCCCCTTCACGGCCTCCCCTGGACCCAATCCCAGGAAAACACAGCTCTGCGTTTCACTGTGAGGACATTTCCGACAGAAAAAAAAAGGCCGTTTTCTTCTGCCTGGTACACTGAGCTCTCCAAACCGGCTCCGCTCTCTGGGGCAGTCTTGCAAAATGAAAATAGCAATGAACCAGAATTCAATTATGTAATGAGAAATTGCTTTAATTAGCCAGTTAATTGACTCTTCAATTGCAATAAGTGAAATAGCTTGTTTTTACAAGGCACAATGATTCCTTTCAGAGGGACTCTCAGGAATCAGCTCTGCAGCTTCCGTGTTGGATTAAAGCAGGGGGAAAAAAGAGAGAGAGATCTTACAGATCTAAACCCCCCTTGGAGATGCACATGCTTGGTTACCGAAGTTCAATGTGGCAGAAAGAAACGGAGGGCCAAGGTGCTGAGCAGCACAGCTGAATATTGGACTAGCTTTGTGCTTCTTCAAAATGAAGTTCAAAGACACAAGTGCAATGAAACAAGGAGCCTTAATATTTTCACATCTATCTGTGGAAAACAAAAGCCACACACTTCAGAAAAATATGCAGAGTCTTCTCAAGAGAGATCTGAGACTGGAGGAAGATGAAGTGGATGAAGACAGGCTTCTCTCTGTGGCTGCAAAGGACAGGATAGGAGCACTGGTCTCAAACTGCAGCAGGGGAAATTTAGGTTGGAGATTGGGAAGAACTTTCTGACTATAGGGGCAGTCGAGCATTAGAACAAACTACCTAGGGGAGTTGTGAAATCTCCATCCCTGGAAATTTTCAAGAGCAAATTAAACAGACACTTGACTAGCATGGTTTAGGCAGGGCTGGTCCTGCTCTGAGCAGGGCTCTGGCCTAGATGACCTCCTGAGGCCCCTTATAGCCCTACATTGCTATGACCCTAGGACTGAAATAAGACAGAGGTGGAACCGGACCTGTGAGCTCAGGCTAAAACTGGAATACCAGGCGGGGATGTTTTAGGAGATACAGACATGGGGGACGGGGGGTACTGGGGAGAGAGGAGTTGCTGCAGCCTGTATTTGCTTGAGGAGGGGAAAGTCACTGAAGGGTACTGTCTCCCCACACACACAGAAAGGTAATGCCTCTTGGGGCACAACCTTTCTGATACGTCCCCTTCCAAGAGCTGACCACTCTTCAGAACCAAGAACTGCCCCCTTGATTTTGCCCTACCTCTGTGAAAACCAATTTACACCCCTGGCCACCTACTTGGCAGCACTCCCCAGAAAGTCCCCTTTGCAGCACTTGCCACAACTCTCTCTACACCAGTGGTCACCAACCAGCGCATCTCGATCTGGTAGATCTCAGAGCTTCTTACGGCAGATGTCAGAGCCTCTTTGAGTCGATCCAAGGCTGGGGTGGGGGGCTGAGTGCCCGTGTGCACGCACACGCATGTCCCAGCCCAGCAGGTCAGTCCATGGGGGAAGGGAAGGGGCAGGGGATAGATCAAGGCCCCCACAGTGAGGGACAGTGCTGCAGAGGCAGGAACAGGGGTAAGGTGAGTGGGGTCCTGGCTGGGTGGGACTTACCTGCTAGGGAGGCACGCCCCCAAATAATTTTTTCTCCCTCTGCCTTGATCTACCCCCCTTTTCCCTCCCCATAGACTTACCTGCTGGACAAGGGGGTGGGGGGGTGGCGACACATGTTAGACCTTGGGTTGCTTTTAAAGGTGATCTCCTACTTCAGAAAGGTTGGAGACCACTGCTCTACACCTAGAGAACTGTTCGCTTGGGTCTCGTGTGGCAGTCAAAGGCTTCCTGCTCCCCTCTCAAACAGTCCTGGCCCTAATGGCAACCACTGTCTTTCATCAACTCTCATCAGAAGGGTGACTTAACTAGCCAGAAGTGAACTGGGCCCATCCCCATCATGCGGTGGTGGGATAAATGCAAGCAGAGCAGCTGAGCAAATTACTCCTGACATAAGACAGAGCTCGACCATATCCTCCAGCTCCTGAAGACAAACTTCCTCTGTGAAAAGGATGAGGGTGGAAAAGGTGCCTCAGAATAAAGTCAGTGATGTGAAACTGCACAAGAGCCAACAAGGGAAAGGAACACAGGATCACAGATGAATATCACGTATAAAAGAAGTCCCTATTTATAATCAGGAAGGAACATATCTAGGTTTGATTGGAGCTGACATTTTAAACCACAGCCAAATAGTGTAATAAACACTAAATCAGCATCACTACAGCAAACCGAATGAGTCACTGATTCCAGTGTTGATACGCCAGGGATGACTTTGGCCCAGCATTCTGCGCCTGAAGTAAGAACAGGAAAAAGTAGTCTCCCAAGAGCTGCTGCTCCTCCTTTTGGAGCTGCTGAAAGCTGTATGGGACAGCAATACCTCTGCATGTGACGGCAGACAGCAGCAGTATTCCAGGGAGAAAATTAGAGGCCGTTGTTCAATAAAAACAAAATTCAGTTTTGGAAACATGGAAGGAGAGCTGCAAAAAGCCTGGGGAACTGGTTTTGCCTCAGGGCATTGGACTCTTAAAAGAAATTGGGCAAGCACATTGAAATAAATTTAAGCAGCAGCTATGAGGTGGTGCTGTACAATGCCAAACACTTGCAGAATCAACCTGGACAGCAGTGAGCTCTTCTGATTTTGTTATGGTGGTCCAAGTAACAAGTTCACAGGACATGTTAGCATCTGTGTAGGAGGTCGACCCCATCCCTGAGCCAGATCAAGAATTTTCAACAGCCTAACTAGATTGTAGGGTCTTAACAATTTTCAACCTACATGACCTGAAGAAGAATGCATTGCATTTGAAAGCCTGTTCAACTATCCTAACTATGCAGTTGGTCCAATAAAAGATATCAGACTAAGAAATCCTTGCCCCTTGCATAACCCAAGTAGAAACAGTGTGAAAAATCTATTCCAGGTATGCTCAAAATGACCCAGTGCATGTAGGGACAATAAGATTAGGGATTTCTCATTCATTGCCTACAGACCTCCAGGGTATAGTCTGATGGATACGATAAAGCTCCCGGGCTTCCACCTTTATACTGAGCCTCATTTCCAAACATATGAATTTCTTGTTAGGCTGGGAGAAGAGGTTTCTCGATTGTGTACCTAACTAAACACATCTGGATCTCCCAATCAGGGCAAAGCCCCAGGTAAAATGACTTCAAATTCTGAAATCAATACTGTATTGATTTTGAAGGGCTTGGGCACATCCTGCAGGGCAGCACCTAGAGCTTGGATTTCAGCTTCTTGGCATTGTAACAACCCACAAGGAACCTGCAGGGTGGTCCAGGAGTTGTAGGAGGGATGATTTGCGTGGGAGACACCAGAAGGCTTCCAAAAGGTTTCATGTGCTCTGGCAATGGACAGCAGCGCTGAGCACTATGCACCCCATGGCTGGAAGCAACATCACCAAATAAAGATCCCTTGCTACATCCCAAATAAACCCCCTTTTTTGCGGCACACAACCACATGTGCAAAACAAGCTCAGGTAGCATCAGGAGTTCCTGGGCTGACATCTGTATATTGGAACAAGGAAGTAATCAAACTGCCCCTCCATTTGCCCCAGCTGACACCAGTCCCAGTCTCAATTCCCAATGCCAGGCTGAGAGAATTATGCTTAGGGACCCACCTAAATCAGGGCAAGATGACGGGTTTTTTGTGGCCTGCTGACAGCATGTGGAGCCACTTTTGTGGACAGTGGCTCCACCTCTTGCTGCTGATTGGCCAAGAGGCCCCAAAGGCTCCATCCCTTGGGGCTGCCCTTCATGTGATCCCGCCCCTTGCTGCTGATTGGATCCCAGCAGAGGAGAGATGAGGGTGTGGTCACCATCTTGGCTTCTTGCTTTCACACCATTCAGCCAGCCAGCACCTTCCCTTTCCCACCCAGCAGGCTGCAAGGCTGGGCCATGAGGACTGCTGGTTCCCACTGGGGAGTCAGCATTTTATTTTTAGTACGTTTTTATTCTTTCGGGCAATTCCACAGGAAATAGCAATAATGCCATTTTTCATGGCAATCACAGAAATTGCCTTTTTTTTTTTTTT
>NW_017728993.1:16066955-16081837 GCF_001723915.1 Gavialis gangeticus | reverse complement strand
TTTTTTTTTTTTTTTTTTTTACAGCTTCCACAAAAATCGCAAAAGTGCAATTTAAGCAGGTCCCTAATTATGCTGTACGGGCTGCAGTGCAGACAGAGGAGAGTCCTCAGGTTTACAGGTCCTCACAAGCAAAGGGAATTCTTTATATGCAGGTGGCAGCAACGGCTACCTGATTCCCAGCTGTGAAGCCACTGGAAGTGCTCTGGAGTGGAAGTCACGATGCCTTTCAGGAGCAGCAGAAAGGAGAAAAACTTCTTTGATGGGAGGAAGATTAGCTGAAATGCCTCCAAAAAATTGTGTGCACATGTGCATGCGCACATAATATATATAAGGCATTTCAAATAATATAGAGTTACACACACATATAGCATTGAACACTAGAGAACAGATGTAGTTGGGGGGCTCTATTTAAAAAAAAAAATCAATTGTTATAGTTATTTTCCCTCAGAAATTTTCATAGACATTAGGGCTGGAAGTGACATCGCAAGATTATCGGGTCCCACCCAAATTTGTATAATTTCTTTGCCTGATATCAGGATTATATAATTTATGCAACAGAATTACAGACTATAGGATTTTTTCTCTTGACAACATGCTGCAGGGAACTACTCTGCACCAAGCAGGAGATTGTAAAGGTGACGAAAGAGGTTCTGTCCATCCCCAAGTCCTTTCATCCCACGAAATATCACTTTCTCTGGGGTGGGATGCGGCAGCCATTCGAACTGCATCAGCTCTGCTCCACAACAGCGCTAGGGGAGGAGGGGAAAAATACTGTGTCAAATTGATATACCAAGAGGAATTTAAATAGGTGAAATTCAATTACCCAAGACAAATCCAGTCTGAAAATTTGACCTGAATTTGGTTAGGAATTTGTTTGCTCAATCTAATTTATTTAAATTGGGAAATAGGGTCTTAGACGGGCACTGAAGGAAATGAAGGTGAGGAGCATGTGTAAACAGCAAAGCATACTGGTTTATATGGAGACAGCATTATACCAAGTGCAAAGAATAGAGACCTTCTCAGACATTCAAAGCCCCTTAAAAAAATCCATTACGAGGTTTTAGCAAGGAGGGAATTATTCAGAAAGCTTAATCTCAGTGCACAGAACCAAGTACGCATTCTGGGCCCCAAAAGATGCGCCAGGATTAAGGTGCTAACAAAACAGTTAGTATCATCCAAGGCAATGCTACAAAACTATCTGCTTGTAGACCAGATTGCTTTGATGGTAAAAGTTCTGTCTGAGCTACCCCATGCAGTAAAGTAACATTGCCATCCTTGTAACAAACTACCTAGATAATATGACCAAGGTTTGAATAACAGTAGGTAAGGGGTCTGTGGCCCAGGCTTCCTTCACCATATGGTAGGCTGGACTGTATTATCTAATATAAGCATGCCCTATCAGTCATGAGACGCTACTATGATGCACAGAAACACTTAAAAAAAAGTCTATGGCTGCACAGGTCTTTCACTCTGTATTCTAACCCTGGTTAAATGTACGCGCTTTCTGTATTCTACACAAAAAGCCGTATTCACACCCCCCACCCCCTCCAATCAGCCAGGCATCCCCTCTTAATAGGCCAACATGCCTCATATAATTACACCTCCTGCCCATGGCTTTAAAGCAGGGAGGCCTGTGCAGACAGAGACAGATGACCGCAGTGTTAGACCGGTAAAATGAATGCGTCTTTAGCTTCCAACCTGCATTTCTAAAGAAGTGAAGGCACTGGATGACCAGATGATTCTTTACACTTCATAGCAGAACCCTTGCCTGGGAAGGACAAATGACAGGCACCATTGAATGTACTGTGCGGGGCCACAATCTGGGAGGAAACAAGGGACCCCTCCAGAGCCAGCCAAGCTGCCTGTTCATTCTTGTTTGTTTGCTCTTTCAGACTTAAACCCCTGAGCAGGTTTACACAATCAAGTGAGTTCAAAAGGTAGGCTAACTGAATAAGGATACCAGACCAATTCTGCAGGCAGAGCTGTACTGCTCCCCAGAGCATCCACAGGTGGTGGTTAGTAGAATAACCCTCAGGGAAGGTTAGCTGTGAAATAAGCAGGGGTAACTGGTGAATAAGCAGTTGCAGACCAAGCAGGGGCAGCACCACCAGTATGTAGTGAGGACAGTGGTTTCCCTCCAGAAAAGCCACACGTATCCTTTGACGGTGCCCTGCCATGGTGAGTACAGGTTGCCATTATAACAAGCCTGCCCAGCCCTAGCTATGGGTCTATCTACAAGTTCTCAATGACGGAACAGGCGGAAGAGCTACTAGAATCTAAACTCAACAGCTGCAGAAGTGGACAAAGTCTGCCGTGGAACGAGATCTCCAATTGTCTTGGTCTCCTTGCCACTGGACCAAGGTCCCACTGCCAAGAACCGCGTGAAAGCTGATGTGCAGCAGCCTCTCCATGATTAAAGAAATCATGCATAGGCGTCTTCCATGGAAACAGCTTCTCCAGCCCATTCTTCCAGTCCTTTGGTGACCAGCTACTGACAACGGGTGCAGAATTGTGAGGTCTGGAAGCTCCTAGTAATGAACTGGCATGAACGCAGCAGTTACAAGATGGTTATCTAGCATTTGGATGAGGTTATCAGGAGTGCAATTCGGCAACTGTAAGCATGGCTGAGCAGCTCTCTTCAGGATTGGCTCTGCTCACCTCACGTGGGAAGGGGGCTAGAAGAGGAGCCCTAAACATAATCTACCTTTTTCCTGCCTGGATAACCACATCCAGTGGGATCACCTTTACTGCAGTCAAAATCAGCAAATATACACATTCAGTTTTGGCACCTGGAATATCAGGACCCTCATAGGCAATCCTAAGAGTGAACATCCAGAATTCTGCTCCACAATCATGGCTCAAAACCTTGGACAATGCAACACCGATGTCACTGCAAGACCTGGCAAACGGGAGATAGGCAAGTCACAGAACAAGACAACTATACCTCTTCTGGATGGGTAAACAGAAAGGAGAATGCTGCTTTACAGATCTGGTTTTGCCAACAAGAATGATCTCACAAGCCGACTCAACAGTTTCCCTGTTGAAATTAATGAATGCCTTATGACTCTTCGTCTTAAACCATCAGGGAGCCAACACACCACTTCCGTCAGCGTGTGCACCCCAACGCTTGACATCACCAAGAGAAATTCTATGCCAACTTTGACCAAGTCCTTTCTGGCATTCTGGAAGAAAACAGACTTATTCTTCTCAGTGATTTCAATGCCAGACTCTGAAAAGGCTGAAACATATGAACTGGAACCACTGGCATGAAGGAGTGGGAGAGGTCAACTCCAGCGCAATCCTCCTCTTGACCAAATGAGCAGAACATGGACTCACCATCACCAACACCCTGTACTGCCAAAAAAACAGACCCAAGATATCATGGATTGTGACTTGGTTGATTACATCTTTGTTAGTGCCCGGGATCACAAGGGTGTCTGCATCACTCAAGCTATGTTAGGAGCTGACAACTGCTGTGACTGATCACTATCTCATCTGCTCAGTTATGTCATTCAAACTGGCCCCCAAACAATGGCTGCAGCATAAGTAATGCTAATGGAAAAAAATCAACATTGAAGGACTCAAGAACCCAATCAAGCAAGACATCTTCCATAAGTGCCTCAGTGGAAAACTGGTGAATTCCAATCAACAACGGCAGAATTTTGGCAGCGCTTGGGGTGCTTTTAAGTCCACCATCATCAATACCTGCACAGAGACATTTGGATTCTCTACCAGGAAACATCGAGACTGGTTTGATGAGAATGACTGGGAGATCTAAGACTTGGCCAACCACAAGCGCAAGGCCTTTTGTGCTTGGCAGAATGACATCAACTCCAAGCAAAAGAAACTGAGATCACCAATAAGCCAAGGCAGAGGTCTAAATGAGGACCCATGATCTGAAAAACAGATCATGGCAAGACAAGCCAAAGGAAATGAAATATCTTGCAGACATCCAAGATCTGCATGGTTTTTTCCAGTGCCACCCAGGCTATCTACAATCTGAGCACTCAGGGACCAACCCCTTTGAGACCTAAGGATGGATCAAGGAAAGGGGAGACACCCATTGGAAGGAGCATTTTCAAGGCCTTTTTATTCGAGACTGTTGTTGATGAGAGTGTTCTCAACTCCATCCTACAACATCCAGTCAGAGAATTTCTGAACCCCTCCAACCCTTGGGGAGGTAAGGAAAGCCATCAATGAGATGAAGAATGATAAGGCACCTGGAGCTAATGGAATCCCCACCAAAATCTTCAAGCAGGAGGGGAGAAGCTCACATCACAGCACCATGCCCTTGTCTTAAGGATCTGGAACGATAAGGAAATCCCAGATTTCATAGACATTAGGGCTGGAAAGGACCTTGGAAGATCGTCAAGTCCACCCCCCTGCCCCAGGGGCAGGAAGTCAGTGAGGGTCAAAGGATCCCAGCAAGATAAGCATCCAAATGTTTCTTAAAGGAGTCCAGAGTAGGTGCTTGCACCACCTCTGGAGGGAATCTATCCCAGGCCTTGGGGGCTTGGACACTAAGAAAGTTTTTCCTTATGTCCAGCCTAAAATGGTCTTGGAGGAGTTTGTGACTGTTTGACCTTGTCATCCCTTGGGGTGCTCTGGTGAACAGGTGTTCCCCCAGATCCTGATGTACACCCCTTATATACTTATAGACAGCCACCAGGTCACCCCTTCAGGGTCCCTGTCACCATGATAGTGACAGTCTTCAACAAAGGAGTAAGTCCAACTGTGGAAATTAAAGGGATCACCTCGCTGTCCACCTCAGGAAACATTGTTGTGAGAACTCTCCTGAACCATCTCCTTCCACTTGCTGAAGAGCTGCTCCTAAAAATCTCAGTGTGGGTTTAGGGCATCAAGAGGCACAACTGACGTGGTCTTCACTGCTTGCCAGCTTCAGGAAAAATGCTGGGAACAACAAACTCCGCTACACGGCTTTCTTTGACTTCACAAAAGCCTTCAACTCTGTCAACTGAAAAGAGCAGTGGAGGATCCTTCTGAAGTACAGATGTGCAATAAAATTTGTCACCATTCTTGCCTGCACCATGACAGTATGTGAGCAGTGGTTCTCCATAACAGATCTATGACAGTTCACTTTGAGGTTAAGACGGGAGTTAAGCAAGGCTGCGTCATTGCTCTAAAACTCTTCTCGATATTCCTTACCATGATGCTACATCTCAGCACCAACAATCTTCCAGTCAGAGTGGAGGTAAACTATTGAACAGATGGTAAGCTGTTTAAAACACCAGCTGACTCCCAAACCTAAACCAAGACCACCCTGAGCTCAGTCATAGAGCTCCAGTATGCTCATGATGCTGTAGTGTGCGCTCACTCAGAAGCAGACCTTTACATGATCATCAACATATTTACCAAAGAAAATGAGACCGACGCTTAACATTCAGAAGACTACGGTCCTCCATTAACAAGCTCCTAATGAGCAGTCCCCAGCTCTGGGAAGTCAAATTCACTGTGAGACTCTGGAGAACGCTGAGTATTTCCCATACCTCAGAAGCTATCTATTGCAGAAGGCTGACATTGATGAAGAAATACAACATCACCTCAAATGTGCAAGTGCAGCCTCCAGACACCTGAGGAAAGAGATGTTCAAAGATCACAACATCAGATCTGAAACCAAGCTCATGTTTATCAAGCAGTTGTGATCCCCTGGGCTATCATTCCAGAAAAGTAACTTCAGGAAAATTCCAAGTGATCCAAGCAAATGCTGGGATCCTGCCTCTCTGAGCCCACTGCCTGGTCTACTTGCAGGTGCTCTGCACCCACAGAAATACCTGTTGTGTTTGGGAAGTAAACAAGTGCAGAGCTGAGCCGGTCAGCAAAGGGACAGCCAGCCTTCACCAATTATGTGAGAAACACTGATTTTAGTTAGGATTCCCCATCTACAAATTCTGCAGTTGGATTATTCATGTACTGAACAACCCTTCCCCTCACAGGCCAAGCCCAATGTCCTGGGACTCTATTGCAACACCTAGTTAGGTACCCTTTAGGCCATGAAGAACATTATATGGTTGCATGGGTTTGACAGCCTACCCTAAACCAAGCCAGTGAACTCCCTTGAGAGAGTGTGTACATCAAATCTATGCTATGGAAACTAAATGGGTCCTTCCTGTTTTGCCTGAATGTAACCAGGGCCTCCCTGCTGGATAGGAAGAGACACAAAGCAACTGGACATACTGCTGCCCCAGGCTTTGCAAGGTGCTGGGAATATGAGCAAATTTAGCAAATTTGCAATACCTGTGGACTTCCTGGCCTCGTCAGCTATCTGCCTGCTGTGCTTGGGCTCCCTCTAAACGTAGCCCTCATACTCTGTGCTAACACTTGCCCGCACGCACTGTTTGTGAAAGCTTCCCGAGGAAGCACACAGCCTCTCTCACGAGTGCCATGTGAAAGGGTTTTATTGACAAGGAAACTTCACTATTATCCACCAAGTGAAAAAAGTGCTCCTCTCTGGGGAAAAGCTTGGGAACACATCCTCCTCTCCTGCTCCCCACCTGGCAGCACACAGTGTTAGAGGAGTTGATCAGTCTCTCCTCCGCTATGTGCCCATCACACAGGGATGGAAAGCATGGAAAGAAGGTTAGTTAACAAGAGAAAATAGAAGGGAAGTGTGGGGGAGTGGGTAAGCCGCCACAAGAGCTAATCTGTCGATTCTTATAGCAGCAAAAGGTCTTAAATCACCTTTTCTCCAGAACCAGGTAGTAACTTTGCATGAAACCTGCTTGCCTCAAAAAGACTGGAGAGGAGCTAAAGGAAAGTCCTGGTCCTTTCTTATTCAGGTGCAGCAGGAAATTCCAGGTTAAATATTAGGGGAACAAACCATTGAAAAAACAGTTTGGAAGCAGAACAATCTAAAGAAAGCAGCACAAACCCCTCCACTTTGTCACAGGCAAGGCTTGGTACCCTTCAGCTTGAAATGGGTTAGAGGTAATGACTCTCTTCCCCCATGAAGGATGTTCAGCTCCAAGGCGATGGGGCCAGCGAGAAGGTCTTGGCCATTACGGTCTCTCCCAATCTAAATAGTTTTGTATTAACCACTGCAAGGAGGCTTGCCATTGCACACTCCCATTAGCTGAATTCAGCCAAGAGCTGTAGTTTGTTAAGCAGCGGTTGTCTGTGCCCATAACAAATGCAACAGGACTCAAGAAGTGAAGACACGTCTTCAGCACACACCTGAATGGGCTATGTGGGAAGGTGTGTTGAAGGAGAAAGACTGATCATCAGCCACTATATGTAAATGTACAAAAGAAGAGGAAGAAAAAACCCTGTTGTTATCTTAGTCATCATCATCTTCCAGGAATACAAGTCACAGCCTTCCTTATCTGTTCTTTCATGGGAAATTAAACTATAGCATTTTCATTGCAACATCAGCTAGAATATGATGCAATTACCGAGCTGACAGAGTTAACCAGACTTTCTTTTACCTATCAGGAATAACTACATGGCTGATCACATGGAGCAAGGCAAAAAAAAAAAAATGAGGCTTGCAGTTCTCCACTCCTGGAGGTGCTGCAGATTTACCTCGTAGCAGGGTTTGTCACAAAATGACAGAAAGGAAAGACTGAGAAGAGAGCAACGCAGTGCCCTTCCACCCCTGCCAACATGTCCCACCATCCCATTGAGTGACTGTGTCACAGGCACTTCCACTGACACGACAAAACGCCACATTAAGAGTCTGACACTGAACACAGTCTCTTGGCATCGAGAGAAAGCAAGAGATAAAGAGATTGGTTCACACTCCTCTGCTTTCTCAGCACACGGTTCTTGCAAGCAATAAGAAAGCAGGTATGAAACAAAGCTGAGGAATACACAGATGGTAGTGATTATAGCTTCCCAGATTTCCTGTTTCAGCCAATGTGGACTGGGTAAAATAGTGGAAAATTTAAGCAGCAAGCAAAATAAATTTGCACTCTGTAGATTAAATCAGATGCAAGGCATGAGCTTTCGTGAGCCCAAAATCACTTCATCAGATGTGAAAGGAAAAATTCAAGTCACCAGATCTACTGGCAAGCAGTTACTAACGTGAAAGCTCCAAATGATTGTGTCTAATGAAAGATATCACCTCTACCCAAAGACCTTGCCTGCCTATGTCCGTAGACCAACATGGCTACAACCAACAACCCAAATGACTGTAATCCTAGGGCTCTGGTCTCACTTCCCAGAGATAAATACAGCCCAGGGACATGAATGAGCACTGCTCATATGCTGTCACAGAGCACGGGGCTCAGGTGGTAGTGCAGCTATCCAATCCAAATGAATGACAATTGGGAGAAAAGAGAGAAGTGTGGTGCCAGCCTACAAATTTCTGAGAAGCAGAAGGCAGTCCTCAGAGCCTCGTGCTCGCCTGGACAAGGATACTTCACAGAGCACACGAACCAGGGATTATTCGACACAAAAACAATGGGCCACATCAGTGAAGTCCCAGGCCAGGCTGCATAAAGGAGAAGTTGTTTAATCATCCAGAAAGCCCTTTGTGGGGGAAACCCATCTGCCTAGTGCAGGGTTAAACATGAGACTATGGCCCTCTAGAGAATGAACCTCCCTCTCTGCAAAGACTATCCTACAGGAAGAACAGTTGGCAGTGGCAGCAGCAATCCCTCAGGGTCAAGGATGATCACTCCCACAGGTTAAGTAAATGGTTGTCTCCAGCAGGAGAAGCCTGCGCATGACTTGTTTTATGTGAGGAGGCTGTTGTGCATCGGCAACCACACAGATCTCGGCAGAGGAGAAACCAGTGTCCGGTAGCAAGGAGATCAAAGACAACTGGGATTACTCTTCCACTGCAGCCTCCATCCATCTTCGCAGCTGTTGAGAAGCATGCCTTCTTCATCCTCCTCCTGCACCACCATTGAGGTTGGAGGAAGAACAGCACGTGCTCATTTACCAGGAGCAGCAATGCAGTCCAGTGCTCTCAAGAGACCAAGTGAAAGAAATCAAGGGAGCTGTCCATGGCTTGGCTTTGGTTTGGCTTTTACACCTCTATCAAAGACCCTCTGGAGCAACTGCATCCATTTTCCTCCCCATTTCCCTACCCTTTGTATTCAAATTACTGCTTTCTATTCAGCAGGCTGCTTCCTTTATAGCATCTGATGACGTAAGCCCTCTGCTCACAGAAGCTTATGCTATACTTCTCCGATTTAGTTAGCCTCTAAAAGAGTTAATCTTTCTCCCACATGCTGGATCAGGCACAATTCTGCCAGCATCTTATTATCTGGGCCACCATTTGTATTATCTGGATTACATGCAAGAAAATACATTGCAAGCAATGCACTCACAGTTGCAGAATCAAGCATTCAAAAGCCCTGAAATGCCAGAGATAAGACTGACTTTGTCAGTGGCATAACTTGGGGCAGGCAAGTAGGGCACCAGCTTAGAGGGGAACCAAAAAGGTAACTCAAGGGGGGTCCACACCACCGCACCAGGAGGAGCAGCAGCCCATGTGCCATACCATCTCCAGTGCTCAGCCCTGCCCCAGGGTGTCACAGTTCCTAGTTAGACAACTGAACTTTGCAACCATAATTCTCCTCACTTTCTAATCCATCCTGCTCACTAAAGAACATGAAGCTTCTGTGGAATATTGATATGCGATCACATAACTGAAGGCTGTAACTATAATGCATACAAACAGTGCTGTTTCGGTGGAAACGTGCTCTGCATTTTGAAAATGTCCTCCTATTCTGGCAGTACAAATGACAGAAAGGAAATGGAAATTTTTAAACAGTCTCTATTTCATCAAAAACCTGGCTGGCATTCTGCAGGATGAACTCCTTACCCGAAGAACTTCCCCTCCACTGCAGGCGGCCTTTGAAACTCAAACAGCAGAGGTGTTACAGCCTCCTGGACCAACTACCAGAATCTTTTAAGATGGAGCTAGCAGCAAAAGGCCACTGAAGCAGAGGTGTCTCTCCCCACCTGTTCTCTCATACAAGACTTCTGCATGCTTGTGTAATGGGCCCACTGCCCCTGTTACTTGGAGAGAAGCTGTGCTATGAGGCTGCGGAGTGCAGCCGGTGCAGGCAGCAGAATTAATGCTGCAAACTCCAGGCAGCAGCAGTGTACCAGCCTGCAAGCTGCCACCGATTAGAATTACAGGGTTGAAAGGGGTCTCAGGAGGTGACATCAAGTCCAACCCCTTGCTCAAAGCAGGACCAGCCCCAACTGGATCAGCCCAGCCAAGGCGTTGTCTAGCCAGGTTTTGAAAACCTCCAAAAATGGAGTTTCCCCCACCTCTCTGTGTAACCTGGTCCAGTGTTTTACTACCCTCCTAGTGAGAAAATGCTTCTTAATATCCAACCTAAACTTCCCTTGCTGCAACTTGTTCTGTCATCTGCCACCACTGAGAACAGTCCAGCTCCATCCTCTTTCAACCCCCCCTCAGGGAGTTGAAGGCTGCTATTACCTCCCCTCCCAGTCTCTTCTTCTCTAGACTAAATAAGCCCAGTTCCCCCAGTTTTTCCTCATAAGTCATTGAGCCCCTGAACCATTTTTGTCGCCCTCCACTGGACTCACTCCAATTTGTCCACATCCTTTCTATAGCGGGGGCCCCAAAACTGGACACAGTACTCCAGATGTGGTCCCACCAGTGCTGAATAGAGGGGAAGAATCACTGCCCATTACCTACTGGCAACACACCTACCAATGCAGCCCATTAGCCGTCTCAGCAACAAGGGCACACTGCTGTCCACTGTCATCCCCTGTCTTTTTCTGCAGAGCTGCTGCCCAGCCAGTCAGCCCCCAGCCTGTACTGGTACATGGGATTGCTGCATCCTAAGTGCAGGACTTTGCACTTGTCCTTGTTGAACCTCCTGAGATCCCTTTTGGCCCAATCCTCCAATTTGTCTAGGTCACTCTGAATCCTAGTCCTGCCCTCTGGTGTATCTACTACCCCCCTCCCCCAGCTTGGATGTCATCTGCAATAGATATTAACACCTGTGAGGAAGAAAGAGTCACATTACTGGAAGGGAAGGAGTCAGAGAGCTATAAGCCTGGGTCCTAGGCTGCAGATTCATTCCAGCCCAGATCTGACCAGAGGAGAGGAGCTCCCTGGAGGGCAAGACTAGGCTGCTGACTAGGAAGCCTACCCGGGGGCTGGCTGGGATAGCCTGACACTAGTAACAACCCTGAGGGTGGGGATGATCTTTTCATTTGCAAGGGGACGGTTTTGTTGATATTTAACCACAAGCCATGAGAGTTGGAAGGGACCTCGGTGTACAGCAATGGGCTGCTGTGGATGCTTCAGGAAGAAGCT
The DNA here is from genome assembly GCF_001723915.1 of Gavialis gangeticus. Taxonomy (NCBI): domain Eukaryota; kingdom Metazoa; phylum Chordata; order Crocodylia; family Gavialidae; genus Gavialis; species Gavialis gangeticus. The sequence continues at coordinate 16,070,571 of NW_017728993.1, read as the reverse complement.
GAGGGTTTTAGCTGGCTAAGGACTGTCAATGCTTGTGAGAGAGGTGCCCAAGTGCAAGAGCAGGGACTTGGAGCTCTGGATACGGATGGTCAGTTGGGGGCTGAGGGGGAGAGAGAGCAAGGGAGAGAGAGCAAGCAGCTGAAAGGCAGAGATGTCCTGCTCAGAATTAAAGTTACACCGCTGGGCCAGATAGGGGCTATTCTGGTGTCTGAAGCCAGCCTCTCAAATTTACATCAAGTTACCATCTAAACATGACAGGCAGGGAAAGGGTGGTGCCCTGGTCAACTGGAGTGAAAAACAGGCTTGAAGGTGGCTGCTAGTGGGTGCCACAGCTGCCTCTGGAGGTGGGTCCCATTACATTTGGGACTGAACCGGTAGAGTTCTCTACTGCCCAACTTTTATAGCAGCACCTCTTGTTCAGTTTTAAAAACCTGGTAGCAACCTGTTCTCTGTGGGCTACAGGTTGAGAACTGCTACAAACAACAGCAGAGTTGTCATATCACATCATATATGCTTCACTATTAATATCATTGCTGTGTCAGTCATCCCTTCTGGAGTTTCCCCAATTACAACACAAACACAGGGCAGCCATACCATTTAACACGATGCAGGACGACTTGGATTAAGGACCAGAACAGCAAACAAGTTCCCTTCAGCTCCCAGCAGTCTATTTCATTGTCTTAGGAACTTTTTAGATGTTTGGGCAAGGGTTTACTGCTGTTGCCTTCAAAGAGTCAACATCCATTATACCCCACTACCTGGGAGCAGGGGCCCATGTGTTACATTACCCTCCTTTCTCTCATTCCATGTTACAGGCAGCAATCTGGCTTCCACTTGCAGCAAATTACACCAAGGGCATGGCCCAAGAAACAGATCTCTGTAATAACTCCAGGTGCTTTATAAAAAATGATGAAGCATATTGTTGTATTCAGACTCGAAGTATAAGTGAAGTACTATTGCTCCTATAACGTTGATGAAGAAAGCGAAGTGCTCTCTCTCAAAACAAAATACTGACCCCCTTTCTCCTGCTTCCATCTTGCTGTGTCTGTCACCTCTGATTTCCTGCTGTTTGCAATGATTGTCTGCCAGCACAGCCAAATTCAATCCTCTCCGTCTGTCAAACAGCCAATTTGACAGGCTCTATGAACTAAAATCCAGGCATCTTCTGAACTCTTTGCTCAGCCAAGCTCTTCACCGTCTTGTAGCATTGAGGCCATTGCCATGATAAACATTACAGTTTAAACCACAGGGATTAAATCCCAAATTCACTTTCTAGGGACAGCTAGAAAGCTGCTGCTGGCCCCAGGAAACAGCCCAAACTAAGAAACCAGTAAATGGGGAGGCAGAACTCGCTCAGCATTTGACAGGGATTGGGTCAAACGCATGTAGGAAGCGTGGAAGGATCTAGCTACAAAGGAAAAAATGGCCATACTTAGCTGGCAATATACCTTGCTGTGTATAGTGGCCTTGACTGTAAAGCTCTGTCCACATTAAAGCAAATAAACAGGTTATGAGCCCCTCTAGTTGATGGATTTATGCCAATTTACATGACATGAAGGAGAAAGGATCTGTGTGTGTCAGCCTGAGAAATTCACCACCTGTCCAATGTCCACTCACGTAATGTTCAATATATACCAATTGCCCCAATCGACTATGAAAGGAAGAGGCTTTCAGTCCACTTACCCAGATATATTCAAACCAAAAGCATGTAACACACCATGACAAATCTGCTGAACCAAGTCCAAACTCCATAGGGACCAGACTGTGACCTCGCCAATAGTGGTATAAACCCAAGATACCTCCACTGAAGTTTGCATATTTCAGACTTACATAATCTGGACAGCATCTGTGTGCTGGCATAACTGGATCTAAACCACTGCAGCTTTAAAAACTTGAATCTTTCCCACAATTGCACCCTCCATTTTCCACCTCCCTGCACCAGGACAAAGGGCATGCTGAGTTCCAAGGGTAGACTTCCACAGCACAGGGGGCTTCGAGTTAGATGAGTTCCCCTGGAAGTGGGACTTCTCCCACAGCCACAATGAAGCCTCCAAGGTGTTGTACACCAAGAGGCCAGCTATTTTACCTACGAGTTTATCCATCTGCATGGGAGAAGTGTCCACTGCTACCTGAGAACTCACATAACAGTTCCTGTTTGTTCATGGAGGGTAACAGTTGAGTAAGAAGACAGCAAGCCAGGCTCCCCATGCTTTCTTAGACCCAGAAGTAGTGGAATCAAATGCCTGGGTTCGGAGTTTCACAGAGGATGACTATAAATGTTTTAAACCACAACGCATCCAACATCATATGGGCGATTCCCAAGCTGTCTGGTCACTAGAAATCACCGTATTCAGAGAAAACCGACACACGAAGCAGCTGGCATCTAGTGGCAGTCCACTGTCTGCATATGCTGAAGTCAACGTCTAAAGGGGATCTTTGCCAACAACAGGAGAAGGGGCCAGCCTTGGGGTGACTAATGCCATTTTGCCTGGAGAGATCTGGGAATAAAAGGTGATGCAAACCCAAAGCAAGAGACTCACTTGCCAAGAACTAACTGGCCTCTGGCCTCGTGTGGTAGAGACTGGGCATGTGTCTGCAGCTGATAAACCTTATCTGCATGACACAAAAGACAGCCTCAGATTGAAAAAAACACAGTCCTGAGCATGTAAAAAAGAAGCTGTGAAAGGAACCAAATCCAGTGAAATGCTAAACCCATTTTATTTTTAAGAAGTGAGTTTAATACAACAGTTTCCAACCTGTGTGTATTCAGATCATAAATCTGCTCTTCCAGCACATGCAGACAGAGACTGTTATACAGCAAAGCTAAAGGTCTGTTGAAAGGCCACCAGACTTGAAACAACAAGAACTTCTCTAAGTAAGTGGCATTTCAAGTCCAGACACTAAATGGTGTTTGCTGATCTCTAGGATGCAGTGCTTATTAATGATCTGGATACTGGAATAAAGAGCTAGTTTGCAGACAACATAACTGGGAAGGACTGGGAACTCACTGGAGGATAGTATAAGTTCAGAAGGATCTTGACAGATTGGAAAGCTTGGCTAGAGCTAACAGGATGAAATTCAATGCTGAGAAATGCAAGGTGCTACACCTTGGGAAGAATAAGCAAAAACAAATACAGAAGGGGTGACAACTGGCTTGATGGCAGCACTATGGAAAAGGATCTAGGAGTCTTGGTGGATCTCAGACTCAATATAAGTCTCCAATGTGATGCAGTCACTGCAGTTTGGGGCTGCATCAATACCAACACTGGGTGCATGAGGTAACAGAGTTTTTTTACTTGGTACAGGTTAGGTCTCAACTAGAGTACAGTGTGCAGTTTGGGGCTTCACATTTTAAAAAGGACATGGATAAATTAGAGAAGGTCCATACGTAGTCTTGGAAGGCAAAGAGTTCGAAGGAAATAGGCATGTTCAGCTTGTGGAAAAGGCACTTGAGAGGACATGACAGCAATCTTCAAATGTCTGAAGGGCTGCCATAAAGGCAGGGGAGAATGCCTTTCCTTTTTAGCTACAGAGAGCAGGACATGGACCAATGGCTTGAAGTTGAAGCGAAGCAGCTTATAGACTGGATATCAGAAAGAACTTCTTTGCCATTGCA
>NW_017728993.1:16059363-16061955 GCF_001723915.1 Gavialis gangeticus | reverse complement strand
ATAAAGGCAGGGGAGAATGCCTTTCCTTTTTAGCTACAGAGAGCAGGACATGGACCAATGGCTTGAAGTTGAAGCGAAGCAGCTTATAGACTGGATATCAGAAAGAACTTCTTTGCCATTGCAATGATGAGGTGGTGGAACAGACTGCCTAAGGAAGTTGTGGTATCTCCATCACCGGAGGTGCTCAAGAGGAGGCTGGACAAGCACTGGGCAGGGATGATCTAGGAGCAGCTGCGCCTATGCTCTGCTAACCATTCTGTTAACCAGAGATGGTCCCACCGCTAATGGTTTCCTTCAGTCTCTAATAAGCCATCAACCCATCTCTCTGCTATATAAACAACTGACATCGATATCTGTATCACCTGATCCAAACAGACCTGTTTACAAAAAATATTCTGCATTAAATATATTAGGCCTAAAGCCAGTAATAAAAGCTCTTACTAAGAAAATTACCCACTGCAAAGTCTGCCTGGTCAGTGAAACGCTAAAAAAAATCCAGATCTTAATAAGATAATCAGAATCTTCCTTTTTTAAAAGATCTTCAATTTACCCTGATTTTATTCTGAAGAAAATCCAGCAAATTCTTTAATGCCACAGACCCTTTCAGGAACAGATTAATATAGCAGTTTCTTAAGAACTGTTAACATCTCCAAACGATTCATAATTTCTCCTTCCATCAGCCTTGGCTTCTGGTGTCCTTGAACACAGACACACACACAGACACACTCTTCCCTATAAAAGTCCCCTTTCTCTGCTGGGAATTATAGTTTTGACCTTTAATGTAGTCCATTCTCTACACCTCTACTGTAAAAGCTCAAATTCCACCACCAAATCACAAATCAAATCAACCATGGGATCCCCAAATGCCAAAGAACACATTGTGGATTTACAATTCACGGCAGTGCATTCAGATTCCCCTTCTCTCTCTCCTGTAAACATCCTCCCTTCTCTTTGTGTTCGGCTTTTTCACGTGTCCCATTGTGAAGCCTGTGAACAGAATACCAGGGGGATTTGCTGGATTGGGGGCTTCTCCAACCTCACTGTGAATCTGCTGCATCTTTGTTTTATTCACTTTTCTATCTTATTAAAGACTCCTGGTCTGTCCCCTTGCACAAATGCAATTTCAACTGTGCATCCACACACACCCTCCTCCCCTCCTGCTCCAGCGAGTGCTAACTTCATTAAGGCATGACTGATGGATCGACATGACAAAGCAGATGAGTAGAAGGCAAAGTGATATTGTCTAGACAGGAGCAGACTTGCCAAACAAGGGCAGCGAGTACAGCACATCCGCATTCTTATTTACAACATGCATCTTTGAATCTGGACCACCCGGTCATTTAGTGCTGAAAGCCAACCCTAAACTAAGATGGAAGGCTCAAAATAATATGATTGAGTTCCTCACCAGCACCTCCAGCAGCAGCTTTAGATGAACTGAGAGTTGGGCATAAATTACAAAGGCTTTACAACACATCCACAGAACCTATTCTTTCCTAGATGTTTTTTAAATGATTACATACTTTTCCTGAGTGACGCATTGACAATTCATACCCGAAGGAATAAATGTCTGAGCATGATACAAAACACTGTTTTTTTTTGTAGCAGGATCCAAGGAAATCTACCAGCATAACCAGAATCTCTGTTCTCTGGCTCCAGGTGTTCAATAGCTTCTTAGCTAAGGAACAGATTTGTCTTCTGTGTTGTGTAATTTTTCTGTGTGCTGTGCAGTATCAATCACTAAACTTATTACAGCACACTTCTACACTAAGACCATCTCAAAAACAACTTTCCACTGCTGTCTATCCTGGTTCCAAACTTCACCAGGGAAAGCAGCATTGGGAGACTTAGTGTACCAGCTGCTATTAATATTTTAAGCACCTCAGAAAGTTAAAGGACACAGTAGATCACACAGTGTATGTTAAGGCTCTCTACAACGATAGAGATAAACTGGTTTCAGAAACACAGAAAAGAGTTGCAAACTTCCCTCCCTGTACATGTGTGATAAGACAGGGGTAGAGGTGCACAGATAAAGATATTCTTGGCCAATACCAATGGCTGATTATTAACCAGCCATATCGGCCAATGTCAATCCGATAGCCAGTATGCAGCCCGGCAGCTTGGAGAGCAGAGTCTGTGGGGCAGTAAGTCTGTAGGGGGGGAAGGAGCATGGCAGAGGGGCAGATCGAAGCCCCATGGTGAGGGAGGGAATGGGGCTGGGGCAGGTGCTTCCAGGGCCTGCACTCCTGGGGGAGGCATGGGGGGCATGTGCACCCCTGGATTTGTGCAAGGGGTGAGGGTGGGCTGACCACTGCAGGCTCAGGACCAGGAGCTGCGCCAGCCTCTTCCCAGCAGGGGGCTGGGGCTCGGGCTGAGCTTGGAGTGGGCGGCAGTGCTGGGAGTGGGGCTACAGAGAGAGTATGGGGAATTTTGGGGTGGCTGTAGCCCCCCCTCCACCACCCACCCCACCCTACCCCCGCCCGCCTCGAGCACAGCCCTGGCCCAGCTGCCCTGCCGCAGGCCCAAGCCTGCAGCGGGCAGCCCGCCCTCACCCAATGCACAAATCCAGGGGGCACATGCCCTCCATGCCTCCCC
>NW_017728993.1:16056709-16059290 GCF_001723915.1 Gavialis gangeticus | reverse complement strand
GGCAGGGAGCCACCCCCGCCCCCAGATGAGCTGCCCACAGCTCTGTCCTGAGCCCCACCCTGCCCCATCTGGGCAGCACCTGTCTGCCCCTGCCCCAACCCCAGCCCCACTCCCTCCCTCACCGTGAGGGTCTTAATCTGCAACCCCCCCAATGCCTCTTCTCCTCCACACACTTACCAGCTGGATGCTGCTCTCCAAGTTGCTGGACTGCATTCCTGGCCATATGCATGCTGCGGCTGCATGCAAGCACGCGGCATTTATCGGTGACATTAGCAGCTATGCCGGCCAAACAAAGCTGATTGCCAATAATGTAATTTTGCTTTTATTGGTCCAATCCACTATGCACCTCTAGCCAGAGATGGGCAATTATTTTGGCTGGAGGGCTGCTTAATGAGTTCTGGTGAGCTGTCAAGAGCTGCAAAAGTAGCTCCACCCCTTGACAGGCGCACTATTTCTGGTTGCTATCTTGGGACCAGAAGTCCTGTCCCAACCCCTGACCTTTGCCACTGTAAGTCCCTCCCATTGCCCCTAGAAGTACTTCTTTTGGAAAGCGGGTTTGCCAACTTGGAAGCAGAAAAAATAATAAATTATATACTACAAGTCAAACATCTACAATAACATTTCAATTTTATTTCAAAATATATTTTTGTCCTGATTTGTGGGCTTGGCCCCTGCAAGCACAGCAGGGGCAGCCCGGGGCCAGGCCAGATACAGTGAATTGGTAGGTACCCACCTGCAAGCCAGATGAAAAATCGCCTGGCAGGCCAAATCCAGCCCGTGGGCCATATTTTGCCCACTCCTGTCCTAAGATATTCCCCTAACCTCATTCAGTCATTTTCGTGAGTATCATTTCTGAAAAAGTTGCAATGTAGTCACACAGTTTTTATTCCGCTTGATGAACATAGAGATCACCAAAGTAGTGAAACCCATATTGGAGATGGTAAGTGTCCAGAAGGAAAAGCTGCTGAAAAGAGACTAAAGGAAAACTGAATGAATGGTAAAAACACAGAACTGTCCTTGGGGGCTGGAGACGGGGTTAGAAATCACATCACTATAGTACAGTTAGGCACATGGGGGGGAAGGGTTTGTATTTGTTTTTAAAGATGGATCTCTGAAGTCTTGTGTGCATTTTCTTACCTTAATTATTTAGATTGTCAGCCTAGTGTCATTACCCAGGAGAATGCTAGGTGCTAGTAGACAGAATCAAAGCCATATTTATGAGACATCAGGAACAAAAAGAATGCATAATGCAACTCAATCAGCAAGTAAGAAAGTATAATCTGCTCAAAGATTTTCCAGTGCTGCTTACTAGTAGAAGAGTTAAAAAAAAAAAGAGGTTTTTTGTTTTTTGCTTTTAAACAAAAGCAAAGACACAATGAACTCCAGAATATATCAAAATATATCAGAGGTAGAATAGTAAATAAATATCAATAACATGAAGTGGCAACAAAGACCTAGAATAACGTGCACTTAAAAAGTCTAGGGAAGCAGGATATTCAAAACCAATTACATTTGAAGTATATCCTCCACTTCCAGATGTATTGAAATAGTGTTAGGACAGGGGTGGGCGATTATTTTGGGCAGAGGGCCACTTACTAAGTTTTGGCAAGCCATCGAGGGTCGCATGACTGGCAGCCCAGGGCAGATAAATATTAATTTTCTAAATTTTTTAGGGGCCCTGCAGGCCAGGTAGAATGGCCTGGCAGGCTGCATCCGGCCCCCGGGCCGCATTTTGCCCACCCCAGTATTAGGAGAATGTACACAACCTTAACTGGGCACACATCCCAATGTGAGGCACTGTAACTTAGGCTGCCTATACACGTGCTTAATGGGGGGCAAAGCAGCATGAAGCATTTTAATTAAAGTAGTTCCTGGACAGCTGCTTGAATTAAAACAGCTCACTGTCATGTGTATTAAGCTCCACATATTTAAAAATGGCTGCAGTGGTGCCATTTAACTAAACCTAATTCAACAAAGCTTAAATAAAGTGCCCCCCCCGCTATTCTGAAACATGTGGGGGCTTAATACATGTGACAGGCAGGCATCACATGTCTGCCTGTCACATTACAACTACATGTTCTAATTAGAACGTGAATGTGCACCTCTATAGGCACCCACAAATACTGCTCTAAGACTGTCACTGAATATGTTACCCAGGTTTTTTATCATCAACGAAAGAAATCCATGTCTTTCCCTTTGTATGGAATAGATAAGATTACTGGCTATCTAGACAATTTTGAAGAATGCACTGCTTCAGAAACAAAAAGCAGGTATTGGAGTGGCGACTTTCTGGTTGTATGTAGAAGACTGGTGGAACCTGATCCATGTTGAACTGAGATTAAAAAAATGTAGTAATGTTTCTATTCTGCACAGAGCGTGGAAGTGGCAGGTTGGTTCTGTCATCTCATACTGAAGGGAAAGATGGGGAAAACTTTCTGGATATATTGTAAAGGGTAAGTCTTGTGAGCTCTTTATTATAACGGGAAATATGGGTCCTATTGGGGGTCCATGAAGAGCAAGAAAAGTGAAGATTTAGCAAGGTTTTTTTTCCTTTGCTTTTTTTTTTTTTTTTTTTTTTAAT
>NW_017728993.1:16040558-16056570 GCF_001723915.1 Gavialis gangeticus | reverse complement strand
TTTTTTTTTTTTTTTTTTTTTAATTACATTGTTAACTAACAGTTTTAACTAAACTGGCTTGGGATCCTGCTGCAAAATCCAGGTGGAGACAGGGTGCTGTAGCTTTCTCCCAGGAGACTAACTAAACAAGTCAACAACAGACAAGGGCACAGTGTTCACTTCACCGAGCTACTTTGTCTCCCTTGAATTTTACAGAGGGATGACTAACATATACTACTTCCCCCACCAGAATAAGTTGCAATGGAAATAAGCCCATGAAGGAAAAAAGATTATGTGAAGTTACACCTGGCTCAAGCAACGGCGACTTACAAGCCGGTCTGATGGTTGGATAAGTCACCTATATGAAGGGTTCCCAAGCAAACCAATAGGACTACGATAAGTATGAAACAGCACAGCAGGAATGGGTGGCTTATATCATTAATGCTGAAGGTGTATACCCAATATAGATTTAAAGTTTTATCCTAATTGTGTTTGAGGAGTAGCAGGTAGAGATATACCAGTACGTGGACAGAATTAAACTTACTGGAGCTCCCTTAACTTACATCTAATTACCTTCAGATTTAGGGATTTAAACCTTTTAAAAAAATGTAACATTCACTTTTAATTCCTGTAGCTTTCCTTTTTCGAAAAACTACCCCATTATTTTAAAGGGGTGGTTTTTTTCATTAAGTTATTGGAGTGTATTTACAACCTAGACATCAGATTAATAAAATTGTGAGAACGCATCTTAAGTTATTTTTGATAAATTGATATTAATGGAATAGCATGCGATCTTGATGCCTCTCACTGGATTGGAGGACGCAGTATACGTATTTCTACTCCTGAAAAATCCCTGGCAGAGTCTGTACAAAACTTATACATTCTGGAGCACTCCTGTGGGAGTCAGTCACTCTGTGCAGTTTTGTAGGATTTATAAGTACTGCAATTTGCTCATCAGACCTTATAGACATTACAGTAGAAATTGCAGACTGCACCCAATCTAGTAAGTAGAACTAGTCACAAGAATAACCATGAAGAGAGAAGTCATCTGTAATAGCATGAGAATTAGCTTTAAAAGCAGACTCGCATACTGAAAGCAAGGTGACAGATACTAGCTATCCTTGCATTCTTAAATACCCCATGGGGAATATCTACTTTTAACAGGGAGGGGTAACACACCACTTTTCTAGCTCACAAGGGAATTACAAGACTTAATTAATTGTCTGTAAAGTGCTTTGAGATCTCTGCCTTGAAAAGACTCTTTAAGTACAAAGTATTATTACAACCATGACAATTCAAAGCAGTGCTTTGCTTGGTTCCAGACTACCTGCTTTTCATTTAGTATAATGGTTCCTTGGAGATTTTGCCCTAATTAAGTTTGGGCCAAGAATGATGTCTTCAATATTCCCCCCCAAACCCTGGCAGAGAGAGAAACTTGCAATAATGCTTACACTATTTACATTTCATTCTATAATGGAAAATATCCTCATCTGTAAATTATCCCATACATTTTGGAACATCTTGTTCTTTTTCTCACACTCTCAAAAGAAGGACTTTTCCCTATGTTCAGTGTTGTGGTGATCTTGCCTCAAATTTCTCTCTTGCCCGCAGGTAGCACCTGTTAGTGCTCTCCCAGTCTACAGAACTGCAAGTGCAGCTGAGGGAACCCACTGGCCAAAAGGGATATGCAATTCCTACAACATGGACCAAACATACTGGGACAAATTCTGCACTCATCGTTTAGATAGCCCCACTTACTTCTGGAACTCTGCAGCATGGATCAGGAGAAAGGCTAGGTCAGGTATCAAATGCCCACCTAGAAGACAGTGTACAGGGAGAGATCTGGGATCTTCTTGAGGGAGATACCTGTGCAGGTAAAATATTGCTCACATCTCCTGCAATCTGACACCCTCCTTTGCAAGTCTTAACAGCTACAAGTAGGATAAGTCATGGAAACTGAACTAAATCGTAGGCCTCTAGGGCAGATTCAAGTTCCTGCTTGATCCATTTCATGCCACTAAAGTGTTAGAAAGGGCTGCCCTGAAGAAGATAGCCCTGGATTACCTTCAGGTGTTGAGAACAAGTCAAGGGTGGGAAGAAGGCAGCCAAGGACATGATGGGGCATGAACAGGTACAGCTACAGTGATATCTGGACAGCAAATGAGTCCCAAAGAAATGTATCCAGCAACCATAATTTATAGCAGCCTAGGAGATGCTCTAAGTCAGGGGTGTCCAACCTTTTTGGAATGTGGGGCCAGATCATGAACTTTTTATCACCCAGTGGGCCGGCGAGCCATATTCAAACACCCTCTGTCCTGGGCCAGAGAGACCCTGCCTGTGTAACCCTACTGCACCTGCCTGTTACCGCAAGGTTCATGGGAGCTGCTGGTGGACAGGGGCAGGAGGGACCCATCCTGCATCCAGCCAGCTACTGCCCCAGAGACTGAAGGGGAGAAATAAACAGCTCCACATCTCCATCCCCCAAGCAGCACAGCCCCACAAGCCAGCGCTGCCTGAGGGGGGCTGGAGCAAGGCCGCTGCACCACAGCCCCTCACCCCCCCGCCCGCATGGCCCCTCTCACCGTGGTGCCCAGCCACCCGCACACACAGCCCCAGTGGCCTCAGCACTGCGAGCCCAGAGCGCAGGGTCCGGCAGACACCGGCTCCCGCTGCCTCGCCCTGCACAGGTGATGCCACAACCCTGCCTGCCGAGGCCCCCCATGCTGGCGTCCCATGTGCTGCTGGGGACGGGAGAAGGCCGGCCAGGTCGGCACCAGCCAGCAGAAGTGGCAGCAGAGCCACGTGCTGCCTGGGACTTACCGGTGCAGGCAGGGGAAAAATGCAGCTGAGCCCCTGCCACTCCGGCTGGGCTTGTCCCTTCCCGAGTGGCAAACAGCTCCACCACCGGGCTCCTCCCATTCCCAGCAGCACGTGGGAAGCCGGCTTCAGTCGCGTGCTGCTCTGGATCGGACAGACCCGCCCGGGTTAGCACCGGCCAGCAGAGGCGGCAGCAGAGCTGTGTGCCACTCAGGACTGACCGGCGCAGGTAAGGGAAAAGTGCAGCTGAGCCCCTGCCGCTCTGGCCAGGCTCATCCCGTCCTGAGTGGCATGTGGCTACTCCTCTTCCTACACGCACCATGTCGGCAATGTCAAGCTGACGCGGAGCGTGTGGGAACCTTGTCCCTTCCCCAGCCCTTCAGCAGCCATTAGGAAGCTGCTGAGGGGCTGCAGGAGGGATGAACAGTAAACAGTGTTTACTTTCGTTTCCCATCACAGCACCACGAGTCACAGAAAATGCCTTGGCGGGCTGCATGTTGGGCAAGCTTGCTCTAAATTATACCAGGGATCAGTCTAGCTCCTGGCCAGCTCCAAGACCAGTTGTTTTATCTCTGCTCAGACCTTTCTTTATATAGCAGAAGCAATGAGCACTGAGAAAAGGCGCTAATTTGGAATCTAGATAAATGTCATGACAAAATCACTACTCCCCACAGTAATTTCTAGCTAACACTTTTCTCTCATCATCCACCACAGTTACATAAAACAGAGGTCATCAACTGGGGTCATGCCACTGAAAAATCTGGGGTTCAGGACATAAAAAGGAGTTATCACTTCACTAAAAGAAGGCATGCAAGATTATTTTCTTCCAAAGTTATGACAGGTGCCACAGAATACAATTAAGGAAAATTATTGCTGTGTTTACCATTGTCTGTAACCTTTTCTCAATTTGTCATCCTGGTGAATAGGAAGCAGGGTCTAACATTATTCTAACAACGTGTACTCCAGGGGAAAAAATACTGCTGTAGATAGTACTCAAGCTACTGAAAAAGATTACTCCATTTCCACTATATTTATGGTTATAAAATGTTAAACCTTTATGTCCCCATGAAAATTTTTTACAAGCTTTATCTTACAGAGCCACTGCAGCAGGTGCCTAGCAGTAACTGTAAACAGAACTATTATAATGATAATCTGAGAGCCATGTTAACAATGGCAACAAGCTAGAACTAAATCATATGAAAAAGAAAACCTTTTGATTCTAGCGAAAACTTGCAATGAAAAACAAACACTTGATTCACAAGTGCTGTAGTTACAGAGAGTCAAGAACTAATCTACCATACTAATTGGATTGAGATTCTGAGTTGGTAGATTTTAGTGGCTGCATTGAAAAGGCATCTCCCTTCCAAGGCAAGGAGCCACATGAAAGAAGAAAAGGCAGGAAATACAACTTATTGGACACTATCTAAGGTTAAAAAAGGAGCTTGTAATCTTGAAAATGGAAGAGCAGCTGACTTCCATGAAGGCTGAGCTTTTCTTCCCCCTTTTTTCAATTCAATCCTGATTTTATGACCAAAACCAGCAACTGGAAAAAAGATTTACCAGAACATTATTCCCACCATTATAATAATAAAAGGGTCAATTAAAACTCAGTTGGGTGGTAAATCTTGTGTGTAGTGGACTGACTCTAAGCCACTTTTTCAGCTAAAGCAATAAAACACAAGTATTACTAGGCACAGTACCATTTACTTTTGGGATTGTGAACAGCCATGGTTTAAGTGTACCAAATCATCTTTTCCTAAAGAAAAATTAAACAACTAGTAAGAAATATTTCTCAGTTCTAGGATAGAACAAGGTTCTTCAGCAGGATTATAAGTATTTCTGAAATACTTAAACAGATGCTGTATCTAAAACACTACTTCTTCTTTACTGCCGTAGGAAATACTACATCTGTCTCTAGTGAGTGCTGAAAGATTCTTTTATAAGACTGATCACAGAGATTTAATGAATTATTAAAGCTGTTTGTATGTTATCTAATAAGACTGTGTCAGAAGCTCCATTTATGCCAGACCAACGTGATTCAGCACGAGGATGTAGTTTATATGCGAGTAGGAAGATGAAGCTATTAAATTAATCTTGGCAGTGCATAAAAGTCCTGTATCCTACACCCATGCTATGGGACTCAGTCCAACACAAAAAGGTAACTAATATCGAAGGGAATTTTTTTTACACAAATTATGTAGATCCAGCTCCACAGGCACAACTTAGCTTTCACATCCTATGTCCATGGGCTTGTTTTCCAGCAAGTTTTCTTTTCCTTTCAGAAGGTGACAGAGGTTAAGCCTTGCTAGGTACAGAAAGCTAATAAGCTATATTTTAGCTTGTTACAAGACAGGCTTTTGCCCTAGAAAATGTAAACAGCACAGTAACAGAAATATTTTTTATTAGCCACCCACACTGTCAAGTTAACAGGCATGGCTTTTAGTTTTAGGTGTTTTTGGTAAACAGTTGCTTCAACATGCTCACTAAGAAGAGTGCGAAATACCATTTCCACTCCAGACGCAGGGAAGTAAAATCTACCTTTTGTTTTATGTCACAAATCCTCTTTTTTCTCTGCCTCAAAGCCAGAGATGGGTCTTGGCCAAAACCCTAAATGCCAACATTTCTCAACTTCAGTACATTTAAAAACCTCAATCCACGTCTGTCATTTTTTTTATTTTGGGCCCATCTTTAATTAAAAACAACAATGGGGAGGCTCAGATTAACCCACCAGCTAGCCCAGTAGTTTAACGAGTTTTCTTAGTGCCACTTTCCTAGCCTGGTTCTTTAAGAAGATTTTAATTCAGCGTCCCACTTTCAAGAGACAAAATGCTGCCAGCACTGTCTGGTCTCCAACGTGACAAAAAGCAGAAAGGTCTCTACTATGCTCTGATATGTCTGACACACACAGCTAAAGAAATTATTTGCCCTGTTTATCAGGCTAACAAATATGCCCTAAAATAATGATGGATTCTTGTTGTTCTTGCCTGTGCTGGTGAGAAAGCGCTCATGCTTTCTTCTCAAGGTTCAGCCTCAGCTGCAGCAGGAATAACTAATTACAACCCACCCAGGTTAGGATGGAAAAGGGAAAAAAGAGTTTGTCTCAGCATATGGAAATGTGACTGCATGCTTCACTTTCTGCCTTTTCTTCTGGCAGAGCAAACAAAGGGGGCGGACAGGTTGCACAAGCCCTGAAACAGCGGCAGAAATCCCAAGCTGAGGACATGTTCCTGCTGATGAGAGGTAATGAGATGAGACTGCTGTCTTTAGTCCACTGTACCAAACACCAGAACTTTGCCAGGCTTGGACAGGCAGAATCTGTTCCTTTAAATGTGGTTCATCAGGGCATATCAAGGCTTCAGTAACATTATTGCACTTTTAATAATTCAGGAAGCTGTCGGTGTCTCTCTTGATTAACGTCTGTGTAGCAATCATCCCAGCTCTGCTGCGGTTGTCATTTTGCGGACTGGAAGTATCAGTAATTAGCTACATCAGATGAAATGGGTATTTCAGCTTTTTCAGGCCTTTTTAAATTGTGGAACTCAAATAACATCCACATTTTTCGACAACAGCTGTTTAAAATTATGCCTGTCAAATATGAAATAGCAGGTAAGGGGGTAAGGTAGAGGTATACAGGGAACTAAATGTTCAAGTGTACAATGAATACAAACATCAGGCAGCCAGGTGTAAGTGCCTATGTGCATCTCCTGAACTGCGATTACCTGCTTGTCTGGGTGTAACCAACAGCACCAACTTCAAGTGCCACCTTCGCATTTGGATGCATTCAGTGGTTGATGCTAAAAATGCAAAGGTGGCACTTGAAGTTGGTGCTGTTGGTTACACCCAGACAAGCAGGTAATCGCAGTTCAGGAGATGCACATAGGCACTTACACCTGGCTGCCTGATGTTTGTATTCATTGTACACTTGAACATCCTGTGCAGCCAACAGGAGACAGAATGCACCTCCAAGTCAATAGTTGTGCCTCAATTCTTTAAATGTCTAAAAATAAAGAATTATGCTCTAAAAATAACAAAGCTTGGATGAGCGTGCACCAATTTCTGAAAATACCCTTAGGCCTGATACATTTTTGGCTTGTTTCATACATTTCTGAACGTTATATAAAGATTGCCATCCATTTATACAGCAACAATTTTTCTCCCCTATCACGGTCCATTGCTTAACCCATTTCAACTTAAGCCACGTTCCACTTTAGACAAATCCTTGGTAGCTTTTCTTGAGCCAAATAAAAGTGGCAAGACTTTGGTAGCTTTTCTTAAGCTAAATAAAAAAATAAAAGACATCTGGACAAAAAGAGTTAAAGGGCCATCTTTATCTAGGACCCCTGTGCCAAAATTATAGTTTTACTTGCTTTTAGAAGCAGTTAAGAGGAATCAATTTCAACTGAAAAGATATTTTTGCTCCTGGAAAACATAAAACATGTTTAAATCCTAGGTTTATTAATTCAGCTCTGGCTCCCTTATTAGCTCAGACCAAAACCCCAAATGCAGAAAGCTCAGACTGGCAAGGGCTAGTGAAAGACAAACATGAGACAGCACAGCAAGTGAGTTACCATAAATATTTTTTCTCCTTGAGACTGTGGGGAAGTCAGCGACTCCTTTCCACGACTGTTCAGGCCAGGCCATCATTTAGACTATACTGACTTCAGGTTCACATAGACTCTGCTTACTCAGTAAGGCAGTTTTCAAAGCAAGAAGAACTACAGGGTGCTGTCTATAACCTGCCTGTAGGAATTTGCTTTTGTATTCACTACAGAGTGCTGTCTCTTCTGCACCATAAGGGATGTGACAGAGTCTCTGCATTCCCACCAAGGGGGCTAAGATCCCTTTGTCCACTCTCAGGACAACACCATGCCAGCCCAAATGAAAACCACACAGTGTGAACAACTAGGAGAAGACCATGCAGTAAGTCAGTCCCAAATGATATTAGCATGATGCATTCTCCTAAAGCCTTTGGATTACTAAATATGAGACCATGACAATGGCAGGAAAAGCCATTCAGAGCTGACAGCTAAGGAACAATAGGCGCCGGTACGTTTTGATTAAATCACCCACTGACTGTTTTACATCAGTATTTCAGCCTGAAGCCCATACTTTAAAAAGACACAAGGATATCAAGCAGTTTAGTACCTGGGAATAAGTTAATATTCATTTTGCTTCCTTACATACTGTTGGGTCAAATTCCAAGAGGCGCTGAATGCTCCCTGCTCCCACCAAGGCCAATACACAGCAATTCGCAGGGATTTGGCCCCATATAAATAATCCAGTGAAACTGAAGGTAAACAAGTAAAACCTGGACAAACTGACACCTGAAATCACATATAAAAAGCACAGATTGTGTATATTCTATCCATAAATTCACACGACTGCAGGCAGATGCTGACGCATCCCGAACATGAACAGTGCATGGAAAACTGACATCTTGGAAAGAATACCAACCCGTTCTAACAACTGCAGAGGCAGGGGAGGGGAAGGACAGCTCGGCTTCCACAGCTTCCTAAGTTTGCTGTTTGCACAGAAAAATTATTTTCCAAGTCCTGGTCTAATGACATACAATTCACATGTGTACATACACATAGACATGCAAAGGCCCTACCCTTTTCACTCACTAAAAATGAATTTCAGTGGGTGTTCTTCATCCACAACCAAATGTTCGTGTTACTGTTCAACAAGACCAGTTCAAAGCATGGGTGGTGGAAGGGTAGTAGAAATGGGGAAAACTGCCAACCAAGACTTTCCTCCTCTACTTCTTCAAGCTTTGTTCTTTTGATTAGTTTTCCATTGATTCTTCCCTACAGATATTCCTCACTTCCCACATTACCTTTCATCACACCAGTCAAAGAAAGGTTTATTCAGAATTCTACTACGTAGAAGACATTTACAGAACTTGGCCACAACTATTTTGGCTGGTCTTAGCTAGGATTTCAGGTAGTTTAGCTTGAAAGGTCAACATTAGTTAGTGGCCCTGTCTACTTTAGCAAGGAAAGCTAAGGAAATCCAAAATAGCAAGTGTAAATCTGCTGTAGAGAAGGAAATCACCCTACAGAGAACAAAAAGAAAATACTTTTTATATAGTGCCTGAGTGACTTGTGGAACTCACTGCCACAGGTTATCACTAAGGAGGTTCAAACAAAGATCATAGAGTTTCATGGTTAAACAGATCATTCACAGCTGTGAAGATGGGGTAAGCTTTTTTCCCCCCCACTTCCCTGGGACATGCACCCTCTTCCTACAACAGGCACTAACTGAAGGAGGTTTGGAAGCAATCTGTTTCCCCGTTGTCCACACTGGTTTCTTGCACCTTCCTCCTAAGTACATGTATGTAGCGCTAGCCTCAGAGACCATGAACTACATGGACCACAACCAATTCCTGTCAGTTCTACAATAGTCCCAAAGTGATGCAGCTGATGCCCAAACAGGGCTTTTCCACCCCGGTTTACCAGAAGGCAGCTACTGAAAGTTTACAGCACTGAGGACATTAACTCAATACAGATGAACAAAAGACGCTGGGTGAGTCTACACATGCACCCAACTGCGTAGGCATTTAGTACTTGCTAGCAGGCCTTAAAGCAAGTACTAAAGCAAGCAAGTACTAAATGACTGTGCAGTAACTTCCATAACATCCGGCAGTGCACGGATTGTTTCCAACCTTACTGCGCAGTAGTGTTGGCGTCATAGTTCATGCCCAGTGACAGTGTCTCGTGTACACACACCCACTGAGTCCCAAAATATTGATGTGGTTTATTTGCACTCTTTAGAAATCAATTTATTTTTAATGACTGAAAATTGAAAAGAAAACACTGTTCTGCCAGAGGCCTGTTTGATTCTTCTATCGTACAGTTCGTCCTACTCCATTTAAAACCATTCATCCAAATACAAGTGGTTCTCCAAGGCACTATTGATAAAAGTCTGCAGAGAATCCAAGCACTGCAAGTGGCTATTTTTAATTATCTGAACTGCTCACTAAAAACACACACTTTACTGCACAACTTCACAAGGGACCTTTAGTTTGGGGAGACGGGGAGAAAAGGTAAAATCACAGCAGCAGCTACACATGAAGGAAAACCTCCTTATCTGCAACCTTCCTTCCTGGCCTAGAACCATCCATTAGATCAGGTGAAATATTTCATACTATTGTAAATGAAGATCAAACGTTGGCATTGGCACGACAGACACTGCTACAAATAATTCAAGCAATAAACAGCACAGCATGTCATTCTTGGCTTTGTGCCTTTTTTGACATCAAGGCAAAAAGTTGCATTTAAAGGACATAACTGGCTCTGAAACAAAAGCCCTCCTGACACCCCCACCCTTTCGGAGAGAAAGCATGAGGTATTCAAGTGCCTGATGGGATTACAGCATAATGGGGAAGTGTGCTAACAAAAGCAGACAGCCACTGTGGCTAAGAAATACAAATGAATGTCTCAAGACCCCCTTAAAGCTTTGCAAAAGTGGACAGTAGTTAATGCACTTGGCCTAAAAATCACCTGCTGAAGTAGCCACGGAAAACTGGCCAGTGACTTTGTTCTGTCCTCTGCCTGTTCATGCTCAATGCCATGAAAAATGCACTGACTTACACCCTGGCCAGTCCCCTGATGTTGGGTGAACATCAAGCAAAAAAAACTTGGATCTCTATACCCAGCCATGAGGTAATGCTGTGCTACATATACCATGAGAAAAAAGTTTTTCCAGTAGTGAGACTGCAGGGCAGGTTTGTGCCCCAGGGTTGGCCATGAACCCCCACAGCGGCCATGTGACCCCCGCCCAGCTCAGTTTCTGTTACAGACCTCCCTTAGTTGCTTGCCCGCCATGCCTTGCTCTTACTAGAAATTAAATAAGGGAGGCTCTGCCCACAGACCTTAGGGTGGACCTTAATCCACTTACAGTACCCATGGGTCCCTCCTGGACCCTCAGCTGCCTTGATTTAACCCTTAAAACTAAATAGTCTCTCTCGTCTGGCCTGTGCCCCAGCACGGCCCCTATATCCTCAAGGGCTACATATGTAGCTATTAGGGCTGTGCAAAATTTTGGAAGCCGTTTCATTTCAGAGGTGTTTCAGGCCGTTTTGGAGCCCAAAACGCTGAACCTGAATCAAAATGGAAGGCTCAGAAACATCTCTGAAACAAAACGAAGCATCCAAAAAGTTTGAGGAATGTTTCGGAAAATTTCAGAGTTTCAGGTTTGCAGGGAAACAGCAAAATGCTGCTGCCCTGCCACGCAACTTGGCTCTGCAGGGAGCAGAGATCCGCGAAGGGGGTTCTCTCACTGCCGCTGCCCACCCCACGCTGCCCCAGCGATGCAGGGCTGCATGGGGCAGGCGCCAGTGGTGAGAAGACCCAGGCACAGATCTGCTCCCTGCAGAGCCAAGTTGTGCGGGAGGGCACTGCTGGTCCCTGCCTCGCAACTTGGCTCTGCAGGGAGCAGAGATCCGGGGCTGCATGGGGCAGGCAGCAGCGGGGAGGAGACCCTGGCACAGATCTCTGCTCTGCACGGAGCCAGGTCCCGTGGCAGGGCAGTGCTGGTCCCTGCTGCATGACCTGGCTCCGAAGGGAGCAGAGATCCACGCTGGGGTCTCCTCGCTGCCGCTGCCCACCCTGCGCAGCCCCATGTCACTGGGGCAGCATGGGGCGGGCAGCGAGGAGAGCCCCAATGCAGATTTCTGCTTTCTGCGGAGCTGAGTCACATGGCAGGGACCAGCAGGCTGGCTCACCACTCTGTGCTGCTTCCATACCCCACGACCTGGTGTCACAGGGATCAGAGAGCCGCACGGAGGTCTCCTTGCCTGCACAGAGGGCAGCGGGCCTCCCTCTCCCCAAGACAAACCACCTACGGCCCCATCCTGCTCCTCACTGGAGCCCCAAACCCTGCCTGGCTGGGTACGGCTGTGAGAAGCTTCCCTTGCAGCCCGTTCAAAACAGATTCAGAGGAAATTCAGCCGAAATGAAATAGGACAGTGATCCAAAACACCAAAACAAATCACTGTCCTCCAAAACGGCCGAATCCAAAACCAAACTGAAACACAGCCATTTTGCACAGCCCTAGCTATGCCCCTCCAGGGCACCTGCAGCCTTAAGGGCTCAATGCATGGCTCCATTTCCTCCCCTACTCCATACCCCAAGCCTCACAGGTGCTCTCTTTTTTCAATGTTAACTATTTATACACTTGGGCCCTCAGTCCCCCGTCCCCCATGCAACCCCCTGCTCCTGGCCACCCCCGATCCCCCATGCAGCTCCTCCTCCCGGCTCTCGGCCCTCCCGGTCCCCCATGCAGCCCCTCCTCCGGGCTCTCGGCCCCCCGGTCCGGGTCTCAGCCTTTCCTAAGCTGCTGGACCCCTTAGTGGGCCCCACTCTCAGTCTGAGGGCTCCTGGATAACCAGCTCTCTAAACAGGCTTTGAGCCTGCCGTGCACGGCTCAAAGCTAAACTATCACTGTAACTTAAACAAGCAGCATCTCATGCCTCTGGCAGACCACAAACCTTCTAGGGGCTTACCATGGACAAAGCACTTGCCTGTAAAAGCCCAGCCTCTCTCAACCCAGGGGACTTGCCTGCAGAGTCTTCGGCAAAATCCAGGTCCCTTCAGCAGCCCTGCTGCCATGCAGCCAGGAGCTCCTCACTTCGTGGTTGCTGGGTGGAGACTACCTGACCTATGCAGGCTCTGGACTTATACAGCTCAAGCCTGCGCCCTCTTAGCTCCACTATGCCCTGCTACAGACTGGAAATACCACAGGAAGAGCCTCCCTCAGGATCCAGCACCATCAGAAAGGCTGGCAGGACAGACAGCAGCATGTGGGAGAGGCAACATGATGTCTAGTGAACAGCAGACTGGACTGGGAGTCAGGAGACATGGGTGACCTTCAGTAAAACCCTCTCCTCTCACCTTTCATCTGTACCATCTATTTAGCCTGTAAACTTAACTCTGCAAAGCGTAGGCCTAACAATGGTTTGTACAATGACTAGCACTAAGGAGCCACCCTGAGAAAAACAAAACTGTCCTTTTTCCAGGTCCAGCCAGAATACATAGAGAGAACCACCACACGAACGTCACTGTGGTGGTCGGCCAGGTGGAGTCAAGACCTTCTAGGTCGCCGAACAGAAGATGCGGCTGTAACACGCTGGAAGATTTCTGCAGCCTCCCTGCTAATCGTCGCACAAATCCAAATTCTGTAGATGTACAATAACTTGGCAGCAAAAATTACTACTTCCGATAGCTACGAGAATGCCGCAAATTACCATGGTGACGGAAGAGGTTCAGTTCTAAAACAAGGATGGCTATGACTGCACAGCAGCAACAAGGCAGGAGCAGAGAGCTACCTGAACCTGGATAAAGTGTGCTCTCAGTATACAGGGATATCTATACTGGGCTTCCTGGGGTGTCTAGCCTGCACCCAGGCTGCATGCAATAAGTATGCATACAGCCATACCGAGAGCAGGCCCCGCCTGCCAGCCCCTACACTTCAAAGGCACAGGCTACTTTGAAATAATATGATCTTGTGCTTTACAAAGGCTGGAAAGCATGATCACAGCCCCCAGCCCCAGTCAAGTTAAGTAACTTGTCAAAGGCTAGACAGTGCAGAGAGAGCAAACATTTCAAGACTCCCTGTGGCGAGCTGAATCTGCTGGGCCACAGCGCAGAATGCAGCTCCTCTGCTTTGGACTTACGGGAAGCTCGGTGCTACTGCTCATCACTTCTTCCCAAAGCCAGGAGACATGCATGGGAAAAACTATTTACACCTCCCTGACTCAGTCAGGGGATGGCAAATATTACCACCACCAGTCCCACCCACTGTATGCACAAAGCTGGCTCCATCACACACAAGTACCTGTTGATTTTTCCAGGGACTAAACTGAAGCATTACACTGTCCTAGGCAGAGACTTGATGCATCTATTCACAATGAGCCCAATGTTAGGCTCACACACTAAATTACAAGGTGGGATTTACCTGGAACAGCCAGGACCAAGGGAAGTGTGTGGTCCTGTACTGACTTGTTAAGCCATCTTTGTGAGGGAGTAGAGCTCACTAGCCACAAGCTGCAGCTTGAAGAAACTACAGGGGGGAGATGACAGAGACCCTGAAAAGTACATATGGCCACTCCTGGGCTGGCTCTGCTGGCAGCTAACGAGCTTAGCTTGTTTTCAAGAAAGTCACACGCTAGCTGGAAGACAGCGCAGTGTCTAATCATTTGTTAGGGCTGCTTGTCCAGATTTTCTTATTTAAACGAGTACTAATCCCAGCTGATAGACTGCTAAATGAGTTGGTCTCTGGGAACGAATAGGCTGGGGAAATCCTGTGTAAACCTATCACCAGCACCAACTGCTTCAGTGAACACTTCGCAATGCTGTGAAAATCACTGAGCAATGCCAACGCAGTTTCTAGATGAATTCTAGCAGCATGAAACTACACCTCTGTGCTACAGACACCTGCATTATTCTGGCCTTCCTTCAAAATCAGACTGGGATATGCAATCCATTCATCCTAGCAACTCCATCCCACTTGGATCTATTGCTGAACTAGCGTTGACTTAACGTTTTCTCTTTTTACTTATGCCAAAAAAGCAGCAAAATTAGAATCCCCTTTGTGCTTATTTATTAGAGGTCATTGCTATTTTAGTGTGCTGCAGTTTCTTTTTCTCCACCTGTTTTAACCTGCCTGCCCTGGTATTCTTAACACATCCAAGGCACAGAGTCGATGCATCAAACCATCCCTCCTCCCTGCTGCATCTCATTGTATTGTCACGTGGATGCAGACCCAGCAGCACCTTACATCAGGGACCTTCGCAGGAATTCTTTTTCGTCCCTAACCCTAATTTATAGACTGATTTCAGGGAAGATTTTTACAGAATGATTTCAAGGAAGAGCACAACCTCATTATAACAACACCCTGGCTTTTAACAATCCCAACAGCAGGAACAGATATTTTTCATCAATATGATGCAGCAAACTGATTTACCCTGTTACCGTGAACACCCTCTTTTAATGACCATTTTTCCCAGTCTGGTGAGGCTTTGCTATAATGAGGTTTTATTGCACACCTCAGCACTGGGCTGGCTCAGTCTCACAATTAAAATGAAACTGGCAAATGAGAAAGTCTCAGCATGGAACCACTTCAGGATCGCAGAGTTTATTATGGGACTCTTGCACCCCAGCTTTTCAACTCTCCACCACATGGATGCATCAGTACCAGTGCCTGTCTAGCACCAAAGTTAAATACAGCTTCCTTTGCATCAAGGAAGCTATGGGGTACTTAAAACAAGACACTAATTACCAAAAACATAACAAAAAAAGAAAGGATAAGCCAAGACCTCCTTGGCCTTGGATCAGAACTCCCAAAGGGTTAGATTGCTATATGCATTTATTGTGTTTTGAGCTGTCCTTATCATGCTACCATTAGTAGGGCATATAGATAACAGAAATATATGCTGAGTCAGACTATTAGTCCAAAACAAGCCTGATGCCGGGCTGTGATGATTCAAAGACTCTATGTACAACTTCTGAATCCCCTGGTGGATGTTATGGAGCTGCTACAAAATAGCATTTCTGAACACCAGTATAGGAATGTGAAATCCACTGTCACAAACAAAGCCTCTAGCAAGTACCCGCCAGAGGAGGGACAATGAATTATGGTTAACCTTAAGTGACTAAATCTGCCTGCAAGAAGGGGGCTTGGAGCACTGGAGGATCCTCCAAGAGCCCTCAGAGGAACTAGGGATAGCGCCTGGTACTGTGGGCAGGACTTCACAAGCACAGAATCCCTGTGCAGGACACGGGGAAGGTCAGCCACCCAAGCACAGGTTTCACAATGGCCAGAGGGCTGAGCAGAGTACACTTAAGCCAGCTGGCAGGAAAGCTTGAAGAGATGGCATGTTTTATCTTGCTGGGATCCTATGATCCCTGCTGACTTCCTGCCCCTGGGGCAGGGGGCTGGACTCCATGATCTTCCAGGTTTCCTTCCAGCCCAAATGTCTATGAAATCTATGGAAATCATGCACTGCTCTTCAATTCAAGTGACTTTCTGCAACCTCCTGTGATGGGTTGGCTGGCAGTGACCTGGCCCAGGGGTTTTGAAAGGGTAAAAGATGATTGGAGGACTTGGGATTCCCTTTCCTCACCAATCTGGTAATGATTTAGCCCAGGGGTTTTGAAGGGGTAAAAGATGATTGGAGGACTTGGGATTCCCTTTCCGCACCAATCAGGCCCCAGAG
>NW_017728993.1:16022946-16035558 GCF_001723915.1 Gavialis gangeticus | reverse complement strand
GGAGGACTTTCCTCACCAATCAGGCCCCAGAGACTCACCCTCCAGGTCCCCTGATTGGCCCCTTGGGTCACCTGGAGGGGGATAAAAGGGGCAGCATAGACTGACTCAGGAGAGACTGGTGAGGGATAACAAGGAGCTTCAGAGGGCTGAGCCAGTGGGGTAGGAGCATTGCCCCAGAAGAGTGGCTGGCAGAAGAGGCTCCCCACTGGGCTCCAGTATCCCCTGGGAGAGGCTGCAGCCAGCAGGAGAGGCTCCCCCACTCCAGCAAAGATCTGAGCAGCAACCTGAGAGGTTCCCAGCTTTGCTTCTAGCTCCTCCAGAAGCCAGACAGCTCGACGTGAGGCCAGGGCTCCGGGAAGGTCAACACCCCTCACAGACTGGAGCAGTGCTACCAGTGGTGGTTGTGTGGCAGCATTCCTGCCTACCACATGGGAGATCTAGCTTCACATCCCAGCTGAAGTGACTTGGGTGAATCAGCTAACAAGAAGCAAATCTTCTTGCAGTGGAAAGCAGCCATTATGTTCTCCTACCTTTCTCCCCCTCCAGGTACCAAGGCCCTATATTTCCTTGTCATTTGACAGTTTGCATTTTGTGCCTTTCTTATATTTCACCAACCCGTATTGTTTGTTCTGTTTGCGTTTTACATTTTGTTAACCCTGTTTTTTTTGGTTTTTTTGTCAATGATGGTAAGTGTCTAACCTTTGTTGAATCCTGCCCCCTTTGGGCATTGTAATGTCCACTATAGCCTCTGACTTATGCCTGTTACTTTCCCAGTATTAAAAAGTACATGGTTAAGTCCCCATTGATGGTCTGGCTCTGCTCTACAGGGGGAGGAAAGGCCCTACACCTCCCACAGTGCTTGTGCACCTGCTTTGATCCCTTCAACTGGAGAGGGGGTACCTCTTAGAGTACTGTACCGCCCAGGTTGCACTTGTTTTAAGGTTGCAGATCTCAGCCTAAGACCCCTCTTGGCTTGAGACATAGCCTAAGCAGCCATTATAGTGCATTTTCCAGCCCCAGAAGCTGCACTCTCCAGTATACCAGGTTGCTCAAGCAGGATGCATCTTAAATAGGATGCAATGTAGCCAAAGTGCAGCCAATTAACTGGGGAGAGAGGGGAGGAAGAGGGGATAGACTAATTGGTATCATCACTCAGTGATGACTACCCCCCCCCTGCAAAAAGAGTGTGGAGGCAGCCTTCCCACAGCAGCAAAGAGTGCCTAAGGGCACTACAGACTAGGACAGCAAGTCTTCAGTTCCAGTCCCTGCAAAATGCATGATCGGCCATGGGAGCATTGAGCTGTCCTTGGGTAAGCTACAACAACAGCTCTGTGCCCTCATTGCTAGACTGGAATCACATGCCCTTCTTCTCCCCAGCTCCACAACTCATGCATTTCCTTCTACAAAGTGACAGTTTCAACTGTACTTCCTCCTCCTAAAAGAAAATGGCTATAGCTGCTATAGTTTCATAGTTTCTAGGGTCGGAAGGGACCTGAGCAGATCATCTAGTCCGACCCCCTGCCATGGCAGGAAGAGCACTGGGGTCAAACGACCCCAGTAAGGTGGTCATCCAACCTCCTCTTAAAAACCCCCAGGGTGGGAGCCTGCACCACCTCACTTGGAAGCTGGTTCCAGACCCTAGCTGCCCTGACCGTGAAGTAGCACCTCCTGATGTCCAACTTAAACCTTCCCTCCGCCAGCTTGTGACCATTGTTCCTGGTCACTCCTTGCGGCGCTCGGGGGAACAGGGACTCCCCCAGCGCCTGCTGATCCCCCCTAACCAGTTTATAACAGGCCACAAGATCCCCCCTCAGCCTTCTCTTTTGAAGGCTGAACAGGTTCAGGTCCCGCAACCTTTCCTCATAGGACCTACCCTGCTGTCCCTTGATCATACGAGTGGCCCTCCTCTGGACCCTCTCCATGCTGTCCACATCCCTCTTAAAGTGCGGCGCCCAGAACTGGACGCAGTACTC
Organism: Gavialis gangeticus; assembly: GCF_001723915.1. NCBI lineage: Eukaryota > Metazoa > Chordata > Crocodylia > Gavialidae > Gavialis > Gavialis gangeticus. Next base: position 16,033,585 of record NW_017728993.1, on the reverse strand, counting down.
CAGCTGCGGCCTGACCAGTGCCGCTATGTTGTATGCTGAACTCAGTATTGCCAAGGAGTTATGCACACATTCCTGGACTGTGCCTCCTGAGGGGGTTTGGGCACACAGCTGCTTGTGAATCCCAGAATAACCTTATGAGAAGCAAGTTAGGTGTCTTTTACTGGACTAATTACTTGTGATGGCTGGACAAACTTTTGAATGCAAGACATAAGGCATGAGATGGGCTGAGCATCTTGGAACCTAGCTGAGATGGTGACATCTGGATCACTACCAGAAAACTCTTAAGTGCCTATGGTGCTGTTAGGCAGGCATTGCTGTGGGATTCAGTTCCAATCTGTGCATGAATTTTGCTTTTATTAAATCCATTTTTGTGTCTGGCCCCCAAGGTTGATGGTGGGATATGTAAACTTGGTAGGAGATGCACAGACCAATCAAGAAGCTTGGGAAAGGCCAGTAACAGCTTCAGGGCCTGGGCAAGGGTCTCCATTGCCAAGAAGAGCATTAGAAACAAGATCTTGGGCATATGACCCAAAGCCAAATACCACAGCTAATCTCTGCTCTGCCCCAGCACAAGTAAGGGCATATATTTGGTAGTCTTTTTACCACTTTAAGAACCACAAGGGCAAAAAGTCCATCCTCTTATGGCATTTGTAGAGAAGGAAGTGTTTACATTTTTGCTTTTAATTGACAACCCTATAAATGCAGAAGGCACTTAGTTCCAACACATATTAGCCTTTAGCCATGAAAAGTTCATTTTTGTGGGCATTGTCCCACAAAAACAGAACATTTTTATGTACTGCAAATTAGTATATGCTTTCTGCTCCAGAAGGCTGCAAAATTAAACCATGCTCATTACTAAAGTCATCATCTTGGACCTCATTTCTTCTTCACTCCACCAGCCTCAATGGCTCCAATTCACCTCATCACTCTCCCACATCAGCACGTCTCCAGGTCGAGGCTATGCACAACCGAGCTCCTCATCTCAGTTTGCCAGGCTAATGCTTCCCCGTCATTCAGATCTCTCTACTTGAGTTCTGAGGCACACAAAATGCTAAGAGAAATAATTAATATAAAACCCTGTGCACACTTTTAAGTCCTCTGGCTCTCGATTTTTCCCATGGCATGCCAACTCCCCCAGTACTTTTCTTTAAATCAGACAATCTCTGGGATTGGGGTTGCCTTTAATTTGATGAACTGAAAAGTGCCAAAGGCATTGCTGGTACTAAACACATAATGAATCTTCTGATGATTAATAATAAACCCAGTTCTGTTGATGGAAATTCCTATACATTCATCCTAGATTTACCTTGTGTGATTATTTGCAACCACCCCCCCCCCCAAAAAAAAGCCACCCCAAAACAGCAATGTGTACAAACAAGCAAGCACCATCACAGTAATTGCAGTTATACCTTGGTCTGATCTAGCAGTAGTTACTGAATTTAGTTTGCCTTTTGCCTATACCTGTAGCTATGCTGTGCTCAGTACTGGACTTACCAAACCCACTGCTGACAGCCATTTTCAACCAGGGTAATTAAAATCTACCATCTTAGAGCCCGAGAGGAAAAAGAAAAATCTGCATGCTTTTGGGACAGAAATACATTTATAACAATCCTGCTGAGCAGAATTGAATGTGCTGGAAAAAAAAAAAAAAAAAAGGGAGACCAGACCAAATTGGAGACAGGCAATTTTTCTTATTTCTGCTGATTACACACACCAAAGCAATCAAAAGCTATACTGGGTGGTGCCCAATATAGGACATTAATGTTCTGGGTCAGATGGGTCCAATCCTAGGGAAGGCTATAAAAGGCAGCCCCAAGAGATTCATTGTCTGACTCTAAACCAAAGTGCCCTAAGCTGAATCTTGAGCCTGTCAGTTTCCTGCTAGATATTACAGCAACACATCTGCACCATACCTGCTTCTAGTTCCCACAAGTGGCAGCAGGTCCCCTATCAACCTCAAATGCTACTATAAGAAATCTGTTTGCAGTACACTTTTTCGGGCACTAAATGTTTATGCTGGACATCTTATGGTCCATGGATTCTGGGGGCTCCAGCATCTTAGGCAGGCGGCTTTGTGTACACGGCAGCCAGGGTGGCAGGAAGAAAGGTTAGCAGCACTGTGGGAGGGAACCGCGATTCCAGTTCCAGCTTCAGCACCATGAACCAGGTTGGAATTAGCCCATGCTCAGAACTAAGCTCAGTTAAAGGCCCTCCGCTCCCCTGATGCAAAAAGTTACCCACCCCTGCTGTATACAGTTCCAGATAGCTGATACCCCAGTAAACAAAGGAGACAATGCCAGTAATACAGCTGTGCAGAAGCCGGGAGGCGGGGGGAGGGTTGTTCAGTTGTTTCTCCTGTTGTGGTACTCTAATAAGTCTGACTCCACAAATAAATGACAAATGTGACCTGATAAAGTAGAGAACTATGATCCAGAAAATCAGCTGTGTTAGGGAGGGAAATGTGAACAGAGCTAAAGGTAGGCAAGGCAAAAAGCCAGAAGGAGCCCAACAAGAGCCCTATGAAGTCAGAAACAAAAGTCTGGCACTACCAAATTCATGCCGGGGGCACTATTCCTCCAAGCCAGAATGACAGAAGTGTCTCCCAGGTGTCTACTGCTATTTTGGTCTTGTGCAATGAGAGTGCTAAGCTCTGTATGTACCCATGAAAAAGCACTCACCACCGCTTAGCCAGAAGCTCACAGCCCCATATAGAAGAGGAACAGAACCTGCAGAGACTTTTTATGATTTAAAAAGATTTCGTTTTTATGTTTTATTTCACCATTTTAAGATGTTATTTATATAATCTATAATATATAATATGCAGTCACTTTTCTTTTTTTTAAAGGGCCTACAATATTAAGTCCAAATCCAACCAGACCACATATATATGCTGAAAATGCAGATGTCCTATGGATTGCTGGGACATCAGTATTTTTTTGGTTTGGGCTGGGATAGGGGAGGGTGGGGTATCATTTAAAGTTCTACTGAATAGCACTGGCAAGGAGATGGCTGGTTGATAGACAAAGAGATTTATACCACTGAAGGAATTTAAATTTTCAAAAGTACTGTCACCTGGTAGATGGCAATTGTAGATATTGCTCTCCTAGCTGATAAGGGCTGAGTCAGAAAGGGAGAAGGACTTGCTCGAAGGCACAGGAATTAAGAGTACATCTGCAGCATGGTGACAAACACATCCCAGCTGCTTGCATGCTCCACCAGGAAAGGTTCAACGATGCCTTCCCAGGGCCGTCTCCCCACAGTTGCTATTGAGACACCTTGTCTTCAGTGTCCCCAAGCATGCCTGCTGTGGACAGCCCCAGGGCACCCTCACCACCATGTTTCTGGGCTTGGAAAATGTCAGCAGGAGCAGGCGGCAGGACAGGCTCAGGAACTACCTTCCAAAGACACACAGCTGCTACAGTATTTCTTGCACATGCCCGGCATCTCTGAATCATCATCATCATGCTAGTGAATGCTTAAAAAAAAAAAAGCACTCAAGCTTCTAAAGTATGCAACCGTATCTTCCTCTGATAAGGTGAACGAGTCCAATGTGAACAATATCAGAAGAGGTGGCCCCAAAAATTGTTATCTGGCTATGGACTGTTTAATGATTAAACCATTGGCTCAAGTCAAGCCCAGGTAAGTTGTAGTAGACACCTGCATCTGTGGTATTTATTTATATCTCTGGTAGTTAGTCATATTGGAGGCAGATCAGTGACCTGCATGACATGAGTCTCTGATCTCAGAGGACAAGTGCTGGTATCAGAAAAGAGGCCCCCAGAATTGGCACTTTTATTGGCATTCTTTGCAGAGTAGCCAAGGACTTGGAGGGGGGCTATACAGGCATAGAAAATTAATTAATTATCTCAATGCTCAATGACTTGGTCATTCCTGAACTAAGTCAGCAGGGTATCAGCATAATATTGCAGTCAAGCTTTCATCATGTCCGCCTATCACCAGGTAACCAGGAGACATCAGTCCCTCAGAGGCAATCTGAGAAACACTAAATAAATTGAAATAGTTCATTTAACAGAAACATCAGCTAATGTCCGTGTCGATAGGACTGAAAACATTGAGAGCAATGTGAACTTTGAAGCTCTGAATGTAGAGTGGGGACTCAACAGCAGGTAGCAACACCTACGTCAAACTTGAAAGCCGCAACAAGCCAAGTTTTAAGGATTAAACAGACCTTCTTCTTTTGACCAATAATCCATCAGCATGGTAGAGACTATAGTAGGCTCTGAGGTTAAATCAAGGTCTTGTCTGCTCCAAAAGATTAATGATGCTGTGGCTGGAAACATCCCAATGTCTTTGGAAAAAAAAGTCACAATTTCAGCCTCAGACCTTTGGCTCAAACAGATTTAGAGATCACCACCTGGCGCTGACGGTCAGCAGCTAAGTTTCTAAGTCTAAGCTGCTGATGCTCATCTTGCTGGGGTGATCCGACCCCAGCTGACTCCCTGCCCCTTGGGCAGGGGGCTGGACTCAATCTTGCGAGGTCCCTTCCAGCCCTAATGTCCTTGAATCTGAGACTTGGGCTTCCCCAGTCTCTGGGACAGAAGTGCATTGTAATACTACAATGCACTGGGTCTGCAACTTGTTCCTAGCAGAAGAGAGCATGGCACTGATGGCACTCATTTCCTCTTCCTCGCTAGCCAGTAAATCAGCACCGCCAAGGGAGAGAAATACAGTGATGTGTTTATTGACAGCTTCTCCAACACCGCAAAAGTTTAGTAGATGCTGTGGGTAAAATAAATCAATAAAACCCAGATTCTGAATCCCTCCAGCAACCAAAGATACAAACGTCTCTCAAAGACCCACTGTCAAACCTGTGCTTTCCAGATCTCATTCCTCACTTAGGACAAGAGATGACTGCAAAAAACTCCCAGAAATAACCAAGGAGGAGGAATTAAGAGTCCTGTATTTCAGGAAGAGGACAGATTCTCCCTGCACAGGACAAGAGCTTAAAAAAAAAAAAAAATCTAGAAAGGGAGCTGAGATTGAAGGGAAAAAAGTTACCTTTATGAATTCTACCTTGTAATACCAGGATACTACTATACTATCTAGGGTGTTTAGATAGTTAATGCATGGTACACAAACGCGACTCAGCTGAGGAGATTCCCATTTGGATGATTTAAATGCGTAAGTGCCCTGACAAAGTAATCTTTGGAGAAGAAAGAAGTTGCGAACCAAGAGTTTTGTCAAGACTTGTATTTCATAAGACTTCCAGAAGGAATCTCTTCCTATTGAGACAACGTAAAAGTATAGCTAGAGAGGTAGTCATTGTTAATTGTGTAAGTGATACTTCCTCTTTATTTCACTCCAGATCCTCCGAGAGATGTTAAATAGCTTTTGCTAACGAAAAAAGGTTATCACACAATCTGGCCATCAGATTCTCTCTCTCTCTCACAGCAGAGGGAGAAAGAAAGAATATCCTTCAGCAGTCTTAAATCTGTGATTATTTAAAAAAAAAAAAAAAAAAAGAGAGAGATTATGCCCGTCTTTGCCTTACAAACCTTATTACTTTATTTACAAGCATCCAGTTCAGCTCTGGAGCCAATGTGTGCCTTTCACCACTTCACCAGAAATAGCAACTATATTTGAGAATTGCCACATCTGAAAAGGTAGGAAATGCCCTTTACTGCCTGCTGACATCAACAGGAGATGATTTTACTCCCTATTTCTGCAGCACACTACAGTACGGTAAAGGTACAATGGAGAGGGAGGACTCAAAGATGGGCACTGTTGTTGATTCATTTATTTTTCACTTCCAGTTAATTTTATTTCACTTTTTAATTACAATATTGCTGTGTTACTGGGTTCAGCTGCAACTGGCTCAGATGAAAACTTCAGAGAATCTTTATTAGATCACCTTTAATGCCAAATTACAATTTCTGTGCAGTTATAGCGAGTGAAAAAATTAATAAGCTATAAAGAGTAACAACGCATCATGTTAAAACAATACAGCTGATCAGACAGTTGGGCGGTTTGAGCAGCAGTAGCAGGGGAGCATCACAGAGATCCAAGCACTACAACAGAAGAGCACAATTACAAGACACCCTTTTTCATGCGATTCTAATCTCCATTATTTAAGCTACATGGCCTATCGTATTAAGCCCTTCAGCAAGTCAATACCAAAATGAAAAGACCCTAAAACTAAAACATGTTATGTCTAAAACTTCTCCAGCTACATTGTTCTCTTTTCAAGGATGCTTTATAACAACTCCGCACTTGGGCAGAACCTTTGCCCTACTTTTTCTGCATATAATACTGCCTAATAATACTTTTGTCTTTACAAGTGCTCTATTCTAGTAGCACTTTATTTTTTCTTAAAGCCTTCCTGAGCAACATGACATTGGACCAGAACTGAATGTAGTCGGAAAATCTCTCCTTAATAAGACTTTGAATTTATATTATTTCTTTCCATATATCCTCCTGTGACGTTTTGAAAGTTATTATTTTTACAGTTCAGCATCTCAGGATCCCTCTTGGAAGCTATTGTTGGTTGCCGCAGTAAATCTCTTTGAAGTCATAAAGATATAAATGAGAGTAAAACAGTGGGCTAAGAGTAAAAAGATTTTTAAAGGTAAAAGTTGATTTAAAAAGGAGGCTTGTCCCCCATGAAATCTAAGCAAACTGGTAAGCACACAAGTTCCCAGGGCCACTTTCCCCCTCCCTTTCCGGGGAACAAATATGAGCATAGAAAAGGCATTTTCTTACAATATTATTTGGTTACTAAAAAGCTGAATGGGGCGGAGGGGGAGAGATTGATTATCCAGATGGGAACCCCAGTTTTGTAGGATCTTCCATTTGTCTGAACTAATATATCATCAGATAAAGAGATAAACCATCAGATAAAGAGATAAACCAAAGTGTGTGCATTTCCCATGCCTGTGGGAAAGCTGAACAGCCTCCAGACTAAAACAAAACAAAACAAAACAAAACCTCAACTTTTGAGAACATGCAAAATTTTGAAAACCGAGTTCCTAATTCATTCTAGCAATACATCCACATTCCCTTACTCGTGGTTCCAGTCTGCCAGTTTATAAAATCCCATTCCTTTCTCCAGTAGTGGTGTGAAGTGCATTAGCACACATTAGAATGCAAATTTAACAGTGGTATAATTCCTACTTCCCATAAGTACTTTGGATTTAAATTTTTCTATTTCACTTCAGGAGAACAGAGTGAAAATCTCTGCCACCATTACCTCCCTGCAATTTCCTAAATCACTCATTTTTAAAAGGCACAAAAAACACACTGAAAAACAAAACCTTAATACCAGATAGCTTAAATTCTTGAGGCAAAACTGTTGCTAAAGAGCTTAACAGACATTTACTGATTAAATCTGTTTCTACCTAGGAGATCTTAAGCCTCCCCCCTTCTAAGCGCCTAGGTAGATGAGCCTATTTGTTAGGAAGTCTGCAATTCTCCTACATAAAAAGAAAACAAATGTACCCAAGAGTACAGCTCTGTAGCCAGAAACATCCAGTCATCTCGCAGTGCAGGTTTCCAGAACATCTGTTCTACAAACCTAATTATCCCCCATTGCAGATGCAAAAGCCATCTGAAAATGTTAGCACCTGAGAGAGATGATGCAAGCCCTTTTAAAATGAATTTAAAAAAAATAACAGTTTAACAAATATAGTAATACAGCCATCAGATAAGGGGTTGATGAACTTGATATTATAATCTTTGAAAGGCACTTGCTAATGAAGGGTCACAAGGTAGCTACAGGGTACAAGTGTTTGGGTGGGAGTAGCCTCTCTCCTCTGTCAGGACCAGTCCTCCACATAGGAGCTGGGACTAGGTCTACATGCAGTCACCCACCCGCAGAGACACCCCTAAGCTCCATGCCACAGTGGCAGTGCAGCCGAAACCCCAGAGTCCTGCTGTTCTTCGGGGCCCTGAGTCAAGCCTTGTTCCTCATTCAACCTGTGCAGGCTCCAAACTAAGAAGCAATCCAACGTGCCTTCCAGGTCCTGACTTCCAACACCTCTTCACCCCATTTCCCCATCTTGATTGCTCTTAGTCAAGCAGAGGAAGAAACAAGACCAATTCATAGAAGAACTCAGCTTCTTGCAAGTCACACGGGGTGGATGGCCATGGTGCAGCCCTCAAAGCACAAACACAGATGGGGAAGGAGCAGCACAGGTGACCCAAACTGGTTGAGGGCAACCCTCAGGTTTCTCTCAAAATATTAGTGTGAACCTAAGCCAATTGTGTTTGGAGACATGCACACAATCCTCCTGCCAATACATGTCACTTTGCTGGAGGGCTACAGGCTGCTCCTTTATACCTGAGCCAGCCTGGTTCCCAATTCCATGTTCACCACGGGCGGGCCTTGTGTACCATCTGCAGGAAACGAGCCAAGGCTGGCACAGGTGAGGCCGAGGTCTCACCCCTTAAAGAATCACTACACCCTGCCACAGAAACCTTTCACGACCATGCAAGTTAATCCCACTAGCTGATACTATCAACACAGCCTTCCGTAATATATTTAATAATAATTTGTATTCCAAAACGACTGCATTTTTTAAATAAAAAGTTCCCTTTTCTTCTGTCCAGAAGCCGGAAAATTAAAAGGGATCTCTATAGTCCTTATCAGCTGAACTAAAAAAGTGTTTGATCTGAAAGAGTCAGTCTGGCAAAAACCGATCAGAAGCATGCTCCCTCAAGTTCATGCTCCTATTATGAGCCATCATGTGATGGGGTTTGTGCGGCAGGAGGATGCTACAAGACAGTGAAAACTGCCTGAAGGCACTTGGCTAACTATTATTTATTGCTGTCAGACTGCAACTGAGCACTATGATTCTTTAGATATCTTATATATTTCCAGGAGAATGCTATTAGTACTATCTGCATAACAGGACCTGAAATATGAAATGTAATTTACTACATAAAAAAAATTAAATAAACCAGGTAATAGAATTAGAGAGGTTTACAATGACTGAGCAAATACTCACTTAGCTATGACTAAGGAGTTCTTGTGTTGCAATTCAGTAGCACTGCAGATTAATGGGAGCCAGCCTGTTCCAAAGCAGACTGAGGAGCTGTAGAAGGTTTTTGGTTTTTGACAGTCCAAATACATTGTACAATAGCTAAAAAAAAAAAGTTGAGCTTCAAGCCCACTTCAAAAATCAGCTGGCAAGTGGAAATACCAACTTCAGGTTTCAAGGCTTCTAAGCTTTAGTTTGGGTAGGCTCCAGGGAAAGGTTATCAGACATCTTCAGTCTTCACAGCACAGCCTACAGACTGCTCCATAGAGTGACTCTGCCCTGTGAAAGATGCTTCTCATTTCCCTTAATTCCAAGCCTATGGTGTATAATTACGTAAATACAGTATAAATAGAACATATTACATTTATAATGTAGAACTCAAGCCAAACCTGACCCTTCTGCTCCAAAAACACGGGCCCTGGAACGTGAACAGGAGGAGCCCCTCCTCTGGCCAGAGGACCTAGTGCTTCTAAAAACACAGTTAAGCAGGTCTGTCCAGCAGAAAGTAGTATTTAAAATACACATTAACCAACATGTTACAGAAAGCAGGAAGAACACAGTTTCCCTCAGGCTGGGCTTAATCTATGAATGTTATTACTCAAAGAATGCAAATTTTTCAGTAAACTCAACTAAATTCTCTTGTACCTCAATGTGCTAAAGATCCCTTATCAGGAATTTTTCCTGAAAACATGCTTTGGTTTTCTTTCATCTGTTGACATTAAAAAGTAAAATAAATTGCACTTATTCCGTCTTCCCTTCAGGAAGCTATTATGGCCTGGAGAAGACCAGAATTATGCCAGTAGCTGAATGACCAATCTGCAGAATCTGGTCCTGTAGCCACCTTACTAGAGCAACTTCTCTGCATGTAAAACTACTTGACAGACATAAGGGCTCAAAAATGCTCCGAGTCATGTACAAGCAGGCGTTTTGCATACCTCCAGTCTTTGCAGCAACGCTTCACAGCCACGGGCAACTTTCATGTCCTGACATCCCCTTGGGGTGCTGGAGAGTAAGAATGGAAAAGAAAAGAACTGTGCCCACAATTCCTCCACAGCGCGTCTCTGGAAGATATCCATTAGTCCTGTTTTGACCAAAATGGCAGAAGACAACCATTTTCTCTTGCCAACTCCTTTATTTCTTCTCCATTCACTCCCCCTTTCTGTGCAATGTAGCTTCAGAGAGAGAAATGAAGCCTCGATCCAAGATTGCCAAAAAGATTTCAGGTATTTGCAGCTCCCCTGACTTTGGGAGCTGGGCTTTCTTGTCCTATCACGGGGCCTGCTTAGGAGTCTCAAAGAGTGGCCTTGAGTTCGATATCCTGGAACTAGCTGTCCAGGAGGGAGAGAACAATTTCTATCCCTCTCAGGCTCATGGGGTCCACATGGGTCTGCTTCCCACCAAAGACCCCTCCTGCTCTCTCTGGTAACAGCATGGACCGCTGTGTCCAAGTTCTCTATTCCCAGTGCAGGGGAACATGCATTTTCATAGTTTCATAGTTTCTAGGGTTGGAAGCCACCTGAGTAAGATCATCTAGTCCGACCCCCTGCCGTGACAGGAAAGAGTACTGGGGTCAAACGACCCCAGCAAGGTGGTCATCTAACCTCCTCTTAAAAACCCCCAGGGTAGGAGCCTGCACCACCTCT
>NW_017728993.1:16019127-16022763 GCF_001723915.1 Gavialis gangeticus | reverse complement strand
ACTGCCTCCCCACACTGCCAACCCATGTTCATCTTGGAGTCTATGATGACTCCAAGATCCTTTTCTGCCTCCGTGCTGACAAGAGGGGAGTTCCCTAACCTGTAGGTATGGTGCCGGTTGTTCCTCCCCAGGTGCATCACCTTGCACTTGTCTGTGTTGAATCCCATCCTATTCTCATCCGCCCACCCCTGTAACTTGTCTAGGTCAGATTGTAGCTTGTTGCTTCCTTCTAGTGTGCCCACATCCCCCCACATCTCAGTGTCATCAGCAAATTTGAACAGGGTGCTTTTTACCCCCTCGTCCAAATCACTGATGAAGATGCTGAACACAGCAGGCCTGAGGACCGAGCCCTGCGGAACCCCACTGCCCACGTCCTTCCAGGTTGAGAAGGACCCATCCACTACCACCCTCTGGGTGCGGCCCTCCAGCCAGCTGGTGACCCATTTGACTGTGTGGGTGTCGACACCACAGCCCGTTTCTTAATTTTGAACCAGCTGCTCATTAAGTCAAGAGTGGAGTGAGGCTGCTGGAGTAAGCGCTGGAGGAACGTGGTCTTCCACAAGGCACATGCCCCTTCAGATACCGCTTCCTTCTGGAGATGATCTTATTTTTGCCCAAGTTCTTTTCTCCACCTTTATTTCTCCTCCCCTCAGAAAGCAAAGTGGATCCAAGAAAAAATCCCCTGAAGAAACTAGGATAGCCCTGGGATGCAGTTGGGACTCGGGAGCCAAATTATCGCGCTAAAATGCTAATCCAAAATCTAAACTCAAATGCTGGGGATTTCTCCAGAGGCCTCTGCCTCAGGGGCTGAATTAAACCTTCCTGCCACTGATGAGGCAAAAGAGAACTGATAGAAATTCAGACATGAAACTTCTGCTACCGCCAACAACTGGCAACTGTGGTTCTCTTCCTAGGCTGAAAGCATGGCGAGGCATCCACTGTAAGGCTTTAGCACAAAAGACATATTCCTCCAAATTCAAGAAGCTTAAATGAGACCAACCCCTCATGTCTAATTTCTCAGCATTTCTCTAGCAATCTATGGATAGTAGCACCAGTGGGGATAGGTAGAAACTATGGGAAACCCCATGAGATATCAATAGTGTGCGCATAACTCATCTCAAAATCCTTAGACCCAAAAGCCTGGATCTTAAGTTTCCTGTGCATAAGTAAAGCTCATGGAGGAACATAAAACACAAGCATGCAAATAAAAGTTAACAAGTTTGGAAAGTTTTTTTTTCAAATTGGTTGGAGGTAATTTGTCCAGTGTCAAATGGCAAAACTTACAGGTTTCTGCATGTCGAGCTGCTATGAAAATCTCCACTCATGTGGCAACAACACAAAAGGTTAAAGTAGCCAATACTCTCCAGTAATTACCATATAAAAATGACATTATGCATACCCTTTTCCACGATAAAGGTCAAGTTGATGTACTGAATAACAGCTCCTTCAAGAAACTCAAATCCACCTGAACGGGCAAGTGCAAAACAGTAACACCAAAATAATCCAGATTTCAACGTGGTATAGCAATCAGCATTTTTTTTTAAACTAAAGCCTCCAAAGATTTCAAGTCCTTGCCCCAGCTTCCCTCCTAGTTTACTCTTGACTGCAAAAATACCCATATCTTCCAATAACACCTTCTCATCATTTTGGATAAGGAGGTCCAAATACGGCTCTCCAGATACAGTCAATGTCACGCTTGCTCCAACTTACAGGGGGAGGGGAACAGTCTCCTTGAAAACAATATAGCAAGATACTACACAATCTCCTTATGCCACAATCACTGAGCAAGCTGCCTTTGCCAGATTCAAGCTTATGCTCATCTACACCAGGGGAAGGAGAAGAAGGAAATCAGATTCAGGTCCTAAGCCTGTTTTCCCCAGCTGATATCACTTTGCACTGCTAATAAGCCTCAAACATGATCCTAGTGTTCCTGCACCTTTTATGTCTGTCTGAAGATAAAGCCAGTCATTCTTCAACAAAAAAGCATAGATGACCCAGCACCAAAGTGCAACACTTAATAATCCAAAGAGGGCACATCCCTGACCTTCAAAAAACCCTACAACAGCCACCCAGCACAGGCAGATCAAGAACAGCAGCCAGCAAGGAAAACACACTTTGGTTTCAAACTTCCTCCAAGACTAAATTATCCTAACAGGTAAATCTGAGTGTGGATGAAGGTGTCAGACAGGCAGTCCTCATAGCTGAAGTTCCTCCTTATCCAGGGTACAATCCTGGCTCCAGCTGAGGCAGCTTCCCCCAGATTGATGTGTTGCAATCCAGACTTTGAGAGACCATCTTGGCCCTTACAGCAAGCCTCCACGGCTACTTGGTCAGCCAAAAGATGTTGATTTAGTGGCCGTTTTGTTTTCTAGACGCATATTCACTAAGAACTTACCTGAGTCCACTGAACATTTTCATACCCCAAACATTCACTGGATAGCGATTCCTTGTGCAAGTTTATGACACGAATGAGATTTGAGCCCATTGTGGACAAGTTCCAATCCCCAGAGCCACCCAGCCTCCATGAGTGACCTAATCAGAGCACATCTAGTTTACAGCTTGTTTCTGGGGAAAAAAAGAATTACTGTGATGAGCTGAACACTTTTCTGCACGCTGAATTTAGCAGCTTAAGGTGCAGTGTGTATGTGTGCACAAGAACTGTCAATCCTTCCCATGAGTACTTACAAAAAAGGTCAGCAGCACTCATGTAATCTTGTGCATAAGTCGACTTCAACGAAGTGTCTGACACCCTCATCAGGCTTTGCACAATCTCCTCCAACATCAGGCCGAGAGAGTGCTGATAAAGGCTTTTCGAGTTGCCAATGAAGGCCACGGGTTTTCCCAATAAGAAGTGGAACTGCGAGCACTGGCCAGACCCATGCAGAAGCCCTCTAAGGGAAAGGGGGCCAGCAAAGGCAGTAAAACAAGGAGGCGGGCCTTGCAAAGACATCGTGTCCATCAGGCACTTACGTTTTATTTCAGTGAAGTCTGCAGCCCAGAAGAGAAACCTACTGTATTACCGGTCACCCTCCCTTGTGAGGGGGAGTGTCTGCATTTATATCACAGGCCAGATGATTTTGCCCTTATGCCACACTCCAACTCTTTGAAGTGCTTTGCTACCATCAGAGCCCCTCCAGCCAAGAAATACTGAATGGATCCGGTTCCTTTCAGCACCTGTCAATGCAGCTCCCTAATCCTTATTCAACTGCAGGGATCAATATTAACTGGCACCTTGGGCAGATATACATAGCATATGGAATTTAAAAAAAAAGCAAGCAAGAAAGAAAGAAATAGGACAAATTTAGCTTTCAGGAACACTAATGCACTGAAAACAGCTATGCCTCCAAGTGCAGCAGGCAATTTCTTTGTGAACCAAGTGACAGGCTGGGATCATTCCAGTCTGTTTGAACCCATTTACCAACCACCCAGAAGAGAAACCCGTTCAGGAAATATACACCATTTAAATGATGTACAAACTCCAAACGAATCACCCATTACCCACGCCACCAGTGTTCATTTGAATACTAATTATTATTCCTATAGGTCAGAGGTGCAGTCTAGCTTACCAGCTAAAGGAAAAGGTATACCCTTTTAAACATACCAGCTCCGTAGCTACACTGAGAAACAGGTTGGGGG
>NW_017728993.1:16008483-16018975 GCF_001723915.1 Gavialis gangeticus | reverse complement strand
GGGGGGGGGGTTGTTTGGTTTTTTTGTGCGGGGGGGAGGGGAAAGAAGAGGGAAATAAGAGAAAAAGTATAAGATGCATAACAATAATGAACTAACATTTCTTTAGGCATCTGAGCTACTGCCAGTTTCCTTTTCAGCCAACAGCAATGCATCACAGAAACAACACACTAGTGATCAAATCGCAATGATAGATTGATAGCGTTGTGATGATGGATGGGTGTAAAGCAGGGGCAGGAGATACTGTGGCCATGGGTGAAGTGGAGACAGTCCAACTGTCACTAGAAAATTGAATGCACGAGGCTTCTCAAAACTAAAATGTGACTCAGTTCTTTTGGCTTGGAAAATAGGAAACAGTGTGCTACTTACTGACAAGCACAACTCAAGTGGTCTCTTCTCATAAGACAAGCAGATTTTAATCTACCTAAAATTTAGCTGTAGCGAATGGATACTTTAAGACATGGATTCACATTGCTCCTACTGCTTTGTAGTCAGATGCACCTTTCTGGTCTGTAAAAAGTTAGTAAGAAATGGCCATCAGAAGTATGAAGTTTTCATTTTTTTTTTGTTTTAAACATAGGTGGAGTATTTATGTGCAATACTGAACAGCTGCTGTCAGGCTCCATCACAGGGGTGGCTGCATTACACTCCAAGCTATCTGCATACAGGGAGCACTCTGGGATCCTTCAGGATGCGCTATGCTGTATAAACAGAAGTTCACTGTGGAAATGAAAACTAGCATAATGCTCCACTCACCAATTTCCACATTTTATATGCGAGTCAAGCCCTTAGAAAAAACCCCCAACTGTATTGTTAGAGATATTCCCAGCATGCAACCCCAAAAAATAAACAGCTTAGAACTGTATGCTCTTTAAACATTTAAACTTATCTCAGTGTACTACAAACTATCACCAATACAAAGATCAGGCAAAACCATTAAACAGTCAGTAAGTCTTAGAGACAGAAATAGCTACAGAAAGCAAGAGAGTAAGAAACAAGATCTCACAACTCTTAATTCCAGCTTTGCCACTGACTTGCTCTTTGGCCTTGGGCAAGTCGCAGCCTCTCTACTTCAGTTTTCACATTTATAAAATGAAAAAAAAAAATGCTTATCTGGCCTAAAAAGAAACTAGTGAAGACTCACAATGTGTGTAATATCAGACGCTGATTTTTACTACAGATGGTGATGCAATTTTATCAAACTGAGTGGAACCAGGAGCTACATACTGCATGCAAAAGCCTAATTCTGAGGGTCTCACTCTCTGTGCATCAATAAATACAAAAGAAATGGGGACATTTGTCTTTGTTTATAAGCAGCACCATGGACACAGGCATGATTCACGCTGAGAGAAATGACGTGCCAATCTGCAATTTTACATCAGGAATCATCCGCTGTCCTTTGTCTGTTCTTGGAAGATAGATGTCAATGGTCTTCCTGCATTAGATTTTCATGTTTGTGACTCCTCCTGGGGGCAAACAAAGTGGTTTCACATCTGGAAGAACTTAGTCCAGCAAACCCAGCAGGGTTTAAATGACATAATCTTTGCACAATCAGCAAACCAAGCAGCTGGTGTTGTGGCAGACTATAGCACTGCCATCCGGCAGAGGTAAATCTGGAGACAACACCAAACACACAAACCAAAATAACAAGACCAGCTGTGTTCTTCAATACCTTGGTGATTTTATTCTTGAGAGGAAGCAGGGAGACGAAGAAAACTCTCTCCGAAGTGATGCGCAAAAAGACCCAGACTTTGGACCTGGAGAGGGTTTTCATTCACTGTTGCATCTAGAAATAGTGCGACAGTGACAGACATTACACTGGAAAACAGGTTCAGGAAATAAACATGCAAGAGAGAGAGAGGCTGGAAGTTATAAAATAGCAACTGCCTCCCAACACCACCACCACCACCCCCCCCCGGCAAAAAAGGGTCGGGGGGGAGCCCTCTGGGATTTAAACCCCAGTTATGAATACATGGATAAGAGGCACAGAAGAGTTCACCAGAGAGAGGCCCTGCCCACACTGACTAACGATGTTAGAGTGAAGGCTTTTAAAGAACTGTGCTCTCAGCTACAAGGATGCAGGGAGAAGCATCAAACACTATGATCTGATCAATACACCAGTGAAAACAATGGGAGTTTTTTCTTTGGACTTTGGCCCCTGAGTTTTCAGTTACAACACTATTCAGCTAGCACAGCACTTGGGAAACCATCAGGTGCATACACATTAGGGAGACCAGGCTCGAACCCTGAAAACGCACTGAAGAAACTTGCAGTGAGAACAGTCCTGTATCCCAGATTGGACACAGCCTTGCATGGCTTAAATGGATTTTTTTTAATTTGTCAAAAAGAGAAAGTCCCTTCAGGTTTTGTAAGTCAGAGACTGAGCTCCTGTTCCCATGGAAACTGAGCCCCTGTTTGTTCTGGCATCTGGTACAGTTCCAAGCATACTTTTAAGCATTTAATAAATATTAATACTATAAAAATAATATTGATGTGCAAGAAACAAAACATTTCTTTTAAAACAATTTGACAGCAAGACTTCTTTAGTGACGCTATGGTTAATAGCTGTCAAAACTATTCTAAACCCATTATAAATCTCATTTTCTAATGGTATCTAGAACTCTACTGTTACAGTCACTCCTGGCATCAGCTCCGCAAGGTTAAACTAATTACCAGGCCCTGACCTAGACTAAAAGGCAGGAAGCCCGAAATAAAAAGTGAAATATTTTTATTAGCCCCATAACTGCATTTGGATTGGCACTGGATGAGCTTTCTGCCCCAAGCTCTGCTACTGACTCACATAATCATGAGCAAGTCACTTAACTAGGGGTGCACCGATAAAGATTTTCTTGGCTGATATTGATAGCTGATTATTATTAGCCAACTATATAAATCGGCCAATACCAATCCAATAACCAATTTACAGGAATGCAGCTGGGCAGCATGGAGAGCAGCTGGTAAGTCTGTGGAGGGGAAGGGGCACATTAAGGTCCCCACAATGAAGGAGGGAATGAGGCAGGGGCTGGGGGTGCTGCCCAGCCAGGACAGTAAATGGGACCCAGCACCGGGGCAGGGAGTGGGACAGAGCCACGGGCAGTTCATCAAGGGGATCAACATCCTTGTGCTTAAAAAAAAAATGACAGCGGGGCACTTGAACTAAGATGAGCTTTAGTTAAAGTGCCACCACCACCATTTTTAAGAACAGGGATGCTTAACAAGAGTGGAACTGAGCAGGGCAAGGGCAGATGTGGGCTGCCCACTGTGAGCTTGGGGCTCTCTGCTCTGTTGCCTTTGCCCAACGGGCTCCGCACCGGCTGCGCGTCCCCTGCCTGCCTGACCACAGGAGGTACAACTCACCACCTCCACTCCTGCCAGGCAAGCAGGGGACATGCTGACACACAGCTCCCAGGGCAAAGGCAATATGGTGACCCCAGAGCCCACATCCAACCCCATGCACAAATCTTGGGGGGCACATGGCCCCCCATTTCTCCCTTGGGGGAGGTATCCAGCAGCAGGGAACCACCTCCCCTCCCCAACCTCCTGCAACTCCATCCTGCTCCCTGCCCTGTCCCCAGGTCCCATTCACCACCCTGGCTGGGTAGTGCTCCGGGCCCCACTCCCTCCCTCACCATGAAGCCTCAATTTGCGCCCCCATCCCATCCCTCCCCCACAGACTTACCTGCAGGGTACTGCTCTCCCAGCTGCGTTCCTGCATGCAGCTGCACGTATGCACATGGCATCCAGGGGCCCCAAACAGAAGACATATTATATGTAAAAACCAGCTACACCAGCCAAAAAAGAGCCAACAGCCAATAATGTTAATCTTTCTTTTGTCGGTGCCAATCCAATATGGCACCGATATATTGGTGCACCTCTACATTTAACCCATCTGTGCTGGTTTCTCCATCCACACAACAGGATTATCGTACCTTCAAGCAGCATGTAGATAAATCACCTTAAAGCAATATGCCAATCATCATCTGGCAATTTCAACATAAGTCAGATTCAAATCTCATATGCACAGCAAGGTTTCTGACTCAGATCTCTAGAGACAGATGTGCGTTCAATTTCAGTTTCGGGGCAAAGGTCACAAACGGCTCCAGTCAGAAACAGAAGTCACGTCCCCTGGACCCACCACCTAATCATGCCAGGCTCCGTGTCCACTGCGCAGGCATTCAAGGTGAACCTTTATGCCCCACTCAGTATCCAGCCTTCCCTTATCTCAAAGCTTGACTCCTGGCAGTATTTGAACATTTTATTTTTTTTTTTGGCAAGGCCTTCACAGCATTTTTGTAGCACCTCAATTATATTAAAAGTTACCCTTTGTTCCAGCCAGAATGATCACTCTGCAGACAAATTTGCATTAATTATATCACAAGGCACAGTCCTCCCATCCCCCATTGCAGCAATCTAAATATTAATGATTTTAACAGGAAAAGGAGTTTTAGAAAAATTAGGCTTAGCATTTTTAACACTTCCCAAATGTGTAGCATAAAACGGCATGGCTTCCCTTTGGCTAGTACCAGCTGCTTGTGCTGAAGGAGAGCTGCATAGGAACTCAGACCACTTTGAACAGGGACACTGTGACAGTGCAGTGAAACAAAGAGCAATGGGAACCTTCACTGAACCCACATTTTTCTAGGTCCCTGGAGGGAAGGAAAAAAAAAAAAAAAATCCCCACAGTACAAATGTATAAGATCTTGGTGCAACACCTAATAGTCCCAGGAAGTAAGGAAGAGATTAGAACTATCCAAAAGCGAGTACTTTAAAAGTTGTATCTCGGAGGCTGCTTTGGTTTAATTAATAGTTTGTACAGTTTTATAGGGGTTTTTTTTTATTTTACTTTTAAATAGAGCTCTTTATGGTAGGTGAAAGGAACTTCACCCCACTAAGTTGATGAGATGAGTTATTACTGTTTCTTTTAGAATGTAGTACCTATCATAATTTTGTCTCATTTAGATTTAATATCTCCAGCCATAATAAATTAGATTTCACTTTACACAAGGTTGCACTCAAGACTTAAAGTTCTGCAGAACTATGTCGGTGGATCCAGGAGGGCAGAGCAAGAGGGCGCAGACACTCCCCACTGACTGTGCAGTGCAGCCTCAGTGAGGTCTCCAAGCTCACCAGCTTGTCAGCACAGCTCCTGATGGAACCCAATTTTAAGGGGAAGATTAAGGTACTCAGCAAAAATAGTTGCTTTAACTATTTTTCAGGGACCTGAACAGGAAGAAATAGAGTTGCAGTTAGGCACATATGCCTACTTAAATGCTGAACAGGTGGGATAGGATCTGACCCTGAATGTTATGCAGAAAAAGTTTAATAAACTTGGGTTAGGAATTTAAGGCATACAGGCAGAAAGATAATGTAACTAAAGACAAAGATAGGGAAGAAATTGCACCTCATGTAAAAATTATTTTAGGAAGCACTTTGGAAGCTGCCAAGAAATATCTTTACAATCTGCTCAATAAATAATTATTTAAAAAATTGGTAGAATTCAAGACTTTCCATGGAAAAAAAGAAAAGACAAAGAGCTGCAATACCATCCCTTTCAAGTTTTTTTTCACAATTATCCACATTCTTGCGCACACAAAATTTTTAATTATCTAAGATTTTTTGTTTTAAGAAATCAATATTTATTAAAGTACAAGACACTTGGAGGCAGGATATCTTATGCCAAAGAAAGCAACACATTTTCTTTTCTATTCTTTCTAATAATTTTTAAACTCATTTACAGCCACAAATGATCATTAAGAATTCGCTTTTCATGGTGGGCTAAGGCAGGAGTGGCCAACCAACATTAACCTAGATTTTTTTCAGTTTCCTGTTCTTGTTCAACTAGGTCAGAGTTCAAGGATAAGCATCCCACATCCACAGGTATCTGAAATAACCATATGTTATAGGCTTCTAAGTATTTCTAGACAATCCTGTTCTTGTAGTTACAAGTAAACTAAGTAACATTTTTTGTCCTTGATGGTTCATTGCAGATACACCTTTGTAAGAATACTTATAATAAGAAAAGAAACTAACAAGAAATGGACTGTTTTAAAAAGAACTAACACAAGTCTGACGGCAACAGAACTCCTGACCCTGATTTAAGGTATCCATGACCCACACATACAGATATAGACTATCAGGAAAAGAACGAGATATACTTCTGTTTTAGTAGGTTTGGTGTAGGTTGTAGCCATGACAGCCCAGAAAATGTATGAAAAGTGACGGGTTTTTGTGATGTCTGTTATTAAATCAACTGCAAAATTGGGGGAATTTCTGGACACAAGTTCAGGCATAAAGTGCTCTTTATCAGATCTGAGAAAAAAGCAGACATACGCCAAGTTAAATAACAGAAAGGAAAAAAAAGTCTGTGTTTAGCTTTATATAAATCTGCTTCAGGGAATGGAGGAAGCATTTGAAATAGGAACGGAAGACGTGAAGTTGTAAAGACAATCTAGATAGTGGAAGACCAAAACCATGGAAGAAGGAAGAGGGTCATTAATACCTGTAGAATGCAGGGAGATCAGTAGGAGTGAATGGTAGATTGTAATGAGCCATAAAGCCACTGCTTTTGTTAAGTCGAGATTTTCAAGTGTTCAGTCAAGTTATGAGTTTCTGTTCTCAGCCCTGCCTTAAGGTATAGATTCCTTTTCAGCATGAGGATTGTGAAGGTAGAAAGGGAGTGATTATTCAGTGCATTTTGATCAACAGTAAGTTTACTTCTGATGATGAATCTGACAATGTTTGGGGGGTGTTTAAAGACCAAGAGCAGAGAGTGGGGGGAATGGCTGGGAATATTTTTCTCAAGGTCTGATTTCTTTTCAAATATATGCTTTGGCTGTTTGAGCCTTCTTATAGGTTCAAATGTGGGGTGGTAGGTGACAACCAAGGGTGTGTGGTCAGCAAAGGGTTTGCTTTTCTTTTAGTGTAGTTTGTTGTTGTGGAGTATCTGGGTGGCACTTCCAAAGATATGGTCTATTTCTCTGCTGGATTGTCTTTGCTGGCTAAAAAAAACACTTCAATTTGGCAAGATGGGTGTCATGAATAATCTCAGAGCAGATGCAGTGGTATCTGAAGGCCTGATTGTAGATCATTGCTTTTTTGGTTTGTTTGAAGTGATTTCTGTTTTTGTGAATGTAGCTGTGATGGTTCATGGGTTTTCTGTATATAGTTCTTTGTGAGAGTCCTTCTGGATATAGACAGTGGTGCCTAGAAAATCAGTGCTAGTGTAGGAGTATTGCAGAGAAAATTTGATTGAAGGGTGTAGTTGTTAAACCTGCAGCGTAAGTTAGTGAGTCCAGGTGTTCAGTTCAGATGGTAAAAACCATCAGATGATGAAACTTCCACCTTTGGGTAGCTCATTGTGAGAGGCTGCTGTTGGATCATCTTCACTTCCCCAGTGCAAGGGTCTAATCCTTGTCTTCTCCTTCAGTCTCACCCCCATGACTTATTGTAATAGAGAAAAGGAGTGGATGAATATTATTTGGAGGACAAAGGGTTGTTTCACAGGGCTCCTCCTCCTCTACACCCTGTCCATTTCCTCTCAAGACACCAATGGTTGATTTCATTATGGAATCCAATTACCAATTTGTTTCACCTTGGACAGATCACCAGGGGAGATCAATTACTAATCACAGTCCTTTAATTTATTAATGCAGTCCAAAAGGAACAGGATCCAGTATAAAACAAATTAGCAAATGTTCCTTAATTCATGAGCTTCACCAAAGAAGAAACTACTTGGATGCTAAAGTCCATCCCTTGACTCCAGGTTTGGACGTAACCAGTCCCAGCCACTCTTTAGTTAAGCTATTTAGTAATAAACAAAGCCAGAAGAAAATACCATGGATCTTGGCTCTCCACACACAGCAATATACAACTCCATGTGGTCTCTCTGCCTCCAGTCTTCTCAGTACTACCTAACTGCTCTGGGTTTGTCTCTATGTGCACCTCTTGCTAGTCCAGTCATATATATAAAAGCCTTTGGGAGTGACTTTTTCATTTTTTTTTGAAATTCATAACTGAGGTACTAAAGAAGAAATTTAAGCTGGAGGTCACTTTTCTAATCTTGGCATTTCACTGCTATCTTAAAAAATGGTGGCCATGACTAATGAGATGA
The DNA here is from genome assembly GCF_001723915.1 of Gavialis gangeticus. Classification (NCBI taxonomy): domain Eukaryota; kingdom Metazoa; phylum Chordata; order Crocodylia; family Gavialidae; genus Gavialis; species Gavialis gangeticus. Next base: position 16,010,868 of record NW_017728993.1, on the reverse strand, counting down.
ATAAATGTTGGTATCTCGGTACCTATGAGGCCAATTTTGATTTTCTAAACAACTTTAAATAGGTATGGCAAAAACCTATGAACATTTTTTTTTGTCTTTTGATGAGTAATGGCCTAATGTTTGGCAGCTCTAAGCCTTTAAATGCAAAACAACAACATTATAGACCTCTTTTTAAGGCAAGACATGTAACATATAATGCTATACATTTTTAACATTTTGGTAATCCTATCCTTTTGTTGCTACTTCTTATCTACATTAATTTTTTATTTCTTCTTTTTTAGTGAATAAAGAGAAGATGAATAGTTAAGAACAATGGCTGATAGAACAGGGGCTACACGTGAAAAAACTTCAACATCCAAAAAGAAGCCCTTACAGCAACCTTCACCAGGATACATGGAATGAACTTGCACAAAAAGCTCAAGAATGGAAAGACTTAGGCACAAGTTTTGATATCTTTATGAGCAAATACAGGTTGACGATAAGCCAGAGAAAGTGCATAAAAACTAAGTTAAATGTTGTAGGCGTTAACCTGAAGCATGCAGAGGCGCACAATCTGTTAAGTGCTGCAGAAGAGACCGATGCTGAAGTTACTGATGAACCAACTGAATCACAAGTAAGAAGTAGTCGAGGATGTTCCTCGTTAGTTTCTTTGTGTGTAATTTGTGAGGAACCCCCTTGGAAGGCAACAGCACCAGAGACTCCCTAAGCAGTAGGTTATCTATAAAATTTCACTGAACTGAAATAGACAGTGCTTGGAAAATGTTGAAAGGTGCAGTCTAATATGTTCAAGATGAGAAAAAGAAGAATGTTTGCAAGCCTTATTTACCAAAACAGTGATGGTGGAATACTGAAAGCGGCAGCACTGGATACAGGTTATCATAAAGACTGGTGGAAATCATTTCTCAGACCTGTCTATAACGAGCACACAAGAGAAACTAAAGATCACTGACAGCAGCAAAAATGGGTAGCAGAGAAACAAAATGAGGCTTTCTGGCAGCCCTGTGCTTCTCTTGTTGAGAGTCTAGAAATCTACAAAAAGAGGTATATACACTTTGAGAAGTATTCTTTGAGTATGCACAGCTATAAGGAGATTTGATGATCACCAATGAAGAAATCTTGAAGGCTTGTGATGACAGACATGCTCCACAATCTCTGTAGAAGAAGCTTGAAGATCATTTTGAAAAGACATTGGGTTTCACTGCAGATATTGCAGAAATAAATCATCCATAGTTTATTCCCCCAAGCACGGAGAAGCATATGTTGAAAGTGGAGTTAACAGCTGGGGTACAGAAACTCCTAAACTGATACGGAATGTAGCCAAGCTTCTTTATTGCAAACATTGGACAGAGGCTGGAATCCTATGGTCATGTGAGATCAATGAACTAAAAGAGGACAACACACCCAATGACATTGACAATGTTGTGGCATTACTTGCTAATGGTTTTGAAGAAGGTCATGCTGGTCGTAGAATGACTGAAACCAGCTGTACATTTTCTGTTAGATGCAACAGTCTTTCAAATCACAGAAAAATGACAGCCAATACAAATCCCATTATCTATGTACGTTCACAACCTGATGGCTAATAAGGAACTCATCCAAATTCAGAAGGCAATGAAGCTTGGCATTTCTTATAATGGTGTTCTGGATGAATTTTCATAGTTTCATAGTTTGTAGGGTTGGAAGGGACCTGAGCAGATCATCAAGTCTGACCTGCTGCCATGGCACGAAAGAGTACTGGGGTCAAACGACCCCCGCAAGGTGATTGTCTAGCCTTGTCTTAAATACTCCCAAGGTAGGAGCCAGTACCACTTTGCTTGGAAGTTGGTTCCAGATCCTAGCCGCCCTGACAGTGAAGTAGCGCCTCCTGACGTCTAATTTGAATTTACCCTCTGCCAGCTTGTGACCATTATTTCTAGTTACTCCTGGTAGCTCTTGAGGGAACAGGGACTCCCCCAATGCCTGCTGGTCCCCTCTGACTAGTTTGTAACAGGACACTAGATCCCTCCTCAGCCTTCTCTTGCACAGGCTGAACAGGTTCAGGTCCCTGAGTCCCTCCTCATAGGACCTGCCCTGCTGCCCCCGATCATGCGAGTGGTCTTTCTCTGGACCCTCTCTATGTTATCCACATCCCTCTTGAAGTGCGGCACCCAGAACTGGACACAGTACTCCAGCTGCGGCCTGACCAGTGTGGCACAGAGGGGGAGGATCATCTCCTTGGACCTGCTTGAGATGCATCTGTGGATGCATGACCTTCCTGACTGCATCCCCACACTGCCGGCCCATGTTCATCTTGGCATCCATGATGACTCCAAGATCCTTTTCTGCCTCTGCACTGACAAGAAGGGAGTTCCCCAGCCTGTAGGTATGCTGCTGGTTCTTCCTCCC
>NW_017728993.1:15994777-16008110 GCF_001723915.1 Gavialis gangeticus | reverse complement strand
CCCTCCCGAAATCTAGGGCTGCTGCCTTGTTGCAGGCCTTTGTCACCTAGCACTGGATGGTGAATTCCACCAGGAGATGATTGCTGTCGCCCAGGTGGTTGAGCACTCTCAGCCCCCTCACCAGATCATCGCTGGTGGCCAGCACCAGGTCCAACAAGGCGTCTCCCCTGGTGGGGCTGTGCACCTCCTGGGTTAGATGGAGGTCCTGCATTTTGGCTAGGAACCTATGTAAGTGGTTAGACCTGGCTGACTGCTCTTCCCAGCAGTTGTCTGGAAAGTTCAGGTCACCCATGATGACCACGTCCTTTGACCTAACTACCTCCGTGAGCATCGGCACTGCAAGAATGCTACAAATCTGACCATAGTTCAATACTTTCAGTGGATACATTGAAATCAATTCAGCATGGTCAATTGTGTCCAAGTGAAATTGCTCCATGTCAGCCTTGTACTGTTGTCATGGATAACAAAAGATTTCAATGAAGATGGGTTAACAGGCTCCAAAACAAGCCGTTATACAAATATAATTATGGCATAACCAATTTCATTTAGTCAAGAATGAACTATTTCAGACGCAACAACTTTGGTTATACCAAAACTTGAAGTTCAGAAAAGCGTAGTCTGCTCAGTTATCACCGAAAATGTATGGGAGTGGCAAATTATGTGCTCAACCACAACAACAAAGATTGGAGGTTAGTTCTGAGGGAATACTAGCACATTGGTTAACCGCCCACGGACTTCGAGCAATTTAATCTTGTGGAAGGGTCCTGGCATTTTCTGGATATCATTGCTCTCTTGAAAGCAATGTTGGGAAGTGGGAAATATACAACATTAAACGTTACGCACAGCTTCCAAGCAAAGATGTTATAGATGTGATGGATTGGTGCCAAAAAGTTGCTGACCTGAAGAAAATGCCAGTGCTTTAGTTGGCTGCAGATCAAGCTGTGTATAGATATACTGAAGAGATCCTTTGTGAAGATTAGAAGAAATGGCTTCATGTGGAAGGGGTACTGGCAGATTTCACACAGACAGAGGAATGCACCTCCACAAAACAGTAACAGAAACTTTACTTAGTATGTTAATCCATAATTACCCCCAGAAGATGCCTCAAGCAATTAACAGCTTGAAACAGTTGGTACATATAAGTACAGAAAATGGACATGGGTTGTGGGTTGGGAGTGAGATGGTATTGGCAGGGCCAGGGAGCTGTAGGTTGAGTGAAAAGCGCTGGTTGGAGCAGGGGTCTGCAGGTTGGGAGTGAGAGGCACCAGTATGGCTAGGGGGGTTGTGGCTTGGGACTGAGGGGCACTGGCATATTAGGACTGCTCAGGATAACAAAGCAAAGGCGGGAGGGGGGGACAGCAATAGCTGTACCCACATCCTTGTAAACAAAGGGGGGAGGGCTCTGATAATCCATGATTAATAAACAACCAAAAACAAACAAAAAACCAAAATATGCATCACAGGTTCCAACACATCCAGCACTGATGTCGTCCAAAATGTGTTAGATCATGGATTCATCAGTTCAACTGTCTTTAGGAATTGGTACATTTAATGTCTGAAGAAATGCTCTGTTGTGAATCAGATATGGCCAGATATTTTCTGTTTTATATCACTGATGTTGAAATCCTCTTTTGACATTACCATTGTCTGGGTGGAATGAATTTCGAATAGTACTTATCAACTTGCTGTTGAATGCTTCCAATGCTAGCAGCTTATGGAAATGTCAACTATCTAAGATACCTGGCCTTGCATTAATGGCAAATGACAACATTGAGAGAAGATGAAAAGGTGCACATGGCTACAATGTTTTCGTTGATTGGAAAGGCTTACAGCAAGCTGCTTCCAGACCAGGTCCTTGAAATGACCATGAAGAAAGAATCTAAGAACAGAAAGTGGGGGCTGGATTGGCTTTACCAAGAATCTATCCATAGTTGCAATCAACATACTCAGTAGATCAGTTATTACGTGGTTAAGGGAACAAATAAAACAGGTGGCTCGTTTTAAGCCACCCCTCTATTGCCATCCAGAACTGGGTCAGTCAACAATGGAGATGGACTGCAACACTGTTGATGCAGTGAAGACAGCTCTGGAAGAATGGGACGCAAACCCATGGGATCTGAATCGAGACCTCGACAAACTGGAGGATTGGGCCTAAAGTAATCCCATGAGGTTCAATAAGGAGAAGTGCAAAATCCTGCACCTAGGCTAGAACAATCCCATGAACTACAGGCTGAGGACCAGTTAACTAAGCAGCAGCTCTGCAGAAAAGGACCTGGGGGTTACACTGAGTCAACAGTGGGCCCTTCTTGCAAAGAAGACTAACAGTATACTGGGCTGCATTAGTAGGTGTTGCCAGCAGATCAAGGGATGCAATTCTTCCCATCTGTACAGCACTGGTGTGACCACATCAGAAGTATTGTGTTTAGTTTTGGGCCTCTTACTACAGAAAGGATGTAGATAAATTTAAGAGAGTTCATCACAGGACAATGAAAATGGTTAGGGGGCTGGGACACACGACTTCTGACAAGAGGCTGAGGGAGCTGGGCTAGAGAAGACTGGGGGTAGGGGACGTTCCTGGGAAACCCTGGCACAGTACCTAGCCTGACTCACAAAGGACCTTCCCTCCCAGCACTTTACCTCTGCCTGAACCAGAATTGATCAGAAGAAGAGCTTATCAAAGGAAATGAAGATACAGTGAGAAACGCATCTAAACCCCTCTGGATAAGGGTAACAAGATTACAGCAACTTTCCCACAGTATCATTTATATCAGAGATGGGGAAAAAGGGAGGCAGCTTCATTAGCATCAAGAGTGGAGAACAGAGTTCCAAGGCAAGGACCACATGGAACTCTGGGAGCAGAGAAGCAGGGAAATGCTGCATGATGGGGGATCTCTGCTCCAGATATTAATTAACCCATGCCTATACACATCCTGCTCAGCATTTATGAGACCAATTCTAGTGATAAATCCTTCATCAGGTACCCAAAAATACTGTCTCTGCCTGATTGCACTGTGAGCTCCCTCCAATTAACACTGCCCAGAGCCAGGAATAATCAGTTCCTACTGTCCAGCATAAGCAGATCCATTGTTCTCCCTTGAACTATTGTTATTTCCCTATAAAACCCCCCACCCAAGCTCAAGTCTCTGTCCTGATGCTTGGATCCAAAAAGCTGCACAGTTCCACTGGGAATATACCTTCTCTTTTTCTGCTTGGAATATCTTCACTGATCATGCTGAGGACCCTGTGTGTCAACAAACACCTAGGAGCCTTGGAGTGGTGAGATCCCAACTCTTTCTCTCTCTCTCTCATTTAAGCCTACTTCCTAAACCTCAGACTTGATTTAATCTCTCTCTCCTCTCTCGCATCAGGCATAGCTTTCTAAACATAACTTTTGCTGATCAAACTTGAACAAGCCCACTTTCTAAACCTCAGACTTGGTTTAATCCCTCTCTACTTCTCTTTCCCTCCTTCTCTTACTCCAGACACAGCTTTTTAAACCTGACTTTTGCTGATCAAACTTGAGCTACACTTCCCCAAATACCCAACTGAAACTGTAATATTGTAACTGTCTTGTTTGTTTTTCTGTGTACAGGCAATCCTTGACTTACATGTTGAGTTACAACATTTCGCACTTACAATGTTTATAAATTGACACCCTGTTTCAACTTTATGACATCAGTTTCGACTTTACAACTCTTGATCCAATGCCATGCCATGCCGGTGAACAAGTTCGCTGTGTCACTCATTTCCCTGGAGAACATCTGTTGTTCAAGTTTCCTTGAACACTTTCAAAGGGTGGGTGAAGTTACCCTGGCCTAATAGCAGATCCTTGGAACAACCCTGGTTCCCTCTGGATCAGCCAATCTGGATCTTTTGGAACAGCCCTGGTTTCCTCTGGATCAGGACTAAACTGAGATGAGATGTTTCCTGAGGTGCTCAGCTGTGAGCCTGAGGAGCTTCTGGCATCAACTCACCACTCCACTCGCAGCAAGCAATCTCTCATTCAATCAGCCACACACACACACACACACACACACACACACACACACACACACACACACACACACACACACACACACACACACACACACACACTCTCTCTCCCTCTCTCTCTCTCTCTCTCTCTCTCTCTCTCTCTCTCTCCCTCTCTCCCTCTCTCCCCTCAGCATCACCGTGGCAGGGCACTGTTTGTGCCTGCCACTTTAAGATCAGAGCCAAACAGCCAGCAGGTGCCTGATTGTGGCAGCTATTTTAGATCCTGGGCTGCCTATATAAACAGATCAGTTCCTTGCTGGCAGGTCAGGCAGCAACACTGCCTGGTTGCAAGGCTGCTTGTATCATCCTGGAGGTAAGGGAGGAGCTGTAGGGGATGGCTAGGAGGCTCCTGGTCCTGGGCATGACCTAAAACTGCACCCTGCTGGAAGTGGGTGGCCTGGTGGGGCTCTCAGTGGCGCGGGAGCCCCCAGGAAATGCCAAGCCAGTTACCACCCTGCTGAAAGGTGGGTTGAGGTGCCTTAACAACAGTGCCCACAACGGGGTGGGTCACCCACTAGTAGGGCCCAGACAGCAGACCCCAGAGAGAGAGAGTGGGGCTAGAGACTCAGAGACCTGATAGAGAGAGTACCCTCAACTGGTCAATGCTGGGGCCAGGACCAGACCAGTCAAAAGGGCCAGGGGCCCACCGGGAGGGACACCCAGAGCTAGGAGGGCCCGGGGCTTCTGACTGGCCTTGGAGGTGAGGCCAGGGCCTGTATAGCCAAAGGTCGTGGGGGGACCACACCTGAGAGGGGAAAATAGTTTCAGGGAGCTAGACAACCTGAATGAAGGCGGGGTAGGCCACCGGCAGGGAGGGATCTTAGAGGTGTCCTGATTGGAGAGGTCTGGGGCCCAGTGTGGGGCCAGTGACAGTAAGAACTATGGATGTCATCTGTGAGGCTTGGGCTGTGGTGTAGGGGAGGAATGGAGCCGCAGATAGCACCCCCTGGCTTTGGGGCAGGAAATGGGCAGCCTGCCACCTAATTAAGATCATTAATTAATTAACAAGGCATGGCAGGCAGGAAGGCGGGTGGTTGGCCCAGAAACAGATGGGCAGGCCAAACGTAAAATCGGCCCAGAGAAGAACTCTTGTTACAGTCACCCACAATCATAATTAAACACCAAACCTTGGGTCTAAATGCTCTTATAACCCCCAAATCACATCACTTTTAGAAGCCAATCACTCACTCATGGGTCATTATCAAACACACAGCTCTCACTCAATCAAATTCTCAACCCCCCTCAGAGAGGTGACAATCACTTTTTTCGTGCCAAACAGTTATATAACCTAAAATAACTGGGCATGCTCAAAAATAAAAACTAGGTCACCACATCACTGAGAGTCGCAACTTTAAACTGTCCAGAACCTTCTGACCTTTTCATATACTGAGCACATACAACTGTAAGGACACTTTTTAAGTTAGGGAAAACTTTGTAGCTTATGCAGAACCACAAGGCAGGCTGGGGAACACTGTGGCTTTCAGCCTAACATACCAATGGTATGTATTAATAATAAGAGGAATAGGGTAAATGCAGGTGCTTGAGATGAGGACAAAGTATAAAAACCTTGTAATATTAGCACAAATCTAAGAATGTTTCATTATACCTGAAATGTACATTCATCATTCTTCTAATCTTTTAGGGAAAAATAACTGTAAATGGTGCTTGAGAAGAACATATCCAAGATAGCATGAATTAAAAGCAAACATCAATGCCTATTCTGCTTTAATTGCATAGATAACCTAAATTAAAATGGTTTCACATGATAGCTAATCCAAAAGAAGCATTATTTTTGCCCCATTAACATGATTAATATTAAAACAGCTTCTTTGTATGTACACATTCAGATACCGTTTTTAATTACAAATTGCTGCCTAAAAATGCCTGCTTAAACACTTATGTAACCCTGCTTCCAGAGTTATTTAAGGGGAGGAAGCCAAGATGCTGAACTGCAAAAAAGATCGTAAGTACCCTGAAGAACAATTTCCCCCATTTATCCTAAATGCTGGGTTTCCTTCATCTTATATGAATGATTCATTTTGTTAAAAAGAGGCATTGTCAGCTTGGGTAGCTTTAAGGAATTTGAGCACTATTAAGTCTCTGGCAGTTGGTATATTAATGGCATGATTAATATGTTAATTACACCATAAATTACAACATGCCACATGTTCAGTGAATTCATGGCATCGTAAAATAATAAACCAGACACAAAGATGTTCCACATACAATGTAAAACAACTTTTGTGGCCTGCTTGTATGGTGCCTTAAATTAAATATGTGCAATGTTCAGCCCAGTCTGATGCTGACAATTAGCTGATTGTTAACAGGGCTGCCCCATCCTAATACCAAAAATCAGCTGATTGTTGGCATGGGGCTAGAACAGTTTGCAGTCTTGCTCTGTAGCCTGTATGTGGGATGCAAGGCAAGACATTTAAAAATGCACCAGGCAGGAGACACTGGGCTCCCCTGCCACTGATATATTTGCTGCCTTGCCTTGCCCTGCCATTGGGACTGGGTAAGGGGTAGTCCTCAGGCCCCAATTCTTGGTATGGAGCAGGAGTCAGTCCTGAGCTGAAACCCAGTGTTGCCCCATAACAGATCCCAGCACGGGATTGGGCAGAGGGTAGCCCCAACACCAAAAATTATATTTAAAAGCCCAGGACAGGAGAACACAAGATTGGGTACAATAATACTGATTTATAATGGAATATAATGTTGATTTATAAAGGAACAGTAAAAACCAAAAGTAACTCATAACACAATGCTATCAGACATGCAATGAAATAGCATAGTCCCCTCAAATTGACCTGTATTAGTCATTGCTAAGCACAGCACTTAGTGCCCCCCAGTCTCTTCTTATAAAACTTCAATTAATAGAAGTGTTTAACTGAAAAAAGTCCACTTAAGTGTGTCGTGTTGGCAGGCCCTCATACCCCTACAACTTTATCACTTCTGGTTTCAATTTCTATCAGTCAGGAAAAGGCCTCTTAGAATAAAAACAAGGTTTCTGTCTCACATTTCAAGAAGGATGTGGAGAAGTTAGAGAGGGCCCAGAGATAAGAGACAAAATTGATAAAGGCACAAAAAAGGTTGGATAAGAATGGGTAAGGGACAATTTAGAAGTAGCATTCTTGCATTCAAGTAGGAGGCTGGACTAGATGAGGCCTGAGGACCCTTTTAACTCTACTGTGATAAGGTCATAGCATTCCACTTCATATACAGATCTCCAGCCAATAGACAGAAGGTACTGACAACTGGTGAGCAGACAACACAGCTTCAAGTCAGCAGAAGACAAAAAGTGCTGTTGATTTGCAAGTGGCAAGTTTTTTGTGATATCTTTTATATCTGTATAGTTAGGAGAGATGTTAGACAAATTTCTGGGCACAAAGTACCCTTCCTCAGGTCTGCGAAAGAAGCTTTCTTAGTTTTTTCCCCAGTTCCTACACACTTGCATAGAAAGCAGTGTTAGGAAAGGCAGATCTGGGCTGACACTGAAAATCAGCTGAAATATAGCAAAGTGCTAACAATATTAAAAATAAAAAATCCTGGGCAATATGGAATGAATGTATACATACATATAGTTCCAGAAATGTCAGAGTGGAAGTCCTTCTTGTTTCCTTAAGTAAACTAAAACCTCAATTTTCACTGCATGATTCCACTTACGAAAGTAAAGATTTTTCTAACTGGCAATATTCATGGCTCTTAATTGAGATATTCATAATAAAAGAGTGCTGTAAAGGATAGCCAATATATTCCTGATGTTTCTCAGGAAAAACAGCCACATCTTGTTTGCATAATTTGTTTTCTGGAGACTCTAAAATAAATACCTGAAATGTAGCATCATTTTTGTATTTTATTTCTTCTGTTCTCCGGAATTTAAACGAAAACTTCACAATTTGCCTTGAGCAAGGAGCAGCATATAGCTGAGCTGTCACAGGAACAGGTAGGGCCTCATTTTGCTTGGGATGGCCGACACTACAAGTGAACACAGCTGATATGACTTGGTGCACCCAGGGTCCTCCCCTAGTTTTTATACACCTGCATAAAAGGGAGTGGGGGGAATGCTTGCTTTGCAGAGCCTGCTTTCCATTCCATGTTGCAGTCCAATATCCACAAAACCAGTGCAAGAGGAAGAGGCACTTAACACCTTTACTCTTGAGAGCAGATTAAACTCTAATGGAATTTTAAATTTAACCAAACTTTAAAATGATTGTGGGTGATACCTTTTATTAGACTAACTATATGCTTAGGATAGACTTAGACAAACATTAGAGTGCAGTCCCTCTTCTTTAGGGAACAGCAAGTGAAAAGGAGGAGTAAGCATTGATGTTCACACCCAGGGTCCTAGAGCCACACCAAAGCAGCTCCTGCAGGCAGAACCAGCATTGGCCAAGCCAGTGAGTTCACTGTGCAGCTAAAGGGGGATACAACCATAGCCCGGATGCTCTCCTTGGATCCATCCTGCCTAAATCTCTATGATTTTGTGCCATCACAGAGATAGTACTTGTGAAGTTCAGGAATTATCCCAGTTAGGAGTACACATCTCAAGTAACTATACTGGGATGGGCATTATAGCTAATGCACTATGTTCAGGTTGTCCTAAATACACAGCAAATTGAAACAGAGTAATTTAATACTGGTATAAAAACAGTCAGAAAAAATAACAAAACTACCTACAGTTAGTATCTTTTCAGACTTATCCAATTTTATCCTCAAATGTTCTAACTTATCAACTTACATCTCTCTCTCCCCATCTCCCCTGGTTCACTGCAGGGGTAGGCAAAAAATACGGCCTGCAGGCCAGATCTGGCCCGCAGGCAGGCACCCACCAATTAATTGTATCCGACTCCACCGGTGGCTGCCCCTGCTGCACTCTGTATGGGGCTGAATTTCACCTGCTCCCAGCTAGGGCTGTGCCTGCTGTGCTTCCAGCCTCTTCTGCTGGAGGTCATCAGCCCCGGCCAGGAGGCACAGCTTCCAGGCAGGGCTACTGCCCAGGGAACTGCTGCACTTCCCCAGCCTCCAGTGACTCTGCCTCCTGTCCCTGCTGCAGTGCTCTGGGCAGCAGGTAAGGAGGGGAAGTAACAGTGTTGAGGAGAGTGGGGTGGGTTCTGCCTGCAGCTTGCTTCTGTCCTGCTCATGCATGGCTGGGCAGGAGAGTGTGTGGATGGGGAGGGCACATGAAGGAGCTTGGCTGCTCACAAAGCCCTATCAGGCAGGTACAGAACAGGCAGGTGGGGCAGGAGCAGCAGCAGGGGCAAACATCGACTTGGTGCAGCCCCGCTGGACAGGCACATAGGATGGAAGCAGCAACAGAAGCCAGTGTGGGCTTGGTTGCAGCCCGTTGGGAAGGTGTGGGACAGAGACCAAGAGAGCCAGCAGTGCCAGGCTCAGCTCTTTGTCCTGCTCTCCCCTCTCGCAGGGGCTTCTCTTGCTGTCCACCTGCAGCAGCTGCTTTCCCACCCTTTTCAGCATGCTGCCAGCCAGGCAGGTAGCGCTGATCCCCCTCCCCCTCCCTGCAGAGGGGCTGGGCTCAGCCATGTCACAAAAAGTGGGCAGGGGGGAAGCCAGGTGGGGGAAGGAAACCCCCCACACATGCACACCCAACCTATCCACACAACACTGTGCTACACACCCAAACTACACATCCCACCATACCCACGCACGCCCACACACATCCACACATATACCCACACCCCATACACACATCTATACCTCCCCACACATGCACCCACACACCCTCACACACCCCCATCCCTACCATACCCACACACACATCCAGTGCCCAACCTTCTGTCCTTGGACTGGCCTCACGCTAACTTGGCCTGGCCCAGTACTGCTCAGATTTGGCCCCACGCCACCTTGACTTCAACCTGTGCACTCCATCTAGTATGTAGGACCATGCTATCTAGTCATGGGGCTCTCCATGAGTTTGGAAATTTGGCAATAGGGTAGCAGCAATTAATACTGCCCTGCTCGCTCAGCCATAGCTCCATGGGGAGGTCTGCAGGCTAGATGACAAGGTCTCATGGGTAAGATTCAGTCCATGGGCTGGGGACAAACACCCTTGGCATACACTAAGCATGATCAATATGCTGTTTACTGGCCAGGCAAGTCCATGTTTACTTGAATGTAAGAACATAAGAAATGCCATACTGGGTCAGACCAATTGTCCATCTAGCCCAGCATCCTGTCTCCAACAGTGGTAAAAGTGGATGCTATATAGGCAGAGCTTCAAACCAGATATCTGTAGAGTGATCTATCCCTTATTCCATATGATCCATCTCCTATTCCCTGGCACTCACCATTTATTGTCTTAGAAATGCCAGAGGAAACATTTCCAACCATTCTGTTCAATAACCATTGACAGATCTAACATCCACAACTTTATGCAGTTCCTTTTTAAACCTGGCTATATTATCTGCCTCCACCACCTCCTGTGGCAGTCTTCAAGTACACCTTTTCCACCCTAGTCTTCTATTGGTTCCACTGAGTCTCTAGCTGGCTTCTTGCTTTTGATGTATTTAAAAAATAGATCTTATTATTAACTTTAGCATCTTTTGCTAGACACTCCTCAAATTATTTTTGGCCTTCCTTATTTCGCTTTAACACTTGACCTTCCAGAGTGTGTGAGTGTACCTATTTTTCTCATTTGGGCATGTCTTCCATTTTTTTTTTGAAGGATGCCTTTTTTCTTCAAATGGCCTCTTTAACTTTGATATTGAACCATGTAGGAGTTTTAATGGTTTGTCTGGTAACCCTTTTTGATTTGTGACATATACCTTTCTTGGAAGCTGTTAATTTTTAAACAGCTTCCAAGCTGACTGCAGGCTTTTTATAGTTTTGATTGCACCTTTAAACTTCTTTCTGACTTCCTCATTTTTGGGTAATTTCCCTTACTAAAGCTGCATATTAGCGTGGTGGACCTTTTTGGTTTACTTCCTCCTGCTCAAATGTTGAATGTGATTATCTTATGGTCATTATTAAAGACAGGCTCACCAAGAGATACCTCTTGAATCAGGTCCTGTGTATTATTCAAGATTAGGTCTAGATTTGCTTCTCCTTTTGTGGGTTCCAAGAAGAGATATTCTAGACAGCAGTTACTAATTACACCCAGAAATTTTAATTTTACATCTTGCCCTGATGAGGTATTTATCTAATCTACATGTGGAAAGCTTAACTCTACCATTATTTTTGCTCATCCCATTTTAGCAGATTCTCTAATCTCTCTGAGCATTTCAAAATCACCTTCCTGATCAGGTGGTCGGCAGTATAATCCTAGTACTATTTCTTTTTATTCAAGTATGGAATTTCTACCCACAGGGATTTTATGGTAGTTTCTCTTTCAGATAAGATTTTTATGCTATTACTATTTACACCAGGGATAAGCAGCCACTAGTGCACATACCAGAGCATGGCACGTGAAGCCATTTTTTCCAGCATGCCACAATTGGCCCAAGATGTGGGCAGGCCCCTGCTGCCAGCCATTGAACCTGGGCTGCTCATAGCAGGCAGTGGGGAAGCTACAAGATGCTGCACCTCGATCCATGAAGCCTCAGCCCGACTTGTTGCTGGTGGCGGGTGCACACATGCCTCAGGGTGAGCTGTAGGGAAGGGGCCAGGACTGTGCAGCCACAACAAGTATTGGGCCCATTGTGTCAATCTGCTCCTGGCACACCAACATGTTATAAGTTGAGGTTGCGTGGTTTTTTGTCACTCTGCCGAAATCGTTGCCAACCCTCGATCTACATTATTGTTAACATACAGTGCCACTCCTCTACCTGTATATCCTCCTCTCTCCTTCCTATATAGTTTGTAATGTTAGAACAGAATTCCACTGAATACCATCCTTTCACCAAGTCTCTTAAACGGTGATTTTAACGTAATAGGCATTTAACACCAGACATTCTAGTTCATCCATCTTATTTTTTTACGTTTCTGGCATTTGAGGCACTTAGAAATTTTGTTCTTGCTTAGCTTCTTGTTACTGCTCATGCTATTTGTTTGGCACTCTTGATGTTCTAACTTATCCTTACTATTATCTACAGTTACATTTCTGAAGCATGAATCTGAGAAAAAAGGAGGTGGGGAGAATGAAGAGAGGAGGAAGAGGAGTCTCCCATGTTGTAGCATGAATACCTGAGTAGTTACTATATTTCACAGCCATTGAATAAAATGGATGGAGAGCAGTGCAGTGGGGATGTTTCTGCCCTATTGAGGGCAAGCCAGGGACTTCTTTCTAAAACAGCCTTCATCTTGGTAGGCCACACACTCTACCTTGTTTTCTTCCTTTTGACCCCACAGACTTTCCTCTTGCGGCTGTCCATGGGGTCAACTTCGAAAGTGTTAGAGAACACCCACCTAACACACATTAGTCATGGCTGGCTATGTTTTCAGGACCCAAATGCACTCGCACATCCAAAATGGTCATGTGTGCATAGCTTACTCAGTGTGCTCAGCTTACATACCACTACGTAGGAGAAACAGAGTCATTACACTCCATATATCTAAAAATCACTTATGCAGCAAGAAAGGTGTCATTTGGATGCACAAAGGGAAAAAAGAATTTTACCCAGTATATGCTACAATATTTTTCTCACATTAGCAGCTGTACAGCTCATATAGAGTGATTACAGACCAACTATCAGATGTACTAGTAGTGGAGTATTGCTTTACTCCATATAGTCCAGGAAATGTACAAAAGACAAAGACCCAGAGTCTGGAACCAGCTTCCAAGTGAGGTGGTGCAGGCTCCCACCCTGGGGGTTTTTAAGAGGAGGTTGGATGACCACCTTACTGGGGTCATTTGACCCCAGTGCTCTTCCTGCCATGGCAGGGGATCGGACTAGATGATCTGCTCAGGTCCCTTCCGACCCTAGAAACTATGAAACCCCACAGCTTGTCCAACATTCTCCCAGCTATATAGCTGGTTCAATAAAAGATACCATAAACAAAAACTCTGCAAATCATCAGAACTCAGATATGAATTAGGTTTGAAATGCAATCCTTACTGGTGAAGTATATAGTAGTATTAAAATCCACATAAGCCCAAGCATTTTATTCATGTCTGATATTATAAAGCAGATATTTGATAATATCTAAGAACTATTTAAATGTGCTTTCTTTTCACATGATGTATTAACACATGTACACAACTATTTTATAGCCCTACCTCATAAAAACCCTTCATTAAAAACATAAAAGGATGCTCCAGTGCACATCAGGTTGAATAAATGAAAAAAACATTTAAAGCTGTGTCTATGGTCAAATCACTGATTCCCTGAATCGGCATCAAATT
>NW_017728993.1:15978623-15989777 GCF_001723915.1 Gavialis gangeticus | reverse complement strand
AAGCTGCAAATTAATTAGTCTCACCTAGCATTTCCCACTTATAATGATGAATTGGTCTACTGTGTTACCACACCAACATTCACCAGCCATAATACATGCCTTTTTCCTCCCACTTCTATACAATGCAGAAGTTTAACTATAACCATGGGAAATGTTCGAACACTAATATTTTCAAAATGAAGAAATTAAATGATGTTATGTTGAAAAAATATATATGTTTAGTTGATAGTTCTATTTAACTATGCTGTGTTGTATGCATGTTACTGGTTGGAATCATTTAAGTGGGAAGTTTAAGTTTATTTTGGAAAGTATTTGTAATGTTTACGCTGGTGGTATTTAAAAAAGTTAACAAGGAAAATGGCATGTTAAGACTACGTTAAATAGTTGTGGCTGGAGTTAAAGTAGTATACTGAAGTAGTGGAGGCAAGAGTTGTACCTTCTGGCTCTGGGTAAAGTGATGTGGTTCAGAAAAAAAATAATACTTAAAAAAAGATAGCGCAAGGGTAGGGAATACATATGCATGGGAGGAGTATATTTTAAAGTAGCAGTGCTCAGTTTTGGTCCCACAGGCCAGATAAACGGCACAGAGCCAGTCCACAAGCCAGATCAGGGCCAAACTGCCCCCACATGATAGGATAAAGACCCAGGGACCTGCACTGCCTCCACCTGGTTGGGATCGGGCTCCAGAGGCCCTGCACTACCCTCACACACAAGGTCAGGCCCTGAACTTCTCTACACACTTGGTCTAGCACTCAGGGCCATAGTCCACAGGGCTCCCTGCAGGCTCCATGGGGAGCTTTGCAGCCTGGATAACATGGTGCCAGGGGCCAGATTTGGCCTGTGGCCTGGAGATTAAGCACCCCTGTCTTAGAGACATAGGGAATGCCAGGGAACAAAACTAAGTGGCAGAAACTGGTAGATTTGAACAGGGACTGTTTACTCTGAAGATTGGAGCACTTATTCACTTTACTTTAAATCAGGGGTCAGCAACATATGGCCCATGGGCTGGATCCAGCCTGTGCAGCTGTAGGTCTTCACCTGTGCCCTTCTCCCTGCAGTATGGATGCAGCTTCCAGCCAATGGGGAGCTGGGTTGGGGCCAAGCTGCTTCTAGCTAGGTCTACTGTACTGGTGGGAGATGGGGACAGGGAGAAGTGAAGGTACTGCAGAACCAACTGGAAGCTGCCCAGTCCCAGCACAGCTCCCCATCAACAGGAAGATATGCCTGTGCTACAGATGGGAAGCATGGTGCTGGGAGAAACTGCGGCAGTGGAGGCAGAGCTCCTAATTCCCTGGGCCTGGCATAAGGGGCAGGCAACATCTCTCCCCACCATCCCACCCACTGTTGACACACCATGAAAGCCATCCAGCCGACATCATATCAAAGCTGGGTTGTTCTGGCCTGTGGCTTACAAAGGTTGCCAACCACTGCTTTAAATGACTTAGCTTTAGCACTGGCAGCAGTCTTACCAGTGCAGCATGTAGTGGTACATCTATGTGTAGTGGTTTGCCTTGCTTCTTGGGTGCTGTTGTGGCTAGATGACTTCAGATACCCAACCTAGCTCACATATCCCTATAATATATTGCAGATTGCTGTGCAGACATACTCTGCACATGGAAGAAAAAAAATAAAAGCAAAATGAGGCTAGACTTGAGATGGCCAATGGAACTACTGATTTAGAGGATTATTCAGATTTTATTATTTTATTTTATGGAGCCATTTCAAAACAACTGCAACTTATTTGATGACAAGAAATAGCCAATTATCCTTATGAGCCTATAAAAAGATTTCATACCTGGGTAAGAACATCTAACTGTCCCACAATGTGCTCAAGGGTATTTGCAAGACCATTCCCTTCCTCTTGCCACTGCTGGTTCTTGGCAGATTCTTGAGTTTTAATCTTCTTTGGAGGATCATCACAAACCATTTCTGATTTCTGTGAAAACAAAGCAGCAAGATTTATAAACTACAGTGCAAACAGGAAAAGTATTTAGCTTTTCAGATGGTATGCAGTATAACCCAAGTGGAACAGAAGAAAGAAGCTGACAGAGCTGTAGCAAAAGCAAACGTAGCAATCAGCAATGCTGACATTATTTTACCTTCCTTGTTATAGTTTGTCCCTAAGCTAGCTGGGGAATAACACCAGAATTTTGCAATACGTTTCTGAGGTGCAAATTAAAGTTTGCTGATAGCTTTGGCACATTTGGACAAAAAGTGGTACAGAAGCCAAAAGTGAATGTGGAAATAGAAAAATCAAATTTTGGTTACCCCTAGGTTAAAACTGTTTTTATACAAAGATTGACAAGTTATTTTGAAAAGGATCTGCTAAAATTTTAGTGCAAAACCATTTTAAAAAACACAGAAACCTATACCAATAATGCAGAGGTCAACTAACTTTTCCCCTTCATATATATTAGTTGCAATAACTGTAACATGGTCAGGTTAACTTAACCAAAAGCAGATGGGAAAAAAACAAGTGTTACTATGTTCTTTTAAAGTTAAATATTCTTGTTTTAGCTCAGGCATTTTAAATTTTGCTTTGATCTAGAAATGGGTTACAAAAATAAGTCTAACTGAAGTTCTTTCATGTAGCTATGCAAACATGGAAATTTAGTCCTGAACTAGCTAATTAACCTCCCCCACAAAGAAACCCAAACAAACACAAAACCCTCTTAATTCACGAGCACTTTTCCTTTAAAATAAAAACAAAAAAACTTCACCATCTCTCCCTCCCTCCAGAAGATGATATTTCATCTAGGGAAAATAACCGACAAATGTATTTACCTGTTGGATATAAATGCAGTGGTCTCATCAGTGTAAACTGAATAAAGTTGTGGGGGGTTTTTAAAATGTAGAGGCTAACTAAATGTGTTAGCATAATTCCTACACTATATAAACTTATAGAATTGTACACGATTTGAACCTAAATCTCATACAGACAGACCTCCACAGGATCCAAGTATCCATTGTCTGATATTTCCTACAAACATTTACCTATTCAGAGCACTATTTTGATACTAAGGGTACCTATATATGTGCTCAGGGTGGGGCGTTTTAAATAGAGCAGCTCCTGGAGAACTACTCCAATTAAAACATTACAGTGTTACATGTATTAAGCTCCTAAGCGTTTAAAAACGGTTGTGGGATGCTTTAATAAAGGCTCATTCAATGAGCTTTAGTTAAAGTGCCCCAGTGACTATTCTGAAACCCATGGGGGCTCATACATGTGATGCTGTGGTGATGCTAGAGTGTTCTACTAGCATGTGGAGCAGCCTCGATTAATTAGAACATGTTAGAGTGCAGATATAGACATCCTAATATAAGCAACCAACAGTCAACAGAGAACTAGACCCACCAACTTGAGTGTTTAAAAATAAATCCAAATTCTGTTGCTGTCATATTTATAGTTGGAATGTGTCCAAATTCCTAAGCACAATACTATTTTTTCCAAAGAGGGTTTATTGTTATATCTCTGGCTGATGCGAGTCACATACAGACATTAAACAACAATGTTGTGCAAGTAAATCAAGTCTTACCATATGCTGTAATTTTTAAAAAGAACTCTTCTCGGGATGATCTATACTAATGTTATAAACTGTAACTGTAGAAATTAGAAATTAACTAACTGCGAGAGCTCTTTAACAATGTGGCAGGTGTTTTTATTAATTATAGCCCATTACAAAATAAATCCCCTGATCATACACTGGGATTGCTGTGTTTGTGTAGTGCTTAATTCAAGTCATTGGGGCTCTCCTGGGTATCAGTCCAGGTTCTGGAAGTGTGATATAAAGAGGCCTGAACTGATAGTCAGATCTCAGGTATTTAGAAATTTATTTACACTTACTACAGGGAGATGTCATAAATTTCAGTGGGAGATGACTCAACAAAGCTATGTTGGCAACTCTAGGGTGAAACCTAAGGCCACTGAGGTCTCAGAGAGGTTGGAGAGAAACAGAAGCATCTTCCAGTTCCTGCTCCCACCATGATTAAGAAGCAGGTACAGGAAAGACAGGATAACTTTGGAGAACTTGAGAGCACTGATCAGGAGGCTCACCCTGACATAGCAGCTCCAACACCACCAACATAAACCAACCCAGTCCATCTCTACAACCTCACACAAGATCTTGCCTTGTCCTCACAGTCAACTATCCTCCTCCACATTCTTGCCAACTGCACTTCTATTCCTGCTGAGCATGCTCCTGCCATAACCATTAAATGCAAGAGTACTGGTGTTTCCCACCCCACCCATACATACAGACCCACCCTCCCCCAGCATCATAAAGCTGCCTCTGAGGTTTGGGGTCCCAACACTGTAATCTTTTACTGAGAACATGGAGGATATCAAACATGTCCTCTCCTTTTTTTCCCCTCACCCCCTTCCTCTCCTCCAGGAAAGACATGGTTTCAGGGTGCATGAAGCTGAAGAGGGGGAATATTTGCTTTGAATATTCCCTTTGTAATAAAAGGTTGAGATTCCCTTTGTAAACCACCAGTGAGGAAGTAGGGTGCTGACTAGGTAGAGAGGCTTACCCAAGAGAGGAGACTCCTTGTCCTCAGAATTTGTGAGGGGTGCTAATATGCAATGTTATGCTGGTTGCGCGCTAAGTTTTAGCATATATGCATGGGACTGTTGCCAGGTAGATTAACAACCTCCTGAATGACAATAGAATAATGTGTGCTGAAAGGCAGGGGTGATTAAACTGAACTTTTGGGGAAATTATAGGGATCTCTTTGGAAACTTCTGTTGCCCAGTCCAGACTGTTTGTGGACTTAAGTGACAATTATCAGATCATTCATTAATGAGCAGTTTAGCACTTTATTGTTCTTGCTCTTTAAGGGATTAACACTGATAAATTCCCTTCCATGTCTTTCAGGAAGCAAGAAATCCACAGCACTTCCTCCAAATCCATACCCTGCCCTTCTTTGGCTACTGTGGAGAAAAGGCCGCACTGGATGGAAACAACGCTATGGGCGCAACCCAGTCCTCCTCCCACTGCTGCCAACTAGTCAGGTCAGGAGTGGCTAGCATCACCATGCCTTTCCAGGGTCTTGCATAACCACTCATGTGAGAAGTGAAAAAAAATAATGATATGGTAAACCTAGATATAAAATCTCAATTTGCATTTTTCACAACACAAACAATACTACGTCCCAGAGTCCCTGCACAGGTCTCATGCCAGGCACAACAGTCTTTCCCTAAGGCCCACCAAGGCAGGCTTGGCTTAAGCCATAAGGCAGGTCAGGACAAGTTAAAAGCTTGAAGGGCCTACATTAGGTAAAGGGCAGCAGAGTGCATTAGAATACTTGGGATCTACTCAAGAACACAGTGAGATAGATAGGATCAGTACAAACTGTGGTAGTTTGTAAGAGCACAGTGGATGGTATGACCAAACCTAAAACAATACATGCTCTGTAAACTGTAAAGGTGAATGGTACCAAACATGACTGAACATGAAGAAAGTGTATAAAATGATACAACCAAAATTGACTATAATAGATATAAAGGTTAATTATAAAAATCATTAAATCAGCAAGCAATAATATGCAATGATGCATGCTTAACATAAGCACCTCTAATGTATAAAAAAAAGTAGAACAGAAATGCACTTTGGATTTGTGTTTAACTGTGCACTACCTCAGATGTCAGCCAGTTCTGATCATCTGGCTGATAGTATAAATAAAGGCTACATACACTAAGTTTGTATTTGCTGAATAGTTGCTACAGGCTTATTTGAACCATACTGCAGTAGAACCTAACAAGGTCCTTGCAGTAAAGTCCTTGACACTATCTCCTCTAGCAAAAGAGCATTTATAGTTGCCCTAAAGAGCTCATGTTATCAGCACTCCATGACATGGAACAGTAGAGGTCAGTGTAGAAGACATCCTAGAAAAATTGGGATTTCTCTCCAGTGTCTTCCGTTGTGGATCCTGATCAGGGGACAAACTACTTACTGCCCTCTTCCCATCCTCCACCATCTGAAAAGAGAACTGTGACCAGATAGGGGAAAAACTATTGAGGATCTCACAGACAGAACCTTTCAAAAAATCCCAAAGCCATCATGTCCTCAAAGTTCAACCTCAGACTGGATTCAGTACTGTGAATCCCACTAATTCACCCTAATTCCTTTTGATGTTCCCCAAGATATCATTCTGTGAACTCCTCCTACCCATGAAGTAGGTCCCAGTCAGCATTGCCAACCCCAGCCCAGGAATGTCTTTCCATTGCTGTTTCATACCCCTCCTTTGGGCATCAAAGGTCTTGACATTGACCATTCTCCCTGCTGCTGGCTTTCTGGCCCTGATGCTTCCAACATATGAGTTTGGTGACATTTGCTTCATCATCATCATTACCACCCAGCCTCCCACTTCAGCCATAGCCACTCTCTCTGAATCCAGTTCCAGGGCTCTGCTTTCACAGCGGAGTTGGGGTCTGAAGAAGTCCTCCTCCACCTTGCAGATACTGGGCCTCTTTTCATCCAGTGAGGGAGTGGTGGCCTGGGACACAAGTTCCTTCAACCCATCAAATCAATGTGGAGGCATGCTACCATGCTATTCCATGCCAAAGGACACCCTTCCCTCCTCATCAGGCAGCAGAGTGGGCTTAGTTACTGACAAGCCAATTTGCCAATCTGCCATCTCTTCCATTCCTAACCCCTGTTGACAGTGTCCCAATGGTGTACTTGACTTTCATGAGGCAGCTGCTTGGCCAGTGGTTAATCCAAATGCCCCAGGAAAGCTTCATGAGAAAGAAGAGGTGAAGGTATGTTGAGTCCCTATGTAGCTATGCAGTACAGAACCTCCACTTCAAAGCTGGTTGCCTGCAGGCAGGTTTGCCAACCCAGGACCATTTTTTTTTTTTTTACTCAAAATGACAAGCATTTTACTGACAAGCAAACTTTCTTTTTAAATGTTAAATGATAAATGTTTTACATAATGTAATTGTAACCTTTCTGCCAGGACCTGGACAAGGGCAGGTTCAAATTCAGGGTTTAATGCCAACCACAGTTAAAAAGTTTGGTTGTTGGTAAAAAAAAAAAAATGGCAAATTATTTGAAAAAGTGTATTGGGTTGGCAACTTTGGTTGCCTGCAGTAATGGTTTTACACTGTGATTCCCCCACCCCAGGGATTTCCTAGTTATGTACTCATTCTTATATCCCCACCTCCACTCTACAATGTGCTGCCCCCCAGCCCATCCCCCACCTTTATACTTGCTGGCTGTTCTTCCCACCTCCATCCAAGCATAGGTCCCCAAGGACGGACTACTGTCTGCCTATCTGCAGCAGTGTTACAGGTAGAGACACAGCAGCAGTAGCACATGGCTGGGGGGGGATGTCTACTAGTGGCACATCTCATCCAACAGGTCTGCTACCACTCCTCATCATCCCATGCCCTCAGGGCTTTATGATCCTATTAGTTTTTGATGCCCCAAAGTGCCATTACATGATTTGCAGGTAGTCCCACTGATGGGACACAGGGGCACTGGTGGTGCTGAGCAGACAGCATATCGTTAGCAGGTGTCTTTCCAGGACCTTGGTCATTGTGCCATGTGCTGCCAAGCTGGTGCTCACCAACTGTAAGATGAGCTGGAAAAGAATGCAAAGCACGCCCAGGAAGGCCATAACTCTACACTGTTCAGCCGGGCACTAACTTGCAAAGGGATGGTAGGTGTCCATTCCCTAAGTTGACAGTGTTGCTCATATAACTAAGAAATGTTCTTGAGGTGTAGATGATCAAGCCTGCACCTGGAATGAGTACCCAGCACAAGTTGGGGAAAAGAGGACAACTGTCTTTCTGGTTTGCTGCAGAGCTCCATCACGGCACAGATTCAGGACCATTCTGAAGTGCTTCAGATGGGAGATGATTTCAGTCTGAGAAACACCAGTGGGACAAGATCAAATGGCTACAAATGAGTTATGGATTTTTTACTTTGGAAACAAGGTTTCAAGGACTGAATTGCTGAAATAGTTTTCTGAGCCACATATAGAGCAGACAAAGAACCTGAATCACTTAAGGTAAAATTGGGTAAGTTTATCAAAGGGTACTTCCAGGGATATTTGGTCATATTACTATGGAATATTATAAAAGTATCCCAGGGGCATGAAGGGAGAAAAATGTCAGGAAGGCCAAAAGCTGACTTGAGATGCAACTGGCAAGAGACATAAAAGGCAATACAAAAGGAATCCACAAATATGTGAAAAGTACGAGGAAAACCAAAGAAGGTGTAGATCCCTTACTAAACAGAGAAGGAAATTTAGTTACAGATGAAGAAAAGGCTGAGAATGCCTTTTTTTACTTCAGTCTTTATGAATAAGGTCAACTACCAGATGAAAAGTACAGTTGGGAGCAAAGATAGGGAAGGAGACAAACAGCTTAGAGTATTGGAAAAAACAGGTTAGGGATTACTTAGAGGACCTAGAAGTTTAGGTCTACAGAGCTGGATGGGATACACCCAATGGTACTAAAGGAACTGACTGAGGTAATTTAAGAACCATTAACTATCTTCTTAGAGAAATTGTGGAGTCGTAGATGATTGAAAAGAGCAAATATAATGTCAATTTTTAAGACAGAAAAGGAGTAAGATCAAGGGAATTAGACTACTTTGACCTTGATACCTAGAAAGATCATAAAGCAGGTCCTCAAAGAATCTATTTCAAGAACCTAGAGAAGGAGAACAAGGTGATCGGGGCAGCAAGCACGGACTCAGCAACAGCAAGTCATGTTTGACCAATATAATTCTTTTATAAGATAAAGAGACAGGGTCTATGAATGGGGGAGAGCAGTAGATGGGATATACCTTTACTTTAGCGTGACTTTTGACACTATTCCCCACAATATTCTCACTAAAAAGCTACAGGAATAAAGACCAGATGAAAGTGCTGTAAGATGGATACATAACTGGTTGGATCATTATGCTCAACAAGTAATTATAACAAGTAATCACTATGCTCAGTATCCAAAATGGTAAAATACAAACCACCATATAACAAGAAACCCACAGACCAAGATACATAGAACCAGCAATCACCCTAAGCACACCAAAAAAGCTGTAATACAGAGCCAAGTCCTCCGATAGCACTGAATTTGCACTGAGAAGACTACCCGTGATCATTACCTCACAAATCTCAAAAGGGCTTGCACCCAACTAGGACACTCCTCCAGACAGACAGATCATACTTTTGAAAAAGTCACCCAGATACCATGTGAAGAATTACTGCAGTACAAAAAGAAAATCCCAACTAATCGCATGCCATTAGTTATGACATACCATCCTTCCTTGGAACCTATGTGGAAAATCCTTAGACAACTGCAACCTGTACTAGAAAACCCAATTCTTAGATATTTCCACAACCACCCATCCTAGTTTTTAAATAAGTACTGAACCTCGCCAACCTCATTACCAGAAGCAAACTTCCTATGGCCCAAAGCACACTGAATGGATCCAGACCATGCTGGGACAAGAAATGTAAAATCTGCCAGTGCATCTCCACCAACCCCCACAATAACTACACCCTACAACAGAACCATCATTATTCCTGGATCTTATACCTGCACCTCCAGAAATCTACTCTCTCTCATCCAGTTCAGTAAGTGCCCAGATGGAAAATATGTAGGAGAAACCAAACAACAACTGCATACCAAAATGAACACACACCAAAAATCTATCAAAGACAGAAATACCCAACTACCTGTGGATGCACACTTCTCACAAGATAACCACTCTTTCTCCAGTCTCTCAGTTCTAATCTTCAAAGGGAATTTACAAAACACCTCTCATAGATAAGCCTACAAACTTCACTTCATCTTCTTCTTGTGTACGACTTCAGAAAGTTGACTCCTCCAACCATTTAAGAGTAGATCTGTCAATATTACTGCAATCTTTCAGACTGTTCACTCCCTCTGGTGGATGTAGGGGGTAGTCAATTAGTATATGCTGGGCTGTCTGATCTCCTTTGCCACAGGGGCATGATGGTGAGTTCCTAAGGACCATTTTATGTTTGATTTTATTGAAGGCTCCATAGCCTGATCACAGTTGATTCAGGTTTACCCATGCCTTACGTGGGAGTTTATGACCTGGAGGGAGTGAAGATGGTAGTTGTTTGTAGTTATGTAGTGGGGTGAATTTGTTATTTCATTGCTCTTCCCACTTTCTCCGGGGCTATGATGACAGTATGGTGTCTCCTGCTTCCTCTATGATGTATTTGGCGGATACTGGTAGGGATTTTCTGCTTCTTGGACATTTCTGCATTGGGTATTTTTCTACCTTGTCATGTAGTGGATGGTCTTCCTGTTGGGCTTTGATTGCCAAGTCAAGCAGTATTTCAGAACGCTTGATGTTATGAGGAGGGATTCCTACCAAGATGAACGTTTCCCCATTCTGTGTATACCAGACAGCCACTTATTGTTCATAGTGAAGAATCCTGTGAGTAGCTGAGGAGTCCATCTGACAGCGAAACAAAGTATGTCATTGAGACAATTTCAGAACAATCAGAACTTCACTTCATAAATCTACTGGATACAAAACATCATGGACTAAATATAGACACTGGATTTATGGCACATCATAACCTGCCTGCCATCTGGTAACCTGTCTGCTTTTTACCAGCTATATTCTATCACCAGTTCAAATTTCCCCCACCCCACCGACCTGTCTCACACTTACTGTCATACAGGGCCTCTGATCCTCATTGCTACCCATTTGCATTTTCAAAGACCTGCTTTTTGCATACGGGCTTCCATTCCACCCAAGAGAACATACAAAAGAACAACAGACTCTTCCGGTGCCTGAAGAAGGGCGTTTGTGCCCAAAAGCTTGCAAAGAACAAATCTTCCAATATTTAGTTGGCCTAATAAAAGATACCACACTTACCTAAAGAACCTTCTCTGTCCAGGTCATATTAACACATGTTCAGTAGGGCTGTGCAAAGCTTTGGTAGCCAATAGAACTCGAAAGAGATTTGGCCCAATTCAGCAGCTGAATCTCCAAATCCAAATTGAATTGGAAGACCCATTAAAAGGTCTGAACCAATACAGAAGCCTCTGAATCAATTCGAAAAAGATTTGAAGATCCGGAAAGCTTGCAGGAAACAGAAACTGAGAAGAGGGGGAGTGGAGGGTGTTGTTCTTCTTTTGGCCCAACTCTATTTTTAATACTG
>NW_017728993.1:15968647-15973623 GCF_001723915.1 Gavialis gangeticus | reverse complement strand
CAATTACAGTGTTTGGGGGGGGGGACGTAGAAACAACATATACAGCTGTGTGTGAAGTGATCTGTGCTTTTTGTGAGCTGTCTCTCTTGGACCAGCAGCATCTGAAAGGCTCTGGCTTGCTACCTAGTCTCCTGGTAGCTAGCTAATTTCTCTTCTTCGGTGTTTTCCCTGACAGTGTCTCATCACTGTGCAGGAAAGCACAACATATATTACAGACACACACACATTTTGCAGCACACCAAACATTATGAGGCATGCTGGAAAGGCAGGTTCCAGGTCTTCTGGCAGGGGAAGCAGAGGGGGCAGAGGGAGAGCTGCAAGTTCCCCTCCCCCCAGTCACTCTTTCCTGGCAGTGATAAGTCTTCTATTCCTAGTGGGAGCAAGGAGGTGGGAGCAGTGTCTGCACCACCCTAACTAACACCAGTAATAACTACCAGCACCAGCATGATAGTCTCCACCCCAATTTCAGTTAAGCCTTCCAGTGCCAGTGGAGGAGCGGGATCTGGATGCAGCAGAGCCGACTGCCAAAGCTAAGAAAATTCTGGGAAGGAGAAGGAATCTGAATTTGTGCTCCACACTTCTCAAAGTTCCCCTACAGGCAGGTTTCTTCCTGAAGGCACTTCAGAGGAGGTTGTGGGGGCAGGTGGCTCAGTTCCTCCTCCTGTTGCGCCTCTGCCTGGTGAGGAGGGGGATAAGGCAGGATCCCCACTCTCAACCCAGAAGTGGGTGGGTAGTATGGAATCATTTCAGGTGGCAGAAAACCAGGTATGCTACCTGCCAGAACTGCCAAAAAGAGATCTGCTGGGGCAAGGATAAGAAACACTTCACCACCATGGCAATGCTGCTGCATCTTGGGATGCAGCACCCCTTTGCCCTTTTTCCTCTGCAGCCTGGCACCAGTGGGAGCATGTCCAAAAAGAAGTCCCTCTCTTGCTCCAAAGCTCCTATCCCCAAGAAGAAGAGGCAGGCCACCCTGGACCAGTAAGGGAAAGATGGAGACAAAGGAGGGTATGTTCCCAAGGTGAGTGAGGTCACCCAGAGCACTGAGGAGATGCTTGCTCTGGATGGTCAGCCCTTCTCCTTGCTGAGCATCCAGGGTTCAGGCAGCTCATGGTGTTTGTGGCCCCATCCTACCAAGTGCCCACATGCACCACCTTTAGCAGGATGGTGGTGCCCTCCCTGTATGAGGCATGCAGGGAGCACTTGAGGGATGAGCTGCAGAAGGCAGGGCTGCAGGTAGCTTTGCACTTCACCTCGGACATCTGGAACAGTTGGGGTGGAGATCACACCTACCTCTCCCTCACAGGGCACTGGTGCAATCAGTCAGGGTGTCGGTGGGCTCTCCTTCAAGCAGAGGTGATGGATGAGTCCCAAGGGAGATCATGGTGGTCATGAACTGCACGGTGCAGGGGTGGCTTGTTGGGCAGGGTGAGCTCACCCATGGGTTCATGGTCACCGACAATGGGGTCAAGGCAGTGCATGATGCCAACTTTGTTGGCATCTGCTGTGTGGCACACAGGCTGTACCTCATAGTCAGGGACACCTTGGAGGGCGACAGGGCTCTCGGTGATGGCACCATCACTACCACTACCACCCAGTTCATTTCAAAATGCAGGAAGGTGGAGGGCTACTTCCACTGGAGCATCAAGGGGGCCAAGATGCTGCGGGAAAACAGGCAGAGCTCAGCATTCTGCAGCACAAAATCATGCAGGATGTGGAGACTCAGTGGAACTCCACATACCTGATGCTCAAAAGGCTGGTGGAGCAACAGAAGGCCATCCATGGGATAGCGTTGGTTGGGGAGATTGGGATCAGTGGCCCCCTTAACAAAACAGAGTAGGATACCCTCTCCCAGATCTTGGTGGTCCTCAAGCCGCTCAAAGCAACCAAAAGCCTCAGCGCTGGTAATGCCCTCCTTAGCCAGGTGATCCCCATAGTGAAGGAGCTTGAGAATCAAACAGAGAAGTTCCAGGGGATCAATGTTCCTGGCTGGGGCAAGCCCCTTTCACCAGAGGTTCAGGCACTGGTGAAGCAGCTGAAGAAGGGCAAAAAAAAATGGCTGGATCCATTGTGGTCCAGTATGTTCCTCGTGCTGGTGGGCATGTGCAACCCAAGGGTGAAGGGGAGCATCTGGAGCAGCAAAACCTTCGGTCACTGGATGGAGGTGCTGGTGAACAGAGTCAGGGAGGCAGAAGGGCAGAGGCAGGGGGACGTGGAAGAGGGGGATCCACTTTCCCATGCCAGCACTTCAACCACAAGCCAATCTCCTCCACCACAGCCACTGCTATTGTGGGCCAACGGCATGGCTTTAATGTTGGGGTCCAGAGGCACCAGATCCCACCATCCAGCAGGTAGCATGGAGGCCTTGGTGGCTACCTATCTCGTGGAGGATATGGCACTGTGACCCCTTGGACTATTGGGTAACCCACAGTCAGGTGTGGCAGGATCTGGCCACCTGTCCTGTCCACCAACCAGTGTTCCAAGCGAGAGGGCGTTTAGCATCGCTGGTGATGTTGTGACACCCCACCGCATCTCCCTGGATCCTGGTTTGGTGGAGCAGCTGGTGTTCCTGAAGGTGAACCTCCCGCTGCTGGGGTTCCGCAAGTTCCACATGCAGACGGAGTGAGTGCCACCCTCCTCACTCTGCACCTATTTGCTTTTTTAATTTGCTTTCAGAACCATTTAATGCCCTGCTCTCAGAGCTGGAGGTGGCAGTTTAGTTTATCACCAGCCAGCAGGAGAAGAATATCTCCCTGCTGAGCTCCCATGCCAGGAAGAACTTGGAAGTATCTATAGGCTGGGGCTACGGGGAAGGAGAAGGTCTCAGGGTCCTGGGCATGACCTAAAACTGTACCCTGCCAGGGTAGGGAGGCCTGGTGGGACTGTTGGTGGTGTGACAGCCACAGGAAATGCCAGGACTGCGAGCCTTCCTGGTGAAAGGTGGGTAGAGGGTGCCTGATAACCTCCAGCCACCGCACGCATGCACAGTCCTGGCTGGGGAAAGCCCAGACCTGTAAGATCTTTGAGTGGCCTGAGGCTTAATGGTTGAAGTCGAGTTGTGAGGGTGAGCACAGGCAGGTGGCTCAGATCTGACCTGAGGTACCCTTGACTGGTCTGTGCTGGGGCCAGGTCCCAAAGGGGGAGGTCGAAGGGTCAGGGGCCTACTGCAAGGAATGCCCAGAGCAAAAGGCTAAGGATTCCGACTGGCCTGAAAGCAGGGCCAGGGCCTAAGGAGGAGACAAAGGTTCCAGAGAGGGGACCACAGCTGGAGGAAAGGAAGGATACAATCTGCCAGGCATGGGCCACAGTGTAGGGAAGGTACAGAGTTGCGGAATGGATGTCACCCCAACACATCAGGGGGCTAAATGGGCAGCCTCTTGCCTGGGTAACACCGGCATCAGTTTTCCATCAAGGTGTGGCAGGTGAAAGAGGGGTGGGCAGTTGGCCCAGAAACAGGTGGGCAGGCCAAGATCTAACCAGGACCAGGAAGGTCCCCTCTTACAGGCTACCATCTTTGCTGCATTCATTCCACTCTGCCTTAACACACACAAGGCAGACAAGGCTCTCTGGGTCAATGTGATATCTTTTATTAGACCAACTGAATAGTTGGAGAAATAGATCTTAGCAAGTTTTTGGGTTTAAAAACCCTTTGTCAGGCTGAGGAAGCATCTGCAGTTGGTGTGTGTGCTCTTTCTGGATGGAATGAATAGTAAAGAAGCCAGAGGCTGGTCTGCACGCAAGAAAGCCAGTCAGAGAAAATGTAAGTTGAGGCGTCAAGGGGTGAGAGACAGGCTGTGGGTGGGAGGGAAACAGGTAAAAGTGGAAAGGAACCTGGGGAGTTAGATGTCAGGCAGGTTATAGTGTGTCATAAATCCAATGTCTATATTGAGTCCATGAGTTTTTGCATCTAGGAGGTTGATGAAGTGAAGTTCCGTAGGCTTGTCTGTGAAAAGTGTTTTGTAAATTCTCTTTGAGGATCAGGCCTGAGAGACTGGAGAGGGAGTAGTTTTCTTGTGAGAAATGTGTCCCCATTGGTAATTGGGTGTTCTTATCATTAATAGATTTCTGGTGTGCATTCATTCTGGTGTACAGTTGTTGTTTGGTCTCTCCTATGTATTTTCCATCATGGCATTTGGTGCACTGGATGAGATGTATAATGTTTCTGGAGGTGGTGCTGTAAGATCCAGGAATGGTAATGGTTTTGTTGTGGGGTGTGGTAATTGTGGGGGTACTGGAGATATGTTGGCAGGTTTTGCATTTCTTGTCATGGCACGGTCTGGATTAATTTGGTGCGTTTTGGGCTGTAGGAAGTTTGCTTCTGGTGATGAGGTTAGTGAGCTTCAGTATTTGTTTGAGTTTACAAAACATTTTTCTAGCCTGGTAGATCCACGAAAAATGCCAAGAACAACACCAGGAACTGTATATGAAGAGCATGGCCCCTAGTTGGCCTCTCTAGCATGGGCACCAGGAAGTTGTCCCCAACACTCTCTAAAAACTTCCTGGATTGCACAGCTGTATTTCCTTTCCAGATATCAGGGTGACTGAAGTCCCCCATGTGACTGGGAAACATCCGCTAGCTGTTTGAAGAAAGCCTCATCTACCACTTCTTCCTGTTCTAGTGGTCTGTAGCAGACACCCATTACAATATCACCCTTGTTACTCTCCCCTCTAACCTTAACCCAGGAACTTTCAACATGCCTTTATCCCATTTCATACAGGAGCTCTGAACAATGATATGGCTCTTTTATATGAAGTGCAACTCATCCTCCTTTTCTCCCCTTCCTGAACAGTTTGCACCCATCCATGACAATACTTCAGCCATGCAAGCTAGCCCACCAAGTCTCTGTTATTCCAATCACATGATAGCTCCATGACTGAAGAAAGACTTCCAATTCTTCCTGCTTGTTCTCTAGGCTCTGTGCATTTGTGTACATACACCTAAGGTAACTAGCTGATTGCCCTGATTTCTCAGGAAG
>NW_017728993.1:15967470-15968636 GCF_001723915.1 Gavialis gangeticus | reverse complement strand
CTGAAGCAAACAAAAAAACCCCAACGCATCCCTTTATGCCCAGCAAGAGTGAGAAGAACTACTAGAACAAATTCATCTAGCTTCAGCAGTCTCATAAATCACACCACAGATGAATTTGGCCTATTGAGTAAAACTTCCACTACTATTATAGTTTGCCTTGTTCCCAGAGCAGTGTGGTTTGCCAACATCATTAGTAAGGATGGCGATCAAAGAAAATGGGAAAAAGCAGCAAGTAAAGTGTAGCTTCAGGGTTCTTCCTCCCTTAGACAGGGACTCGGTATTTGCCAAACTTTTTCGAGCCTCTATAAAGAGCCATAGGTTTTTAGCTAAATTTATCTAGAAAAAGAAAACTAATGCTCCTTTAAGAAGAGAAGCAATTTAGCTGAACTTGCAGCCAAAGGGACCGGCAGGGCTACATTACATGCTGCAAGTTCCACCCCTGAATGCATGATTGGCCCCTCTCAACTCAGCTGCAGTTTGTTCATTCACTCCATAATATTTACCTATGGTTTAAAATTATATCCATGAACAGTTTATGCCCTACAATAAATTATCCTAAGTAAGGATCAATACAGCAACAATCAATAAGCAACATGGCCATTGCAGGTCTGCACTACTGAACTGGGAACAGATCAATGTTTGTTTTTAGCTCTGCATTTATTAAAACGCTGTGACTACAGAGTAGCTATCTTGACTCAAAATGTACGACTGTTTCATATCCTCTGACACGGGAACAGAGAGCGTTTTGATAAATAAAACAGAGACATTGTTGTGATTTGATATTCATTAAGCATGTTGCTATCCTGAGCTAAAATGCTACTTTTCACATCTCCAATGGTTTTGTTTTGTTTTGTTTTTTTACATCAGGAAAGTTTTGATCTTGTGAATCGCTACATCGTCCTGCTGTCTCCCCAGCTGCAGGCATGGCCCTTACTGGGGTGGGTCTACTGCATCTGTCAAATTCCATTCTCTGCTCCTTCTTTCTAACCTTAGTCCCCCTGGTGGTGACTCCCTGGCTAAAGCGCCCCTCTGTGGTTTTAATACTTGATCTTTTTTGTATTTGCCCCCCCTAGCAGGGCCAGAACCAATGGCAAAACATGCTCTTCTGCTCTGCTGTTGGTATGTTACACACACACACACACACACACACACACACACCCCGCCCC
>NW_017728993.1:15966220-15967371 GCF_001723915.1 Gavialis gangeticus | reverse complement strand
CACACACACCCCCCCCGCCCCCCCCCCAACAACAACAACAACAACGTGAAAGCAGATGGCACACCTTAAACACCTGAAACAGCAGTGACAGACCATGGAAAATCATCATCATGGAAACTCTGCAGGGCAGACCCGACTATGCACAGAAAAGCATTTTCTAGCATTAAGACCTAGATCCAGAAAGATGCTGATCTCTCTCAAATCCCACTGACTGCAATGAAAGCCAGGGTGGTTGATGCCTGTCAGATGGGACTCAGTGCTATGCAGCCGCAGGTCTTTTGATATAACCATATTAATACAATTTACACCAGACTTATGGGACATCCCCCCCTGCCCCTTTTCCAGAACCTTAAAAAAAGGCAAAAACCCAAAGACAATATCCTCTGCAGCTGGGTTTTGCCACACAACTTGCCTCTTCCTCACCAGGATCTTCTCCTACTTCTCCAGAGAGTGCTAGAAGAGTGACTCGGCTATCAGCCAGCCTGCAGCATGGCCCTAGGGAAGCACAAGGTGTAGGGAAGTGTGAAGCTGCTCCAGCTACCCAGAGTGTGTGTCCTGCTGTCAGGATCACAGATTGCCAGGATTGCAGGCTGCCAAGCACGTGCCCTGTAGCAAAGAGCTGCCCATCCTGCATCCCCTCAGAGCTCTCCTGCCCAGCAGTCTACCTGGAGCAGAGGATGCCTGTCAGCCTTGTTCCTCTGCTCAGATTCGAGACACAGCATTTTTTTTCCCTTAAGAAAATGCAGAAAGATTCTGAAATGGAGAGAAAAGCAGCTCTGTATCAGGTGAGCTCCCTGCAGGCAGACTGAATAATACAATTAAACTTGCCTCATAGCTTTTATTTCTTTAAAGAGATCGGCTGAAACCACTTCCAATTTTTTGCAATCAGAATGTTTGCGATTTATCAGTGGTGATACATTTAAATAGAGATTTTCCAGTCTCCTCTGATGATCCTAGAAGCTAGTATAAGATAACCTGAAGCCTTATACACAGCAAAGAAATGAAGCCTCATCACACACACAAGTATCCAACTGAAAAAACAGTGCCAATTTGAGCCCAGCATATTGTATCCACTTCCCTAGTTACAGCTCTCAAGCTTTTTGCCACCTCTGCACCAGTGCAGGTAGCTCCACAGGAAAAAAAAAAAAAAA
>NW_017728993.1:15961396-15966105 GCF_001723915.1 Gavialis gangeticus | reverse complement strand
GAAAAAAAAAAAAAAAAGAGAAAAACCTCATGGCTTAACTGAACCAAAAAGCTTATACATCCAAGTGAGTACACAGGAGAACAGAAGTCCTGCTCAAAGAAATCCTTCCTTGGCCTGTAGCTCTAGAACCCCACTACCCAAGAGGGGCCCAAACCCAATGTCCAGTTGACCTAATAGTTAAATCGGGCCCTCGGGGGCCTGCCCATTCTAAACTAGACAGCTGTAAAACAAAGCCAAGATTGTACCACGTGGACACCTCAGATAAGCAGACCCACTGCCCCCAGGTATCAAGCCTTGGAAAGTTCTTCCTAGTAAAGCTGACGACTCTGGAGCTGTATAGTCGATGCATCAGTACATGGTAGCTTACAGCCACACACATGCAACTTTATTCTAGTTACCACCACAGCCACCCTACCTGTCTTCCCACCATGAAAAGCATCCCTTCTTGTACACAAAAAAGAGGGAAAGTGAATGTGTACCAGCAGGGGAAGTTGCTAGGATATCAACTGTAGAGATGGATACCCTCTGTACTGCATGGGCTGGGGCAGTACAAGCTCTCTACAGGCTGCATGGTCCAGGCCTGATGCCTATGGCCTACGCAGCCACTGGATTCTGTTGAGGCCACTCTTTATTGCTGGTTTTTACTATGTGCACATCAGTCCAACAGGAACCAGACTAAGACCAAATAACTCTCTTTCAATTAACCATCACTAGCAATCATACACAGATTTAACTGACTCTGTATCGCTTTATCAGCTTCCCCAGCTTTATAGTTCCCTAACTGAAGACAAATCTTCATTGACTGGGATATTGAGAAATTATAACAGTTATTCTCTTGGAAGATTAATGGCAGGCTTGAAGAGGCATGCAGAACTTCTCCCCTCCCTGAACACACACCTCTTCAGGTTACAGTTCCTCCTTCATGAGGAGTTACAGTCCAAAAAAACAACTGAATGAGCATGCACACATCCCACCACCAACCCGTCCCACTTCATCCCAAACCAAACTGCATGTGTCTGATGACAGCAACAACAAATCCTTGCTCTGCTGTTTCCCAGTCTTGTCAGCATTGCGGAAACAACATCAGTAGGACACCGAGTTCTCCCTGGTGCACTCTTATCCCCATTCCTCTCCATAATGGGCCTCTGCTCTTTTAAAAATACTCACGGAAGATCATTATGCTCCCAATGAGCTAAGCTTTGCCTATGCAGCTCTAATCTTTCCTCCTAGGCCAGTATCTCCCATCTTCTAGTTCTTACAGCTATTCTCCAGAGCCCCTTCAGTCTGCCTTCCTATTCTGAGTAGCATTCATAGTCTGTCGTGTGATGCATCCCCTTAGGTATCTTTGAAATCTCCAAAATTATCAAACAAACAAACAAAGTTAATACACCATCCTGCAAATACTGAAAGGCACCGTACAAATTGACTGATACACTGGTTCATAACAGGAAGGTCAAAGGAAAACCTTCTTCCTGATATTCTAAAGAATCTTCCCGGATGACATTGGAATGATTTAGATACTTTAATTAAATTGAACACACATAAAGGGATGTATGTGTGAATATGTAATAGCCTTACGGTTCTCCCCCCCCCCACAATAAAGAACATCACATGATAAATACACTGTACAAAACAAACTGGCGTGTGACTAATAATCCAATTAGTTTGAGGGGCAAATCCTGTTGGTCTTACTCATATGCAGCCAGTTTCTACTGCCTACTCTCAGGAATGATCCCACTGCCCTAAAAACCTTACAGCCATATCCTCCATGAACTACAGTAGGGTATGTAACCGGTTAAAGATTTAAAAAAAAAAGAGATGATACAAGATTGTCTCTCTTTTTTTTTTTTAATTTTAAAAAGCATTAAATAGCTGACTAACTCCAAATTCATCTTGGATATGAGCCCACTAACATCCACTGAGATATACCAGGAATAAATCTGACCCTACAACTCGCAAGTGCTCTACAACTGTGTTCCATATCAGAGGTCTTAAAAATTGGGATTAAGTTGCCCTCTACATCCAGTACCTAGAGGACATCATTTCCCTTCCTCTCCTTGACCCCCGCATTGATCCACATGCATTCTACATCTAACCCGTGATAAAACAAGACAATGAACTGCTACCACAAATTAGGATGGAAGAAAGTTAATGGAATGAGAGAAAAATCCAGACTACTTGCTGGATCACTACTACAAATCTGATATTGCTTGCTAAGAATAAGAATATTGCTTGCTCTAGAATCTCAAAGCCTTTTGTAAAGGATAGCTGACCCCTAGCCATGGAGCAAAGTGACTGCCTGTACGGGAAGATAAATTCTAGCAAGAGGCACATGGAGAACCACCAACTCAGCAACTCCCTGCTTTCCCCACAGAGTAAATTGCCACCTTCTCAGAGAACCCTAGGCATACACTGAAGCATTTTGTAACTGAGAGCATTTAATTTGTGCAACCACAAGGACCAGCATATTTTATAGGTACATAAATTATATGCTAGCCATGTGAGGGTTACTTGATTTCTCTCATCAAGTGAAGATAAATCCAGTAAGGATCCAAACTAATGCAAACATTTTACATTAAAAAAATTATAGGCAAGTTATCTGTGGGATTTGGGAGCAGCATGGTGCACTTCAACATTTGCTGCCAGAGGAATAGAGCATACCGTTTCTACTCTCAGTCACTGCTTTAGAAGTTAGCTACGGAAAATTCAAAATGCTCAATATATACAGTGTTTTGAATTTATACATGTTGTTATACCAGCAACAGAAGCAGCATGTTAATCTAATCTAATAACAACAGCACATGGAATGGATAGCACATGCACATGGGTGCATATTATATCTTTCTACACAGCATAGCTGTATAATTTGAATGGAGG
Organism: Gavialis gangeticus; assembly: GCF_001723915.1. Classification (NCBI taxonomy): domain Eukaryota; kingdom Metazoa; phylum Chordata; order Crocodylia; family Gavialidae; genus Gavialis; species Gavialis gangeticus. The sequence continues at coordinate 15,963,228 of NW_017728993.1, read as the reverse complement.
TATATGCACACACCCCCCCGCGGTTTTATTTTTAAATAATTCTAAAAATGAAACAAGATGTCTAGGAGTAGGAAAATACAAGATAGCAAAAGCCACCGTGTGAAAAGATTTAGTTATATCCTGGCTCTCCAGGTCACTTAAAAACAGCCCACAGTAAATTCCATGTTAAGTAGATGAACAGTGCCCACCATCAGCATGTATTTTTATAAGACACTCGTGTTTATACACCATCCTGCACTCCAAAATTAGTGTGGTAGGTATTTTTTTTTTTTTTTTTTTAAAACACTCGTTTTTTTACCCCCTCCTCCCCCCCAAAATTATGGGGGGAGGTTTTTTTTTTTTTTTTTAAAACATTTGTACAAAAGTCCCCTTCACTAACATTTTAAAACAACCAACACCCCTCATAACCAATATATTTTTTTTACAAAAGAATTAACAAAAAAAGTTAAGTTCTTATATAAAACACAATTACAAGTCTGTTTGTTGCAAGAAGGGATAATTCAGATCAGATCTACTTTGCAATCTCTTGTACACTCCTTCTTCCTTGAGGTACAACAGTTATGCAGAACACAAAAAAAAAAACACCAAACAAACCCACCCAACTGCTGCCTTGCTCACAGCAAGAATGACTAAAGTCCCAAAGATGTCAATGGGATTACTCATACAGTAAAATACTGCTCAAGGTGAGCGGTGATGCCAAAATACGGTGTAGAGGAAACCACCCCATTCAAGATCTCGCAATCTTCTACTAAAGTCAATGGGAGTTTTGTTTGTATAAAATTTTAACCAAAGGAAAACAAAAGAAAAAGGACTGTAGAGAATTAGACCTTTCATATTAAACAGGTTAAAAAAATAAAAAAAGACTTGTGAGAGTAATGTCAAGAGGAAGATATTCACATAATAAAAACCCAACAAACATGACTAACTTATGCCCAGGGCCCTGCTGCTATGCATCACCCGTGCTATGCTCTGACGGCTGATGAAGTCTCCAGAGCTCACCCAGCCGAGTTACAATGAGGTTGATTCCTTGGCTACAATCACCCGATGCCGTCTGCAACTCTCCAGCCACGACACTGGAAGTCTAGGGCAGCTGCCACATGAAAACTTTACAATACAACGCTGCTCCAAAACATAGAGGCACTTCTCTTCCTCGCGGACAGGCAGCTCCGCTTTCCCAGGTGCCCTGACACGCTTAGTTCTGCCACCCACATCCCCGTGTGCCGACTAACCCACGGGCCTGGCCCACGTACCGACAGCACACCCATCTGCAGCTTTACTGGGGGGTGATGGTCTCTCCACATACCCTTCAGACACCAGAGAAACAGAGGGGAAACCCCGATCCTCCCTGCTCCAAAAGCACCGGTCCTCGATGCGCAGCCAGTTACCAAAAGCAAAGCCACAACTGGTTGCATCTGGGCCTATGAACACCCCCGCGCTGCACCAGAAGCACGGCTCTTTTGGAAACGTCCCGATGTATTTATTTACGGACGCAAATAGGAGCAACCTATTATTTCAACCCAGCTTCCCTCGGCCTCCCCAGGGACTTCTGAAGAAGGGCTTAATGAGGGGCTGAACCTAAAAATATTAAAGTTTCCTCTCAGGCCCCTTCTTGCCCCAAAACACTGGCAGGGAACTTCTCTCTTCAGGAGAAGCAGGACCCCGATCGCCCAGCCCCAATATCTGAAATCTAGCGAGTGTGGAGGGGGCTGAAGCAAATTGGGGGGCGGGGGGGGTTGTGTAAGGTGCAGCGCAGCAAGTCGGGGCAATTCTCTGCCTCTTATTTTTCAAACCTGGGGATGGACAACGGCTCCCCCGAGGCGAGGCGAGGCGAG
>NW_017728993.1:15960912-15961115 GCF_001723915.1 Gavialis gangeticus | reverse complement strand
CAGCTCCCCCGAGGCGAGGCGAGGCGAGGCGAGCTGAGCGCTGCTGCCCCCGACGCCCCCTCAGGGGGCCCAGGCCGTGCGCCCCGCCCGGCCACGTGACCTATCGGGCGTTCAGCCGCAGCCAATCCGCGCGGGCGCCGGCAGCAGCAGCCGCTTCATTCATAAAAAAGGGAGCGGGCGGATGCTCGCGTGGCCTGGGCAGC
>NW_017728993.1:15960611-15960902 GCF_001723915.1 Gavialis gangeticus | reverse complement strand
CGGGCGGATGCTCGCGTGGCCTGGGCAGCTCCCGCGCGTGGGCTGCATCCCACACCCCTCCCAAAACCCACCCGCCCGCCGGGCACTCACGGCAGTCCGCCTCGTCGCTGTTGTCCGAGCAGTCGTCGTCCTCGTCGCACTTCCAGACGGCCGGGATGCAGCGCTCGTTCCGGCACTGGAACTGGTCCACGTCGCACTCCTTGGCGGCGCCTGCGAGCAGCGCACACGGACATGGGGCACAGCCGCGTGCCACCCCCCACCCCCCGCATGCATCGTCACTCCCCCCGCCTG
>NW_017728993.1:15937461-15960515 GCF_001723915.1 Gavialis gangeticus | reverse complement strand
GCCGCCACGTGCTGCCGGGGGCCGCGGCAGCTCCGAGAGCGGCGCCGGGCACGGACCCGCTCCGGGGTTGTCACGCTCCGCGGAGTCCTTGACGTCGCCGCCCCCTGCTCCGCGCCGCGCACCCGGGGCCGCTGCGCTGCTCTTGCCGGATGCACCGGCGCTGCCGGTCACCGGTTCATGGCCCGGTCATTGCCGGCGCCGGCGCTGCCTTCTGCACCTGCGGCCTGTCTGCAGTCGTTGCAGGGTTGGGGCGAGCGGTGCGGTCTATGCCAGGCGTGGCTCCTGAGCCCCAGGTCGGGCCCGTCCTCCTCGTTTTACCGAGGAAGCTGGGTCTTAAAGGGCTTCAAGACAATGTTATTACTCATGCTGTTTGTACTGATAATACAATGTGCGTTCAGCTGTTAGTGTCGTGGTGCACAACTCCAGGCAGACTCGGTTCACTTGGCCTTTCAGTCTCCGCCATCGGCCACACTGTGATACAGGAGACTGGGACCTATGGTCCAGAGGATGGACCGTTCGTCTGACCCAGTAAATGGCAGTTCTTATGTTCTGGTGATCTTATTCCCACTCCCCAGCAGGCCAGATCCGGCTCGTGGCCCCCGTGCCGTGCCCAGGACCGGTGCAGCCCCCTCTGGCCATGCAGAGGCAGCCTGGCCCTGATTCAGCCGGGATTCAGCCGTGTGGGAGAAGGCAGCCTGGTCCAGCCCCATTTGGCTGTGCGGATGCAGGGAGCATGGACATTTGGCAGCAGGGGCGGGTGGCAGTATTAGTAGCCGCTGCTCCCCCGTTGCCAAATGTCCTGACCCACGGGGAGCCGGCAGGCCAGATGTCGCAGCTCCATGGGCTGCATTTGGCCCGTGGGTCAGAGGCTGAGTGCTCCTGTGCGAGTAGGCCCATACTAAGAACGCGTTCATGTTAACGTGGCAGTGCTAGTCGTGCCGCCAAAGTGAATGGGACTTCAGTACTTCTAAATGACTTTTTTTTTTTCAGGGAACAACTTGGCTTTCCCTTTGGCATACCAGGGATTTCATACCCATGTAATCATCTGTACTTCACACATTTTAAACAAAATTATGTGCAACTGTAAAAGGCAGCAAGCTCCTTTCAACTGAACCGTTTCACAAAACAAATGCACAAAACCATGACCTACGATATGGTCAGGTGTATGGAGCATCTGCCACACCTGGGGATACTGAAAAGGCTAAGTATGGAAAGGAGAGGGATGAGGGGGAATATGATACAGGTCTTTGAAATCATGATGAATGTGAATAAAGTGAATAGGGAACTCACTCACCAAGTTCCAGATTACAAGAAGCACGAGGCATCCACAGAAATTATCAGAAGGCACCCTTTCTATTATTACATGTGTCGTTAACTTGTGGCACTCATTATTCAGGGGTTGTAGAGGCAGATAGCATAGTTGGATTTGAGAAGGGATTAGAGAAATTCCCGGCAAACAAATCCATTGGGAGCTCTCAAATAAAATAAAATGGGGGATGTATCCTCTGATACCCCTAAACCAATGACCGTGGATCCCAGGGAGGGTTTGGCACAGTGTGATCATGCTAGACATGCCCTTTTCATAGGCGCTCTCTCTACAGCAACTACTACTTGCCACTGTCAAAACAGGACACTACGTTGGATGGGGGATCATCAATATGGGGCTTTTTCTATCCTTCTTAAATCATGTGAAAACAAATTCATAAGCCTAGGGAGCAGGCCCTAAGTTCATCTCTCCATCCAGTGCCTGTCCCAACTGGGCCCTTATCCTGATTAGCACTTATGGATACCACTATACTAATAATATATTTGGTTATAGTAAATTAACATTGCAGCGCTATTTATGCCACGAGCGTAAATGTTATTTCAGTCCTTTTAAATTACATTTTCCAGGAAGCAGCAACTTACTCTTAACAAGTCACAAAAGAGTTTAGACTGATGCATGCAAGGTCTTAGTCTAAGAGTGATTTTACCAATTTTTTGACAAAACTGTTGTCAATTCAAAAACATTAAATGGAGGAAACAAAGTAATAGACATTTAATAGTTTCAAATCACTTCTTAAACTTAAATAAGACTTAATCCTCTGCTTCTCACTCAGGCAGAGGTTCTGCTGACTTCCAAAAGGGTCTGTAATTAAAAATGCATTTGTTTCTTTAAACAGAAAATTCGACTGCCATTAATCAACAGTGTGGCTAATGCCCATGAACAATATAAAGAGGAAAATAGCTAATCATTGAATGATTTTGCCAACAGCTTACAGTGTATTAACACCAATTTATTCAAACATTTCTGAACAATTTTTAGCATGCAAATTTTCTGCATATTTGTGCTGGCTGGTTCAGTGCGATAGATTATAATAGCAGCTCAAACCAAATGAGGTATTTATAATCCATTAGGTCAAACTTCTGTTTTTAAAAAACATGCCAAAATAAAGATTTATGATAATTTTAGAAATGCTAGCCTCACTCTCCTCTCTCCTAAGCTAGGGGAAATCAGACCAAGTTCCAGAAGAGCTACTCTGCTGTTGAACATGTGCAAGGGAGGAGAAAATTAGACTCTGTTATTGATAGATTCAGATGGAATTTCATTTTTTTACAACAAACTGCAATTTAACTGAAATATAAAAAAGAAAAGACACTTACAAAATTGTACCTGAAGTGATTTGCTTTGGTAACACCTGTGGGCCTTCTAGGCACTACCCCTATGGTTAGGATATTTGCAGCTTAGCAGACGCAAGTCTTTCTGTGGAAGTGCACGGACAAGAGGAAAGAGGCTAAAGGGAAACAGGCAGGTTGGGCACCAAGTGAGAAGCCACATTTGGTTCCCGTTTGGTTCCAAGACTTTACTAAAAGCAATTCACAGAAAGCTCCCTGGAGCTTCTAGGATACTATATCACTTGCCATATTTCCCCGAGCAACTTCAAATCCATTTTCTCCATTTCATTCCCATGACTCTGAAACCCCAAATGGCAGCTAACAGTCTTGCAGAGGAGGAGAGGATAAGGTAGGGATCTTGGAGCCTCCTTGCACTCCCTCTGACTCAACTGGAAGTCACAAAAGGCTTTTGCCTTCCACCCCCACCCAAAGGCTGAATGAATACACTGCCCCAGTGGCACTTCCAGGCCCTAATAGTTTGGGGCCAAATCCAGCTGCCTTTGCAATCAATAGGATTTTTTTGCATTAATTGTAACAAGTGGGAACATGGCCTTGTGGGGAGGAAGGGAAAACAGTCAGGAGCAGGTGTCAAACACAAGCCTTCCACACACCTGAGGAGCACTGCTAGTGCGCCGGCCTGCTCCCTGCCAGGTGACAGTGATGAATTATGGTGCAAGCTGACAGCAATGCAAAAAGTAAACCAAGACCGTTGTTAGCAATGAGTACACTGGTATTTTTCAAACTGTCTCACTTCAAAGAAATTATGGTGTTATTAGTAACAGAGGAGAAGGTATCCGTTTTATGACAACACAATTTCTGACTTGTCAGCGGCCTTTGAAAACTATTTCTTCATCCATTCATGTCTGTATTGGTGCTGCAGAATAGCATATGTACCATCTTAGGTATTTCCTGCTCAAATGCTCCTCAAGTGTTTGGCAGGAGAAAGGGGATTGAGTAGCAGCATTACTTCTCGCTTGTCCGATGTTTCCATGTGACAGAGAGATTTAAGGTGTCTGCTCTGGTTCTTCAGGTGACTTCTTCACACCGGCCTCAGCTTTGCCAATGTGAATGCACCCAGACTACAGGAGCAAAGCAATCAGGCCCAGCTCAGTGGGGCTCTGAATTTCCTTCCACTCCCACTGATCAGAGCCATCACATCTGTTAGTGTGAATTACAAGGCCCATAGGAAAACCCCTCCCAAGCAGGAATTTATGAGAGCATCTGCATAAAATGGCAATTACGTTGATATGGTTTTCACTTGAGGGCAGAACACTTACATACAGCCTTACTTTCAAAACAGGGTGAAGGCATACTTTCAGTATTAAGCAGCAGACAGAATTGAATTTGTAACATAGCCACTTGTCAAGGTTGCCTTTCTCTATGAGGGAGTATGAATTAACCTGTTACGTTGTTTTTAAGGGGAAGCTTCATTAAGAAGCAACATTTTCAAGGTCTGGTTCAAAGTACTGGGAGTTTTGAATTTTTTTGTTTGGCTGGTTTTGGCTTTTTCACATGGTTTATTAGCTTGCCTTTTCTAATATTGTTCAAAGGGGCACATTAATTCTTGCTATCTTGTCACTGTCAATTGCTGAGCCACCAGAGAACAGATGGCACATTGCACATAACCCAAAGATCTGAGCTGCGTCAGACTGAATCATTCACCTTTCCAAGAGGTTAAAAATCAAGCGAATTTAAAAAAAATATCCCAACACAACAAAGAAGTGATTAATTCTACAATGACAGCCCCAGTGCCAAACCCTCATCTCCCCTCCCTTGGGCCTGAAGATACCAAATTCCTTTACTCTCCGTGGTATTTTAGTTTGCAAACGGTACCACTGAAACCGATGGGAGTACCTTTGGAGAAGTCAATGGACATGCCTCAAATTTACACTTGTGTAAATGAGATTAAAATCGAGTCGGTGCTATTCAGAATTACCTCTTTTTCTCAGGCACTGAGAAACATTTATTTCATTCTTCAGAAGCCAAAAATGTCTACCCACAAATATTTCAGAAGCAAAGGACTGCCCTATTTTCTTCATGTGAAGGAACTACAGATACATGCCTGTGCCCACTCTCAGCACTAGGGCTCCTTTCAACAGTTTTCAGAGAACAAATGTCCTTTCAAATTTTCTGCCTGTTACACCAAGTTGTGACAATGGTGCTTGATGCATCAGCCCCCATGGCACTTTGTCATAACACATAATAAGCCACCCAGTGATGGATGCATCCTGGACTAACGTGTCCTAAAGACACTTCACAGAAACACTGCATTTCATAGCCTTGCACTATACCTCTTTAGCACATACATGAATTTCCCTTAAAACATACTTTATTTTCCTATTTTTTTTCCTTCTAGAAATCCAAGAGAGAATTTAGCATTCCTGAAAGTGAGAAATAGTCTTAAACAGATCAAGCAGATGCACATAGCATAAGCCATCCCCAAAATTTCTCCCCCAGGGTGCTTAACCCCTCCTCTGCTACACCTCTTCTATTTCGGTCCTGGGTTCAGACAGCAGTGACAAGACACCACCCTCTGGATCTGTCACGCTCGTATAACTCCAGTCCTCGCACCAGTCACAGCTCTGCCAAGGCACTTCAGTCTCTCCACCGCACCCTCTTTGTTCCTGCTGGGAGAGAGCTCCTTAAGGGCCCAAAAAGACTTTGTCTCCAACTCCTCTCACTTCTGAGAGCTTCATAACATCAGAGCATATCTCAGAAATCACACTCGCTGCTCTTTTTTCACTATATGATCTGAAAGGTATAAACCAAGCAAAAAGGTGGAAGGATCTTTGTCCTCTACAGTTACCCAAGGCAGGCGTTCAAGGCCTGTGAAATGCATTGATCAGTTCTTGGGGAAAACACGCAGCTTTTCGACTTGCAGCTAGGAAGGGCAGAGCCACAGGACAGGCTTTCGGCTGATGGTAAATCCCCTCCCAGCAAGCTGCCTGCGGCTGCTCCCTGTCTTCTCAATAAAAAAAGCAAAAAACAAACAATCAAAGTGGCCTTTGGCCACATCAGGTTAGAGCAGCATTACCTACATCCTGGTTTAGAGGAAGAGGCACAGAACTCAGGGCAAAACAATCCTGCCCTCTATTTCTAGATTTGGCACAGATACCTCTGGGACATTTGTGCCTAATCCCATCTTCCAGTGAAGTCACTGGAGATCTTTCCACTCACTCCAGTGGGACCTGGATTGGTTCCTTAGTCAAGTCACTTAACTTTTCTGCATTAAATTCCTCATCCGTGAAAAAGGGATGACACCCCCTACTTATCAGCAGAGAAATACTGATTAAGATAAATGCAAATCTGTTGCCAGATTCACCAGAGCATCACAGAAGAGCTGTGCTCATTAGACAGTGCGCTTATTCTGGATTTATACTGATGGCAGAATTGCCGACAACACGTTTCTAAAATCCAACACAGCGCACGTAGCACTTTAACGGTCTTCTGAAAATCCAACTGAATGTTGGAAACTAGATCTAGACCCCAGCACAAGCGGCCCCGCTTCACTTCTGTGGCAAAGATGATGCATGGTGCCCACCATCTCCCCCTGCTGCACACGCATCATCCTTTTCTGTAAAAACAAGGAAGCTGAGGAGGAACTCCAAGAATCACTCCTCTGCCAGTGCCCACAACGTCTAGGTTGGCCTCATGCAGAGCAGTGAACAGAAACCTGTTACTCAGAGACTGCATTTGTCTTTGTAAATGCTAAGGTTCCTCAGGCATCAGCTCGGTTTTGGACACTGTGAAATGGAGAGTAAGGGCTGAATTTGCAGCTTTAGAAGTGACGCATGAATGCAACAAGCCACTCTGCCCTCACATGGGCATACACAGAATCACAGCCCCTGCCCCTATTCGTACAAGTTTGCCATTTCTCTGAGACAGATAAAGTGGAGATAAAATACTTCGAAGGGCACGAGAGCAAATGCAACTGCTACTGTGTACTGCCAGCCAGGCGCTGGGCTGTCGTGCAAAGCACAGCAGTTCTGTTTCAATCACTGGAATTACTCTAGATTCAGACCGATGCTACTGAGATCACAATGCGGTTCTGGGTTACGGAGGACAGGAACAGCAGTGGCACAACCGGGAGGGTAGATGTTGAGTTTTACTTTGTTTTGTTCAAATGTTAGAATTTAAAGTCCTTAAAGATTTGCTCTTTTAGGGCAGAATACTGCACTAATGTGCATCTCCTGTAGTCTACGTGCACAAACAGGCATAGCTCAGTACAGAATGTGGCCCTTTCTTTATATCCTGCCAAGTGATAACAGAACAAAAAAATCTATCAGGAGTTTGGACCTTTTGTGAATCATTTGACAACCAGGGACTAGAAGTTCGCTTCTTTGTTTGACTCCTTCATTTATCCTGTTGCTCCAAGAATCCTGAAAGGATGATGAAAACTAGACAGAGTTTGATATCTCCTAGTCATATATAACTGGGATGGGCAGGCAGTTCCACTTTACCACCTACCCACACTGCCCCACTATTTATGATTCCCAGCCATCAAAGTTCAATGAAAATTGCATTGCACACAATGCCAGTTTCTCCACACGTGACATAAGTGAAGATGTTCAGATTTCCGGTTCGAAAGAGAATTCCTCTGAATACTGCCAGCTCCAGGTATTTTCATTCTGTTCTTAATCTCTCCTTCGTAGAGAAAGGACTGGGAATGGTGGTATGGATCCGGATGGACACTGGCTTCCATCAGAAATACCCTTTTGGAAGTGATCATGTGTGGAAAGCACAGAAGCCAATTTTTCAAATCTGCACGAATTGGCTATTTGTATTTTCCCAAATACCTGCAAATGCATTGATTCTGATCTGTTACAGAATGGTTCTTTGCTGTACTGTATTTTATTTTTAAGGCTATTTTTGAGTCATGTAGATATCAGTGGGGGGCTGGGAAGGCGGGGGACACACCAAACACTATTATCTTTTTAGTGCATTTAGTGCACCATCACCTTTTTATAAATAAAGCAGCCAACACCCCCTAGGTTTTTATTTTTTAGAAAATTTGTACAAATAATTGTTATCCAAGCTTAAACTTTTCATGCTAAGTTTCAGCTAGGAGCAGATTTTTAGCTGCATAAAGAGGCTGTTTTTCATCTCCCTCTTCAGTCTAATATGACTTCTGGTCTCACAAATTCATCAGGACAGAAAAATCTAGGTATAGCCAAACTTGGAAGATGACACAGAAAATACACTTGACGGGGGCAGGCTGCAATTTCAGCCAGTTACCTTTAAACATGATTATTTGCTTAACATTTCTTTATGCCAAAGTTATTACCCAGGTTGTCTGACACATGCAGTCCATCTTTTTTTCTGAGCCAGAGGCAGCCTGCTACTCACTTCAGAAAACACCTTAGTGTCCAAAGCAGTCCTCTAATGAGTTCGTTTTGTTTATTTAATGAAAGGCTATGGTGTAGGTTAGGCCTATAACTCTCAAACCTCACCATCCTTGGCACTTGTGGAGATATGTGGAGGAACAGAAAGGCAGTTTCCCCAAAGCTGGTATTATGAGGGAAATGGCAGCATCTGTGTCAACTCCTATCCAGCTAGCATGCAACAGCAACAACAATACTCCTTGCATGCAGTCTACTTCCATTCAAATGCGGCTGCCTTTCAGGATGCGTGCAACCTATTTCCAGGTCAGCAACATCCAACCTGCACACATCTTATACTCCATTCAAATATTACTCTCGTTGAAAGTTTTGTTCAACCCATAATTAAAGCAGGTCTCTATTAGTCTTTGTGTTGGCTTTTTGGCTTTAAGTGATCTTCTAAGGGTGTCTGCATTCTCAGTCCTTATTGGTTCAGTTCTTGTTTGATTTCCCTGTTCAGATTCATAGATTGTAAGGTCAGAAGGGACCTTTAAAGATCATTGGGTCCAGCCCCCTACACCAGGCAGGAAAGATAACCAGGGGTCAGGTGACCCCAGCAAGGAGACTGTCTAATCCAGGGGTGGGGAAAATGCGGCCCAGGGGCCAGATGTGGCCCGCCAGGCCATTCTATCCAGCCCAAGGGGACCCTAAAAAATGTAGAAAATTAATATTTATCTGCCCTGGGCTGCCTGTCATGCGGCCCTTGGTGGCTTGCCAAAACTCAGTAAGCGGCCCTCCGCCCAAAATAGTTGCCCGCCCCTGGTCTAGTCTCCTCTTGAAGATCTCCAGGGTAGGTGACTGCACCACCTCTGGAGGGAACTTATTCCACAGTCTGGACACCCTAACTGTGAAGAAGTTTTTCCTAATGTTAAGCCTGATTCAGTCTTCCAGGAGTTTGTGGCCATTACTCCTGGTTTTCTCCTCCTGGTTACTCCTGGTTTTCACCGAGCCCTTGATGTACTCCCCTAGTGTAGCGGTAAGCTGCTACCAGGTCCCCTTTCAGCCGTCTTTTCTTCAGGCTGAAGAGTCCCAGATCCCTCAGCCTTTCCTCATATGGCTTGCCTTTTAAGACCCTGATCAGATAGGTGGCTCTTCTTTGGACTATTTCAAGCTTGTCCATGTCCTTGTTAAAGTGTGGTTCCCAGAACTGGATGCAGTACTCCAGTAGCAGTCATGGGTGACTGGTGCCACCTTAGTCAGGGGGGACATGGGCCCCTCCCGCCCCCCCCCCCCAGTGACCAGTGAGTGACCGGGGGGTGGTCCCCCTGTGGCCAATCTCACTGACCGCAGCAAAACTCACTGGCCAGTGAGGGGCTGTGCTGCTACCGGAAGTGGCCGTGGCGCTCCTGGTCATCTGCAGCCGTGTAATCCTATCTAGTTCAACTTTTCTGCTTTTTTTCTCCAGCTTCCGCAGCCTGGCATTTGTTATCTGAGCCACTTGGTACAATCTACCTGCCGTTTCCAAATTTAGCTCAGGATCCTCTAGCTAGCAGGGTTTTTTTTTCCTGAGGCTTTTATCCCTTATACCCAATACTATTTGGTCTCTGATCATGGAATATTTTAGGTCTCCAAAATTGCATGTCTGGCTCAGCAGTCTTTGACAAACGCCTCTGTTGTCACACATTCTTTCTGCTGCCTCATGTGGAAATTATACCATTCAAAGGTTTCATTTTGTTTGGGTATACAATATTAATCAAACATTTTTATTACTGTGCCCAGAGATGACCCAAGCAGGGTGTGGAGCCTGGGGCAAATCAGCCTATGTGGGGCCCTGCTCCCAGACATGAGGAAGCCGGTGGCAGATTTGGTGGGGAAGTGGGAGGGGGTGCTGAGCCCCCAGGCACACTGCATTTGGCAGTGGATTTGGCGGCAAGGTCGGGGGGGATGCCGAGCAGCTGGACATGAAGCTAGCAACAGCACAGAGTCATCACAGCCACTCTGCCCAGCTCCGCGGGGCCTCCCAACGTGTGGGGCCTAGGGTGATCACCCTGATTGGCCCCCCGCCTTGGTATGGCTCTGACTGTGCCATAGCTTTGCTGTTCTACTTGTGACAGTTGTAGGCTATTATAAAGAAGCAGAGCTACCTTGAGTGGATCTTCCTTCTCTGGAGAGTGGCCATCATATATACAGTGAAGCTCTGCTTAAATTTCTTCCAGTTTTCTGTTGTGTTGCTGGACAGCTTTAACTCCTCTGGAATTGAGGTGCTCCATTTTCTGTCTTTCTTCATACCCTACTCCTGGTCCCATGTGTAGGTCTGAAAAGACCAAGGAGTTAAACTTGCAGAACTATAAAGTGTGTTTATTCAGAGGGGAGTGCCAGCGACTGTTCTGCTGTTCCCTTCGGTTCTCCTCTTCCATCCCCTGGCAAATGTAAGAGGTATCCACACAGTTGCCTTTAGGGCTGATGAACCCCTTGACCTGCCTGCTGCTGCTTAGGTCAGCCCCCGCTGCAGCACATATCTCAGGTGCTTGTTTGCTTACACAGCAATCTTGATTTTCCCCTGTTTAGTCACAGGAACCTTTAGCTTCCTGTTACACCTCACCAGGTTGTAAAGACCTGACTCTAAGAAACACTCCCTTGGCCTTAGGAGTCCCACTGACTATAATGAAATTCCTGGCATGAATTAATACTAGTCATCATGACTAAAGCTAACTGTATGGGCTAATTTAAATGTCACCATGCTGTAAATACATGGGAAAACTACCAATATAGGATACAGGTAATGGATTTGGAAATGGAATTTAGGCAGTAACAGTGGTAATCCCTTGTTACATTGTAATTTTTTTTTAAAGATGTTAGTAACTTGGAGTTACTTAACCAGCTGAAATGCATCAGAAGGTGCTAAAAAGATTAAAACAATGGGCATTTGTACACATGCATGTGCCACGGCACATACATTTGTATAAATGGCGAAATGTGCATCAGTGCTGAAAAAATGATGGCGCTGTGATTTGGAACTAAACCACAAAGCTGTTTTAGTTCAAAAGCGCGCTGCTGCCACTTTCTCAGCGCTGACATGTGTTTCGCTGTTTGTACAAATGCATGCGATGCAGCGCTGGGCACATCAGTTCATGTGCTCAGCAGACTCGATTAATCTGACTCGAGTCAGATTAATCGAGTCTGCTCCGACACGCTGGATTTCCGGCACATCGGAGCACACGGAGGCATGTGTGTGAATGCCTACAATCTTTCCTCAGTGAGAAAAAAAATCCTGCAGAGAGCAAAGGATTATTTGTTTCCATTTGAATCACAGAGCTGTAGTCTATGGACTGGACTGCATCAATTTTTCATGATTTCTACATGATTTGCAAATCAATTTTACAATCAAAAGACTCTGTACATAATTTTTCTGCAAGTCAAAAGCAATCCTTTCACCTTTCTACAAGTCCTGAGGTAGACCTGTCCTGTTGAAATCCTTCTGCAAACATTTATCTGTCTGAACCATTTAAAGAACTCTTTTGTCACTCCCTTCATGAAAAATGGAGAACAGTATCTTCATCTCATTATAAAAAATTTAAATAACCTGGTTGGCACCCTTATAAAATTTTCAATTGTCATTGTTGATCTTTATGGCAGTTAAAGCCACATCGCTCCTTTTAGACTTCTTCGCAAATTCATCTGGCTTCAAAGGGAGCTCAAAGGGAAAACCAACCAGTACTTCCTTAATGGACTGCAAGAGCAAACTGAGGCGGTACAACACGAGTTTTTTTTTCCAGTCTACAGAAGCAGGTGTCAAAATGCAGGTGCCTAAGAGAATTACTTTGGAATAAAAATACAGCATCATTGTGCTCAGTATAGGAACCTGAAGGCTTGCTTATGGATAAGCCCCTGAGGAACTCCTCAAAGGGTTGGAAAGTAAGACTGTAGTTCAACAATGGCTTTTCTGAGCCTCTGGCTGTTGAGGAGCTTCCTGTTAACTCAGGCCTCTGGGGAGGCACGGTCAGTCTAGCAGTCTGAGAACAGGCTAAGGCAGAAACATCTGGTTTTCTTGTTTCTGCCCTGATCCTAACCCCTTCTGTGGCTCTCAGCAGTTGCTTATGTTCTTCACATCAGTTTCCCCATCTCAAGGGTGAAGCGGAAGCAGCTTGGTCAGTCTCTGGGTTGCAAGGATGAAAAAGTGCCTTGTATTGATCGGTGCTGACAAGATTTGAAAAGTACATTTGTCCTGCAGTCTACAGCAAGTACGCTCTCAAAAGGAAAATTAATGTTAGGTTATCTTTCGCAAACATCTAGAAGTTCGGACTACACTCGGGTTCTGTACGTGGACGCGGCAAGAGACAGTTCTTTGAGACTCATCACTACAGTCTGAAAGCATCAGACAGGCATCAACATGAACATCACCTCATCACTGCCAAAGCACAGGCTGATTTATTGACACAAGACTTCTCCCACTTGGATCACAGATGTGTGTCATTTATCAGCAACTGGTCTTTTCAAAGTATTTTGCAGACAATTCACTCTCACGATACCTTTGAGATGCAGCTAAATGTGAACTTTGACTAGACACAACGAGAGAAAGGAGGGTCTAGTGGATAGAGCAAAGGGACAGAGACTCAAGTCCTCTGGGGGCATGTCTACACATGCTTTTATACACTCCTAAACTTAATGCGCATTTGCTTAATACGCATTAAGGCAATTTAGGCATGCGTGTACATGTGCATGCGCTAAGGTACATTAACGTGGTGTACAGACCAAGTCAGTCGACATACACAGCATGAATGCACCTTAGCGTGTCTACATGTGCATTAAGGCGTTTCAGCTATTTGCGCCTAAATTTGATACCTGCAGAATCAGGTATCAAATTTACACGCAAATAGCCTAAAATTGCCATTTTAAAAGTGCATTAAGGGTGCATATGTGTAGACCCACATCCTTAATGTGCCTTAAAAATGGCTAATGCTCCTTAAATCAGTACGTGTAGGGAAAGTCTGAGTTGGGTTCCTAGCTCCTAAAACGAATGCATGGTTGATCTCCAGCAAATGGCAATCACTTTGGGTCTCAGCAAAATGAGGGTCTTGCACCCTTTGTCTCATCCTGTTTATTGTCTGTTTAGTCTGACATCTCTCAAAGGCACAGACTACCTCTTTTTGTGTCTATGAACCCAAGTGTAGTCCAAGTTTCTAGATGTTTCTGAAAGATAACCTAATATTAATTTTCCTTTTGAGAGCATACTTGCTGTGGACTGCAGGATAAATGTACTTTTTAAATCTCCCCAGTGCTGATCAATACAAGGCACTTTTTCATCCTTGCAACCCAGAGACTGACCAAGCTGTATTTGCTTCACTCTTGTGACCAGGAATTAAACTGGCATCTCTTTTCTTCTACAAGTAACAGATGCAGAGAATATAAATATATATGTGGCAGTGGCTCCACTTAAAAAAAAAGGATAGTTAGACTTTTATAACAATTATAGTACAATATGTAGTCAATAGTTCAATTCCTAACTAGCAATAGACTGGAGTATCTTAGGTGGAGTTAGCACTACCACCTCTGTGTAAAGCAGCCCGACATTTCCCATTTTTAAATCCCGTATTCAGTTGCTTGTAACTTTTACAAAAAAGTTGAACCATTTGGAATGAAATTTCCCATGCCAGGTGTCTGCCTCAAGCTGATTTTTAAGATAAAGCTAAAATGATTCCAACATTTTAGAAAAAAAGGAAGAAATGTATTGTTTTGCCTATGTTAAAGAACATCTTAGAGTTGTTTCATAGAAAGCTGTAACACTGATGTTTTGAAGCAGGGGCATCCAGCAAGTTAACAGACACCCACCTCATTATTACTTCATATAAGTTATGTTAAAATGACATAATTAAGCTTGCTAAGTTAAGCAGTAAAAAGTAGGAAGTGCTAGAATTAAGGCTGCCTGTGCAACTTTATTCAGTCCTCTTCTGGATATGCAATGATACAGTCTTTACTGTTTTTTTCCACAGGACCCATGCCTCCTTCTGCCTGCAGGATGGACACACTCACTCCATGAGCAGCTTCCACTATTTTGTTGTTTCTTTGTTCACTGTGGCATCAGGCCTTATTTAACACACAGTATTCAAACTCTGCTTTCAAGACAAAATTATCAATTTCCTTATGGGCTTTTCTTTGACGCTCACCACTGCTGTCTGAAAGTGTCGAACAGATATCACCACGAACATCACCTCATCACTGCCAAAGCACAGACTGATTTATTTGCCCAACACTTCTGTGTGAGGAGGCAGTATTGCAGAAAGAAAGCCACAGTGCAAAGATGAAAAAATAAAAGGAGGCACTAATTTGGAGTGCCCCAGTTTGAGCTGAGTGGGATCTGATTAGCATTATGCAGCACTTGCATCTCCAAAACACAGCTCCCATCGCCTTCAGTTGCCAAGACAAGTGCCAAGAACTCTTGTTAGTCAGAATCCGAGGTCTTACACCCAAAAACCAGGCCTGCGCAGTTAGCAATCACCTGTGTAAAGTTTGCTTTAAGTTAGCTCCCATGCAAACGTAGACGCGCAGGAGCATGGTATGGAGCATATTAAGGATCTTAAGGTTTGAGTGCACGGAGTTGTAGCTATTCTTAGCTATAGTGCAGAGAAAGGAGAGGGTAAGTCAGGGCAGCTCTCTCAGGCTCCTTTAAACTGATTCTGGGCAAGCAGTAACAAGTACATCCAAATCTTAAATTAATGCTGCATGGCCATGAAGTTATTCCTACATAATAGTAAGAATCCAGCCCTTTCTGTCAGGGGTCAGCAACCTATAGCCTCAGCCCAGATCTGGCCTCTGAAGAGATTGGGTCTAGCCCATAGTGGTGTGGGGCAGAGAGGACTGGTGGCACCATCACAGCCCTGTGCTGTGCATTTCCTCTGCTGCATGCCATTGATCCTTTCTGTAGCACCCAAGACACCTGCTCTTTTACTCCAACGTTGAATCTGCCACTTACCCTCGCTGCTGAATTTACAGCTCTCCACTCTCACTGGCAACGAGAACCGGTGGCACTCACTGACAAGGGTACGTAGAAGCTGCAGCATGCAAGAGTGAGCAGCCCCCATCGCAGAGCAAGGAGGGCTGGGGCACTACTATGGGCCATTAATCCCTTCTGCACCATCACAAGTGGCACCCCACCATTTGTGCAAGGTTGCCTACGCCTGCCCTAAATGGCTCAGTGGCTTACAACAATCTCTGCACCCTGCCTCCCCGTCTGCTCAGCTGAAGGCAGGAATAGAGTAGCCTTGGCCTACTGTAGGAAGCTGCTATAATAAAGACTGGGACAGACAGTTTTATAATGAAGTCTCCAAATACATTTCCAAACCCAATACTGCAAGAGAAGCAACGCGCGTAGCAGCTCAGCTGAGGTCATCAACCGAAGCAAATTTTCTGTTGTATGGTCCACGCAAATGACAACAAGCACAGAGAAATTCAATGGCAGATTTGCCTTGTTTAAACTCCATTTTAAGCAATAAGAACATTTAAGTGCAGAGCAAAACCATGTGGAGCTGGCACAGCATAAGAACTTAATGGGTTTGTGCACCTTTCACCTCTTTCCAAATTACCAAGGAGATGAGACTTTCAGGGAGTGAACAATAAGATAAATTCTAATTATGGGGGAAGGCCCAGAGAGGTTAATGACCAGTAGAAAGACTGCATATCAATTCTGATAAGCATTTGCAGCTGGCTAGCTCTGAGTCAGGAAGGTAGATCTTGAGAAGTGTCCCAGGCTGTCAGAACAGAAGGATTCCTACCAAGCTTGTATGACTGTTCACTCACCTTCATCTTCTCAACGCACATCCTGTAAAACAACCCCTGGGCAACCTCAAGCCTCACTCAGAAATAGCAGGCAATTCTCAGGCACAGATGTCCAAGGGCTCCTGTTTGATGCACAATAGAAATTCTGTTTTCTGCTGATGTTTGTTAGGAGATAAAGTTGATAAGAGAAAGAAAACAAAACATCAGTGCATCTTCCCCATCAGGCAGGGTAACTCACAAAGAGGACTGATGTAAAGACACAAACGTTGGTGGAGTTGAAAGTGCTTGTACTGTTCAGAAGCCAAATCACTTGAAACTCGATAGAGTCACATGAGCAAAGCTCATGCTTTTAAAGCCTGTAGGGGTCTTGTCAATGCTCTAGTTTTTCCTTTAGAAATAGCTTTTAATAGCACTACGGAGAAAATGAACTCGTTGCATCCTGAAGTTCAATCAGGCTCAGTGCTGTGCCTGAAGCACACCATAAGAGGACACACGGCATTGGGGAACTGGGTTTGGGTTTAACAGGAGCGGGGCTGCATCTTCCTGCCTAATAGCAGTAATGCAAGCTAAGAAGGGACCTCATAACTAAGCCAACAGGATGCCAGGGTCATTTAGAATCAGATTTCCTCTGATGTGCCCTTCATCCCACTCCCATTTACTCTGCGCTCTTGCAAATAAGGGGAGTGGGAGTGGAAGGAGTTTTAGATACTAAAATACTGGAGTAAGGGAAGCAGCACACGAACTCGAAAAGAACAGAAGATTCTGCCTCCCCCGCACTCACACTTTGCTCTCGCTGCAATGTGCCTACATATAACCCTGTTCACACTCATAGGGGAAGGCAAGAAACACAGGCTTGATCTTGTGCATACTGAAGTCAACTAAATTCTCATTGCTTTTTATGGGGCATAATCAGACTCCTTGTGCAGATTACATATGGACCTGAAGGAAAGAGGCCCAAGCATACTCTTGAACTGGACCAAAGGAATTAGGATAGAAGCATATTGCTGTTGCCAAGATGTGGAGATGTTCATACAATAAAGCAAAACTGACCTTGGGGCAACACAATTTTTTTTTTTTGGTACACTACTTTTTTCAAGTGTGTTCTCAACAAGCAAATCATTTTTCTGTTGGTCATAAACCAGAGCTGCCCATTTATGCCTTTTATGCTCATTATTAAGTGGATTCAGCCATGTATATTTTTCCCCTGGGTTTTGTTTAATTCTCAGTTGCCAGACACCCCCTCAGAGCTTTCAAAGTTGCATTTCTATCCCTATAAGATGGTCATTTTCTAGCTGGAAAACATTGATTTTTTTTCACTCCACTCATCTTGTAAACTGGAGATTTCTTTTCCCTTTGCTGCACACATGCATGCACGCACGCACGCACGCACGCGCACGCATGCACATTCTGACCAAAGAAGGCCCTTCCGGGAAGACTGGGTGGCCTGGAGATGCAGTAACAGAGTGAAGAGCATTTCAAAACTAAGCTGCTCGTTCAAACCAATCCCAGATCAGTTGGAAAGAAAGCTTGTCATCTGACGGCTGCACTGTGAATTTGTGCAATAAGACTTTGTGTTTGCACTAGAGGGGTGTACATGATAGAAACCATCACCCCAGATGAGGCAGTGGGGTACGCAGTGAGGTCACAATTTTCATCTTAATTTGAATTGTTCAGCAGCAACATTTGGACAACAGGAGCTGACACAAAGACTCACTCACTGCTGTCAGGCCTGCTTGGCTTGCTGACAGAGCACCCTTCCTGCGCTGCTCCACGTATGGAGTACGTGCAGAAAGACCACACCTTCTGGGTATGTCTACATGAGACACTACAACGCTGTAGCAACAAGCTACATTGCAGTAGCTCGTTGCTACAGTGACAGCATTGGGAGGCATGAACCGCAATGCCAACACTACTGCGCAGTAGTGTTGGGAAAAGCCCACATGGCATCGGGACTGAGCAGTAATGCAGGTTACTACGCAGTCTGGCACAAGTGTAGACGCACCCTTTGTGTCCCAACCTGTGCCAGGGAGCGTACTTCCAAACATACCATTAACATGTAGGGTAGCAATGGCAAAACCGCAGGCTGTGCTGCGGGCTGGAGGGTTAGGAAGCCCTGCTGCAGCACTTCTCTTGCTCCTTTTCCCTTGGGAGTCCTGCCCAGTTGCTCAGAGGAGCACCCAGCCCCTCCGGAGACCCCCCAGTGAGGAGGACTCTTCTCCAAGCCCCTGTATATTATGAGGTGCACTCGGGAGGGAGCGGGGACTGGAGAGATCTGAGTGAGAGGCAGAGCCAGGGGACGTTCGCCCTCCGCACACAGGGCAGGACCCCCGTGAGAAAGAGTTAAGACCTGAGGGAGGGGGCGAACTTTGACTGCCTGGCAAGCGGGGTTGTGCAGGTGCTGGCAGGGGAGATTGCCAGAGTCTCCAGCCCAGATCCTGTTCCCTGTGTGTCGGGATGAGGGTCTGGGCAGGGTAAGCTATTTTACAGGAATTTCGGCGAGGGAGGACCTGCCTGCAGCACAGCCACCCCTGGGGCACACCACACAAGACCCTCACAGTAAGGACCTGCCCATGCTTCCCACGGGAGGGCCACGGAAGCCGCTCCGCCTTCCCCAGCACTCGGTCCAGGCTACCCACCTGCACATGTCATCCGAGGCCATCGTTGTGCACAACATTATTGACTGAGGTTGTGAATAAGTTTCTGACCCTTTATCAGTTGTGTATTAATTAATTTCCTCTTCATCAACCCTTTGTACATATAGTTGTAAATTGTGTGGTGTCCAATTCAAGGTCCAGGGACACTAGGTGCTTTCCTGGGAGGGGAACCTCCCTCGGTCCAAGAGGGCAGGCAGTTCCCAGCTGTGGGCACCTCCAGGCATCCGGAGTTGGGTTGTGGCTTTGCGGGTAGCCCCGCAGCTAGGGTTACACTGGGAACACGCAGAGAAGTCTTGTTGCATCATTGGAAATGATAGACCTAAACTAGAGGGGAGTTCTCAAGTTACCATGTTCCAGGTATCACCAATTAAAAGACAGACTGATGTTTTTAGATACATTGAGCACAGTGGGGCACTGGCTCGTGACTCGAAAATATTGGAGTAAGAGATTAAACTCTCCAAGACAATTATTTAAATGTATTAAACTCAAAGGGAAGCAGTTATTCTAAAGCATAAGCAACTTGCCAGAGTTATCTCTCTGGTTAACTATAACCAGCCTTTTGAGCATTCCCTGACTTTCTCTGCTTTATCATCCTTTCCGTTTAATAATGGCCTAGATCTCATTTATATGGGATGCCCATGTCTGGAGATTTTGTTGTATTAAATTAGAAACTGTATTTCCATATTATCTGTGACATTCAAGATGCACCTCTATTGATATTTTCTCCTTGGTTAATTAAGCCTTGGGTTGAGTATTAGCTCACGTCCTGGCCTTCCTTTCTGAGGTGAGGGTGAGCTGCACCTTTTCTTTGTAAGCTAATACATTTCAGCTGAGAAATTAATTGGGGAAATTCTCCCTGCTGTACGTGACAGAGTCTGTCCTGTGCCCTGGATTCCCAGGGCTATATTTAATATTGCCTTGTCTCTGTAAAGTTACATAATCTGCATTGATTTCTGTTCTCTGGGGAAATAAACCAGGTTTAAAAAAAAAAAAAAAATCAAAGTGCTATATTAACAATACCATGAGATGGAATTTGTGTCAGGGGTAGGAGAAGACTGGAGAAAGCACAAGCTTATTGCATGTATCAGGTGCATTCAGAAGCAACTGTACATTTTGAGGTGTTTATATTCAAATGATTTTTGCTTGCACATAAAATATGAAGGTGTTTGCACGCACACAGTAAGCAGTATGCCTGAAGCTGTGCATGTACAGAACACGTCCTTATGAGCAGTGTGTCCATGTACAATGTGTGTTTGAATACCTGAGCACAGCACATGCTACCTTGTATGCACACATGGATGAGGTTAGACACAGGTATCTGCTAAAAAACAAGACGAGTCATGGAAAACAGAGAGGTGGTTAGCTGAGTTACTCTGAAGGCAGACAGTATATAGGACAGGGTGGTACCTTAAAGACTAACTGGTTCAGAGAAGCATGAGTCTGTGTAGGCAACAACCGAACCTACACTATCAGATGTTGACAGGAACCAGGGGGGAATGAATGAAGATAATAGATCATGGGAAAGTAGGGCTGGAAGAGACCACATGAAGTCATGTAGTCCAGACCCCTGCTCAAGCCAGGATCATCGCTGACTAAACCATCCCAGTCAGATGTCTGTCTGACCTGCTCTTGAAAATTTCCAGGGACAGAGACTGAAAAACTTCTCTAGGTAGCCGCTCCATACTTGACCAACCTCATAGACAGAAAGTTCCTCCTAATATCTAGCCCAAATTTCTTCTACTGCAGCTGGCCCTTCCTCCTAGTCCTGTCCCCTTTGGCCACAGAAAAGGTCCATCTCCATCCTTCTTGTAATTTCCCTTCAAGTACCATATTTACCCAAATCCAAGATAACTTCAGTTTTAAGATGACCCCCAATAATTAGATTCAAAACATGGAAAACTATAAATATGATAGAATTGTCTATGTATTGAATCTAATTAGCGGAAGGTCATCTTAAATGTGTTCCCCCACTACCTGCCAGGGAAAGCAATGGCCAGGGGTAAATCTGCTCCAGAGATAAAGCAATCATTTTGCAGTCATCCAGCATCCCAGGCTACCCGGCTCCCAGCCTCCCAGCGGGCATGACCCCAGCCCACATGGCCCCACACTGCCAGCTCCAAGAACCCCAGGCGATCTGATCTGGGTCCCCGGGCCAGAGGCGACACACTCAGAAGGCTAAGTCTTTGCTCCACATCTGGCTGGCTCTCTGCTAGCCAGAACTGGGGAAGGGGGGGAGCTGTGGCTTCCCTCCGTAGCCTCCTCCATTCCTGGGGTCTAGCCCTGAGCATGGCCATAGCATGATGCCCAGGGAGGCATGCATCACTGGGGCCCGTGATCTTGCTACACTTAGTCCCCTGAGCTCCACTCCCAGAGGAGGGATTGAGACCTGGCTCCTGGTCACACTGCCTAGTGGCAAGGCACAATTGTAGCAACACCCTAAGAGCTGCACAGTCCAGCACAACCCAATCCTGCTCCTCCAGGGGAGCAGCTGGTGAGCTGTTTTTCATCCCAGTGCAGAAGTAATATTTTTGAGAAAGGCAGGCAGCATGGCAGGATGGCACCGAGTGGTTTAGAGAGGCATATAGGCAACAATCTACATCGTCAGATGCTATCAGACAGGTTGTTGCCTACAAAAACTATGGGAATAAGCCCATAGTGAGGGGGACTAATAATGCTCACTTATCTCAGATCTCAGGGGCTGGACTTGATGATCTTCCAGGGTCCCTTCCAGCCCTAATGTCTGTGAAATCTGTGAAAGATAAGCATATAAAGCAGTAATGTTTAAATAATAAACAGTACATTCTTGTATGGCTCTTTATGGTCTCTCGAAGTACTACCAGTTTTTTTTTTAACAGACCTGTTAGAAGTCTGTATTATTGCCAGCACTTTAATGCAGGGAGCTTAAATGACTGGGTTTAATGGCCCCTTTGGGTTAAAGCTAGGATTGGAACTCAAGAGTTCCTGTATTTTCACTCCCAGTAAAGCAAGGCTGACCCATCTACCAGCCACTGTTTTGAAATCCTGGAAGAGAAATCCCACAGCGGTAGTGAAATATTATTAATATTTCCATTTACATAAGAATGACCAAAACCTCACAGTTTTAACAGTCAGCAATTCCCATAGTGTTTAATGAGTGGCTATTATTATACTAATAAGCCGATGCATGCTAGCTTCCCGTAGGTTTTGTATCAAGATGTCAGTGGCAAAGTGACCATGCTGATGGCTTTCTTGTTAAGCAAGTATTCTTTTTTTTCACTCCAGTCAACGAAGCATAGAAAAGCTGTCAGCGGCC
This sequence comes from Gavialis gangeticus, assembly GCF_001723915.1. Taxonomy (NCBI): domain Eukaryota; kingdom Metazoa; phylum Chordata; order Crocodylia; family Gavialidae; genus Gavialis; species Gavialis gangeticus. The sequence goes on along the minus strand of NW_017728993.1, from coordinate 15,938,823 downwards.
TTTGTTTGAAAACAGCAGCAACAAGACATTCTGCATACGCAGCTTCGTGAAGCATTAATCAGTTGCTCGCACCATTTAATTACTATCTATTCTATTATGCTTTTGATAAAGTATTCAATGGAATTAAACCCAGAACATCAGCTTGAGTCAATGTTATCCAATTTGGCTTTAGCACTGCATAAACAAGTACATGATTTCAACGGATTTCAGTACAATTTATGGCTGTAGGGATGTAACTTCCAGAAACAAGTTAATAGGTTATAAATGTGACATTAATTGGAGTGATAGAGGCTTGCAACTATCAGCTGAATTACCTAATGGAATAATAAAGTATCCACTCATCTCATGAAGCCACTTAGAGTTATGCCCTCTGTTGTCCATTGTCCATTGTAGTAATAACCACTACCGGTTGCTCGTATGTGCCACTAAAGAGGAGAGAACATGGCTTTTATTGCCAATGCTTTGCCCAAGCTCATACTCAACAGAAGGTTATAAAACACATTTACAGTGATGCTATAAGCAAAATACTACAAGGGTGAAAGGGCCAGGTGAAACATGAAATGGCAGTAACAGAAAAGGATCCCAGAGCAGAGCACCCATGTCAGTACACCAAAAAAATGCAAGCTCCTTTGATGCAAGAAAAAACACTCTTGCAGTTTCATGTTAAGCTCTTAAAAGGAGTTTACAAATAAATACCCAGTCCCTTTGCTAGTGATATTCTTTGCAGTAGCAAATGTACTTGAAGCAATGACTTTAATAGGACTGAACTGGGAACAAAATATATTAAGGGTGCTAATTAAACTCACAAAAGAGAATGCAATATGATTCTTTATCTACTAAATGAGAAATGATTATCAGAGAAAATGACTCAGGAAATATGATGTAGAGTTTTTAATTGTGGTTATGGATGAGGTGCACACCACTATCAATCATGCACAAAATTGCTGCAGTGTGGTGCATATGAATTTATCAGTTTAGCAGGCGATCTCTCAGGAAGACTAACAAGCAAACAGCCATGGAAAAATGACTTGGGCTGGGATTTCAAGCAGTGGGAGACAAACACCCAACATGCACATCATTCTGCATGCGCTACAGGCTGCCCGTGACTGCTCCACTGCCCCAAGGTTTGCTACCAATGGCTGGACATCAGGAATCATTTCCCCACATCTAGGGCAGCAAATCAGCTTTCTGTTTCTTCAGGCTTCCCATAAAACCCCGCACAGCTGAACAGATAGCCGAGCCTCTGGAAAGGTTGCATTTCCAGAAGGTTAAACTAAGGGGCTAGGAATTTATTCTCTGTGCAGGTAAATTAGAGGAGATTATCATGCTGATTTGTGGATTGGGTGTGTGCATTGTAGGGCC
>NW_017728993.1:15917261-15932461 GCF_001723915.1 Gavialis gangeticus | reverse complement strand
TGGAGTGAATTAGAGGAGATTATCATGCTGATTTGTGGATTGGGTGTGTGCATTGTAGGGCCCCCAAACACTTAGGACCCCAGGTAGCTGCTCAGATGCAAGGCTGACTTTTTTTTTTTTTTTATACACACAAGTGTGTGCTTGTGAAGCCTTCATGGATGAAAGTCAATCAGCAGCATAATTAGCCCCAGGTGCCAACTTAGAGGTGGCACTATACTGGTGGCCACTGCCAGCCTGGCTGCTGCCACCCCAGAACTAAACACTGCTTGTTACACTTCTGGATGCTATCTATATGCGTGTGAAACGCTGTTAGGAGCATCGGGTTTGTGCTACCACACAATTTATTATGCTTCACATTCAACATGTTAAGATGGTGGTATATTTTTGGCTCGGTACGTTTTCTTGGATGTTTATTCATTAGGATCCAACTGCTCACAGTTGCAGCACATGCCACCATGCCCCTGCATAATTCTTTGCATACTGTGCTCACAACATAGCAGAGGGAGCAAAGCTGACACGCTCAGCTTAACAACTTTATTGAGGAGTTGCTCCCTGCCATATAAGAGATCTCTTCCTTACCAACTGTCCTGCCTGAGATCTCTACTTAGCCTCCTACCACCTTTTATTTGCCACCTTGCTGGGTGCCCCACTAGGACCTAGAACTCAGTGCTCCACCCCCACCAAAAGAAACAGCGCACATGGTTTTCCACACTGGACTTCGGGAGGTCAGACACTGTTCCCTCATTACTTTCTCATCCTTATTTTCTCTTTTCCTAGTGTTGTACATGTCCTTTTTTGTTTTATTTGCATAATGTTAAAAGGATACCATTTTTATTCCTACACTGTAATTTTAATGTGTTATTGTGCACCCAGGTCTCTTAAAAAAATGCAACATTTATTCTTTTTCTATTTAAATGCCTTTGGGTCACATTTATCTGCGGCCCAACTTTTAGCTTCAATGAAGATAACTCAGGCATGACTCTTGCCCTTTGTCATTACTTTGCTGCTGTTGTCCATCATATAGACTTCAATTTTGTCTCAGCACAGTGTATTTTTTTCCTTCAGTACCTTGCCCTTTTCATGCATATAAATGGACCAGGTATAATTTTCAAAGTGTACAAGGAAGGATGCTGATTCAATCAGTCCAGCTCTTCAGATGCACTTAAGCGCCGAGTTTGAATGAACAGTTCATCTCCCTCTGCCAAGTAAGAGCTAGTGCATATACAGTACTTGAAAACCACCTTAGGCTTTAAATATCACTTCCCTTGCTAGCCAGATCCATATTAAAATGACACATGTATTGTTTCAGTAGGACATCAGGCTAGTGAATTTACAATGCATTCCTGCAATGCCCTAATATAGAAAATGAAGGTTTGTTCAATTGATGGGACTCTAACAGAAAGTTGGAGACAACAGTGAATATCTGTCAGTCAGGCATCTGCAGTCTATTCAGGAGCCAATTTTTTTTTCCTGCCTCCCTTTTGTTTTAAAGGCATTCATTATCCATCCTTTTACCTTTCACTTTGTTCTTCAGCTCCCAATAGCATGGAGGTCCTATGTTTAGCCCATAAACCAGGTTTTAGCTTTATTGGTGTCATTCCTGCCTGGAGTTACAATGTATTCACAAACTAGAGCGAGGCTGCAGAATGAAATACAGCTATTTGGTTATGAGAAGGAGCCCTACTCATCTCAGTCATGTTTGGAATAGGCATTCAGATCAAACCATCCAGTGTTTGTACAGTATGTATGCAAATACATTAATAAAAAGACTTTTTTTTTCCTGTCATCATAACTTGCCTAAAGGCATCCTTACTCGCACTGAACAATGGCTTACTGAGTGTGTCTCACCTATTTCAGTGGAATTACTGGTGTAGTAAGTGGGGCAGAATCTGCCCCCCAAAACATGAACAAATACTCTTCTACCCCAAGTGCCGGCGAGGGCTTCCTGAAAGACAGTTATGTATCTGGGCACTACCCTGAAGACTGAATATAGCAAATTCAGGGGCTTTTAGCTTCTACCACACAGTGCTAAGAAGAGCAGGTTATGTTTTCAAATGTAGCTGACAAATACCACTGCCTCCTCCTAGCAATTGGACACCAATACCTTATCTGCACTGCTACTCTAAGTTTTAACTGGGGTTGAGAATGAGACTGAGCATAAGACTCATAGAAAATTAGGGTTGGAAAGGACCTTAGGAGGTCACATCTAGTCGAACCCCCTGCTCAAAGCAGGGCCAGCCCCAACTAGATCAGCCCAGCCAAGGCTTTGTCTACCCTGGTCTTAAACACCTCCAAGGATGGAGACTCCCCCACCTCTCTGGGTAACCTGTTCCAGTGCTTTACTACCTGCCTTGTAGTAAGAGAAAGTATTTCCTAATATCTAACTTAAACTTCCCTCAATGACCAGTGAGACTATTCCAGTCACAGCTCAAAAACTTTATTAGGATACACATAAGCAAAGACTTATTTCGATGAATAAAGACAGTGCTTACATAGCCTTGCATTCAAGGGAAAGGCAGGTCTACTGGCCAGGCTACTCCATTCCCTGAAGGACTTTTTTGGTTCCTCTCTCTCACTGAGCTTTGGGGAAGTCTGAAGCTGAGTGGTTTAACAATTACATACTTAACAGAGTTTCCCATATTGGATTATACTTTGGTGCTAAGCCGGTCATTTTGCATTTCCTTGTATTACCATTGTCAACAACACAGGCTCAGTTCACAACATTGAGTCACAAGTCAAGCTCAGGTCATGGCCCAGCATGACCTATGTTATACATGGCCTCTGTTGCACACAGCCTACGATGCATGTCTGGCTGACCTTACCACCTTTGTGCGTTGTCCAGTCTCTTGAATTGATCCTGCTGTTTTCTTCTCATCCAGCTGCAAATCTAAAATATCTTCTCAATCCCATGGTCACCAAAACCTTCTGCAGCTCAAGATGGCATTGAAATGCATTAATGCCTTCTTCACTTGCCCTGTACCAACAGCTCTCCACTCTGAACAATTAGCAACAATCCAATCCTAACCCCAGTATCAGGGCAATAGCCTTTAAAGCAATAATATAGATTTTTCTTTGCTGCAATGATACTTCAACAGAAATGGTTTCAGCCCAATCAAGCAATAAGAACTATTATTTAAGCCTATAGGCCAAATCAAAAAAATTCAGACCATTTTTTTGGCTTCTGTCCCACAAGCATAAGCATCTTTGGGATGTCAAGGAAATCTGATAACGGCTTGTTCTCATGGTTATCTTCTCAGAGGAGATTTTTGCTCAGACCTTCTTTTGATTGAAGGTCAGTTTGGAATTTATTGCCAATCTGGCTTTCTGTGTCAGAAAATGAATCCAGCAAGTTTCTCAGCTCTTACATTTCACCTAAGATTTAAGATTTTCTGGCTCAAAGGAAAAATACTTTTCCCCCTGCTGTCAGACAGAAATCCAGCTACTCCTGTTTATGTTACTAGACACCTGCGACTTCTCTGAAGCTTTGGTTGTCAATTAGGATAATTCCTCTCTGAAGCACAGAGAAATTGGTGATCAGGCTGTTGACGGTCAGTAATACCAGTAATACTTCAATGGGATAAAATTATTTTGTTCCTTGCTCAGTATTAATGGAGGCATCTAGCTGAAAGGATGTACAGAGTTGCGGTCTTAACTGGAAATCAAATTGCTAATGTTATTCTCATGCATAGCACAGCCTGTGAGATGGTTCATTTTCCTGCTTTTCCACAACCAACCTGTGTGACCCCTGGGCAAATGAGCTAGGCCCAGACTCACAAAAGTATTTAGGTGTCCAACTCCCTTGATTTAGTCTCTGCATCTTCTTTCTACATCTGTGAAATAGGAAGTTTAGTGCTTTGCTACTTCTAAAGGATATTGTAGGATAAACTAGTTAAAGATTGTGAGGTGGTGGGGGCCATGTGGGTAAGCTAAAACAGACAGATAAGATACCATCTGCCAAAGGAAGATCAGTATATGGGAACAGAGCTTCACTACTCACCCCTCCTTGCCATACCCTCTATACCAGGGACTAGAGGACCTAACTAGTGCAAGGCAAGCTTTACATTACCTGACCATTCCCCTCTCTGCATGGATTTCATTTCCCAGCCCTTTTCAGCTGGAAACCAGCATCCTGATATCAACTAAAATGCAGAATTTGGCTTAAAATTCAGTTATATGGAAGTGATAAGGTAATCAATGGACCAATAAAAATGTTATGGGTAAAGTCAAGCAAAGAGACAAGAGACTTTGATGCGGCTCTGCATAAAAACCATTGCTTAGTAGTTCCTAATTCCTGAAACCAAACTCAGGTATCAGTGGCCAATTGTTTCCAGACAAAGCAACAGTTAAAATTGTATGGGACATTAGAACGATTTTGCCTCACTTGTGATACCTTAAAATTTCTGTGTTAAAAGGGATGTGATACCATCCTCTAAGTTATCGCTGCCTCAACAGTCCTAAAATAACATTGCCTAATGTTTTGGAAGAATCATTGCATTTCTGATTTTCCAGCGAATTGCTACATTTAACCGCAATTGAAACACTAGCAGAAATAAAAATCAGATTTTTCTGCAGTGTATTTAAAAAAAAGAGTAACCAATCACCTTTGCCCCTAATTGCTTTAAGTTCTCTGCATTTCCAGATTCTACAAAGCAAGACAGATTAAACATGGAAAAGAAAACAGCACTTGAATTCTTGCAAGAAGGGCCATTGTGGGAAAACTTCTGGCCTAATTCTGCAGATTCAATAAAAGTCAAATGAGAGACTGGAGCTTTGGGGGAAAACCACCAAACACCCAATCACAGAAGTGCTTGCATAACTAGCACTTTCTATGCGCATGCATAATCACAGTCCTCATGATTTTACTGTTCTTTATTTGGTAAGTATCTGCAACGTAAATTGTCTTATTTAATTAATACAAAACAGTGAGTGCGACAGAGTGCGGCAGTAGGAGTAAGGCAACCAACAAGAGGGTTTTCTCCCTTCAGGCTCACTTTTATCTCCGGCTCCTGGGTTTTGAGCCTTGCCATGAGGCTTGAGCTTCAAAGCAAGCAGCATGCCAAGGAACAGGACATGCCCACCTCACATTTTAGCACCAGTGGCAGCTGCTTCTATTATCTACTGGCTCAGCCCAGTCACACAGCACATGGTACAAGAACAAAAGTGATTAAAATGTGTCTTATGGAAGAGATGATAGGGGAATTACACATGGCATCAGATGACAAACTATTAACTGGATGTGGCAAGCTAACCAAGGGAAGTAGAAAGTACAGAAGAGGCAGAACCTGACTGTCCTTGATGTCTTTGAACTGAACACCACATAAAACAAGAGCTTACAATGCTCCGAGCTGAAGTCACAAATAATTTGACACTTTTCAGATAACTATTAGTTTTGCCAGCTGCTGTGCAAAGGATGTCAAAAACCTTCCCAAATGCTAGTTGCAATGCACATGCCACCTATAATATAATTTAGGCGTAAATCTCTGGTATCAATAGATTTGAAAGGCTGCTCAATTATAGAATATGTTCTCCCATATAAATGTGTTGAAAATATACCACAAATGCATTTTGCTTTCCTTTGCCAACAGCTTATTCATTGCAATAAGTGAAAATAGATCAACCATTAAATGAGAAAAAGAATACAGGTTGGTAAGATTTGTATCACTATTTGTTGATCTCTCTGCAACTTCGCAGATTAACAACAGGAATACAAGTGAGCGATGGAAGTGCCTTAAGAAGTTGACTTATTTTAATCAGTACACCTATTTTAAATAGTTTCTTTAATATCTCAATATGGCAATCCTCTAGGAAGTATTTATTACAAGATATAATTGTGCCAGGCAAAAGATAAAGTAGAACCTCTCCATGCTCATCCATGTTTAAATGTGTGCGCTTAATGTAAACATGGCTTAGGGAAAAGCAATGACATTTCAGCAATCTTTTGGTAGGTGGAGGCAAGTTTACTAGGAAAGGCAACCAGGAGAAATGGGGGAGAGAAACAGGGAAGCTGACAGGAGACCTTTCAATGGATGAAAGGATACACAAGACGCCAGTCCCTGATAGTATGTTAAAGATGGACTTGAGATTGCCAAGCGGCACAATCCTTATTTACTCCGTGATAGTGTTTTTTATCATGAAAGAGAAGCTAGAGAAAGAAGAGGGAGACAGCACTTGGCATCAGCCATCCAATAACAAGCTGTTCGTGAAGTGAGGGTAAGAACAAGGAAGACGACAATGCAGGAAGCTGGCAGAATGTGCCCACAGACTTGGGCTTCCCACAACTGAAGAGTTATGGAAGATCACGTAATAGATGAAGTGGGTAGAATAAGGGGATGAGACATTTGGTGTCTATTGATGATTTTTGCATTCAAGATTCACTCCTGCCACAACAGTTAGTCTTATTCTCCCCTGAAGCTGTAGAAAGCAGAACCAGAAGTCAGTTGATCCCAGACAGGAGCTCTAGCATCGTCCTTCTGCTAACTCCTCTTAACCTGGAGCGCACGATAAGAGCATTGAACAATAGTACAGACCGTGGTGCTCAACCTTTTCCCCCTGCAGGTCGGATGAGCAGTGCCTTGTCCATCCATGAGCTGCACCCAGCCAGTGATCCCAACCTGGTGCCTGGTGTGGGCACAGTGGGCACCACCCAGCCATGTGGAGGGGGGCAGGGAACAGCCCAGCCCCAACCCAGCCCCACTGGGGGGTACATAGTTTGGCCCCAAGCAAACTCATAGGGGGTGGGGGCTGGCCCCATGGCAGAAAGCGGGCACAGCCCAGCTCTGACCAGTCATGTAGGGCTTTGGGTTTGGGAATTTGGCTGCGGGGAGGGCGGCTGTATTAATGGCCACTACTCCCCTGCCACCAAATTGCTGACCTGGGGGGACCCCAGGGGTTGGATTCCAAGGCTCCACAAGCCACATTTGGCCTGCATGCTGGTGGTTGAGCACTTCTGTTTTAGACAACATCAAATATTGCTTCTTTTTTGAGACATCCATCTGCAGACTATGAGAGGCTCAAAGAAGAAATGTAATCAAGTCTCAAAACATTTTCCAGAATAACAAAGTACAGATTACAGCCCAGGTCCTTTCATCAGGATGGTCATTTTGCTACCCAGAAGTTGTAATAAGTAGGGAACAAGCTGTGCAGAGAGGTAGTATAATGACTCATTTGTCTCCCACCTTCCACCGACAATGACCAAGAGAAAATGGCAAGTCTGGCTTATCCCTATACCTCAATCAGCCCCTTGGGGATTTTGGCAGCTGCGGTGTGTTGGATCACCCAAAGGACTAATTACTCTGGAGAATAATTCAAACACACAATCAGCCCAGGATGGGGAACTAGTACCACTTATTCTCTTCCCTACTCCTGTGTTACATTTGAAATCACAAGCTATTCTACTGAGAAAGGATAAGTACATTACTATGCTGCAGTGACATCCTATTATTTTGTGAAAGTAGCATTGAATCTTGAACTTCCATGTAGCTAGGCATGACAACTGAGCAACAGGGACTATAGCTGGATGTTTCATCTAAGTGCTATTAATAACAGATTATCCCCAGGACCATGGGGCTGTGCCAGCAGGGAGGGGAATAACTATCTAATAGAAGTGAGTGTCCCACCAGCTGAGCCATATCGACAGGATTATAAGACAATGACCATGATCAAATCACATGCCCTCTGTCGACATCAGATGAGGATAGAATGCAGCTACAGAAAGAGACAGTTTCCTACAGCACTGAGAAAGAGTTCAAGCAGCATCTCTGCTAGCGTTTGCCACATGAACAAGACTTGCAATGCGTCAGCAATTTTTGTGACATGTGGCAAGAGCAATGAAGCCCAAAATTAAGGAACTGCCAGAAGATGGGAAAGCAGATACAACAGAAATTAAGGCAACAAAAAGATGGAGAGTCAATCAAATCTGGCCTACATTCATACCCCTGCATTAGGATTATTCTGTACAGCTACTATGCAGAGATTTCATAGGTGCATTTCCCTACCACATCATATAAAAGGTAAGCCTGGACACTTCTGGACAGACTGGGATTTGGGTCCAAGAATGGCACTATTCATCAACCCCCACCTGAGCCTGGAGCAAGTCCAGGAAAAAGGATATGGATCTGCCTCCACTGTAGCTGTGACCAATAAAAGGTTTTAGAAATAAGGCAACACTCACAGGTATTTATGTGACCTTTCCTCAACTTAACTATAAAAAGGAGGACTGTGGATCCAAAACTCCTATGGTCACGTTCCCAACTAGGCAAAGCACTTCAAAGGCATGGATGACAGTGGGCATGTCTACATGTTTAATTAATGAGAAGCAATAAACTCTGGTGCTTATTGCTCTGGAGCTTATTGCTGCCATGCAGTACGTACCCAGGACCACAGCATGTTGAGTCAGGTTGGAGCAGCTCTGGCTGGCAGAGGGCCCTGGGGAGTCAGCCTCACAGCCCACGGCTGCTCCCTCCCGGTTCAACATGCTCTGGAGGGGCTGGCTGGGACACAAGGGTATTTCAGCGTGCAGATAGCTAGCAGGCAGCCCCCACACTCAGGCACCCTCACGCCCCAGCCAGTCGGGTCAACGTCTACATGTGCAGTGCTGCAGAGTATTTTACTCCACAGCAGGATTGTTTACAAGTACTATCTTGCTGCAGAGTTAAATTAGTTTACTCCAGCCTAATAGGGGTGCACATCTAGATGCATGTGGTTTACTGATCAGCTAATTATTCTACTCTGCAGTAAGCATCTCATGTAGATACGCCCAATAAGTATGTGGTTAGAGCCGCTAATCTTGAGACTGGCTTATAGTTTGAGGCTCATCACTGCAGACTTTAAAGTGACCATGGTCCTGGGCAAACTACGCTGTTCTGCTCTCTGTTTAAGCACAAACTAGCTTATTTGCTCTGAAAGGTCCCTTTTGCAGCTTGCTTGCATGTAAATCTTGTGTTACTTTTAATATTCTTAATGCAAGCACAGATTCTCCCCAGTGCTTTTTAGTTGACATGCATTGAGATAGGCTAATGTGCATTTTCCTAGTAACTCACATAGGAGGTACTAGATTTAATGCGCATTAACTAAAGCACATTAATGCACATGTAGCTTAATGTGAACTCCGCATGAACTCTTTTCCCCTGAAAATCACTATCAAAATTTGCATGATGTCTGTCACATGTAATTAAATCGTTCATTGGAAAATGGGCCATAAGCTGCAGCCTGCATTTATGACTATGGGCTGCCTGCTTTCATTTGCCACTTGACTTTCTAATGCGGTCTGGAGTGGTACAGGAGGTTAAAAGGCCAGACATTATCAGCTAGCTTGGGTGATAACAAACATATAGGAAAAGCTTATCTGAATCTTAAGATTTCCAGCTTTAGGGAGGCTTTGTCATGATTGAATCCTCCCAAATAAACATGAAAGCAGTATTTTCCCTCTGTTGCTAAAAGTGGCTCTTTGTACATATTCACAGCAGCCTCAATGAAGTATTTGTTATTCCATTTCTATTCTTTCCCATGCTGTGCTCTGCCCTGGAAGAAGCAAGGCTGGACAAGCACCCACAGGTGTTTTGGAGGAATAAAACACCCACAACTACTATAAAAGGTCCTTGAAAAGGAGCCGTGGAGCAGCACATTTGCAGCAATAGACTCTTTATAGTAGGATTTAAAACAGAATCCACTAATATCTCAGCATTACTCATTTCAGTGTGGTTAGCAGGGCAATAAAAACAAGGCTATGCCTCTTAAAATGACACACTAAAATAAATTTGTGCAGTCTACCACCATTACTTATGTCACTTGCCGTTTCTCTCCAGACATCCAGTCCCACACGAGCTCTGGACATGGCTGTGGAGTAAAAGAAATCCCCCTCGTGCCCACTCCCATTTGAATTTACACTGCCTCTGGTGTCAAATTCGTAGTCTACTCGAAACTGCGCAGAAATGGAGACAGCTCCATAAAGAACCGCATCTACCGACTGTCCAGCACATTCATTTTGTATTGACCATTTCTAACTGTCACGGCTGCCTCCATGGGCTGCAGTCTTGTCTGCGGAGAAACTTTTGCATGGCAAAGCTGCAAACACACACACTTCTGTGCAGATCCTTACTTCACTGAAGTCCCTGGCAAAAATCCCACTGACTTCAATAAGAACAGGATTCAGCCTAAAGCAGGGGCGGGCAATTATTTTGGGCAGAGGGCCGCTTACTGAGTTTCGGCAAGCCATCGAGGGCCACGTGACAGGCTGCCCAGGGCAGATTAATATTAATTTTCTAAATTTTTTTAGGGGCCCCACAGGCTGGATAGAACAGCCTGGTGGGTTGCATCCAGCCCCCGGGCCACATTTTGCCCACCCCTAGCCTAAAGGCTCTTAAATCAGACTAGTTTTAATCCTCCTATTATTTTTTTAAATCCCAAGGTTCTTATTTACATTCCATTTTTAAATGCTATTTTTCTTCTGCCCTTTTTTTTTTTTTTTGCCTTTGCACTGGGTTTTCAAAGCACGTTCTTTCCAATATTTGTAGGAATGACAACGTTTGTCACTAGCTGGCAGAAGCGATGGAGATAAACAACATGAAGCTTATTCAGATTAATGATTGCAATGACAACAAAAGCCTTACAGAAATGAACAAGGAAAAAGGTCTTTACAAACTAATGACGACGACTGTTATAGGAAGTATCAGTAATTTTTTTACAGGCATGTTATTCAAAACTGAGTCACTATCATTGTAATGGATCTTTAAATAATAACCCTTCCTGATGAAAGCAAGGCACTTTGAAGATAAATTGTCAACTTCACACCAGGATGTTCAAGGTGGGGCCTTATATTATTCTAACAGTTCTTTGGCCTTTGTATTTCTCTGCTATAATTTAAAAGTTTTTTTGTAAAATGATATTTTTTGTTGTTACTGATATCCACTTATTGTTGATAGTGGATTTCTTCTAGTCATTTACCTTAATTACAGATAAGTTCATAACGTATCAATGACTATGTTATGCCCAAACTCAAACTGGAATTCTATGAAAGGATTTTGAATAAAAGGCAGACAGACATGAATATAAAAAGGTCACCAGTAAGTTGCTAAAAAGAACAAAACTGGAGTTAAGCATTACTTATTGTTTGCTAGTCATTCATTATTGACCATCATAAGAGTAGAATGTAAAGCTAATCAACCAGCCAATTATTGAAATGGAAATAATTTCAGCCGTTTTCCTTTTGTGCAGCAGTATAGATCTATAAGCCAATGCAGAATGAAACACTCAGCTGATTCCACAAAATTAAAAATCACTACTAGAAACATAAATATAATATCACCTCCTGTTATTCCATACCAATATCACTCTCTGTGCATTAGCAGCTGTAAAGTCCTTGATGATTTCCCTGTAGTGAAGTCTGAAACCAACACGCGTGTCTATACATCCCAAAGCCAGACCAGGAACCCTTTTAGGGCTCATCTGAGAACTCAGATAAGTTTTTAATTAATTAAAGTTTTGAAAATCCATTCTCCTGCCAGGCTTGTCAGGGCAATACTTAAAGCTTTGGACATGTTAGAAAATAAGTCATTCATTTTACTTTCATATATAAAAAACTTAGGAGTCTGTTGATGTTTGGATTTCTGACGGCTCAGAGACAATGTGGGAGCTATAATCTGAAGTTCATTTACCAAATCAAAAAAGTCAATGACTAAGTCATCTCTTAGAACTGCAGTCAGATCCTTATTGTGGCCAAAATTACACTGGAAACTTGAAATGTCACACAAAACACAACCATTTGCTTCTTTTCCTTTAGTGCTGAAGAAAGTTGCCTTTATCTGTAGCTCACCAATGATTTCCTCAGCAGTCAGCAGGGTTTCTTAACCATAGTCGTGATATTTGGACATCCAGTTCCAAGTCATTTTCATCTGAAGGAAAGGACTTCTCATAAGCTAAATGGTGATCACAAGAGTTTATTTGCTGCATTGGTAAAACCTCCAGTCATGTCAAAGCATGACGGACACTAAAAAAGTATAATTTTTCAACCTATTCCCTACTCCTAAAATGTAAAAGTAAAGTTTTTGGTTGTTTGTCTCTTCCCCCACCTTGACCAATGTTTCGGAGATGTCATTGCTTGGATCCCTATTGCTATGAAACTGGCTATTCTGTATTCCCATCTTATTCTATACAATGGCCACACCACTCACAACTTTTAAGACATTGACCATCACCCTCTTGAAAATGTAAAATGCATCATGCACTCCTCTTGTTTCTTCAAAAAACAAAATTACACCCACATGCGACAATACCATGTTGCCAATAACAAGCTCAAGGCTCTGACAGTCACGATGTATGAAGCAAGCTTCAGAATTTTCTTTCAAAAAATTCTAGCTTGAAAACCAGTTTTAGCACTTTTCCTTATAGCCCTGACCACAAATATTCTTCCCATTCTGTTGATACAAGTGTAGTTCTCATCAGGCCCTTGACTTTAACAAACGTCATATTGCATTATTTAGTTCACACATTTCATGTATTGTAGCTACATTTTTTTGTAGTGTAAATGTCACCTGTTCTTAATGACTACACTCCAGATTGTAACCAATTAGATTTTTAAAATAATTGTTTTATTGTGTCGGATTTTTCACTTGATCTTGTTAATCATAAGCTGAATCAACTCATATTGTATTCTCTGGTCTAAGCAGCCATTCAATGCAACAGTTCTTCCATGATGTGACTGAACAAGTCCAAGAAACTTGCCATTATATGGTTTAAGTAGTGCCAACAGAACCTTACAGTACGAGACTGCACTGTGAGAAGAATTTAACGTCATCATTCCCACAAATATTGGAAAGAACATGCTTTGTTGAAAACCTAGTGCAAGGGCAAAAAAAAAAGAAAAAAAAGAGAGAGGAAGGAGGAAAATTAACGTTTAAAAATGGAATTTAAATAAGAACACTTTGGATTTAAAAAAATTAGGGAGATTAACACTAGTTTGACTTAAGAGCCTATAGACTGAATCCTGACTGTCACAGCAACCATTCCCAAAGTCCTATGCCAGGGCTACTCTTCACTAAAAGAATTGCATTTGCATTGTTTTATTTCTATTGAATCTCTCACCTAGTTGTAGCTATTTTTTGTTTTCCATGCACTTTTTTGCAACTTCAAGTGACTGGATATGTGGGCTGAGATTATACCAACTACCAAATATGCTGTGCAGCTGGTTGTTACTTCTTCAGCCAGGCCCAGAAGCTAACTTTCCCTCTTTCCTATCTCAAACTAAATAGCACCCACACCCTATGCTTGTGTTGCCTTTCCTCCTCCCCAGCATCATCCCTCTGGGAGCTTTTAGCTTCCTCCAGGGCCAGCCAATCATCCCTGTCAGCTGGCCCAGTGCTCCTAGGCAGGCATGCTATTACCCTCTAACCCCATGTAGCTGGGCTTCAGCCCTTGAGCTATGCACCTCTTTACATACTGGTATGCAGTAAATTTTGCTTAGAGGCTGAAGACAGCTAATACCACTTTGTCCTTTGGTTGGAGTATAAGCCACCCCGGGATTTCAACACAGTTTCATTTGCAACTACAACAACTCTGTCATTGCCATTTCCCAGGAATTCTGTCTTTTCTACTCTACAGGGCTGTTTTTTTTAATAAAATGTACATGCACTTTATGAGATTTGTTCTGGGACTACAACAGATTTATAGACAGTATTTGGATTTGGCTGACATCTTTCACTTCACTATCACATTGCTTTTTTCCCCTCAGTTAGAGGACACTTTTGAGTTGCACAGTCTGTAGTATAGGCATGTGGATGTGTATATATGTAACAGAGAACCTGTGCCCCTGGTCCTAGGAAGGAAGGGGAGGGCAGGAAACTTGGGGCTAGGAAAAGTGGTAGCTGTGCAGGTGGACTGAGCCTAGAACTAAAAAGGGTTGGGCAGTTAATGATGCAGTTACCTGCACCTGGCCCCCCGGTGCAAGACTTCTGGTCACATAACTGGACAAAGGCTGGTCTTGGGCATGCAAGACAAATCCCTGCTAATACAAGGCCCTGCCTGCAAGAGGACAGGGACCTCCCAGGAGAAAGGTGACTGCAGCAAGGAGCCAAGCTAGCTTGAGAGAGGTATTCAGGGTCCGGAGGGACAGCTGCTAGCCAGCCTGAGAAGCAGGGCTCAAGCCCCAAAGTCCCAGACCGATTTATGCTTAAGTCAGTATTTGCTTGGTCACTTTTTGTGTTGGAGTTTTTCCATCGGGGACTAGTTTTGGCTACGGGGCAGGGAAGCCAAAGATAAGGTGCCTGGGTGGCACTCCCCATTATATTTGACAGAAGCTAGCCCCAAGCTAGAGGAGGGGGGAGGCTGGTGGGGTAAAACTGGAGCCCCAGGAGGGGCTTCTGCCAAGTCAGGGCTAGTGCCCAGGAGGTGAGGTCTTAGACAGTGGACCAAGGCTGAGGGTCCAGCCAGAGGAAAGGGGGGCAAGGCTGTAGCATCTGAAGCCCCAACAGGTGCTCCAAAGCCTGAAGGAGCACTACCCTAAAGGGGAAGCGCTCCAGGGGTACAGCACAGACCCCAGGTGGGGTAGACCTAGCCATGAAGACAGAGCCGACTGGTCAGTGAACAAGTGAGGCTACCCTCAGCCCCAGGAACCACCTCCCCAACAAACCAAAAGATAACAACCAAGCTGTGGAGGCGAGGTGGAGCTGGGAAAGAGCTGGAAGATGAGTTGTACTGCAGGGCGGACACTAGAGGCCAGTTTGGCAGACCAATACTATAGAGCAGGCCAGTGTGGGGACCATTACCAATTCTGGCAAGAACAAGTTTTTGAAGCATATCCGAGATGGGCACTGAGATGTCAAAAAATAGACTGCATGGGGCAGAGCACAGCCCCTAGGTGGGGTGGACCTAGCTGTGATGACAGAGCCAACTGTCAAGGGACCATACTGCCACCTTTCATTTTGAAAGTCAGATTCAGATCTAAGGTAAGCCTGTGCAATGCCCCAGATCTCTTTAAAGTGATGTGTCCTTTAGACCTTCCCAAAATAGGGTACACTTTGGCCACTGTCACAGTTACAATGTACTGTTGTAAGGGAGAATGTACTGTACAAATACATTCATTATTGTATGCCTGCTAATACTGGCATTTCTGCCCCAAATGTATGAACAGTCTGTTCAAGCATAAGTCAAGCTCTCAATGCCAGAATGTCGTATGCAGCATAGAAGAGATTCACTGAGGGATTGGGGGG
>NW_017728993.1:15908192-15916859 GCF_001723915.1 Gavialis gangeticus | reverse complement strand
AAAAAAAAAAAAATCAATTTTTCACACACATCAGCCCCCAACAAACTGCAAAACTGAAATGTTGCTTTCCACCATGTGCATTTGAAAAGAAACATAAGTCATTCTTCTAACATTTCTTCTTGTGCACCACTCTAACGAAGTATAACTTTGTCTGTACCCTTTTCTTGATTTTTATTTTTTTAAGCTCCATTGACACCCTCAGTCCATTTTGATGCAAAGGCATAGTCTTGACTAATCTTAAGTAAAAAGCACCATTCTCTCTCTTCCGTTTGCTTTCGACCTCATCTTGCCCCAGATCCACAGAGTCTTACGTCGCACGTCCTGTTTAAGCCGCAATCCCAGGCAGTCTGCAACAGCGAATTTCAGACTCTGAAAGACTAACTGGATTCTAGTTTTTCCATTAGGCTATTTGAAAACTACTTAAAGCAAGACTTATCTATTTTCTCGCCCTCCAGAGGAATGTCATACAGCCCAGTGTCCTTTGGTACTATCCTTGTCCTGTCCCCCCCCCCCTTTTTTTTTTTAAATAAAAAAGAAAGTCTAGGGCAGAGTGTCCCTTGATTTCTTTCGCAGAGAAACATTCCTATTACTTCTAATGCTGTTGAATTCAAGTATGCTGCTCACCTCACTGAAGCCATGGAAGCTTTAAGTGATGGAGTATAAGCTAGACTACCCGCTACTTAAAACACAGCGCATGTATCCAGCTGGCTTTTGCACACTGCCAAGTAAATAGCCAGTGAGGAGGAGAAAAATCAGCCCAAATAAGGTAAAGAGAAGAGGCTTTCCCAGGGCTGCCAGATCCCCAAGGTTTGTGGATATGCTTATTTGCCCAGTTGCTGGATCCCTCTGACTTGTGGACATGCTTAAATCAAACTGTACCTTCTCCTTTAAACTGTGTGTAAATGATTTTTACCAGCTGCAGGTAAATGATTGTTTTCATGCCCTGTGATTAATGATTTCACAAACAGTTAATTAGAATGGGTTCTGTTAGAGGTCAGTCAATTAGCAATTTACTGTAAAAATTTGAACTTTAATTTTTATTTTAAAAACAAAAAAAAGTCCCCCAACTTAAGGCTGCTGGATCCAAACACCTTCAAACAAAATGGGGAAAAAACACAAAGCCACATAGCGAACTTGTAGCAACAGTTCATAGCAGCACCATTGAGTGGTTTCCTGCAGGCCAGGGCTCATTACGTATGGTGTAACATGGAGCTGTGCTTTAATGCAACATTTTTTACAACAATTTTACAGAAATATCCTGTATGGTTACAGGGGAGCGAGCTCGCCATTATTCCTTACCATTATCCTCCAAAATAATCCCATGCTCTAAGGCACAGACAGTTAACCAATTACTGTAATTGGCAATTAGCTTTCAACAGATTCTTACTCCCACCATGCAGATGATCTTAATATAGTAGTTTGAAAAGGGGACAACTGCCTTTGAAGTGCACGACTAGTGACAAATACACAGCGCCAGGCTTGTGCTTCAGTACCCAGAAAAAAAAAAAAGCTCTCCTGCACTAAATGTTCTGGATACATGACAGTCTCTGGATCCCAAAGGAACATTTCTGGGGTCGACAGTAAAGAAGTGAGATTATTATGGTAGGTTTGTAGTAACAAACAAATCCCATACAGCCAACACTGAACATTCATATCCATTGTATTCTAAAATAATCACATTAAATAGTTATGCAGTTATTACAATCATTAATCATTTGTTTTATGGCAGCCCCTACAACATGCAAGTTTTTGATACAGCAATTATTGATCATAATGAAAAAGCAGCGTGTCACCTGCATATTAAAGAGAAACTATTCAAAGGCTTGTTGCGAACAGCCTGAACCAGATAAATCCTTTGTCGGTAACTTTTCTAACTGCCCTGCCAAGGCCTTTCTACCACAGCTCTGTAGTCCCTGGTCTCAGGAGTGGTCAGCTTTCTGGCAGGCAGCACAACCACACCACAGCCCCTCGAACAGGATGAAGAGCCTTCTGCATCACCTACTCCACAACAGCACCGGCTGGAGTAGCCCATCTCCCTGGAGCTGTGGCCATGAAGCTACCCATCGCTTGTACAGCCCTGAGACAGCTAGCTCTTGACATGACAGATCATCCCAGTCTGAGCCAGGCTGGAAGGCATGAAAAATGGATCTTCCCAACAGTCTCTCCTCTCAGTTTTGTTCTCCTCCACTGTATCTCCTCTTCCCCCAGGTGTCAGAAGATGCTAGCTGGGGAACTCCCAAGGGATTATAATCCACTCCCTTCATTAGATAATGCAGTTGTCTCTACTATGAGTCCTGATATATTTTTGTTAGGCCAGCAAGGTTTTTGCAAAAGAAAAAGTTTCTTTAATTAGATAATGCATGCCCTTAAATAGGCAGCCTTAATACTTAATGCACGGCTGCAAATTGGAATGAAGGCCCCTTCTTGGGATCAGACGTGGACTTTGCAGCTGTTGCATGAGAGGACCAGAGTTTCTGTGGGCAGACGTGTCCCTGGTGTCTGTCAGCATGGGGGCTCCCCCGGGCTCTTCTTCCATAGGGAGGAGGACACCGTTCCACTCACCAGCACCCTTTTGCTTCCAACACTAGCCAGGGAGCGGGACGACAGCCAAGCTACATCAGAGGAGGGTAGTGGGGGGAGGGGGTGGGAATTATGGGGATTTTGAATGGGAAGGGACCTGACATTTCCATTAGTAAATCTGGAGGAAGTTTCTGGTCCTGGAGAGAGAGACTTACTCATCTGATTAACTTCACATATACAGGCTCAGCTCACCATGGGCCTGTTTTCTTCATCCTGTTTTCTTCTTTTTTGGATTTTCTGTATTTCTTTTTTACCTTCTAGGTCTCCCCCCCATGTCCCGTTGAATGGCCGGGGGAGAGAAGGGCTCAGATGGCTTCATTTCCCTTTTGGGAGTCTCCCCTTTCCAGGCTCAGCCCTTTCTCCTCAAGGTACTTTGAACAGCATTCATAGCACTTCTGTCTACTCAGCATCCAAGGCCATTCTGCACTCCAGCTTCCTTGTGGATACTCAGAGGCCTGCAGTCACTTCATCTCTCACTGAAGCCATTGAAGCACCCACGCATCACATACATGTGTGCATAGGCCCCTCTTCCAGCCTTACAGGCCTGTATAAACCTGCCATGGCAGAAGCATGAGATTGGTGCTCCTTAGCATCTTCTCTCCCCTGCAAGGAGGTACTCAGGGCAAGGTGAGGAGTTAGCAGCTGGGAGGCGCAGAGGCAGAGGCAAGACAGTAGAAGCTTACTCTCACCAAGAGGAAGGCATTGCAGGATTGAGGGGGAGATACATTTCTGCTCAGTGCAAAGACCTGAACCTGCAAAAACTACATGAGAGCAAGCCTACAGGCAGGCCTTGGCAGCTTCTTGTGAGGCTCTAAGGAGCTATGATGGTGGCATCCACACAGGAAGGACCTGTATTTCTCTTCCCATCCATACCTCATCCTTCTGCCTTTCCTTATGCTGGCTCCCAATTTCAGCTTTTTCAGCACTCAGCAGAGTCCTAGTATCAGGTGGGGACCCAAGGAATTATTCTAATACAAACTGATGACAAATTGATCTGAAAATTACTGCACTATGAGCACACACAGGCCATCAGCGGTGTAATGGACCTCCATTACACAGCTGAAAATAAATGTGATCAATCTGGCCTATTATTAAATCAGGCAGCTCCTGCCTCTAGCAGGCTGATCCGACTATATTTGCAGATAAGGAGGTCCCTTCCTATGAATGCAGCTGCATGATTAATTTGGTGACTGGCAGAAATATAGTTTGAAATGGATGTTGCTTTTATTAATAAAAACTATAGCCATGAATCAGATAATAAATGTTGCAACCATCCTTTCCAAAAGAAGAATTCATGGTTTGCAAACCACAAGCCAAAGGCAGCATGAGGGTAAATTTTAGTTGTCTGCCTGATATATAGTAGAAATTAAGCTAATAAAGCCAGCCAGCGCTGAATTAACAATCAAACATCACATTCTTTAAGTTGGTTGTTATATACCAGCCCACATGTAAAAATGCAATTAGCTGAAGACTTTGTTTTGGTCTTTCAAAACATTGTGCATCTTCTAAACCATGGCAAGAAGCAATGTTCCTGCTTTGGCTGTGCACCCAGAGTTACACAGTGAATCATAGCAGAAGCATGTTGGATACTGGAGGGGATGTAGCACCAAAGTTAATACTCTTACAAAAGTCTCGGGTGTCACAGGTGTTTAGCTGTGCAGTCTGCAGTGAAGACACAGCTGCCTATGAGGCAAATGGATCGCCCGCATATTGATTTATCAGGAAAAATGGATGTTTCTTAGCACCTTGCCATATTTTCCACCTTACTGAATACCGAGACATAGCATCACTTATTGCCAGCTAAGAAGCAAGCATCATTGGTTTCATTCCTCAAGAACAGGAAGAGCCACAATGCAGAAGTACAGAACAGCACTATCACTCCCTCCAGATCTGCCCAACAGCATCCTGCTCTCCTGTGCGGCTTCCCTGTCCCTGCATTATTATAAGCAGTGGGCAAGTTTAACTAACACCTTGTAGGGATTTGCATGCTCTGCACAGTTTGTTAGAGGATGCCAGCATAAGGCATAAAGCAGGGAAGGATGAAAAGATGGGAGAACGATCCAGCATCTGGCATACAGATTCAAAGCCTTCCGCAGAAGCAATCCAGATAGACGAAAGCTGTAGGGGTAGAGAGGGACCCCGCTGCTTTTTGTAAGCATAGCTTATCATTACTGTGTGCTTTGAAGTACCCAAGCAATATGATACCTCCTTCAACTTCGGTATTGAAGTACTGCCTAGGCCTTGTGCTGACCCCTTGCATAATAGTGGCATAGAAGAGTGGAAAGACCCCTTTCTTTTCCCTCGCGTGCTCTGCTCTCTTACCTATCAACCACACTCCATCCCCAGCGAGTTATGCCAATTAGATCTTTTTTGGTGTTCAACAGGCAGTTCTGCTATGAGGGAGGATGAGTGGTTGGAACTTGTTAAGTGAAAGCAAGTCTTCTTTTACCGTTTGCCCACGAACCCAGGATATTATCTGGAATATGTTAAGGACTGAACTAGAAGAGAGGAGACTATCTGGGGTGAGGTGCTTTCACAAAGCCTTATGGATAGGCTTGTCCTGCCCCTGCCTGCATGATATTGCTTAAATGAAAGGTATTGGATGGGTTTCACAGCACTGAAATTCAGGTATCTTTAAAAGTAGTGCATGAACATTAACCGGGGAAGATTTCTCCCTTTGCTCATGGTTAATCTTCAAGTCTGGCTGGAAGTTCAATAAGGAACTAGAACATTAGCTGGAACAAAACAAGGGATTCTCCAAACTTACAAGGCAAAAATCCTATTAGTTCTCTTAAAGGACTGCTTAGATTTGGGAAAATAAAGTA
This sequence comes from Gavialis gangeticus, assembly GCF_001723915.1. Taxonomy (NCBI): domain Eukaryota; kingdom Metazoa; phylum Chordata; order Crocodylia; family Gavialidae; genus Gavialis; species Gavialis gangeticus. The sequence continues at coordinate 15,911,454 of NW_017728993.1, read as the reverse complement.
ATATCTTCAGAATGATTTTAAAAGGACAGGTCCTCAGCTGGGATAAAGTGATGCAGCTCTGCTGTCTCCATCTGGGCTACAACAGTTCACTCCAGCAGACAATCAGACACATGATCTAAAGGACTGATTTTTCCCCTGTTCCCATTAACTTGAATTACTCTGAAACCACAGCAAACATAAGCAAGATTGCATACACAAAAATATCCACATTAAAAGGCATGGGTTTCACATGGGGCACTGAAGAGCTAAAAACTACTGCATCCAGGTTGCCTGTGTTATCTTCTTTTAACCCCCACTGGTTATGTGCATTATGAAACATATTGTCATTACACAATCACATTTTTCCCCCAAAGGACCCCCTGCCTCGTTCAGTGCAGAGGACAGATCATGCTGTGGAAATGAATTGTGTAATGAAGGAAACAGCTGTAGGGCCCTTGCTTCATTTGTTGCTGAAGTTGGAAGGAGTGCAGTGAATGAGGCAGGGGAACCGAGCAGCAACCCCCTGATCTAAGTGAGCAACTGATAACAGTAGTAGGTTGCAATCCTGGTTAATCCATCACTAGAAGATGCCAGGGCCCATGGAAGAGCCACTAGCAAAGTATCTATTTACTGACAGCAAAGAAATGGCAAGAATCCAGAATTCAATAGTGGATTCAGGAAAATCCAACAGAACTTTCTGCCTCTAAACTAGTCCCCTTGGCTAGGGTCCGGCAGGTGTGCAGCCATAGGGCCACAGGTCCGAGGGGAGGATGCTGTTGCAGGTGGCGGCAGGTCACAGCCAGGCAGCAGCCCCCACTGCCAGACTGCTGCAGTGGGTAGAGGGTGCAGGGGTCAGGGCTGCTTCAGCAGTCCAGCTGGCACAACGGGCTAGTGTCCCCAGATACCAACTGCCCAGGCCTCAGAAGCTCCTGTCTATTTGTCCATCCAATTACCATGGGCAAGGCCCACCTGGATAACTATTAGTCCCTATTTATGGGGGCTGATGGATGAATGGAACAACTAAGTTCTTGGGACAATGAATGAAAAAAAACCAGGATAGGAGTGCCATGTGGGCCTGTAACAGGGGGTCTTCTCGGGGCCGATTTACCTTTGGTCCACCTACCTGTTTCAGGGCTAACTGCCTGCCTTCTTGCCCACCAAGAATTGTGGTTAATTTACTAACTGATGTTAATTAAGCAGGAGGCTACCCATTTCTTGCCCCGATGCCAGGGGGCACTATACCTCCCCTACACTGCAGCCCAAGCTTCACAGATGGCATCCAGATGTTACCAATATCACCAGCCCCACACTGGGCCCCAGCATCCTACTGTTTGAACCCCACCTGGATCCCTCCATTGAGGCAGCTTGTTCCATGTTCATTCAATACTGCATAGCTTCCTAAGCTGTTCCCCCTTAGAAGTGCGGTCCCCCTGGGACCTTTAGCCACACAGGCCCTGGCCCACCTCCAGACTAGTCGGCACCCCAGGCCCTCAGCTCTGGGCATCTCTCATGGTGGGCTCCTGGCCATTCAACCTTTCTGGTCCTAGTCCTAGCACTGACCAGTTGGGGGATGTCAAGACAGGTTTTTTGACTCTATGGCCCCACTCTCTCACTGGGGTGGTAACTGGCTTAGCATTTCCTGCCAAACCCTACAAGGGGGTAACACACCTGGTTGTGGGGGCTGGGGTTAAGGCACCCTGACCTACCTTACACTGGGGTGGTAACTGGCCTAGCATTTCCTGGGGGCTCCCACACCACTGGGAATCCCACCAGGCCACCCACTCCCAGCAGGGTGCAGTTTAAGTCATACCCACCACCAGGAGCCTCCTGACCATCCCCTACAGCTCCTCCCTTACCTCCAGGGTGTTCCATGAAACCCCACAGCCAGGTGATGTTGCTACACCTCCAACCAGCAGCAAAATACCCTGCTTATATAAGCAGCCCTGAATCTAAAATGGCTGCCTTAATCAGGCACCTGCTGGCTGCTTGGCTTCAATCCTTAAAGTGGCAGGCACCAACAGTGCCCTGTGACAGGGCCAAAGGGTCAAAACATGAAAATAAGTGCTCCAGAAGGGGACACTGAGCTGAATCCCCCCCGGCCACATTCACTGGTCCTCAAAGGCATCCAAGGAGCCGGTGGATGCCGCCCACTGGTTCTCTGCCTGGAAACGTGCATGGACAAGGGAGAGGAAAGCGGCCCCACAGTCTCCAGGCACCTTCCCGGCCAGAGCCTCTTTCCTGGTCAAGTACAAGGCCCACTTACTCCTCCAGGGCCAGGAGGAGGTTGACCAGGAGGTCCCAGGATTTGGTCTGGATGTGGATGGGGTGACCAGAAACAAAAAGGTGGGGGGTGAAATTCAACCAGACCCTCAGGAGGAGGTTCTGGAGGTGAAGGGGCTGCAGTCTGGTGCACTTGAGGGTCATGTGTGCCAGCCTCAAGCTCCTGTGGGCAAATAGTCCTGAGCTGCTGGCCCCAGCCTCTAGCTCCCCCGGCTGAAGATCTGGGAGGAGCTGGGCAGGGTCAGTTTGCCCCAAGTGGCACAATGTGCCCCACACCAAAGTGCATGTTCAGGCACGTGTGCTGAGGCACAAATCTCTGGCACAAAGTTGTGCCACTGCTATTTGAGCTGCTGCAAGTGCATGTGCCTGCATGTGTGCATGCCCCCTGTGGAAGCACAGATGAAACAGTGGTCCTGAATTCCTTTCCGGTGCCTGGTGTCACAGTAACCTGTGGCAGCGGGGAGCAACAATTTTACAGGTAGCCTGGGTCAGGCCTTGCAGTGCTGGGTGGAAGAGTATTCAGTCCAGACTCTTTGGAAAATGTAGCTGCAAACCACCCCCACCATGGATAACCATGGCCAAATTAACATTTTTCAGAGGCTTCCAAATTTGGGCAGCTTTCTCCCACAATGATGATAAAAGGCACAGCTCTGCTACAAAGGCAACATCCTGCTGACCTCAGTCCCTGTCCTGCACAGAGGTGTTGGAGCTCCTCAACCACCTGGGCAATAGTGATCATTGCTTGCTGGAATTCACCATCCAGCGTAGGGTGTCAAGGGCCCGCAGCAAGGTGGTTGCCCTAGACTTCAGGAGGGCCAACTTCGTTGAGATGAGGAGATTAGTGGGAGAGGCACTGGGGTCCTTGAGGGCAGAGGAACTCAGTGTCCAAGACGAGTGGTCGTTCCTTAAGGAAACGATACTCAGGGCCCAAGGGGTGTCCATCCCGACAAGAAGCAAGGGGGGCAGGAGTGTCCGAAAGCCCCCCTGGCTCACCAAGGGCGTC
>NW_017728993.1:15888531-15907743 GCF_001723915.1 Gavialis gangeticus | reverse complement strand
AACTACTTCACAGTTAGGGCGGCTAGGAGCTGGAACCAACTTCCAAGGGAAGTGGTGCTGGCCCCTACCCTGGGGGTCTTTAAGAAGAGGCTGGATGCCTACCTGGCTGGACTCATTTGAGTCCCGTTTCTTGTTTTGGGGTTTTTGTTGTTCTCCCGCCCTGGCGGGGGGTCGGGCTAGATGATCTACTAGGTCCCTTCTGACCCTTAATCTATGAAACTATGAAACCAGACTGCCCAGAATTTCTTTTAACACCAGCAAAACCCAGGCACGTGCATTTTGTCCTTATCTACTTCTCTGAAGTGGTCAAATGGCTCTGAGGAGATCTTCCAATACAATTCACCCTGAGAAAGATACCCAGTACTGAAACTTTCATGAGCATTAGTGAATTATTTAGTTTTGGCAAAGTCGTGAGAAAGTAAGACCTAGGGTTTATAGTGGAATGCTTGGCTAACTGCGGTCATTGCCAACTCTGCCTTTCCAATGAGGAAGATAAAATAGAGCATGCTAGATCCCAAGCTGATGTAAAGTGGCGCTCCTCCGATGGTGTGTGTCCAGTTAAAGCAGAACAGGGTCTGATCCACTGTTTGAAATACTAACCAAGCATTACTGTCGGATAATAAAACTCATGTACCTATCTGGTTTACACAGACAGGTCAATTGATGCAATAGACTGACTGGTATTGAACCGCTGAAGGCTTCAGTATCAGAGCTTGGACTAAAACTCAGAACTTCCTAGTTTCTGATCTTTTCCTCAGTCACAAAGACCATGGCCATCTGCCAAATATACTTGAGAGGTTGCAAAACTGTACCATGAAAATGAACACAGACGGTGCGCTGAAGTGTCTGCAGGAATTGTGTAGTCCTTTCTCCTCCGTTGCTGCCTATAGTTTAAGGCCTTGATAGTATAAAATTGACCATAGGCATGCAGCAAGACCTAAATGAAATCAATTAAGACAAAGGAAAAGGGGTTTGATCCCACCAGACCTTTACTAAAGTTCTGCTACATTTATGTCCTAATACCTCTAAGATTGGTTCAGATGCAAAGAAACCAGCAGCTGTTCCCCAGATAGGATATCTGCTTCAAACCGGAACTACAGAAATAACATTGTTTCACCTGTGAATTATAGAAAGCTCTGAGATTTTTACAGGTTAGTAACTGCCAGAGCCTATCACGCTATGGAAAGAACTAGGGGCTTGTTAATAAAATTGAGTAATTATGTCATCTCAGAGTGCTCCAAGCTCCTTCCATAAATCCTTTGAACTACAGCTGCACCTCATCTATGAGCAGCATACCTAGGGAAGGAAAGGCACAATATGTGAAGAAAGTTGACCTCTAGTGTTGTACTGAATTGATAAATCCTGTTCCAATAAATAATTTACTGTCCTTCACTCCTAAATTATGTATCTATTCTATTAAAGACTTCCAAAGTTTAACCAAACCGAAAGTCTATGTTTAAAGGGTGAAAAAGTTCAAAACTTCTGAAAATTTTATGAGAGTTCAAGCCCAATTCCTGTATTTGTCCATAGAAACGCTGATGAAGCGCACTGGTTCTGTGACAAGTTCATTTTACCCACTCCATTGACTGCAAAGCTTCTGCAGAAGGGTCCTGGAATGGAAGCAGGAGCCAGATCTGCAGTGGTGTAAATCAGCATTGCTTTAGTGAAGGTGATGGAGATATGCTAACATACACCAGTTGGAGATCTGGTTGCATGGCCCATTTTCATGATCTCTCAGACTAGGCCCCGATAAAACAGATCAATCAAGCCTGGCAGGGGAGGGCACCCGCATGTCACAAGATCAGGCTTTCATTACCTAATCTAAGGCATCTGGTCACCTCCCACAGAAGCTGGTAGATTCCTATCAATTTTATTAGGATTGGGAATAGGTCGTTAGTGTCCTTACGTGCTCAGAACAACACTGAAGCATCATGGATTTAAATCCTCCGAAGTATAGGAACAGCAACACACAACATTTTATTTTTAATGAAGACACCAACAGGTACGAAGCCTCCACCCAGTTCAGCAAGATTATGCCAGCAGGCCTCTTCCTCTTGCTTCGTATGCTGTTATTTATAGCAAAAACCTTCCAGTGTTATACCATCCAGTGTTATATCAGTCACCAGCAGAGGGCACTCAGAGATGACCACAAACCCCATTAAAACACTGGAAACAGCAAAAAACCTCCATTAAACATTGTCAGGAGGGGCCAGGGGATTTGTACTAAAACAGAAGCCAAGTGCACCTTCAAAACTAAAATAACCAGACAAAAATTGTTTGACTTGGGAATGAAATCTCTATACAGTTTTCTATAGGATTGACATACGGAATAATCCCAGGAACTAAAAGTTATTCCCATTCCTTCCTTGATTACACAGATTTTAAGGAAACAAACATCTTGCTAACTAGAGTTTCGTAGGCTGAACAAAGAAAAATAGAGTTTATTATAAACTAATTACTCGTTTGGGTAGCAGACAATGCTAGTGAAGGAATCTCCTAAAATCAAAATAACAAATTGGAGAGAAAGTGAATTCTCTATAGATTTGTATAATACATAAAAGATACCCTGCTCCTGCTCCCCCAACCAGAGCAAACTGTGTCATTAGCTCCTTTTCTTTCTCCACTTTACAGCCCCTTGACGTCAAGGCTGTATCCTAATTGTTAAGGAGCACTACCCAACTTCTGTCGTTTATCAAAACTTCCCTTAAATCAACCAGAAGGGTCATTTATATAAGCATAAGGCAAAGTGGGCATTAAAAATATCCCTGCCAAAGCATTATACCAAACACACAATTCTCCCATCCAGGAGATGAGAAAGAGAACGAACCACTGGTATCAGATGTTAGACATGCTGTTGAATGCATAGCTAAAAACCCCACTCGTTATGGCGATTAAATTAGTTGCTCTTTCTTGCAAGAAGAGCGAACAGTTTGCCTCTGCTGCTCTCCAGCTCCAACTGGCCTAGGAGATGTGATACTGGAACTAGCAAGATTTATTTTCCCGAGATCCCATCAAGAAGTGAGCAAATGAGCTATGCAACTTAGAGAGTCTGTTGCAACCAACCTGATCCATCATCCTGCTGTTAATTTGCCAGATAATTTTTTATGATGTCATGAGACATTAGAGCCTTTTTCCTCTTACCTTAAGTAGGTAGGAACAAGGACACAGATTTAGTATACCAACATTGCTACCACCCGGCTCTTGATCCATAGAACTAACAGCAGCAGCAAGAACAACCACCTGAATCTGTAGTCTGAGCACTTTTGTCCAGGTTAGAGGCTTTGCATTAAATGTGTATTCTTGGCAACCAGGTGAATGTGAGAACCGGAAGATGAGAGAGTGCTTCTTGTTTGTTTGCTTAACTGAAAACAAGCACGGGAGAAATGTCCTCTTTGGAGGAACAGCCCTGATCCATAGTGTCTGTGCTTAAATACCTTTTTTGCTTCTCTTCCCCAATTTCTTACCGAAAGAGGGAAGGAGATAGAAAGGACCTTCTGAGGAATGAGACAGGGCACACGCCTTGACTTTCTAGGGCGGGGCGGGCGATTATTTTAGGCAGAGGGCCGCTTACTGAGTTTTGGCAAGCCGTCGAGGACCGCATGACAGGCAGCCAGGGGCAGATAAATATTAATTTTCTAGATTTTTTAGGGGCCCCGCGGGCTGGATAGCATGGCCTGGTGGGCCACATCTGACATTTTGCCCACCCCTGCTCTAGGGCTTCTGTCTTCTGTACGTGATTCAGTGCCCTCAGCTCATGCGTATCCTTGCAGGGCGAACCACCCCACTTCACAGTCTTTTGGGATAATTCTTAATTGATCTGTGAGCTTTGTAGATGCTCCCTAAACCCATGGCTAGGGGAGGAGTCTTCACATGCAGCAGGCATTTTCATTCTCTCTCGTCTCAGAGCCCAGTGATTTGGAAACTCATCCATATGGGAAAGCCCTTCCAGTCAGTCTAGGACCCCATTTAGGAGGGTCATTGCACCTCCCTCCCCATCTCCGATTGTGACCACCAGGCTGGGAATTCATGCTGCAGAGAAGACCCATGTGGATCAGTCATTGCATCTTATCTAATCCTAGGAGGCAGCCAATTGCTTCATACTCTACATCTGGGATGCTTTTCTACATATCCCTCCACACATGGCTGCAGGGAAGAATTGAGGAGTACGTGTTGTGCGGTAGCCCATAAGAGGAGCTGCAGACAGTTCCCCATGCTCCAGCACCCTCTCCTACCAGCTTGCTAGCACCTGAGGCTGTATGTGTTACAGGGAGGGCTACAAATATGTTGGAAAACCACTGCAGCCAACCGCCTTTGTAGGTGAAGAGACATGTGCAGTAAACTTTCTAGAGCCTTTATTGCTGAAGGACATCACAGTACAGCTTACAATCCAATGATGATGTCCCTTTGTAAGCTGTGCTAGCCTCTGCTCCACCGCAGTGAGAAAGCTTGCAACAGCTAGCAACCACTCCACTTAGGTATTACCTTCTCCAGAAAATCCTCTACATTAAATGGGAAGATCGCCACACAAACACCAGCACCCTTGCTGAAACCAATGTTACCAGCATGGGCTAAGTGATCCTCAAGCACCAACTTTGCTGGACCGGACATTGTGTGAGGATGCCCAACTCTCGACTCCCAAAACGGGTGCTCTGCTCCCAGCTTAGCAATGACCTGAGATCTCAACATCAAGAGCTGGCTGCCCACTGACTCCAGTGGCACCACAACCCCAACCAAGCAGCAGACCATTTCGCGGTAATGTGTCTTGCCCTCAAAGTAGAGAAGAGCCAGCGGAGAAAGGAAAAGGAGAAAAAAACCTAGCCTATGACCTACTCGCCCCTGTGGAAAGACCTGCAACTTCTGCAGATGGGTCTATGGCTCAAGGATTGGACTTTTAAGTCATATTAAGGCCCATCAGTGAGCCCTGGTAGAGATCATCTGCAAACTGAGGGATTGCTGCTGAGGTCAACCTTCTCCGGCATTAGAAATAGAGTATGAGTCACATCTTGAAGCTCATAGCCAGAGGCAAACAAATGCATGAAAACATGCCTGGCTACTACACAGGGCAACTCAAAGCATCCACTTGGTAAGGGATTTTGTGGTTCATTGAAAGCCCAAGTTGGGCTCTTCTGCAGCCGCTGCAGGTAGAATGAACGGGGGGAGGTCCCCACCGGTATGATCTCTCCACACCTGCCTTGACCGGCAGGTCTGGTTCCACCTCTAGGTGAACACTGGATATCCTGAGGGATGTCCATTTGCAGGGAATACAGATGTTACCTGAACAGCATAATAATGACCAACATGGACATTGATTGAATAATGCAGAATGGTTATTCAACTGCTCATTAATAGGCCAAAGATAGAATAAATTAGCAAATGTATTATTCAGTGCACGATAATCAACCAGCTTTAATTAGCATGATAACATCCAGGAATGGACGGAAGTCAGGAGATCAATTTAAATCACGGTACATACTTTATCTCCCTAGTTTTCATGCTTAGTAACACTGTTTTTTCTAAATGCGAGTCCATGCCCTTTTGAAACACGTGCCATCATGAGCTCTTCGGACCTGCAGTCATTAACTATCCTTTATAAGTCTTGTAGGAGTCTTAGAGCTATTTTTTTTAGTCTGGTGTCCAAGTAATTTTTTTAATAATCCAGATAAATATCACATTTCTGATTACATGCTGAAATGCACATTGGGGTGTGGTTGTCAGCTGACAGGTATGTATGGATGCACATCACCCACTGCAGAGCACAGAGCAGCATGGACCTACATACTCTCCTCTGTCATTTCAATGCACCCCACCTTACCGACTTACCTAAATATCAACATCACCAGGCACTAGAACAAGCTGCTGTGGACTTGCAAAGTCCTGTTAACAATGTGCCTAAGCAAATTACAGTCTTTCAGGTATTTATTTTCACAGCATCCCAGTAATGTAGGGAAATACCACTCTACAGACAGAGAACTGAGGCACAGAAAGACTAAAGAACTATATCCATGAAAGCACATAGCCCTGGCAATGCTGAATATTGTGGTGCTGAGCTTTTCATACCCAGTTGCTGAGTGGAGCCCACAGTCCTGAGTTTGGTGCCCAGGATCGTATACAATGTGTAGGGAGAGTTAATCATGTATGAATGCAACCCACAAGCCGGCATGAGGAGCGGAGAGCTACATCGCTCACAAATCGTGTAGAGTCCAGGAGTCTGGCAGTATCAGACTCTTAACTGGCCACTAGTGTGCAACGCATGCTTTACCCAATGCAGAAACCAGCCTCATCTGGCTTCTTCAAGACTGTTAAAAGTACGTTTCCCTACAGAACTGTATATGCACAAGGAACAACTTAAAAAAAACCCAATAAGAAATACCCAAAGCAGGAGTATGTCTTAATTTCTATCCCAGAGACTTCACCCCCTAATTCCTTGTGGGGACCTCACTCTAAATAACATGCTCAAAATCATGAAAGGAGTCTGTGACAAATCAGGGACTTGTCCTCTGGTCTCCAAAGTCCCAAATGAGCACTCAAGCCACAGGACCATCACTGAAAATAGCTGTTCTTTCAACAGTGTTAAGCACATTAACTTGGAGCGATCTTGATTGGCCTTAACTGAGAGATTTTTATTTTTGACCTTCCATATCCTACAGTATTACAGAGAATGAAACAGGTTGCTGGGCTCCAGTGATGAATCCAGAGGAAGAGGAAGACTTTTCTTCCCAGAGGACCATTTCCCACCTCCCTTGTATCGGGGGGAAGTCATTATTCACCTTCCTCTGTCAGATGAACTAGCACAAGGCTAGAACCACCACTGGTTTCATTGTGCTTTGAATCAGGGCATTCACTTTTCTCTACCACAGTCTGCACCTGATGACTAGCTGGAAAGTTTTAGACCTATACATCTTTACGCACTCAGATCTGTCAACAGTCATAAAGGCGTTGACTCAATGATTTTGACAGATGTCAAAAATACAACCCCAAGCCTGAACACCATGAATAAAAAGATTAGACTTTAAAATGTTAACTAGGATAGAAGCTTTAGCTGTCTATGGTAACTCAGAGTATAGCAACCTGCCAAACATTATAAAATACGTATCCTTCCTTTCCTTTTGTTCCCCTTGCCTTAGTCTATTTTTCCTTCCTTCCTACGTGAGCTCTCATGCCTTCTCTAATGGTGCCATTTCATGTAGTCTTTGGGATAACTGAACAATATTCTCATCTGCTTGACTAGTCAATGTTTTAATCATGAAAGTGGCTCCACGAAGGATTTGGTGAATCAGGTATTAATTACTGAATAGTGCACCAGTGAAGGTGTAGCCATGATGGTCCAAAAATTATGCAAGAGTCAAGCATTTCTTAGGGTGAAATCTTTTATTGGGCCCGTTGTGTAGTTGGGATAAAGTCAGACAACCTTTTGAATACAAGATTGAGGAAGAATGTCTCATATCCATGACCTTATCTACCTACATAGTTGGTCTAATAGAATGGATTATCCTAAGAAATCCTTGCCTCTTGCATTAATAACCAGCCCACACTTCCAAATCATTGTTAGAGATATTCCCCACATACATTCCTAAAAAATTAGAGAGGTAGCTAGTCCTGTCAGCCTCAAGTCAGGCAGAAGGCAGATCTTTCCCTGCCTCCTCAGAAAATCAAGTGGCTTTCATTACATGAGCCGATTTGAAAGCTGGTGCTAATGACCAGGTCTGTAAGATAAAAGTCATTTATACGCATCTGATTCTTGTTAGACTCTTCCATATCCTAGTCTTCTGTGAAAATGGTAGCTGGCTGCAATTAGCCTCAGTATTTGGGGCTACTTAGCCAGAAACATTTTTGTACAGATCTTCTGTTTCTTCCACATCTCCTGCAAACAGGTGAACCTTTCTACTGCTGTTTTGGTGGTTCTTTTATTTCTTTACGTCTGTCTTTGTTCTTCTGGGTCTAGCCCAGAATGAGCATTTCTCACTCTGAGCTCAACATACCTTATGCTGCAAGATGTGTAACAGTTAATCAAACCACCAGATTTGTATAGCTTCTGCTTTGTTTCAGGGAACCCACGCCGTGGAGGACTAGTAAGAAAGAGTCGTAAAATAGTGAGAGTGTGGCTGGCTTATTCTGTCATGAGAGACCAATTTAAAAGGCAGTTAGCTTATGGTGGCTTACCTGAAGGTCTGATGGCTCATAATTTGTGAGCTGCAGTCTGAGAAGAGTTTTCGTGCAAAAAAGGACTTCCCGTAACACTTTGAATAGTCTTCTTTCACTCCATTTCATTCATGGATAAAATGCCTTTGTAACACATGGCAGGGGCTGGGATTGCTTACATGAAATGTCCCAAGCTGGGGGCTGTACAAGCAGTGCTGGACTTCGAAGTGTTTAATTATGAATTGCCAATGGCAAAGCTGCCCCCCACGGTTCGGTCCAATGGTAGAGTCAGTGGACCCTGGATATAAACGGCATACAGCAGATGAAATCAGAATCCACCTATGACGCCTACTTTGTATGTAAAGCGCACCAACTTTCTGAACCTCCTAATACCTTATGTGGAGAATATTGTAGAAGCAGATTGTGAGATGCGAGATCTGTACCCACCTCATTCATCATAAAGAGAAAATGCTCCTAGCAAAGGTACTACTACTTGGAGCAGAACCACTGAACAGCTCAGGTGTTGTAAGATTTATGATAGCTTAGTTAAACCTGTCTTAAGGTCTCAGAAAACAGCCTTTTATACACAGCAGCGTCTTATTGCTTTACAATGCTTTCTTGCAGCATGCAGAGCTGGTGGAACTCGTACAAATATCCGACCAGACAAAACTAGCAATACTGAAAAATGGGATCGTTTTCCCTTGGTGCTTGCTCAGTCTTTATGATGGTCTTACATTCAATTTGTGCAACTGCCACCGCCTCTTAGCTTGCCCACAGTGGCTGTGCAGGTTGAGCTTTCACAGGATGCTTTGCACCTGTGTTTCGCAGGAAGGCAACTTCTTATGAGCTACACACTACTAGATTTATTTCCTTTTTTCTTTCCTGGGCTAACAGCCTGTGGAAGCTTGTCCTGAATGAAAATGGATGATTAAAGCATGAATCACTGAATGTAGGAGAAGGTCTCAGACAGCTGGGCTCACAGCTGCCCAATTAATGCTTTATTGAATTGAGTGAAGACTTCTATACATGTGGCTTTATTATTATTGATTAAGATCTAACGATTGATTAGTATTAAGAGCTGAGGCTGTTTGTTTTGTTTAAATTAGCATTAGATCCAATTCTGACCTCCTACAATACGTACCCTTGTGCCTGCTTTGTGTTGCTGGCAAAGACACATGCAGCACCCTGTGTGCCAGCCCTCCAGCCTCAGAAACTGGCACAAGAACCAAGGGGGAGTTCCCACTTTTATACAGAAAATCATAGGGGTTAGGGTTACAAAGGGAGATAACAGGTAAAAGGTAATGAAATAGCAACACTGTGATACTCAGCACCTTAATTCCCCTCCCTCCCACCACAGTCCTGGAAGTGTCCCCAAACAAGCCTTAGTCCCTAGAGCACTCGAAGAGCAGCCTGCAGCTGCCCCCAAGTGCAAATCAGCTCCTTCAGTCCACGATCCTGGGTGACTGAGCCAGCGAGCTCCCCAGCTCCCCGGCGCACTCATCCGTGTAGGGCTGGCCAGGTTTCACGTGCATGCTGCTCCCTTCCCTTGACTCCAGCCTCAGGCTTCCTCTTCCTTTTCCCCTTGCCTCCCAGCCCCTGGGAGTTGCAATCCAAACTAACCAACGTCACAGCTCTCACTCTGCCAGGCTCTCCTCTCTCATGAGTTCCTTGTGCTTTACTAAAGCAGGTTGCATTGACCCTCTGGAGATGTCTCTCTATCTTAGGGTGGAAACAGATGTCACCTGATGTCTCATTTCTGCTGCCATGAAAATAGGTGTTGATACCCGGTTGCACCACATGAAAGGAAAATCAGCGGCACAACAAAAGATAATAGACTCTGCTGTGCACTGCAGCAGACTAAGAGTGCTCTGGGGGCCCACAAGCCCCTGGAGCAGCTGCCTGCTTTCCCTGCTTACAGAGGGGCACCCTGGGGAGTCTTGGGGTGCCTTTCCCTAAATGAGGAAGTCAGGCTTTCCTAGTAGTAATTGCAAAGGAGCAGGACTGCCTGGGTGGGGAAAGCAGAGAGCTCACATTGCCCTTTGTCCTGGATGGCCAAGGGTGGAAAAGGGACATTGCCCAATAAAATGGATGCAAGGTGCCCGGATACAGCCCAGCCCGGTTGGGTGCCTTCATTCCAGGATGCCTGTTTCTAGCCTTATAGCACCGTCTGTTGTCAGCCACAGGTGAAAGCATTTTATACAGGGTCTCCCTTCCTTTACAGCTTCCAAGTGCCTCCAGCCCTGCCAACATAGGAGAGGATATCCTGGTTTGTATTATCCACCATTAATTACTTGTTTCGTGACCTACAGGAAATTCTTTCCTGTGTCTAAATTGCTACAAAATTCTAGGAAGATGCTAACACATTTCATAAAGGAAGAACAGGCTCTTGATATCGGTCACTGTAATACCTTTTCAAGAGGTCCCTTTGCTCTTTTCCTTGGGGGCTGATCAAGCAGGCACTTCTCCTGCTTTACCCCTCCATTCACATCATTTGCCTTTACTATGTTCCACTCACCTGATTAGAAACTCGTTCCACCTGTTGTTGCCTTTTAATACCAGGCTGCTGCATTATGGATACACTTTTCGGCAGTACTCTGATCGCTGTCAGGGCCTTAGATATCTCAGGTCAGCAGAGACCAGTGGTCATTAATAGTCTTTGTTTGTTATGGTTCAATAAAACTTAATTGGCCCCTAGTTGCAAGCTTCTGTGCAATCCTAAACCAAGGGATATGAAAGGTGGGGGACTGCCAGTCTCTTCCAGGTCCCTAAGGGACTGATGGATGGAGGGATTCTCTCTTGCAGTCTATCCCTTTGTGGTCTTCTAGCAAAGTAAGAGACTGCTGAATCTCCCAGCGAGGTGCTTCAGTGGGCCAAACTGCTGCTGTTCCTATTCCCTGCCCCCCTCCCACCCTACTCCCCAGCAAAACACCTGTGTGCAGGAGATATTAGTGAGCCACATAAAAATACTGCTATGTTTCTGCTACTTTCCACTGGTGAATGGTGCTAGCTGGTGTAGATTCAAGTAGGCTTGGTGCTCCTGCTCAAGCCACTCGATCACCGAGCAAGGACAGCGCCTGCTCAAAGCTCACTTCTCCTCCGCGGTTCTCAAGCTGAACTCCAGGTTCACGATGCGACTTAGTTCCAGTTTATCCAATCAAGAGCAAGACCTCATAAAGGGGCATAAGGCAAAATGCCGCATTTATTGGTGACATGAATGAGACGTAGAGGCTCGGTTCCCTTACTGTTTTGGCAAAAGCACCACTTCATTTGCTTAAAGCTGTTTTGCTTATTGCTCAGGCCTTGTGGTGGTGTTTTCTAGATCCTTTTTTGTGGGGAAGTTGAGATGTGTTTATCAGGACATGTTTGTACAGAAGTATCCAAGACCATAACTGAGGAAGAATGGGGAGGGACAGTTGTTTTCACTGTTTCTTTGGCGGGTAGCATCAGAACCACTCAACTCCAAGTCATAGGTCCTGATTCAATGCCAGCTAGCAAAGATTCACCTTCAGCTCAGGTGCAATGGCCCAATTTCTACCATGACCGAGGTGTATGATGTGAAGTCAGGAGCAGGGACCGGGAGCTCCCTGCTGCCAGAGCACGGGGACATTGTCCCCACCTGGGCTCCGGTGGTGGAGCCTGCCCCACCAGTGGGCAGGAAGCAGTCTCCTGCCTCCGGCTGCCCAGAAGCAAATTTGCTCCTGGTTGGCCATCTACATGTGCCATATGGTGCAGTAAGGAATCTTGATTAAATACACTGCTGGTAAGCAAATTTACTCATGATTAGAGGCAATTACTGTGCAGTAAGCATTTGCACGTGTAGATGGTGATGTTTCTTGCACAGTAATTTGCTCTAATCTCAAATAAAGCTTCTTGTGTAGATGCGCCCTTTGAGTCTCAAGATCCAGCCAGGTTTCTATGCACTTTACATCTGCTCATCCAACCTGTACTTCCTTAGCTTGCTTACAAAAACGTGGTGGGAGACCATATCAAAAACCTTGCTAAAGTCAAGGTATATCGTCTGCTTTTCCCACATTCACAGAACCAGTCATCTCATCATAGAAGGCAATCAGGTTGGTCAGGCGTGACTTGCCCTTGTTGAATCCATGCTGATTGTTGCTAATCACCACCTTCTTCTCCAAGGACTTAGAAATGGATTCCTTGAGGACCTGCTCCATGATTTTTCCTGGGACTGAGGTGAGGCTGACCAGTTTGGAGTTCCCCTGATCTTACTTCTTCCTTTTCTTGAAGATGGGCACTATATTTGCCTTTTTTCATTCATCTGGGACCTCTTCCAATCACCATGAGTTTTCAAAGATAATGGCCAGCAGCTCTGCAATCCCATCAGCCAACTCCCTCAGCACCCTTGGGTGTATCACGTCCAGCCCCATAGACTTGTACATGTCCAGCTTTTCTAAATAGGCATTTACCTACAGAAATATATCCCACTGGCAGATTTCCTACCAGCTTCATATGAATCTCATGTCACTACACAAAAGAAAGATCTTGTGTCAAGATACTTTTTTCTGAGAAACATTATGAAGAAATTATATTGAACAACATGAAGGCCTTAAAAGGGGACGAGGGGGACTGACCACGATCTGAATACAAGGAAGAGACGAACAGTTTACCTGAAATGTTTATAGGGAAACAAAGTTAGATCCATCATAAATAATGGAGCAGGAAAGATTTCAGATGAGAACAGTGCTATGAAGTTAGATGGGCCTGTAATGATGATAAATACACAAGTCCTACAGAAGTGGCAGAAAATTATTCTCTTATCCTTGTGATGTTACCCATGTAGCATAGATATGTTCTTAAAACAATGGAAAGTTTAAATATTCCAAGTAATAAAAGTATACAAAAGGCATTAACATTTTGGATTTGTGTGTCAGAACGTGCATTAACACAGCCACCCTGATGGAAGTAGACAATTACCTAATTAAAGAGGTGTAAAGGAGCACTTCACAGAAGAGGATGTTGTTCTTAGAGAATTGCTATAGTACTAAAAATGGCCCTGTGAAGTATTATTCATCCCCAGCTCGCTGAATCTTAGACCTGTTACTCAGCCAGCATTTAATATTAAATATCTCACCCAGATTATTTTAGAAATAAATGATGAGTTTCCCAAACAAAGACACTATCTTTTGCTGCACATACACTTCTAATTTACCTGCAAGACATTAATCCTCTACCCTGGTAGGAGAGATGATGGCCCAAATTAAATATTCATTCATTTGCAGATTTTTTTTTAAAGAGGTGGGGAACATCAGTGTACTTTCATAGTTACAAGCTGGCTCTGTGGCCCTTAGATGCTATTTACACTGAGCCTGGAAAAGCAGACAAGTATCAGCGATTAGCGGGTAATAGGGCTGATGACCTAACAAAGTAATTAGTAATAATAGCATCGCTTGTGCTATTCAGTTTTAAAACACATTCAACAAATACTCTACGTGGCTCCACACAGAACTGGGTGTCTGTACAGCCAGTGCAAATGACACGAACAGTCACGGGCAAACCGATTGCAGTTGTCTGGGACAGGCTTCCAATATATTTAACTAGACACCTTTCTGCTTTGGGCTTTAGGATGTCACAATATACTATGCAGGGGGGAAAAAAAATCTCTCAACTCAAAAATTAAAATCAACCAGAAGACAGTCCTGATAATGCACTTGAAGTGTAAAAAGCCACAAGCAAGTCTCTATTACCATACATACAGACTTAACAATACAATTGCTTAACTTTTTTTTTTTTCCTTTTTAACATCTTTTTTCCTTTATGTTGTTGTTGCCATACAGGGATCTTTCCTTCTTGCAACCAGTTTCTGAAGAAGGAACCTACAGCAACACTTCTTGTTCCCATACTTTGCATTTCTGCATCTTACTTAATTGCAAGTAGGAAGGCAAGGGAAATAAATGACTCATTGTTTAAAGAAGGAGAATAAAAATCTAATATTGAAAACACACCCCTTGCCTATCACACCAACCTCTGCACAAGATTCCCAGGTCCTTTCTTTTTTTCCCCTCTGCCTACATGAATAGGCAATAAGGTTTCTTTAGGGATGGCATAGTAAATAAGGACTTGGCCAAATAGCACGAGTATTGCTCAGGTTTGCTGAGCAGAACGTTTCTGAAGAATAGACGAACGTGGTCAGCAGTCAGGTACTTAGGGGAGTCTGCATCCAGATGGAGACAGAGGGAGATTTCCAAGTCTCTCGAAGCCAGCCAGTGATTGGCATCAGAGTCCCAGCCAAGTGACTGAAGTGAGCCATTTACTGGTTTTCAGGCCTCTGAGCCCCCTGCTATTCTCTCGCTGCTTCCTGAGAGACACTGCCGCGGTCCCAGCTGGTGTCCTGAGAAAAGACGACATGCAGCGGATGCATAATGCACCCCACATGCCTCCTGTCTCCTACTCTGCCTTGAGGCAGTGCCACAGTATACATAATACAAATAAATATTGAATAACGGCAGGTCACTTACTGGCTGGAAAAATAAATTTTTGTGTTTCTGCTGAGCTAGTCTTGAAATTGGGTACTAGACACATATCATTTATTATAGGCAGCAAAGTACAGAAAATAATCCCAACTTTGACATTTCCATCACAGAGGTCATCAGTCATTTTTATTAGATTTCAACTTTTAAAGGAATATTACAGCTGACAATTATATCCATTATTTGCATTTTTTTCTGCGAGTCTGCCACATCGGTTATCAAGCCTCTAATTCTGATAAAATGGGAGTTAATTTTGAAGCTACTGTAACTATTTAGCAGATTTTTGTCAAAAAATTGCTATATATTTTTTTTTACTGGCTAGTTGAATGCAGATATCCTCTATATTGAAATGTTATATGCTGCTGCCTCAAATATGGTACATTTTTGTCCAGGTTTGTCTCCAGTCGCTGGTAGATAATGCAGTATCAATAACACAACACCCCGTTAAGGAAGCCTACAGGGACACTATGGTAATTTTACCACTTTAAAAAAAGCAAAACAATAGTAAGTTCTTGTGACACGTGAATGACCTGCCTACCACTTTTACACTGAAATTTCTTTGCTTGGTTGCCAGCAGGATTTCCATGTCTGTTGGAAATTCTAGGTTAGAAAGCTGCTTATTTATGAATAAAGGATCAATGATTAAATAAAAGCTTCCCTTGATTGAAGCTTTATTGAACTTCAGCCTCTCCCTCCGATTAAAATAATGTTGCAACATTAAAAAGTTATAGGTCTCTCAGGGCAAACAAATGTGCTGTAGGTATTGATAACAGGAAACTGTATCCTCTCAAGAGGCAGGCGGTCATGTGTCCCTCTGTCATCTAAGCTAATATTGTAGGTACAGCCAAGCAATACAATACATTTCTCATGCACTTTTAGCAGTGGATAGAGAGGATCCTTCAGATAACTTGAGATCTGTTTGCATCTTTGAAGATGCTCCTCGCTAGCTCCAGGGCCCTTCCCCTCCCAGCAGCGCAATGGTACCAAGAGCTCCCTGCACCAGTAGACAGCCCTGCAACCCCCCA
The DNA here is from genome assembly GCF_001723915.1 of Gavialis gangeticus. NCBI lineage: Eukaryota > Metazoa > Chordata > Crocodylia > Gavialidae > Gavialis > Gavialis gangeticus. Next base: position 15,892,091 of record NW_017728993.1, on the reverse strand, counting down.
GGAAGGCGGTCGGCATCTCAGCAGGAAAGAGTGATGTGCAGAGAAGGAGCTGAGGTTTGAAGATGTGGGTCTTCTGCACAGTTAAGAAAAGTGTTAAACCCTTGGCCCAGACACACAAACAAATGACCAAAGCAAAACACTTTAGCTTTTCTCCCCGCAGCAGAGCCCCCTTTCTAGCAGCAAGCTCCTTTGGGTTTCAGTCTGCCTCCTGGCTACAAACTACTCCTTCCCCAACTTGAACTGCTTGGTTGCTCTCCCCCAGGGGCTTTAACTCACAGATAATCTCCCCCAGGGGCTTTTTACTCACAGATAATCACCCCCGGCTGGGCTCCTACTTCAGCTGGCCGCTGAAAGGACCAGACTGCCCTGCTATGCTCATCCCTGGAACAACTGCACCGACATCCGTGGCAGAGCACCAAGCCTCAGGGGGCCGAGGAAGATTACACCAAATTCTTTTGTGTTGGTCTAGGCACCTAATTATTTTCATTGTAGGTTTTAAAAAGTAAGTCAGACCAACACATTCCCGCAGGCCACAATATCATTCAGTTCAGGGCTCTGAATGACTGCCCAGCCATTCCCGCATGCGACTGCTGCTGTGTTTGCTGTTCTGTGCAGCCTCTCACCCATGTGTGCACCGTGAAGGGTACAAGTCTATACAATAAGAGCAGGCTCTGGGGTCTTCTCTGATGTGGCCTCTTTTGATACATGAATTACTCTTCTTCTGCCCCTGAAGCTCATGTTTCAGCCCTAGCTGCAGCATCACAAGCTTTCCTGAATCAGAACAGAAATGGCATCCAAAAAGAAATAGGCCCTTTCTGCCCATCACCGAAGAGAACATTGCAACCCTGGAAATCTCTCAGCTAAGCTGCAGTCCTCCGCATACATGATGTGTGGGCACATTTAACCGCCTCAGTACAAGAGTGAAATTGCTGTTTAAGCCAAGCGGGGATTGTAGATTATTGATTCCAATAAAGCTCTTATATGCGCTGGTTTTGGATGGTCTAGCAGGCTTTTAATATTCAGATCTGCGCTGTCCCTGAATTGTTCCTGAACGGAAGCTCTAAAAATGGGTAAGATGAATATGCTAGTGTATCTGTTTATCATTGATCCTCAAAAATGTCCCTCTCTCCCAAATGTCATATAGACATTGAACAATGCTATAGACCTGAAAGCTCCAGCCACATCATTAATGCCTTACATTCATTTATCCGAACCATGTAACCTTTGCAATTTGCAGGTTGTGTCTGACACCAAAATCTGTACCTGGGCTATAGAGGCTGGTTACCATGGGTACCTCTGAAGTGGCCTCAACACCTGTTTCCATGCAATCAGTATGAAAACGACTTCCGTTAAAAAGCAATCTCAGGTCTATTATAGAAAGCATAAAGAGGGGAAATGATTCTGTAACTTTCTTGTATCAGATATCTCCGTTGTCTTCCTCATCTCTCATACTTTAGGGAGGAAAGAAAAGTGAAGCCTGAGGAAGCAGGTGGCAAATGGGTGCTTTGCTTTAATGCTTTAATAGCAACTCTTCTAGCCCATTAAGATACGAAACAGATGGACCCTGGAGAGAATCTGCCCCAGGGAAAATGGGATCCTGGTTCCTATGATGTGCAACTTGAAGATGTGAAAACCGTGCAGGAAAAAATGGGCCAAGAAGGATCCTCATGGGTCTCGTGACAATATTACGGACCTGTCTGAGGGGAAAGACTTTTCTGACAACGCACATTTCCAACAAAGTGCCATGCACCATAGACAGCTATCTAAATAATGAATAATGGTTGGGGTACTGTGGGAGCAGGCAGTAGAAAGAACTGGATTAGTAGTTTCATAGTTTCCATATTTTCATGGTTTCAGGGAGGCAGTTAGGAAAGCCAAGGCAGAGACGAAGCTAGGGCTGGTGACCAGAAGTAAGGATAACAAAAAGTCCTTTTTCAAATACATAGGGAGTAAGAAGAAGGCACCAGGTAATGTGGGGCCCCTACAGGACACGTCTGGCAATCTGGTGACTGCAGCAAAGGAAAAAGCTGATCTCTTCAACCAGTTCTTTGCCTCCATATTTCTGAGCAGGGACCGGGACCACTAGGATTACGGACAGGCTCAGCGGACACGGCGCCAGGCCTAGGGGCAGGGACAGTTTAGTTAGGGAACTTCTGGAGGGGCTGGATGTGTTTAAATCAGCAGGTCCGGATGCTCTTCATCCAAGGGTACTGAGGGAATGGGCAGAGGTCATAGTGGGGCCCCTGGCACAGCTCTATGAGTGCTCATGGTGCTTTGGCCAGGTCCCAGAGGACTGGAAAAGGGCTAATTTGGTCCCCATTTACAAGAAGGGGAGAAAGGAGGACCCGGATAACTATAGGCCAGTTACTCTCACCTCGGTCCTTGGGAAGACCTTTGAGAAAATTATCAAGGAGCACATCTGCGGGGGCCCAGCATGGGAGGTAATGCTCAAGGGCAACCAACACGGGTTTGTTGCAGGCAGATCCTGCCTGCCTAACCTTGTTTCCTTTTATGACCAGGTCACCAAGTCCTTGGATGCGGGCGTTGAGGTGGATGTCGTCTACCTGGACTTCAAGAACGCCTTTGACACTATTTATCACCCCATGCTCATAAAAAAACTAGGTGACTGTGGCATTGATGCCTACACAGTCAGATGGGTGGCAAATTGGCTTGATGGTTGTACCCAGAGTGGTGGTGGACGGGTCATTTTCGACCTGGGGAGAGGTGGGCTGTGGAGCTCCCCAGGGCTCAGTCCTTGGGCCTGTGCTGTTCAAAATCTTTATCAGTGATTTGGAGGTGGGCGTGGAAAGCATGCTGTCCAAATTCACTGATGACACCAAGATGTGGAGTAGGGTGGGCATGCTGGAGGGGACGGACAGAATCCAGCTAGACCTAAACAGGTTACAGAGGTGGGCAGATGAGAATAGGATGGGATTCAACACTGATAAGTGCAAGGTGATGCATCTAGGAACCTGCAGCATACCTATAGGCTGGGGAACTCCCTTCTTGTCAACACAGTGGCTGAAAGGGATCTTGGAGTCACTGTTGACTCCAGGATGGACATGAGTCACCAATGCAAGGAAGCGGTCAGTAAAGCTAACCGCACCTTGTCGTGCTTCTACAGATGCATCACAAGCAGGTCCAGGGAGGTGATTCTTCCCCTCCATGCGGTGCTGTTCAGGCCACAGCTGGAGTACGGTGTCCATTTCTGGGCACCACACTTCAAGAGAGATGTGGCTAACCTTGAGAGGGTCCAGAGGAGGGCCACTCACATGGTCAGGGGGCAGAAGGCCAGGCCCTATGAAGATAGACTAAAGGGCCTGAATCTATTCAGCTTCCACAAGAGAAGACGGAGAGGGGATCTGGTGGCCATCTATAAACTCACCGGGGGAACCAGCGGAAAATAGGTGAGGCTTTGTTCCCCCAGGCACCACCTGGTATAACAAGGAATAATGGCCACAAATTGATTGAGAGTAGGTTCAGGCTTGATATCAGGAGGCATTACTTTACAGTTAGGACTGCCAGGCTCTGGAATGGGCTCCCAAGGGAGGTGGTGCTCT
>NW_017728993.1:15881554-15883531 GCF_001723915.1 Gavialis gangeticus | reverse complement strand
GCTCAAACTTGATGATCTGTTTGGTCCCTTGTGAACCTAGAAACTATGAAACTATAGTAGTATTCAAGTGCTTACAGTTTTCCCATGAGAGCTTGAATCAAGGAGGAAAGTCTAGAACAGTGGCTCTCAACAGTTGTAGACTGAAGACACATTTGGATAGATCTGAGGCACCCCTCAGAAAATGTCCACTCTTAGTTTTTACTTATTTTTAACTACAGACTTAGAACTTGGAACACAACATGGCAGTATGTTTTTAACTCTAAGAGATTCCTATTTGAAATCTCTGTCTTCATCTTGTAAATCATGTTGTATGGCACTTTGTGGCACCCTTGAAAGGATTGCAAGGCACTCTGGGGTGGCATCCTGGTTGGGAACCACTGCTTTAGATATCACTGTGCATAAATAAGGGCAGATTCCTCATAGGTTGTTTCATGCTTGCAGAGAGTAAGCAAAAAATACAGAATACCTCCCAGTCATGGACATCTCATTTGTTTGTCTTGGGGTTTTTCCCCAGCTCAAAACAGGAGCAGCACAGCCTTTTACACATATAGCCCTTCCAAGTTGCACTGTCGCTCCTCTGCCAATAGGTGGCCAGGGTGAACAGACAGATTGACAGGCTTGCCCCTGGAATGAACTGCAATGTAGTCAAATGACCCACAGTTCACTACAGACACACAGGAATATGTGCATGAGAAAAAGTGCTAGCATTTTTTCCCTATACACCATAAGTATTTGAAGCAAGAGAATATTTGTGAACAGTAAGTAGGATCCTGAGACAAAAGGATTTCTTTCTCCCTGGAGAAATGGAAGCTCTGTTCACAGCCTCAGGGTGATACTATAATATTCCTTCAGGGAATAGCATGGACTGATATATCATTTAATGGATCTCAGTATGTTAGTACCTTTGAGCCTTCTTCAATGGGCTTATTGTTTACCAAAGAGTGAAGCCCACATTTCCCAAAATGGCCTCTCTATTAATGCTGGGTACATCTATTTTTGGATACGTTTGTTTTGGGTACCTCTACTTTTGGTAGGTTCAACCTTAGATGCCCAGGACACCGTTTTCAGAGGCACTAAACATCCCGCATTCAATCTGAGGTCACTGAGACATGGAAACTCTTAGAACAGGGGTGGGCAAAATACGGCCCACCAGGCCATTCTATCCAGCTAGTGGGGCCCCTAAAAAAATTAGGAAATTAATTATTATCTGCCTGTGGCTGCCTGTCAAAGATAACAAGGTGCCAGCAGCAGCAGGACCCAGGAGGAGATGGCAGCAGGACCCAGCAGTGGCAGGACTCAGTGGCAGAGGAGCAAGGCCCACCTGCCTCCCCCACTGCCAGCCCCACCCACCCCCAGCCTCCAACCAAAAGGTTCTGCGGCTTTTGGCTTGGCAGCTCTTTGGCTGTTTCCCAGCCCTCCCTCTGAGTGGAAACTCAGATAAGACCTGACAGAGGAAGGTAGGGAAACCACCACAATCAGCTCACGCCATGGGTCCAGTCAGGGTGGTTCCATGCCATGCCATGCAGTCCCAGCCATGCAGCCAGTAACTGTGTGTTGCTGGCCAGGGTGGGCAGGCAGGGCAGAAGCAGTGGAGGACAGGGGGAACAGCAGTGGTGGGTGGGAAGTGGTGGCAGCAGTGCCATGCAAGTGTGCAAAAGGGAAAGTAGGGAAGCAGCAGGGGAAAGGCGGTAGTAGTGGTGGGGTAGAGGCAGGTGGGAGTATGGGGCCTGTGCCAGTGCCCTGGGACCAGCAGGGCCCCAGGGTGGGGCAGCAAGAGTGAGGAGCCTGGGTGTGAGCTCTGTCTGGCTCTATCACATGAAGCTCACATGCAGTCGGCCTGTGCCATGCTTTGTTGGGGAGAGCCCTGAGCAATGGAACCAGCAGCCCAGTTCCACTCACTGCTACACACAGGTCTTGGGGAATGGCAGGTAGCTGCCCGCTATGGAGCTGGCCCACCTCCGCCACTCTTCCTGCCTC
>NW_017728993.1:15867951-15876554 GCF_001723915.1 Gavialis gangeticus | reverse complement strand
GTTTTGGGGTTTTTTCTGGTTTCAAAATGGCAGCACCCTCCCCCCAAAAAGGAGTACTTCCAGGGCAAGGGGAGGGACCTCCCGCGACAAAGGTCAGGGGTTAGAGGTGGGACTTCCAGTACCCAGATGGCAACCAGGGGGCAGGGCACCTGCAAAGGGGAGGGGCTACCCTTGCGGCCCTGGGCAGCTCACCAAAACTCATTAAGCGGCCCTCCAGCTGAAATAATTGCCCGCTCCTGTCTTAGAACTTCTAAAAATTGGGCCTCTGGTAGCTTAAATTAATTGCTCAAAAATCGATGTACCTCAAATTGAAGAGAACTTCTGAAATTTATCTTTGAACTTTTAAAGATGTAATTCACCCTGGCACTTCAAGGTAAGATGGTCTTTGATGAGAGATTTCATATTGCCTATATGGGTCTGAAACCTGGATGCAATCTTCCTATAAATTCAACCATTTTCCCATGGAAAGTGCATAGAAATTGAACAGGAATTGTGATTTGCAGCCCTGTCCTGAATAGAGAGGACTGTCCTTTCTCTCCCCTGATTAAGAGATAAGATACCTTTTTTCAGGTTGAGAGTCTCATAGTTCATTCTTGCTTGCATTTAGTAGAGCCACTTGAGTACATGACAGTTCATTCCTGGGTGAATTCATGTGCAAGCAGATAACATTTGAGACAGTAAAATGTACATTATAAGTCTGGTCTTGTCTTTCTTTGTGGCTGTAGAATTTTTTGTAAGTAACTAGATTAGCTGTGTAAAATTATGAAAATTGGTTTTTGTTGTCTGGCAGATTATTTTTTGACCTGATATTGTGTCAATTATTTATGCTTTAATTGTTGTTTTATAATTCATTTGCCGACTTCAAAGGACTATGATAGGCATATTTTATGGAGCAGCAAAGAAACTAAGAAGAAATAACAAAGTTTTATTTTTGTGTGTGTTTGTGAATGGAGATAAAACCTACAGGATACAGACTAATGCTTGGCAGAGGATCATATCATCATGATTTCCTCTAGCAGCGGGATTTGTGATAGCAATAAAGCAAGGTGTTGAAAATACATAGCGTGCTCTTTAGGCATCCATCTGTCTATCTGTGTGCATCAATCTACCTATTCATGTCTAAGGTGCTCTTTGCACTGGATACATCTATAATGCACAGTACAACATAGTGTAGCAATACCTTAGCTAGCTCTAAATGAGCTGTCTTGGGTACTAGAAGCAGTCTCACTCTGCGTCTACACGTGCATTAACATGCTTTACTTAATGCACATTAAATCTAATACCTCCATTGTCAGGTACTAGGAAAATGCTCATTAGCCTGTCTTAATGCACACTGACCAAAGAGCAGTTTTTAAGTGATGCTTAATGTGCCTTAACGGAGTAGCATGGCACATTAGTATGCTTTAAAATAGTTCGTGCTTTAAAATAGTAATGCTTTAAAATAGTCTAATGCACATCCAAATGCACTACCCACTGTATTAGTTTAAAGGTCTACTTAGCCTAATTTATCCTACATCTCAGGTTACCTTGGTACACTCTTGTCTCAAAGGGCTTATTGTTTTCTATATAGTTGCTGCTTTGTTGCCAAGTAAAAAGCCATTTAAAGCATAGCAAGTGTCCTCAGTCCAAATGACTGCATTCCCTGGATAAAAGCTGTTCAAGTTTTATCCTACAAAGTTTAAATGATGCCACAACTACTTATCAAATAAGGTGTGATTGACTTCTTTAGATGACATTCTTCACGTGTAACATCTTTGCCACCAATGGCATTGCACAACATGGCCACTGAAGGGCAGGGAACATTTCTGTGATATCCACCAAGTTATGTGAGAGGCTGATCCTGAATTAATAATATTATTCCTCTGTTTTTTCCCATACGTAGCCTCTCAAGGATTAGCCACTCATGACTGCACAGGTGACTAAATCCGTTTTATAAAACTTCTACATTTTTATGCCGGTAAGGTGGCAGCCCTTAAGACATGTCCAAAGCAAATGGCATACAAATGGCTCCCCCATGAAATTTTCAATGAACTCCTTATGCTAATACCACAAGAAGATGTGCTCCAGAAGTTTTGTGATGGGTGAAAACTGCTTTTTGCTCAGCAGTGATAAAAGGATGAGAAAATGCTTGTTGCAGCAGGAAGGAAAATGCTGGCTCTGAACTGCATGAGGAATGACCAGCTTTCTGCATGAGAACGGTGTTGTTTTCTATGCATCTGCACCCATAGAAGCTGGTCCTTTATTTAGAGCGATGAATGACATGCTGGTGCACATCAGCGCTACTATTAACAATTGCCTTGGCCAACATTATGGCAGGGGAGTGAGTATGAATGGAAAATGGTCTGGGTTCCCAGCAGGTCTGAAGTCTGAAGGATGTAGCTTAAATTTTGTTCCCTGTGTGGTTTCTTTCTTCAGTCTGGGTCTTTAGGCTGTAATGGTGCAGAGGCAGTGTGCACAGGGATGTTTTTTCAAGAAGTTCAGTTTTTGGGCTTTTTTGCAAAAATACGCAACTCATGTGGCTTGAGCTCTTGGAAGAAATTTAAGTTGCTACAAAATAAATGGCTTTTAAATGGCCTCATCCAAACAAGAACGAGGCTTGATTTGCAGATAGTACTAAGCATCCAGGCTCCATTTATACAGATCTGAGGTGCCATGATCACTAGTCACTTTAGAAAATCTGGGCATGTGGTTTGTATGACAAGTCACTTGTTATGTGTTATATGTAGCTATAGATCCAGAAGGAGAAAAGGACATTTTTGTGGCTAGAGCAGGAACCTGAGTTCTTCCCCAAGGTCTCACCCAGGCGATATGATTATTTTAATTTTGAATCTTGACATTGTGCCTTGACCCTTGTACTGTCTTATAAAAGCCTCAGTTCCTGCCCCAAGGCACTTACTGGCCTGATACAGATCAAAGCAAGTGAAGCTGGAGGCAGGAGAGGTAATCGCTGAGAGGCTTAATGGAAACACACATGAAAGACATTATAGAAACTAGTGAATGTGAAAAAGGATAACAAGGCATTCAGTTCTGGCTATATGACCCTGCCAGGGCATTTAACCTGTCTGCGTCTTCATTTTCATGCCTGTGAAAAGAAGATAAGGCTTCCCGACCTTTCAGGAATTTTGTAAGGCCTCCTGCCTCGTAATGAAAGCATTTGCAAAGAAAGCTGAAAACCATGGATGAAAAGGGCTAGGAATTCAAACCAGCATTATGAGGAAGACATGGAGTTTTCTTTGAGCATGCGACATCAAGTCAGGGCTGATGCACGCTCGCTCTCTCTCTCTTACGTACACATGTTGGCAGAAAAACATAGGAGATAAAAAGGTGCCATTCACATGACATTTCTCCAATTTTCCCTTTTAAGACCTCATCCCAAACTAAGATGTCCTGTTCTGCTTCCCAGACAGGGAAAATTCCACATAGTTTCAAAGAGAAAAATCACTGCAGAACATCCTAAGGGAAGCTGAGTAGACTGGGCACATTTCCTTCTCTTTTCGAATACTTGGATGATGCAAAAAAAAAAAAAAAGAAAGAGAAAAAGAAAAAGAAAAAAAAAAGCATTAAGCCAAAACAATCCCTATTTTCACTGCTTTCTTTCGCAGGCTGGATCTGCTCTGTCCCGAGCTGGTTGAACCCCTCTGCCAGAGGGTTCCTCTCCAGCCTCGTTCTGAATGACAAAGCACTTTGTCACAGCCGACTTCAATGACCTGGAAAACTCTATTATCTGTAAACATTTTTATGGTAAGAAAATATGCTTTAGCGTCTACCTCAGAACATCGTTTATGTCCATATATTACAGTAATCACAGCTTTATTTTATCAAAGGCTTCATACTTCATGGTGTCATTAAATTAATTGTGTTTTCAGAGACAGGCGCAGGGACAGGCAAGAGGGATGGGGCATGCAAATATAATAAACATAAAGAGCTGCAAACCTTTTAGCAAGCGGGATTTAAAAGAGCAGGAGCCAAGCTATTAGTACACATATCTATATCTGAATTGTTTCCCTCTACAGCTCCTTCCATTTACATGGATCGTGTCATAGGGACTTTGCTGAACATGAAGGCTACGTACAGAAGTTACACATAAACCAGTTTACATGATCAGAAACTGGTTTAAACCTGTAGCAGAACATAAGTTCGGCACACTTATACCAGTTTCAAAATGGCTGAAACTGGTTTAAGATAAACCTGGTTGAAAATAGTACCAGGCTTAACTGATTTGGGTCAAACCGATTTATGGAACTTGTGTCCCACACCGCTTCCTGGTTTAAGTTAAATCAGAATCTCCCAGTATCCCAGCATGCTTTTCAGCTCTGGGCTGAGCTGTGCTATCTGCTCCACAGAGCAGGGCTGGCCCTGCCCCTCTCCTCCCCATTCAGAGCTCCAGTTGGCTGAGGAGGCAGAGACCTCCCCCTCCACCCCACTGCTACTTGCTGTTCAAGCAGGGATCCCGACCTCTCTCCCTCCCCTCTCACACAGCACGGACCCCACTAGGCATCTGGTCACGGTCACGCCACTCCCGTGCTAGGTAATGCTGAGAGGTGTCTATGTGTGTGTGTCTCCAATTTCACTGGAACAAAGGCAGACTGAATGGTATCTGCTTAGGGCTTTGCGGAATGAATCAGCAGGTCAGCTGGTAATGTCCTTCCTCTTCCTTACAAATGCCTTGGAAAATGCTGTTTAAGAAGAGCTTGAACTAAGGAGAGAGAGGCCTTTGTTTTCTTGCTGGGCCGATAAGCTTTGTATTTGGTTAAGCTCCCTGCTTGCTGCTGGCTTGCTTCAAGGGCTACAATCTGTCAGTGTTCAAGAGGGGACAGAGAGAGGTGTGAGAAATGACCTGGTTTATAATGCCTGGGACCTGTAAGTGCCGTCATTTTGCTGCAGACAGTATGAAGAAGCAGGGAGAGGGAGATTGAAAAGCTCAGTATCATCAACAGATGCATGCAGTCCACACAAGCAGTCCTCCCTTCCCCCCACCCCGTCCTCGTTGCCTCAGAGTGCTAGCCAGGGGCCGGGTCTGGCGACACTCCCACCACTTCAGCAGTAAGCAGGGGAAAACCCTGATGAGGGTTGCTTCCCCCTCCTCCTCCAGGCACACCCTGGCTGGGGACTGTGCAGGTTAGGGTGGGGGTTTAAACCCCTCCCTAATCATAGTGTTCTGCCCAGGCCTGGCCACATCCACCAGCTGAGCACTGTGGAAGGGAAGGGAGGGCTGCCCTAGCACCCCCCCCCAGCTTCTAGCCTTAGCCACTGCAGGCAGGTGCCTGCATTTCCTGAATCAAAAGTGAATGTCTATCCACATGCAAAATGGTTCAATTTCTGCAGGTTAAACTAACCTGCAATGGTTGAATCAATTCAGACTCAGGCTTTTTGAATGCCTGTCCCTAGCTGAAAACATGTTGAGCAACGTTACAAAGTGTAGAAGCCCCAAGCCCATACTTTCATTGTGAACTTCTATTCTAAGTTAGGTTGGGATCTTTTTCCCAGCAAAATGCTTTTTTACTGAACCCTATTTGCAGCTACAGCAAAAGATAATTATTAGAAATATTTATATGTGGATAGGGGGAAGGACTACAGAATTAGATTCTTTCTCTGTTTGAAGAGAAGTGGGCAATACTGATAAGCAAGTAGCAATAAAAGGGGGATAAAACCCTTTGTGACCTGAAAACTTGATTTATTGTATGTTCACTGTAGGCACTAAAATGAGGCATAGGTCTTCTGCACTGGAGAGAACTTTACCCTAGATGAACATAAGCTAAGTGCACTGGGGATGGTGAACTTACAGATCTGACTGGTAGTATTTAGTTTTTCATTAAAACATCAAGATTCTCTGGACAAAAGCAGGGCTTGGCTTTGCCTGAGCATCAGGAAACAATTCTGTTGCCAGCATCATTGTTCATTATTCTACACCTTCATATTTGCACCCTGATGAGGGGGGATGTGGTTGGGGGGGAAATGATAGACAGATCAACAGTTTGGTTTTGCTGCTACTTGGTGGATTGCTTTTGCTAGATAAAGTTCACGAACAATATTTTTCGATTATACATCAGCCAATAACAGTACACAAGTTCTAAGCAGACTTTGGGGGCAGAAAAAACATACATTTTTTCTGTAAGGTATAATTAGGCTGATTCTGGTGTCACGCTGTATTTACACCCAGATAATTTCATTGGTTTCAGTGGACCTCTGGTTCTTTAACCTAGGTCCAATATATGCACCAGCCCATGCCCAGTCAGAAAAAAAGTCTTTTCAGTAATATTGTTTTCATCTTCTCGTTCATGCTTGTGTTGATAAATGAAGATTGTGACAGGTCAGAGAGACATCCTCCAGAATAATAGGTACTGACAGCCATTCATAAATTTGATGAGGATTTGGTAGGACAGTTAGCATTTGCTTCAGCCCATTCCATATCATTTACAGCTACTTGTCAAAAGTGTTGATAGACAGGTGTCAATCACTGGTCCAGTTGCAGAGCCTTACATTCACGTGATTAGGCTTTTGTGCCATCAAAAATGGAGAGGATTTCCTCTGCTATAACTTTACATCTGACTGGTAAAATATGTATGAAGGGCATGCTGAAGGTGCCAGAATACAAAATATGTGTTGCTCAGTGTGTAGTACCGGCATTTGGTGGCACATATGGCATGAGATGCAGGCACCAAACAATATGCTCAGACATTTAATGAAAATGTATACATTTGCAAGAGAGCAGGGAAAACACAGCTGGGTGACAACTGTGATATGATATACAAGGAGAGTTTGGGCCCAAATGAGAGGCAAGGAGGTGTGTTCAAATCCATCTTCTAGGGACAGGACTTGGGTTATGGCAAAGAGTGAAGAGAACCATCTCCATCAGATTTATAGGCTATGGCCAGTATTATCAAGATAATTAGTGTTGTTGGTATCTCAGGATTTGGGCAGCTGACTTGAACTACCTGAGGTGTTCAACACTTTGAAAATCAGGCTCTGATCACGTGTCTCAATGTGGGGTCCCAAAACCTGAAACCCTGAACATTGCTAGTCACATATTGGTAGTGTTGGAGTGATGTCGCTGTGATGATCCAAGAAATACGTTAGAGGCAAGGATTTTTGTGGGTGGACCAACTACATGGTTGAGACCTGAAGAAGGACGCATTGCATTCGAAAGCATGTCTAAGTCTTATCCTAACCATGCGGGGCATCCAGTAAAAGATATCACTCACAAAAATCTTGGCAAGTCACATTTTGATAGTCCTAGCTTGTAGCGGCAGCACATAGTGGGTGCACGTGCACCCCCTGAGAGTGCTGGTGCCCACCCTGTGATCGAGTGTGTCGCACTTAGGCAATGGGCAGGGCGGGCAGGCTGAGAGCTGGTGCCCCCCCGAGAAAGCTGGCTGGGGAGTGGGGGTGGGAGGGAAGTGCCTCTGGCACTTCTGGGCTTGCTGCAGGCGCCTCTGGGCTCAGCGATCGGCCACAGGGGACTCCCTTCCCGGGTGCCACTGGTGGCTCCCAGACCCGGGAGGCACCAGTTGCCCGTGCTAGCTTGTAAACTGTTTAGAAGGTAAGATCTTGAGGTCAGAAACTAGCCTGCAAAGCACCTAGTATTTTTCTGTTGTTACAATATAACTCATCAATATGATAATACTTGTAGTGCCCCTTTAAAGATGGCAGGATGTTTTCTATAGCTACACCTCATAAAAATGTCACTTTAGAGGCTGATTTAGCTAATGTACCAGAGATAACGAACTGTCTTCTAAACTGGTATTTCCACTGATTCTGAATTTTTGGTGTGTTTTTTCTACTGATTTTTTTTATGATTCACTTTGTGTGCTCTTTCTTTCAGAAAAACATTGCTATTTGATTTGTTAAATGTAATTTAAGATGGTTTAGCATGAACAGATAGCTATACTTATCAAATATTTTAGTCAAGGTGATTTGAATGTGCATTGTGTTAATGTGCTGTGTGAGCATTTTATTAAACAAGGCAAGCATACAGCAGCTACTGAATATGAATAAATAAACAGCGAGTCATGTCACATAACAGATTTGCTGTTCAAGTAAAATCTGAAAGGGAGGAGATGGAGATAAGTGCTCTTAAAAAGTAAGTGAAACTGGGCGCATGCTAGATAACTCTCACAATTGTGGGAGACTCAAATAATATATAAAATACATCAACCAGGAGAAACATCTCAAACTAAAGGTTTTAAAGACGCTGAATCCTGGATTATGTGAACTGGCAGAATACAAACGTTTGCAGAAATCAGATCATTGAATTAAAACAGTGGTTTTCAACCTTTTCTCATTTGCAGATCCCTCAAAATGTTGAATGGAGGTGCAGACCCCTGTAAATGGTAAGTGTGGGTATTATTCGCACACTTCTGATTGATCACAGTCAGAACTGACCCAAGCAGGTTGTGGGGCCTGCAGCAAATCAGCCCGTGCAGGCTCTGCTCCCACCCCACTCCGATCCTGTGCGCTCCAGATGTGAAGAAGCAGCTGGCGGCATGGGGTGGGGTACTGAGTGGCCACATGCAAAATCAGCAGCAGTGGCACAGAGTCACCATGGCCACTTCGCCCGGCTCCACAGGGCCCCTCAAAGCGCGGGGTCTGGGGTGGTCACTTCG
>NW_017728993.1:15858218-15862951 GCF_001723915.1 Gavialis gangeticus | reverse complement strand
TCAGAGCTGACCCAAGCAGGTTGTGGGGCCTGCAGCAAATCAGCCCGTGCAGGCTCTGCTCCCACCCCACTCCGATCCTGTGCGCTCCAGATGTGAAGAAGCAGCTGGCGGCATGGGGTGGGGTACTGAGTGGCCACATGCAAAATCAGCAGCAGTGGCACAGAGTCACCATGGCCACTTCGCCCGGCTCCACAGGGCCCCTCAAAGCGCGGGGTCTGGGGTGGTCACTTCGGTTTGTTCCCCCAGGGACAGCCCTGACCATAGTCACCTTTTGGGGACAGGTTGAAAACCACTGAATGTAAAGGTTTGCAAGACAAAGGGCTGTGACGAGCAGGGAAAAGCACTCACTTTCTTCCTTGTACATGTGCCTGGAGTGACTGCGTGAAGGGCTGCCGTCCCTCTGGGTTGGGACTGATGGTGCAGAGCCGGGTGCTGTTTCAGGTACTGAGGAAATGGAGTCAATGCAGGCTTGATGTCTGATTTTTCTCTTTCATTACAATTCTCACTTCTTTCTCCTGGGCCTCTATTCCAGAGGAGAAGTTCAGTAGTTTAGTACAGCACTTCTATAACGTATCAAAGCATTCTTCCCTCCAGCAAGTGCAAATACACTTCTTTTCCTGTTTGGTAGTTTTCCTCTGCTTGAAGATTACATTCACTTTGTTGTTTTGGGGTCAGATGCTCAGCTGGTGAAAACTAGTGCTGCATTTCTGGCTTCAATGAGCTTATGCCAGTTTACACCAGTGTCCTTTATGTTTATGAATGATATGTAAAGCAAACCACAGTCACTTTTGTCTGTGGATCCAAAGGATTGCTCAATCCAAGCTTATTAGAGAGCTGCCTGAAAACATGCCCTAGGCAGTAGCTTGAACTGAGTTCAATAAGGCCTCCTTCAGCCTGACTCCTAAATTACCTTAACCTGAAAGGGTAGCGCTGCAAGCTTGGTTTCTATTCTAGCATTTTTCTATTCTAGCATTTTAATCCTTTAAGACCCCATAACAAGTGGAACTCGTTTCCCGTAACTGGTAGTTTTATCTGTCCAGGCACTACATGCTGGGCACATCTACATGTGTGCTTGAATGTGCATTAGCCTATTCTAATGCTCATTAAAGCATCACTAAAATGTGCTGTTTCGTTAATGCGTTTTAAAATAGGCTAATGTGCATTAAGCGTCATTTGTGGATAGGCGTCCATGCTCTTTAGTTAATGCACATTAAGACAGGCTAATGCACATTTTCCTAGTACCTCACTATGGAGGTAATAGATTCAATGCACATTTACTAAAGCTCATTCATGCATATGTAGATGCACCCGCTGATAGACAACTTGCATGTTTCAGGGCAGGTGGCTCAGTCCTCCTACCTGGAAAAAACCTTCACTTAATACATGCCCTTATGGACTAACCCCTTTTCATGAAGTAAGCATTCACTCTTTTTTTTTAAAGACCATTGCTGGTGTTTGTTCATCTCTCCCTGTGGTCAGACCAATCATAGACTCATAGAAAATGAGGGTTGGAAGGGCCCTCAGGAGGTCACATCTAGTCCAACCCCCTGCTCAAAGCAGGACCTTCCCCCCAAACAGATCATCCCAGGCAAGGCTTTGTGTACCTGGGTCTTCAAAACCTCCAAGGATGGAGCTTCCCCCACTTCTCTGGGGAGCCTGTTCCAGTGTTTGACTAGCCTCCTAGTGCAAACACTCTTCCTAATATCCAACCTAAACTTCCCTTGCTGCAACTTGAGCCCATTGCTCCTTGTTCTGTCATCTGTCACTGCTGAGAACAGGCCAGCTCCATCCTCTTTTGAGCCCCCCTGCAGGGAGCTGAAGGCTGCTGTTAAATCTCCTCTCAGTCTTCTCTTCTCCAGACTAAATAAGCCCAGTTCCCTCAACCTCTCCTCATAAGTCATGTTCCCCAGACCCCAAACCATTTGTGTTGCCCTCCACTGGACTCTCTCCAGTTTGTCCACTTCCTTTCTGTAGTAGTGGGGCGGGGAGGTGGGGGGGCAAAACTGGACACAGGACTCCAGGTGTGACTTCACCAGTGCTGAATAGAGGGGAAGAATCACTTCCCTTGACCTATTGGCAACACACCTACCCATGCAGCCCAGGATGCCGTTAGCCTACTTGGCAACCAGGGCACACTGCTGGCTCATATTCAGCTTATTGTCCACTGTCACCCCCTGTCCTTTCCTGCAGGGCTGCTGCCCAGCCAGTCGGCCCCCCAGCCTGTACTGGTGCATGGGATTGCTCTGTCCTAAGGGCAGGACTTTGCACTTGTCCTTGTTGAACCTCATGTGATTTCTTTTGGCCCAATCCTCCAATTTGTGTAGGTCACTCTGAATCCTAAACCTACCCTCCAGCATATCTACTACTCCCTCCAGCTTGGTGTCATCTGCAAACTTGCTGAGGGTGCACTCCATCCCATCCTCCAGGTCACTGATGAAGACATTGTACAAAACCTGCCACCAGACTGACCCCTGGGGCACTCCATGTGATACCAGCTGCCAACTAGACATCGAGTCATTGATTACTACTATCTGAGCCTGATGCTCCAGCCAGTTCTCTATCCCTCTTACAGGCCATTCATCCAGCCGGTACTTCCTTAGCTTGCCTGTGAAAATGTTGTGGGAGACTGTATCAAAAGCCTTGCTAAAATCAATGTGTATCATGTCCATTGTCCTCTGCATCCACAGAGCCAGTCATCTTACCACAGAAGGCAATCGGTTTGGTCAGGCATCCATGCTTGGTGAATCCATGCTGACTGTTCTTAGTCATCACTGCCTCCTGCAAGCGCTTAGAACTGGATTCCTTGCGATCTGCTCCATGATTTGTACAGGAACCGAGGTGAGGCTGACTGGTCTGTAGTTCCCTTGATCCTCCTTTGCCTTCTTAAATATGGGCACTGTATTTGCCCTTTTCCAGTCATCCGGGACCTCTCTTGATCGCAAGGAGTTTTCATAGATGATGGCCAGTGGCTCTGCAATCACAACAGCCAACTCCCTCGGTACCCTCAGGTGCATCCCATGAACTTGTACACGTCCAGCTTTTCTAGGTAGTCCCTAACATGTTTTTTCACCACTGTTGGCTGCTCATCTCCTACCCAAACTGTGCTGCCCAGTGCAATAGTCTGGGAGCTGACCTTGCCTGTGAAGGCTGAGGTGAAGAAGGCATTGAGCACTTCAGCCTTTTCTGCATCCTGTCACAAGGTTGCCTCCCCCATTCAGTAAGGGACCCACACTTTCCCTGCTCAACTTCACTAATCATTTATTTTCTTAGCTGAAAAGAGTAACTGTTTGGACAGGAATTTTTAAGTCCCATTGGCCACATTTCAACCATGAACAAAGCTTTAAAAGCACCATTTTAATTTTAAGAGGCAAGCTCGAACCTAGGCATTTTTTTTCAGATTTAAAGGCCTTTTTTGTTTTAACTGTGTTTTCACAACCTTTGAAGAGTAGTAGTTTGCATGAAGAATTAACTGGCAGCAGCTTTTCATTTGAAGAGGGGAAAACAACATTTTAAAAGAAGGAATTTAGTTGGCTCCTGCTGGACTAAAATTTGACAAACATGGATGTCACCTCCTCCCTTATATTAAAGATCAGTATTTCAATATCAGTGTTCAACATTTAATGTGTTAACTGGCTTCTGCATGCTAAGGAGGGACTTTGAAGATAACACGGTTGCACTCAGATTTGTGATTTTGGCGCTGATATGTTATTTAGGATAGCCAACCTATAATACAGCCCTTGGAGAAGCCGAACAGTATAGATCAGGGCTGTCCGACTTCCCTATGGGCAGAGACCCCCCGGCCACACAGCAAGCACCGCAGTGCACAGCTCCCCACCCCCACGCAGGTGGTGTAAGTGGTGTGCAGCCCCTCTCTGGGCTCACCCTTGCCATGCAGCTGTGGGAGAGGCAGCTGTGGGGCCCAGGGGCTGCATGTGGGATACCAGATGGACCGCTCTGCTGTAGGCAATGGAAAGACAAAACACAGCAGTGAAACAGCATTGCAAAATGAAAGCAGAGTTCAGACTTTGAGGAAGGAGGGCTGGAGCCCCCATCACTCTTGGTAATGCAGGTCAGCCTTGTTATCGTTAGTCCGGCAACTACATTTCAGTGCAGGCCCTAGGAACAGAATATGAGCCATGTGCATACTAACCCTCCGTGTTTCTGCCAAGTCCCCATGGTATTAGTACACACACACAAAGTAAGAAACTGCTCTTACCCTGCAGAAATTACAGTCTAAAAAGAAGAGTCAGATTAGGGCCACTGTCAGGAGTAATTGCTCACCTACTCAAGGGAGGCTTTGCTGCTTGCAGCACATTACCTTTGGACATGATTGACCAGTTAAGAGCATCTTAAGAGCCCATGGCAGGGGGTTGGACTCGATGATCTGGTGAGGTCCCTTCTAACCCTGAAAATCTATGAAATCTTAAATAGTAACCCAGCCACATGCTCAGGCAATTAATGGTGCCATACAATGGGAAATAAGCCAAATATGTGTAATCGTTTGGTGGCTGGTTTCCATCGTGCCTTCAGCTGAACGTGTGGCAGGGTCCTTGCCATGCAGCCTGATGCTGGCTGCATGGTGGGGCGCTGGGACTAGACCCACTGTGGTCTGGCTGCTGACTGGTCTCAGCCCTGGGACCGTGTGGACACTTCAGCACAGCTGATTGTTGGTCTCAGTCCTGGGACTGCACTGGGGTGGTTTTAACACTCAGGTGCAGCTGATTGTTGAGTTC
>NW_017728993.1:15849641-15853218 GCF_001723915.1 Gavialis gangeticus | reverse complement strand
GCTCTGGGGTGGTTTTAACACTCAGGTGCAGCTGATTGTTGAGTTCAGCCCCAGGCCGGCAGTGGAGCAGGTTCAAGATGCTGGTGCAGTCCTGGAGCTGAGATTAACAAGCAGCTGATGGTCGGTCCCGGTCCCAGGACCACACCCATTCACCAGACATCCGACTTTCTACTTGCTGATGTAGGGGGACCCCGGGATGCTGATCCCAGGCTTGCCCTGCACTGGCAAGTAATGATGTGATTGGGATCTGATCCCTCATCCCAAATTGTGCATCTTGACATATAGGTGTAGCATGGCAGGAGCACAGTCGCTGGGATTGGGGAATAGATCCCGCCATGTGCCAGGGGCCGGAGTGACTCACTCAAGGGCTCTCCGCAAACCCACAGCAAAAATAGGACCTGAACCCAAGTTTGTTAGGCAGGAGATCATCCCTTTCCATGTTATGCATGGTCCTGAGGGGTTTCTTTATCCAACAAAGTGCTGCTTGAAAAAAAGTCATATTGGAAGGCTTAGTGGCTACCTCAAAAATAAAAAGCAATTATAACAGGATTTCCACAACTATTTCAGGCTGACGAGAACCAGTCTCAAATGATGTCATATCAGATGTATAGCTGGTATTTTACTCCTTATTGATCAATGTATCTGTCCATCATATTGGGGCTGGAAATCAGTAATCCAGTTAGTTTTCATCATGTGTCTCCCTATATAAAGAACATATATAGTGACCAGAGTAGTTTTGACAAAACTATATAGTCTAATACTGCTGGCTAGGCCTCCTGGGTTTATTTGTTTGCTCTGTTTTACTTTTACTTTATGAAGGTAGCCTTTTCTGTACCATTTGTGCTTCTAATTTAGGATGCATCACAGTGCCTGAAGTTCACTTTTCCCTAATAACAGCATCCCTTCCACAGCAGGGTATCTGCTTATGCAAGCTTCCGACCAAAGTTTAGATAAATTATTAAGCCTCACTATATCCCTGCGAGATGGGTGAATAGTCTTATCTCTCTTTCGTAGAGATGAAAAGATGGGAGAGACAAAAGTTAAGGGATTTGCCCAAGTAAGAAAATCGAACCCAGGGGTCCTAACTGATCTTCTGCTGTTCTAAACTTGTCAACGCTCCTTTTAATGCACAACAGTGGCTTTGCTTTAGTCTTACTGACAACATGTTTTCAAATGAAAGACAAGTTAGTCTTGGTCTGTAAATCTACTCTGCTTGGGAGAATATGGCAAGGCTTTTAAACTCCCTAGCAATAGGCATGCATAATTAATTTTGCATTTAGTATGCAACAGTATAATATGAAGAACTGTTTACACACAGAGCTCTGTAGGTTTTAAGCTACTGCTTGTATCAGTTTCCTAATTAGGATCATAGTCATTAGAGATAGAAAAAAATACAATGAAGTCTTCCACTCTGTTTCTTGTAAGCACAGGATATATTTCCTTCTTTTCTAGAGAGTGGTTCAAGTATTAAACTGATGCCTCCATTGATTTTCGCATTCCCAATGGAAAATGTAAAACAGAAAAACCAAACAAAAACAACCACCCCCCCAGCCTGCACATTGCAATTAGTTTCAAAAAAGAGAAAAATAATCCTATATCAAACATTTGTAACAGGAACTAAACTTGTAGGGATATGCTGCTCTGAGCACAGGCTGACTTGAATCCCTGCTCTGCTCCGAGGATAGAGGGCTGGGATCTGGCCAGAAAAGGAGCCAGATCATGATCACTGAATCGTGTCCCCCAACTTTTTACAACCTGAGTTTGGAAACAAACAGACATAAGGTGTGGGGGTTTTTTTGCACGTTTACTATTGCTTTGAAACAAGGAGACAAGATGATCCTGAAACCATGATAGCCAGGAACAGAGCATTGCAAAGGCTATATTACAGAGGAAAG
Organism: Gavialis gangeticus; assembly: GCF_001723915.1. Taxonomy (NCBI): domain Eukaryota; kingdom Metazoa; phylum Chordata; order Crocodylia; family Gavialidae; genus Gavialis; species Gavialis gangeticus. Next base: position 15,851,323 of record NW_017728993.1, on the reverse strand, counting down.
ATGATCTAGTGGGGGAAAAAAGCATTTAATTATTTATTAAAGGATCTACTCTAATTTCTATTCTATTGCTTTCACCTTCCTTCCTTCAAGTCATTCTACTTATTATTGTTAGACAAAGACTACTAGATAGGCCTTTCGTGTTTTAAAAAAAGCATAGCCAGTCCTCTACACAAATTTAAAATATAATATTAGTTTCCATGACCTAAGGAAAAGCATTCTTCCCTCTTATGTTCCCAAAACATCTGATTTTTCTTATAGTGGTGTAAATCTGGAGTAACTTTACTAAATGGAGAGTGAAACCAATGTAAGTTAAGGCAAGATAACGCTGATACCAGCAGCTGTGAAGCCAGATGTGCCGGCGCTAATAACTCCCTCTTCTACCTCAATATTACTCTCTGATAACAGAAGGCTATCTGTGCTTTGGGGTTTGTGTTCTGCCCACGTCGCCCTACTAACCATATGGAAGATCCCTGTAGCCATGTCCTGAGGCAAGGACAACCTGAGCTGGCAAGTCGTGCTCTGGGTCAATGTCTGCAGTTTCTTAAATTGCTACTGACCTCTCAACCACTTTGCAGCATAGCTGAGGGCAGTTGTGACTCAAAGGGCTTGCGTACAGACAGTCCTCCATGGCATTTCCCCCGAGTTCCCTGTCTCTGACTCTCCCAGCCCTCCTGTATTCTTCTTTGCCTGTTTTCCACATCCTGGAAGCTGAATGGCATTTTCTATTGCAGCATTTAACCTTTCTTTTTCCTTGCACACTGCTCCAGCGTGACCCCTAACAACTCTGGACTGCCAGCCAGCTTCTGCTGGGCCAGGCAGGGATGTGCTCCTGTCATGCAGCATGAATTATAGCGACTGCCTGGAAGGGATATTTTAAACACCATCGTTTTGGCCCCAGCAGTAGGAACATCATTGTATCGCCATCTTAAGCTAGTTTGCACTTACAGGACCCGGTGGCAGTGCTAGAAGTATCTCAAAAGCCTCAAGGAGATGTTAGTCAGAAGGCCACTGATGCACCTGCTTCATCCTTGTTCATGGACAACACCAAGTGATGGGGATGTGTGGTCACACCTGAAGATAGGATACAGATACAGGCGGACCTGGACAGGCTGGCAAGTTGGGTGGATCAGAACCAGATGAAGTTCAAAACTGAGAAATGTCAAGTGCTCCATCTGGGGATGAATAATCCCCAAGATAATTTTGGGCTCGGTGGCACCAAAATGACTAGCAGCACGACTGAAAGGGGCCTTGGGGTAATAATAGACCACAGCATGAACATGAGCCAGCAGCGCGACACTGCAGTCAGCAGGGCCAACAATACGCTGGCATGTATCAACCGATGCATCTCCAGCAAAACCAAGGAGGTGATTCTTCCACTTCACTCACCACTGGTGAGATGGCAGCTGGAGCACTGCATCCCGTTCTGGGCACCGCACTTCAACAAGGCTGATGACACTAAGATGTGGGGGGATGTGGACACATTAGAGGGGAGCAAAAGGCTACAGTTGGACCTAGACAGGTTACAAGGATGGGCAGAGGAGAACAGGATGGGGTTTAACACGGACAAGTGTAAGGTGATGCACCTGGGGAGGAACAATAGGCACCATACATACAGGCTGGGGAACTCCCCTCTTGTCAGCACGGACTTACACAATGGGGAACTCCTTACTCGAGAGCACGGA
>NW_017728993.1:15842358-15844641 GCF_001723915.1 Gavialis gangeticus | reverse complement strand
GGTTGGATGACCACCTTATTGGGGTCATTTGACCCCAGTGCTCTTCCTGCCATGGCAGGGGGTCGGACTAGATGATCTGCTCAGGTCCCTTCCGACCCTAGAAACTATGAAACTATGAAACTATAAGGACGTGGGAAAGCTTGAGAGAGTCCAGAGCAGAGCCACCCGTATGCTCAGAGACTTGCACGGTGAGCCATACGAGGAAAGGCTGAGGGACCTGGGACTCTTCAGCCTAAAAAAGAGAAGGCTGAGAGGGTAGCTGCTTACTGCTACATCAGGGGAATATATCAAGGGCTCAGTGAACAACTGTTCATCAGGGCACCCTTGGGGAAAACCAGGAGTAAAGGCCGCAAACTCCTGGAAGATGGGTCCGGGCTTAACACTAGGAAAAACTTCTTCACAGTCAGGGTGTCCAGACTGTGGAATAAGCTCCCTCCAGATGTGGTGCAGTCACCTACCCTGGACATCTTCAAGAGGAGACTGGATGGTCACCTCACTGGGGCCGCCTGACCCCAGTTGTCTTTCCTGCCTAGGACATGGGGGCTGGACCCGATGATCTTGCAAGGTCCCTTCCAGCCCCTGACAATCTATGAATCTGGGAATCTCCTGCAATGAAGACCTCCCCAATGCACCTTGCACTACTGCATTCTTGTGCAGCAGGCCTGATTTACAGAGAAGCAGCAGCAAGGGGACTCCTGAGGGAGACTTCTCAGGATGGGACCAGGATGGATGTGCTTCAGCTGCAGTTAACCCAGAGCAGTTTTCACAAAAGACAGTTCCATGGGACATCCAGGGAGAACGCAGTCATAGTGTTACGTGGGAACTTTATGGCCCCTTTAAGGAGTGCTAGTTCTCCAGGTTAAGTCACCAAGCATCTTGTTACCTTGTCAGGTCATCTCCATGGGAGAGGTCTTGGCAAAGGTCGGCTTTGGGCACAGGTTCTCCTAACCAGTTACAATACCCACACACATAAATTCATTATTCCCTCACTGGCATGGTCCCCAGCACTCAGGTGTTGGCCTCCTTCTCCTGTCCTGCCACGGGAAGCTTGTGGCGGCTCCAGTTAGGGAAAGAGAGCAACCACTAATCAAACACCACTTTCTTCAGCGGCTCATCAACATTGCTCCAGATTTTTCCCCACTCCGAGGAGGTGCTGGATCCAAGTGGGTGTCACGGGAGGAATTTTAGTTGGGCAGAGCTAGAACTAGTTATCTAGAGGGCAAACTTTGCTGAACCCACTCTGTAACAGATGATGCCTTTCAACTCACTGGTGTACGGCTCTGTCACCAGGGTCATAGCAATCTCCTTCACATCGGCTGGTGGGACCCTTCCAGTAGCTTGGCACATCACCTCTCCCTAGGGACCTCCAAATATCTATGTCCTTGACACATGGAGCAGAGCCCTGTCATGCCTAAACATGCTGAAGTTAGTAAAAGAAACCCTGTTGGCTATAAATCCAAACAGTCTCACTTCAGGCCAGATTCGAAGCCCATTGAATTCAGTAGAAGGATTCCCCTTGAATTAAATAGGCCTTGAATTTGCAGTGGCCTCAGTGAGGTTGGGGCCTTAGAGAGGTTCATCTTAAAGTACTAGCATAGCTTTGTATTCACTACCGGTAGTCCCATCAGCTTCCTTTTGACTTATCCTGCCTTTCCCTTGCATTTTATGCAGTCCTCCATCTTTGCCATTTAGCACAGCTGTTCTGAATTGAGGGGGAGCCTCAAATCATGTCTCCCAGGAAATTAAAATATTCCTGTCACATTCAGCACAGAATCCCTGCCAGGTAACGGAGAGTTGGTAAACACATCTCAGCACAAATTCAGTTATCCCCATAAAAAAGCGGCACCTGAAAGATTCGGGATTACCTGCCTTGCTCAGCTTTTCTGACAGATCACTGTTTAGGATGCAGGGAGTGAGCCCAAAATGTACCTGGTCATTAAACTATAAGCTTTTAGGCATCCATTCCACATTTAAATTACTTCCTAGCCCAGCTGGGTAGAAGGTAAGCAACTTGCCTTACTCTCATAGCTTCCTCTCTACTCTCATGGCAAAACTCTGCCCTTCTCCTTTCTGAGCCTGCTCTGATTATCGAAAAACATTAGGGCTGTGCAAAGCTTCGGTCCCTGATTCAATTCAGCAGAGATTTGGCCCAATTCAGTGGCTGAATCTCTGAATCCAAATCGAATCAGAGGACCCTTTAATCTCTGAGTTGAATCGGAACCCTCCGAATTGATTTGGAGAGATTTGGCCATTTGGACATAGAGATAACTTGAAATGTTTTTT
>NW_017728993.1:15833588-15837358 GCF_001723915.1 Gavialis gangeticus | reverse complement strand
GAGTTGAATCGGAACCCTCCGAATTGATTTGGAGAGATTTGGCCATTTGGACATAGAGATAACTTGAAATGTTTTTTCTACATACCTCTAGGTACCGGCAGCTTGTGAATGCTGTGATGCTGGGGCGCACAAAGCACACTCCCAGCACACTCAGCAGCAGACCCAGAAGTGGACCAGTGGCTCCACTGGTCAGCTGGAGCCTGGCACCACTCAGCTCCAGTGGCCCCAGCTACCAGACAGTTGCGTCCGTGCCGTGGATAGGAGGCTGGGGCCAGGTGGGGGATGGGGCCAGGCAGGGCAGCCATGGGGTTTTCTCCTGAGGCTCCTCCAGCTGTGCCTGCCTCTGCCCCAATGGGGGGAGCTGCAGGAGAAGCCCCCATGGCTGCCCTGCCCAGCCCCAGCCTCTCGGCATTTAAAAGGAGGGCTGTGGGGCTGTGCGAGGGCCCCTGGATCTGCGCGTGGGATGAGAGCAGGCTGCCACTTTCGGCTGGGGCTAGCGCCAGCACTGGGCTTTTCTGGTGCTTGGCGTGGGCTGTGCCAAGCAGACTCAGGTGCTGGCGCTGGCCCCAACCAGCAGCGGCAGCCTGCTCTCATCCTGCCCACAGATCCGGGGCCTGCACCCCGTGGGAGGGCTGCGGGGCTGTGCCAGACTCCTCCCAGGAGGCGCAGACCCCTGGATCTGTGCTTGGGATGACAGCAGGCTGCTGTCCCTCCCCCAGAGCCCTGGGATTGGAAGGGACCTCAGGGGCAGATTGCAGACACTGGCCAGCTACAGATGTCAATATCAGAGCAGTCCTTCACTCCCTTCCCCTCTTCCCCCTCCCTCTTCTGAGTTTCTGTTTCCCTGCAGGCCTGCCTCCAAAACTTTTCCAAACATTTCAGATGGTTTTGTTTTGTTTCGGAGATGTTTCGGAGCCTTCTGTTTCATTTCGGATTCAGTGTTCTGGGTGGCAAAATGGGCCAAAACACCTCCAAAACGAAACGGCTCCTGAAGTTTCTCACAGCCCTAATTACCAGCTGAGCTGCTGATTAGCTCCAGAAAGCCCAAGGCTGACACTGCTGTCTGCCACAGCACAGACTGTAGCAGGCATGTGGTCTGCTAGCTAATGCTAAGGTGTCTGTGTAAGGCAGAGGGGACGAGGGATCCCTGCTTAGCAGGGAGCGGTGATGGGAGAGGGAGAGCAGGAGGAAGCCAGGCAGATGCAGCTCTGCCTGCAAGTCTCTGCCAAGCTTCAGCCAGGGAGCAGAGGGGAGGGGCCAGTTTTGCTGTGGAGCAGAGGGCCCAGCCCAGAGAGCATACTGGGATGCTGGGGGAGTCTAATTTAACTTAAACCAGGAAGGGGTCTGAGATAGACATTGCATAAACTGGTTCGACCCAAATCAGTTAAGTCTGATGCTGTATTCAACCAGGCTTATCTCAAACCAGTTCCAGTCATTTTCAAACCGTTTTATGTGCTCTGAACGTCTGTTTCGTTATAGGTTTAAACCAGTTTCTGATCACTTAAACAGGCTTATGTTTAATGTCTGTCCCTAGCCTCTGTGTTTTACCCTAATGATAGAAAAGGAGTACCTTACTGTCCATGGTACCATACCTTCCATGGTATTGTCTTATCTTTTTGATACAACTTCCATCAGTTAGTAAAGCATTGTATAGATCTGTATAAGCTGCTGTTTGTGATTTTTTTTAGTTATCTATTAATTAGAAGGCTGTCACAATTGTTTTTTGTTTGAATTTTGACCCAGCTGATACATATTACTCTGCTATATGCTTTTTGCTTCATAATAGCTGTTCTTGATGCAGTTGATACTGTGCTATCTATGACATTGAAATAATCCATATGCTATTCATCAGGGACCATGGCTCCTGTTCTCTGCCTTGTTCATATATGCATTTACTATATATTATGCGTGCTGAATAAGAATGCAAATGAGGCATAGATTTCACTGTTCTACTTTGCAACAGAAAACAAGCACTTCCATTTATAGACCACCTTGCGTCAAAATACCTCAAGATGCTTTAAAAGAATTTTACAGTAATTTAAAAGCGATCTGCAATGCTGAGCTAACTATTGGATATAAGACAATCAGATTTGCTAATGATGGTATAGGACATTGGGTGTGTCTACACGAGATGCATTACTGTGCAGTAGTCCTAATTAATGCGTAGGAAGCGTCACCATCTACACATACTGACCTGTACTCCACAGTAACTTCCTCTACTTGGCAGTTAATTTGCTAACTGCAAATGCAAGTAGCAAATTAAATGCCAAGTAATTTCTGTGCAGGATGGTATGTGCAGGTGGCTGATTGGGAGCAAATTTGCTTCTGGTCAGCTGGGTAGCAGGGAGTGAGAGATTGTTCCCTGTCCCTGGGAGCTTCCTGCTGCTGGGACAGGCTCTGGTGGCAGAGCCTGGGGAGGGACAATGTCCCCCTGCCCTGGCAGGAGGGAGCATCCAGCCCCAGCTCTGTGATCATGATCAGTTCTGCAAACTATCTGGGAATTCCCACCCAGCTGGGGGCACATTGCTAGCTGCCCCACCACTGGCTCAGGCAGGGGGCTGGGATGAGATGAATTGAATTTATCTGACTTGCCTGGCTGGCTTTAAACTACTTTGCATCACCAGTACAATGCAGCAAAGGCACCCCCGGTGAATGTAAATCTACCTAAGTAAGTGCATCTATCTTATACTTCCTGATGACAGCATTGTTCAGCTTTGTGTAACTTGGCCAATCTGGAACCAGCATCTTACAGCAAAGAGCCTCTACTGCTTCAGTTCAAGGATCAAAGGCCAGATTCTCCATATTTAGTTAGATGTAGATGGGCATGAGATTTTCAGAAGTGTCTAGCAGATTAAGCTTGATTGATTTTATTGGGAGTATGTAGGCTCTTTGGAAAGCCTCAGATACCTAGCTGCATCTTTAGGAACTCTTATACCAGGTCCAAGGTAAAAAGCACTTGCAAATGCAAACCTCCTCTCTCCCATCCCCCCAAAAACCCCAAACCAAAAAAAACAACCCTAGGATTTGGACCAACCATTGGACAGAGGCAAAGACAAAACTCTCCTGGTGTGGATTATCTATAAACCCCTGAAGATAAGACTGATCACGGCACTGAAATTTATTATTATTTTCTGTTCAGCATCTGGAATTTCCTAGTGTCCTTCCCTTTGTCTGGAAAGCACTGACTTGTCTCTGCCTTGAGGCTCAGTATGCAGCTCTCAGGCCTGCTCTTGTGTGTTGCAAGAAGATAAAGCTCATGGAAATGAGCAGGTGGTATGGCAGAACATTGCTGCAGGCTCTTGGAGGTCCTTGAAGTTGCTCTTTGCAGATGGTTGTTGACACTTCTTTCAGAATATGTAATGGTTTCATCATTCAGCTTCTCCCCAGTGCACATGAACGTAAAGTCAATGAGATCAGTGGAGCCAACATCACATGGTCTTCCACAAAGGATAAAGAATCAGTATTCAGACTAAAAGGAAGCAGGTCTCCCACATGAGGATCCAAAACATCTGGCAACACAGGGCCTTTACAGACATAGAAGAGGCTCTCTCATACATTTTTTTTTAAACCTTGTAAGTAGAAAGACTATAGTCCAATGGTCTGCTGGAAGAGAACTTGTTTGGTAATTAGGCTAGCGACAGTGGAGGCTTATATTAAGAGTGGATGGACAGTTTTGCTCTGACTGAAGTGAACTGGTTTGCCTGTCTGTCCTAGGAGAACAAGGAAGAAAGGGGATTTCTCTGAAGCTATATGGAGCTCTTTCATACAAT
>NW_017728993.1:15832459-15833267 GCF_001723915.1 Gavialis gangeticus | reverse complement strand
CAGCCCAGAAATGCTGCTGTTAGGGGGTGCACCAGCGTTGCCACTAACCCAGGTCCTTCTCTGCAGTACTGCAGGCTAGCCAGTCATTCCCTAGTCTGTATTTGTGCCTGCAGTTATTCCATCCCAAGTGCACCAGTACAGACTGAGGACTAACTGGCTAAGCAGCAGCTCTGCAGAAAAGGACCTGGGGGTTACACTGGACAATAAACTGAATAGGAGCCAACAAAGTGACCTTGTGTTAAGAAGGCTAATGGCATCCTGGGATGCATTGGTAGGTGTGTTGCTAGCAGAACCGATTATTTTCCTCTATTTGGCACTGGTGAGGCCATATCTGGAGTACCGTGTCCAGTTTGGTGACCTACAGAAAGGATGTGGACAGATTGGAGAGAGTCCAGTGGAGGTCAGTGAAAATGGTTAAGGGGCTGGGGCACATGACTTATGAGGAGAGGCTGAGGAAACTGGGCTTATTTAGTTTGGAAAAGAGAAGATTAAAGGAGGATTTAATAGTAGCCTTCAACTACCTGAAGAGTGGTTGCACAGAGGATGGAGCTAGACTGTTCTCAGTGGTAACAGATGACAGAACAAGAAGCGATGGTTTCAAGTTGCAGCAAGGGAAATTTAGGTTAGATATTATGAAAAACTTTCTCACTAGGAGGATAGTAAAGCACTGGATCAAGCTACCCAGAGAGGTTGTGAAGTCTCCAACCTTGGAGGTTTTTAAGACCCAGGCAGACAAAGCCATAGCTGGGATGATCTAATTGGGGACGGTCCTGTTTTGAGCAGGGGGTTGGACTAGATGACCTCCTGA
>NW_017728993.1:15826501-15827459 GCF_001723915.1 Gavialis gangeticus | reverse complement strand
ACCAAAAAAAACAACCCTAGGATTTGGACCAACCATTGGACAGAGGCAAAGACAAAACTCTCCTGGTGTGGATTATCTATAAACCCCTGAAGATAAGACTGATCACGGCACTGAAATTTATTATTATTTTCTGTTCAGCATCTGGAATTTCCTAGTGTCCTTCCCTTTGTCTGGAAAGCACTGACTTGTCTCTGCCTTGAGGCTCAGTATGCAGCTCTCAGGCCTGCTCTTGTGTGTTGCAAGAAGATAAAGCTCATGGAAATGAGCAGGTGGTATGGCAGAACATTGCTGCAGGCTCTTGGAGGTCCTTGAAGTTGCTCTTTGCAGATGGTTGTTGACACTTCTTTCAGAATATGTAATGGTTTCATCATTCAGCTTCTCCCCAGTGCACATGAACGTAAAGTCAATGAGATCAGTGGAGCCAACATCACATGGTCTTCCACAAAGGATAAAGAATCAGTATTCAGACTAAAAGGAAGCAGGTCTCCCACATGAGGATCCAAAACATCTGGCAACACAGGGCCTTTACAGACATAGAAGAGGCTCTCTCATACATTTTTTTTTAAACCTTGTAAGTAGAAAGACTATAGTCCAATGGTCTGCTGGAAGAGAACTTGTTTGGTAATTAGGCTAGCGACAGTGGAGGCTTATATTAAGAGTGGATGGACAGTTTTGCTCTGACTGAAGTGAACTGGTTTGCCTGTCTGTCCTAGGAGAACAAGGAAGAAAGGGGATTTCTCTGAAGCTATATGGAGCTCTTTCATACAATGGGAATGCTGTTTCTTAAAAATATTGTCCTCGGTGTGTTGAATAGAGCAGAAAAGTCACTTCACTTTGTTTGCAAGTGACACTCCTGTTAATACGACCCAGGATGCTGCTTGCTTTGGTTTTTTGCAGCAAGAGCAATGGTGTTGGCTCACATTCAGCTTGTGGTCCACCATAACACCCAGGTCATGGG
>NW_017728993.1:15822897-15826013 GCF_001723915.1 Gavialis gangeticus | reverse complement strand
AGGAAACTGGGCTTATTTAGTTTGGAAAAGAGAAGATTAAAGGAGGATTTAATAGTAGCCTTCAACTACCTGAAGAGTGGTTGCACAGAGGATGGAGCTAGACTGTTCTCAGTGGTAACAGATGACAGAACAAGAAGCGATGGTTTCAAGTTGCAGCAAGGGAAATTTAGGTTAGATATTATGAAAAACTTTCTCACTAGGAGGATAGTAAAGCACTGGATCAAGCTACCCAGAGAGGTTGTGAAGTCTCCAACCTTGGAGGTTTTTAAGACCCAGGCAGACAAAGCCATAGCTGGGATGATCTAATTGGGGACGGTCCTGTTTTGAGCAGGGGGTTGGACTAGATGACCTCCTGAGGTCCCTTCCAACCATAAAATTATATGATTTCTTTGATTCTATGATTCTACATTTGTCCTTGTGGAATTTCATTTCACTGATTGCATACCATTTCTCTAATCTATCCAGGTCATTCTGGATCCTAGTCTTACCCTCTGGAGTGTCTGCAATTCCACCCAAGTTGGTGCTATCCATACATTTGCTAAGTGTGTACTCAACCCCATCATCCAAATAATTAATGAAGGTGTTGAACAATACTGGACAGAGGGGAATAGTCAGAAGGCCCTGTTTTTCCTATTAAAGGACAAATTATATTTCCCACTCCTTTACTGGCCTCTCTTGCTTGTGCAAGTCTTTTCAGGTCAAATACATCTCTAGGGGAGGCCCACTGAAGAAGACTAGTGACATGCCAAATCAGACCAGATGCCAGTTTCTGCAGTGGTTGATCTCCTTTACTGTGACTCTGCCAGGCAGATTTAAGAGTACCCTACTCTCCCTTTTGCCAAACTCCATTTTTGGAAAGCCCTGTAAATCACGCAGCAGTGGATACTTTACAGCAGCAGTGGGCAAAATATAGTCTGTGGGCTGAATCCGACCTGCCAATTGATTGTATGCAGCCTATAGCTGCTCCCGTGGTGCTCCACATGAGCCGAGCCCTGTCTACTTCTGCTTTGTGCCCACCAATGGCACTGACCCAGCCCTGGCTCCAGCCAGCCTCCCAGCAGGGCTGGGAGCTTCCCAATAGGGCTTCCCAGCAGGGCTGCTCCTGCTGCATCTGCCCAGGTACTATTCAGCTCCCCCTGCCCTGGGCAGTTTCTCCTTCTCCTGCCCCTGCTGTGCTGCTCTGGGAAGCAGGTAGCGTGGGGGAGTGGGGTGGCTATGGGGACATGTGCTGGGCACCACACACCCAGCCAGGTCATGGGGGGAAGTTACAGCCTGGTGACTCCTGCCGCAACATGTGGGGCTCCATTTCCAGGTCCTGGCCACCTTCCATCCACTGCAGCAGGAACAGAAGAAGAAGGAGAAGGAGCTGTTGGAGGTAGGGAGAGCCAAGCACTACATAGGCAGCTGCAGCAGCAGGATTAGCCCTGTGGTGAAGTTGTGCATGCTGGCTGGGGTTGGAGTGGTGCTGTCAGCAGGTGTGGGGTGGGTGCAGGCAGAAGCACAGGATGGGCTGCTCTGGGTGGGAGCAGGTGGGACCAGACAGGGGTGGGGGGCAGACCACACCTGTACCTATATGTGCAGAATACCGTGTGAAGCTGTCACCCATATGGGAGGGTGGCAAGATGACTTGCACATGGGATGCCTTCCTCAACTTTCCTTCCATACCTTGATCTTGAGAAGAAGAGAAGGGTCCTAGGATGTTATCAGCACCTTCATAGGCACACTCACGCCATGGAGGCTCCTGGGGCTCCTCCTCCCCTACACCTTGTCCACATGCCAACTGAGATTGTGATGGTGTCAGCAGTCTTGCTTCCAGGCTTGCCTGGTCTGATGCCTAAAACCCACACCTACCCTCCAGTGATGCCTGGTCCTTAATTAATTCTGGGCCACCAGCCTTCACTATTGTCTTTATTTAAGCTGCAGGGTTTTAGTCCTACTTCAAAAATAAATTAATTCATGGGTTTTCTTAAATCAATAAAGTTCATGCCCAATTCCGGGTCGGCAGCAATCCATTAACTCATGGGTCTCCTTGAATTAATAAAAGCCCCAATTAATTCATGGGCTTCCTTAAATTAATTCAGTCTATGATCAATTTGCAGGCCTCAAAATCAAAATATCAATTAATTTGCTCTGCTCAAATTAAAGTGTGAGCCACTTATCAATTCAGGGCCTTAAGTCCATGCCCTCTTTGCTGAGTCTGCAACTCCTAAATCAACATTAATTATCTCTTAGAAAAAAGGAAACAAAAAGTGGCAGCATCTTCACCAAGCCTGGGTCCCTGGGCTCTGGCAGCTGTCCAACTCACGTGCTCCTCTCCCAGTGCCTGGGTGATGTGGTCCATGAGGAGTCTCTCTCTGGGTGGTCCTGGGTCACTGGCTGACTGGAAACCTCTTCTGGTCTCCAGGCTGTGGATCCAGCTCTGCTCCCTGTTTGCTGCTTTGCATCTCCAGTGCTCTGTCTGCCCTCCCTGCATGGCTCTGTTTCCTCTTTTCTGGTCATGTTTGGTTGCTCATTCATGATGTCACTCTTGGCATGATGCCCAACCCACAGGGAGCAGGTGCTTCTAAACTGCTGCAATGGCACCAATCACCACTCCATTACCATTGGCTCCTCATACTGTAGGTAAGTATTGGCTGTCTCCTTCCCTTACCAGGCATTTGGTAACCCTTCACTGGCGGCTTGTTGTGCCTCCAGGGACCAATATGTCCAGCCCACCCAGGCAAGCTCTGCTTCACATCCCCCCTCCTACCTTCCCCTAACCTCCACCCAGCTCCTGGGACCTACCATGCAGGCAAGCCCCCTCGACACCCCCCACAACCCATCCCTCCACCACTCCCTCCCAAAATTTCACTTATCCAAAGAAGAAGCTTTACTCCTCCAGCCTCAAATAGAAGACATTGTAAAGCTTTTTATCCAGAATAGAAGCACCAAGTAGCAGGAAGAAATGTGTTCACATGCACACACACGTGGACATGCACACACGTAGCATCTGACAGCACTTCTAGAAGATGCTTATATATCATGGTGATAAGGTGTTAAAAGAACCTGAGGAAGAAAGTTGATCCCTTCAACACATGCATATTATTCTTAAGGAATATGCCCTATAGACTTATCTT
>NW_017728993.1:15808693-15817897 GCF_001723915.1 Gavialis gangeticus | reverse complement strand
TGCCGCTACATACATGACTCTAACATAAATCAGGACAAAAATTACTTTTTGAAATAAAATTAGATGTTACAGTCTATGTGTGATTTTTAGTATATGATTTGTTTTGTATCTATACTTTGTTCAAATGTTTTCTTCTGAAAGATTATAGGTGTGTGCCCCTCGACAGCTCACCAAAACTCATTATGTGGCCCCTCCAGCCAAAATAATTGCTCACCCCGGCTTTAGAGAAACAAGCAGTACGTGAGCCATTTTCTTTCTTAAATAATGCATAAAGCATTTTCATACGGCACATTCATTGTCTGTGGTTTAGCTGCAAAATGCTTAATTGGTCTTGGTACATCTGAAGTGAAGTATTGCCCAGTTAGGTCACAGCTTGAATGACTTTTTTTCTGATTATTAATGTAACCGAATCAGCCTTTACAAGCAGATTTCTGTCTGGGGACCCAATCTGCAGAGGTGTTTTCTAAATGATGGGTTTTTATAGTAATCATGTCTAGCAAAAGACTTTGTCTAGCTTCATCTTTCTACATGTCAGCGTGACCCTGACCGAACACAGCTATTGACTAGGTGGTTGTTGGTAATTACTCCAGAAAGCTGGAGCTGGGCAGGAATTCTGGGGTCTTTTTCTCTCTGCTTCATGCAATTTTTTTTCCAGGCAACTAAAATTTTACTCTGTTCTTTGCACTGTGAAATGGGATGGTGCTTTATCCTGCATTCATAGTCATTTGCGGGTAAGGCAGATAATATAGTATCTTTTATTGAACCAATTTTGAACCCTCTCACAGAGAAGTGCTATTTTCCCTCCTCAGGAAAAAAAGTCAGTGTAGGCAGAGATTCACTCTTATGGGTGAGGACAAGAAATAGCATCTGCCCTCTCCATCACAGGAGCTGGGCGTCCATTTTGTCACCTGCTGGTAGTGCAGCAAAGAGGATATCCTGCCAGCTTCTGTCTTCAAGTGGTGAAGCCCATCCAGTAAACCTGCAAAGGACTTGGCTGACTGTTTCTAAACATAATGAGTCCCAACAGACGCAGAGGTTTGGGCAGTATTACTTTTCATACATAAATGATCCCATCCTATCCATTGTTGATGCCTTCCTCTAGAGTAGATCATTTCCCGACTCATATTTTACACTATGAATGCTCTTTACATAACGTTCTCAGAAACTCTCCCTGGGTTGTATCAGGCCATTAACGATTGCCTTGCAATTCTGCCTAAAATTAGGCCGCCAGGTCATTTAAGAGAGGAAAGTGGAAGAAGGGAGTTAACTGTTACATTAATTTCCCTTTTTTCCTTATTTTCTTGCTTACCACAGTTCCTCTGGATTCTTTCCAAAGAGAAAATTGGACATTGAAGAATGATATCTGGGGAACCGATCAAAGGCTCCACAACTTCCAGTCAAGGGATGCTAAGACTAAGCATTAAAAAAATGGGAATGATATCCTTTTGCTAGCTTTGAATGACAGTTCTTTGCATCCGTTGTTTCTGAGTAGGGAAAGTTGTAAGTATCTGTGGAGTCTGTATTGTAGGATGCAGAAGAAATAGTATGAGACAAGCTCAATTTTTTCTTTTCTTTCTAGTGCCAGCAAAGGGGCCCCTTCCTTTACCAGGTTTTGTTGTTGCGTCTATGCTCAATAATAGTGCTTCACCCAGGTTAATTAAGACTAGTCTATCTAAATATATTATTTAGAAGTCTTGACCCTAAAAGTAGTAGACAATATCCTAGTATATAGAAGCTATGTCTTCTGTAAAGAAACTGGTTATGCCTGTAGATGCTCAGGTTCCCTTTGACACCACTGCTTGGGAAAGCTTGTTTAACATCCTAGACTTATGTGGCCCAGGAGCTGGTGCTGCAATGACACAAATGAATATCCTGTAAGTCTTCAATGGAAGCTCTTCTACAGGATTAATTATGAGTGCTTGCTGCTCAGTTGCAATGATAATGGCTGGTCTATACAGGCTTTTTTCATTTGCTGTGAAATTTAATATTGCTCTCATTTAGCTTATTATCTATTTTAGGCAATTAGGCCCAAATTCTATTACCCTTAAAGTGACTAAATGGCAGTTTCCCTGCTACCTAAGTGGCACTGTGGCACTGATGCACAGTTGACTGGTTTATTACCCATGCAGTGTGGACATGTAAGCATCCACAGAGCTACCTACCATACTCAGTAGGCTGCACGCTGTGTGGGTAGGTATGCAGCTACATACCCATGTGCACTAGGCATGTATAAGCTATGATGAGAGGAGGGAAAAAGCCCTTCCATGTTTTAGCTTAAATAGCTTGGGAGTCACTCCCTCCCCCAGGAAGTGGGAGATTTGTGTTCTGGTCTCCCTTCTCCCCCGCCTTGACCCAGAGGGAGTTTAAATCCATGTTGCTCTGATTTCCCAATATGGTGCTTTAAACCAGTAGGAAAAAAGTTAGGCATTATCCAGTCCTTTCTCCAGGCCTCCATTTGAAACTGGCTCCCTGTGCAGCCAAGAGAAGGCTGGAGATAAATAGGGCCAAGAGAAGAGAACAAGCCAGAGGTTGTGTGGCTCCCTGGAAGAAGGCCTTGGGTCCTACACAAGTTTGCTCTTATGTTATGTCCAGTGACGCTACTAAAGGTCTTTTTACCAGATACAGAGACTAAGATACGGTTGTCCTTAACTATAAGCAAGTTCATTGCATCCCAACAGTTACAATTCTAAGTCAGGAGCAAAGTAACCTCAGCAGTTACAATTCTAATACTCAGTGCCGTGGCAAGGAAGTTTGGTGCCCGGGGCAAAGCCTGTAGTGGCAGCCCGCCCTTGCCCTGTGCACAGATCCAGGGGGGGGCACATGCCCCCCATGCTTGCCCAGGAGTGCATGCAGCAGTGCGAGTCGCCCTCCCCCCATCCCCGTGCCCCCACAAACAAGCTGTTTGTGGCTCCGTCCCACATCCCGCTCCAGTTGGGCAGCTCCTGTTGGCACCCCTTTGCTTCGGTGCCCAGGGCGGCCACCCTGCTCACCCTCACCTGTTGCAACACTGCTAATACTGTAGTTAGTCAAAAGTAATACAACATGCTCACCACCCTGAGATAACACTCTTGCCCAGGTTATAGTTATTCAACTTAGTTAGCTGACTTTCTGATTCATTTTAAGTCAGAGACGGTATTTATTGCTTAGTTTGCAGCTTATTCTAAGTGCAGAGGTCAAAACCCAGGCCTGAAGTACCCTGGATCTTGATTTTTATTGCTTATTCATTAACGGTAACTTTGGTACATGGTAACTTAGACAGGACTTGGGAAAGATAGGCTTTTCAGTTAAACTAATTTTGTATATGGAATTTCTATCTGGCCAAGTCCTCTGGGGTTTTGTTAAGGAAGGTAAAAAAGAACATACATGCACAACTGATAAGGCTTGAGCAGATGAACCATTCTTTTCTGGCAAGAAAGCCTTATGAAATGGAGTAAAAAATCAAATTTAAAAAAGAAATCTTAGGCCAGTACAACCGGAAATGAGTGTAACTCTGGAATCTGTCCTCAACTCATTGATAAGTGTAGGCATGGTGACCTCCTGCAGGCAGCCACGGAGCTGTCAATGGCAGGAACATGGCGACGGTGAGTGGGGAGCTCCTGCAGGTGGCTGTGGAGCTGTCGGCAGCAGAGGGGCGAGTGCTGGTTGGTGGTCGGTGACCATCTGCAGACACTGCTGGCAGCGGTGGTGGCAGCAGCAGCGACCAATGGCAATCATGGACCACCCACAGATGCCACCGGTTGTGTTGGCAGCAAGGGGGGGGTGGCAAGTGGTGACCGCCCGCAGGTGCCACTGGCAGTGTCAGCAGTGCCTTTTTGTAGGGGGTGCACTGCCATGCTCAGGGGGTGCACGTGCACCCGTGTGCTCTGCCTATGTGTCCCCAATGCCTATTGCCATTATCCAGTGGGGAGTGAACTGGTTTCTCTCATATATAGTCATCAGCTGGGGAGAGTGCAGAGCCCCAGGATCGACTCTTGCTCCCCATGTCCTTTTGTAGTAGCTGCCAACTACTGAGTCCCTTAAAGATCCTATTCAAAAAGGTTTTTTTACCTCAACTTTGTTTGCTGGATCCAAATTATGACCCCCTAAAAGCCTCTTTTTGAAGGGTCATTCATAATAAAACTTGTTCTTTATAATCAGTTAAATGTTGCACTTCCATCCACCACTCCCACAATGCAGGTTTTCTTTATTTTGAAGTGACAGGTCAAACTGAGGCTCGGGGTAATGAAAGGACTTATCTAAAATCACACAAAACTCATCGGCAGTGCTGGGAAGTGGAATCAGGTCACTTATATCCTCCTTTCAGTGCCCCTTCCTTTGCCTCTCCCACAGCCCGGCGGCTTACCTCCTTCTTACCTTCTGGGTTTGCATACAGACATACAAATGAATTATTAAAAAGGCACGTGTTGTTTATTATTTATATATTTGGTAGATGTATGCATAAAGAAGCACCGATTCCAAGTTGTGGATGTCTATATGAGTGTCTGTCATAAAAGCACATGCACAGCCCCTCAGATGCCTTAAATGGGTGTAATGACATTGCATTTACATAGTTTAGCAGGCAGTCACATAAAACACACAATCAGCAGCTGCTTCTTACCTCGGGCTGAGAATAACCAAAAAATCAATCAGAGCCAAGCATTTCCCCACTTCTACCACTTATGCCAGCCTTTATCATGTCGTCTTTCCCCCAAAAGGACAGGACTTGCCAGACACTAGTACTGAATAACCCTTTCTCCATCATCCAAAGGGCTCTTTTTCTTATTGCGGACCTTTTGTAGTTCTCATTCGTTCATATCGATTTGAACTGTTATTTCCAAGATGTACAAATCCATAAAACAAGGTAGTATTCGCAACTGCACATCAGCAGCTGATGTGTAGCCGTCTTATTAACAGCTTGAAAAATGCTTATTTTCGCTTGAACAGCTTGTCTTTTGCTACTGCGGACCATGATGTAAGTTTATCAAAAGATCAGAACACTTTAAAATATGGTTGCATTTTTTGATGGATTGCCCTTGAGCGCACAACGGCTTAACGTAAACCGATCACAGTAGAATCCCGGCAATCTAACTGCATTACTTCCCAGATACAGTTGATACCAGATACACTTATGTCTGGGGGAACGTTTCTGGTGCTATATTTGTGTGCTAATTTTTGGTCTTCCTTTGTTTTTATTCCGAACTTCTGTGCTATGCACAGACTCACTATCCCCTGCCTCCAACCGGACATGAGGATTTCAGATAGTTGCAACTCTTCACAAATATGTAAAAAACGGAGGGAATGGTTTAAAGATGAACCAAAATTATCACGGTACTGCATGGACTGATTTATGAAGGAAGATTAAAGAACTAAAGATAGTCTGGAAAAGAGACGACTAAAGCCAGACACACATATTTGCAAGTATGTCAAGGATGGAGTGAAATAATTTGTGATAGGATGCGGAAGTTTAACCTGGAGTTGTCAGATGAAATTAAGGAAAGGGAAAATTAAGGTTGATTAATTTGATAGTGATATGTAATAAGCTGTTGAGTATCTTTGCAGAGAAGTGGTGGATCTAACAGCATTTGGGATAGTTAGAATAACTGAAAACGTGCCATAGAGAACATTGCTGCCGGAGCACAGGGGGGGTTAGAATGGTCTTCTCTCACACATCTGATTTTCAGAATAAGGTGCATAAATCCCCAATGATTATTTTAAGGATACAGTTTACTCTTGTAATTAATATCCCATCTACATGGCTGTATGTGTGGCAGAGGGTAGGATTTTGAGACTAGAACTATTTATCTTGGAGCTCCACCTACTGACACGAACATTATGTAACTTCCAAGAAACAAAGATTTATGACTTTGTACGCAGCTTTGGACAACATTTGCCTTCCAGAATACACCATTTTAAATACCTCACATGGACTTCAGTGGGCTTCAGAGCAGGCCTAGTACAAAGGCTTCTCTACTAACCCTACATATATGTTTCTTTAGATTTCACCTCCATCATATTGATAAGACAGTCACTTTTTTCCGTGAAGTGAAATCACAAGTGTTTGTTGAGTGCCTCAATGCACATTTACAATTACATATGCCAACTCAATTTAAAACAGGACCAAAGATCCACTCTAGACATATATTAGATGTGCTCTAACCCTCTAAATAGAGATTTGTAGTGGTGCAGTATAGCTTTGTTTAATACCAGGGTACGTCTACACACGCACTTTACTGCACAGTAGACTAATCGACTGTGCAGTAAATCATTATCATCTACACAAGCATGGCAATTAGGCTGGTGTAGACTAATTTGCTGATCTGTCCAATAGTCCCATCAGACACAAATGCTATCCAATGGTGGAATAAATTACTGTGCTTAAACACACATTTGGATGGTGACATCCAGATTAGTTTACTCCAGCTTAAACTGTGCTGGAGTTAATTCAGTCACATTAAGCATGTGTAGACACTCCCAAGGTAAAAAGTAACTGAAAGCAGTTTTTCTAATAGCACATAGTACGTCTCTGCTAAAGGTATGCACTGGCATATAGTTACCCTAAGTTAACTGAAGCGGTGCAAAAATATAGACAAAGCCTAACACCCATAACTAGTTCACGTTAGTAACACACCCAACCAGAAACTGTCACATCAAACCCTGACACGACTCTTTGGAAACTGGGTACGGTTCTTCAATCTGCTAGGAGTCATTAAGATACTTTTACTCAAACGGAGTGGCACTTTACTCCTCAAGCAATAGGACTGCTTGAGGAGTAAGGTATTAGAGAGTAAGGGCATCACTACTTGACCCATTATCATTTCCATAAAAGAGATTAGCCACTATGTATTTTAGAAGACATAGGCCACTCAAAACATCTACAAGCAAAACAGCACAGGTTTAATATCAACTCACTTTCCAAACAACAGGATCATTTCTAAAGTGTGGTAATGTGAACAGAGCTACTGCTACATACAGTCAGAAGCATGTAAACTCCCATAGAAGCAAGGGATGGACTATTTGAAGAAACAGAGCATGGCTAAAAGTTTGGGAACAACAGGTGTGCAACAAACCTCCTCCAAACAACTGCTGGCTTTAATGGAGCTTACTTATGCCAGCAAGGAACTATGTCACACACCTTGTCCTCCGTACTCTGACTCTGTCCAGGAGTGCGACTGGGAGGGGCAGGCAGGTGACTGCTGGTCCATGTACCTGCAGACACGTGATACGGACAGACAGAAGAAAGGTATTAAGGTCTGGGTTTCCCTGTGCTAAGGCCTTTGCTCCTTTATTCTCCACTTTCATTGAAGAATGAAGAAGTAACAGAAGTCCTTGAGGAAGGAGTCTTTTTAAAAGGATGCTTTCTCTCCTCCTACCAGTGATCCTTAATGACTATTGCTTAATAAATAATGTGTGTAATTATTATCTTTTACACACTCCCTTCCTCCCTCCAACCCTCCCACCTGATACAATGTTTACAAGATCATTTTCCAAGTTTATAACGCATTCAAAATGTTCTTTATTAATACTTTTATTTAACCTGCATAATGCATTATAAAGCATTAAGAGCTCACCTGATTTTACAGCTCACTAAGAACTGAACCATCAGCAAGACAAATCCACCCCTGCAGGGTCTTGCTTTTTATTGAGTTTTGCTACATTTCTGCCTCCGCACAGGAAACTGCTACTTAATCGGTCCAAATTATTCTAATTTGTTTTGCAAAGATTATCTTCATCTATCTAAAAATTGCCACCAGGCACAAACACGTCAGATAAAGATAACAGCGGAACCTGGCTTACAAATACTAAAACTGAGATCTAAAGGGAACCTAGAACGATATTTCCTTTGACGTGATCCGTTAGTCCAATCTGAAATTCTGGACATGACACTTTTGAAAACAAGTAGGAGAGGTTATATTGAAAATATCTTTTCATTTTCTGTTCTCTCCCCCAAGATAGCAACATTTGTACTGCATTTTAAAGGGAAGAGAAAAAGAGATAAGTAGCTGTAAAATGAATAAAACACAAGTTGGCAAACAAAACACAGCAGGCAGCTATTAAGGGCATAGAAAGAGCTGTTGTGTGGAACAACTGCGTGGGCTGTTGTGTTGGAGAAGCAGGCTGCACGTCTGTAGCAGCTTGGCTGTTTTCCACGGGTCAGCTGGCTTCCTATTGTCTCTGGGCTTTCCCTGTGTGAAGGCCCTTGCTCCTTTATTCTTAGCGCCATGGATTTAGTAGCTATCGCATCAAAGGGAGACCAGGCAGAGAAGCCAGTGTCCCCACAGGAAAGGGCATGCGGGGGGCACAGGGTCTAGGATGCCCAAAGCCTAAAAAAAGCAGAAATCCCTTTCCATGTGTAGACCCAGAACAGCCAGAACTAGGCAGCCACCAAAAATTCAAGGCTGCCTACACACGTGCTTGGAAGGAAGGGGGAGGAATGGGGGGGAGGGGCAGCATTTTAATTATAGCACTTCCCAGACAGCTGCTCTAATTAAAATGGCTCTCTGCCACACGTATTAAACCCCTGTGTGCTTCCAAATGACCACGGGATGCTTTATCGAAAGCTCACTTGATGAAGTTTAGATAAAGCGGCCATTTTGAAACGCGCAGTGGCTTTATGAACATGCCAGCATGGCAATGCTGGACTATTCTAATTCGAACGTGAAGCAGACTCGATTAAGACTCAACTCATCGGTCTGCTCTGACGTGTTCTTGTCAGAAGGTGAATGAGCATGTCTATAGGCACCCCGAGCGGCCACCAAGATGGCAGAAATCCCTGCCTTGCCTGAGGTCACCAAAACGGAGGCAAAACTGACCCGTAACAAAACCAGTTGCTGCCAGGAGCCTGGGAGCCTTTTAGGTCCTCTGATCACTTCTGGCGGGCACAGCCTTCTTCTTGGGCCTGGAGTCTGGGTTTACCTGCTGGGGCTGCTTCAGCCATTTTCTAGTCCCCGCATAGGAATGCTGAATTGTTCTTCCTGCTAGTCTGGGGCTCCCTTTAGTGGTTCACACCCGCACGGTACCCTCCTTCCCCACACATGGCTACTGCTGCTAAGACATGCCCGTTCCCTTCCTGCCCTCGGAGCATCAACCTGTGTCAGTGGGATCAGGCAGCAGCAGACCAGGCCCAGAGAGGAAGCCAACAGTTCCCTATTCCGAGTGCCGTAGCAAGTGGGGGGGGGGGGGGGGGGGGGGCAACCCCCCCAGGGGCGGAAAAAAAGGGGACCCGGC
>NW_017728993.1:15800337-15803693 GCF_001723915.1 Gavialis gangeticus | reverse complement strand
CTGAAATAAAGGGGCACCAGCAGGCACTGCCCAGACATGGTGGGGCACAGGATGGAGCCATGAATGGCTCGTTTGGCAGGGCGCAGGATTGAGGGAAGGACAGCTCCCAGAGCTGCGTGCACTCCCAGGCAAGCATGGGGGAGCATGTGCCCCCCAGATCTATGCGTGGAGTGAGGGCGGGCTGCCACGGCAGGCTTTGCCCTGGGCACCAAATTTCATTGCTATGGCACTGCCTATTCACCTGCTCTGTGCCCAATTCTGGTCTGCCCCACACGGTGTCAGCATGTCTTCAGCCAAGCCATGTCTCTTCCTCTCCTCCCCTGGCAGCTCCAGGTGTGATGTTCCTTACAGGAGACAGAGTCACAGTTTACCCCCCAGGCCTGCAATAGAGGCAGAAGGCAGGGCAGCAAGGCACAGAGGCACAGCACTGGGGCCGCCCGAGACTAGAAGACATGTTTTCTTTTCACACGGTGGCCTCTGCCTGGCTCCTTGGCTCCGAGCTGTTCTGAACTTGTGCCACATAATCCGTGTAGACTGGAAGTGGAGGAATTGGCTACCACTACCACATCCAAGACTCGTATGTCCATGTCCAGGGACGTTGCAGAAAGGGCTGGGAGGGCTCTGGGGGCAGCCAGAAGTGCTGAGAGGTACCAGAGGAGGCTGGGTTATTTGGTGAGTGAGTCCTGGGAGTCAGGGGCTATGACGGCTAGAGCACTCCTGCCAGACCTTTGTTCTCACTCCTTTCCTTTGCATTCAGCAGCCTGGCTGCTCCTTGTGGTGTGTGCCATGTGCAGACATCCTGCTGAGAGCAGGGCAATGACAGGATGGGTCCTGCTCCATACTGGAAAGCAGGGCCTGGACTATAGGGTCAGAAAGAGCAGCAGACAGCAGTTTCTGCTGTCGATGGTGCTATTATCTTCAAATGAAAATAATCTAGTTGTTCCACACAAGCTCTTGTTGTTTTGGCGTGAAGAACAATGTGCAAAGTGGGGAGACAGAGGCAGACAGCCACCTGAATTCCTGAAAAACAAAAAACCATCCCAAGCAATATATTGCAGCACATGCTGGCCATTGACAAGAGGACGGTAGTGTTATAAAAAGATGTTTCTATATTGTAAAAGGATGTTAACATATGAATAAGACTACCCTTGTTCTTGGAGGATTGGATTTTAGATAATATTTTCCAACTAATCTAGGCCTCTAAATCAAAATGTAGTCATGCAGAGGCCTGGTTTTCAGCAACCCCCCACCCCCCGTACTTGTGGATATTCAGCACCTTTCAAATGTCAGGTGACATTGGTACCCAAATATAGTTCTAGTGGGTAGGTTTAGGCAGCCAAGCGTGAAAAGTTTAATTTTAACAATATAAACAACTTCTGGAAAATACATGTATAGATAGTGGTGTTTGTAAGCCAGGTTCCGCTGTTATTACACAGTACATGGACACAGTTTTCTGATCCCGTTTTGCTGTCCGTTACAGAATAGCGTCAAATTACACGGACCCACTCTCATTTCACAGAGATATAAATCAGAGCAGAATCTTGCCCAAAAGAAAGTGGGAATGAATGAGATCAGGATCACATTATGTGTATTTAATTTACTGCAGAAGACCATTGCTATTGTCTACTTCTCAGAGCAGCCTGTGATGGTGAGTAGTATGATGCTACTAACTCAGACTGTCAAGTTTTGTCTAAGGAAGTTTATACATGGTTTCCACTTGGTTTAAGATTGCCTGTCCAGGCTGCCAAGATACATTTCTTTGCTTATGTAAGCACTAATAGCAGAGCTTCAATATGACAAGTTATTGATGACTGTTCTGCTGTGATGCCCAGGAAACATGATTTAGGGTTGAATGTGAGTTTCTCTCTGAAAAAACAAATTTATTGTTTCACCAATTTATTTATGAAAGGTTTGCATTGGTGGATAGCTCCACATCATTAGATGCAAATTTTTTTGCTGCTGTGATCACTGGCCATTTGTACACATCACAGGGGTTTACTTCAGTTTAGTTCTCCCTAAATTGAAGTGGTGGGTTTTTAATTTAGGGTGAAGTAACCCCCCATGGCGTGTATGCAAGGGTCAGGCCTGATCCTTACCTACCTCTCTGGTGGCAGGGAGGGGAAGGTGAGCTGCTGGCAGGAAAAGCGGTCCCCTAGCTGCAGGGGGGGCTGGTGCTTCACTCTGCGGCAGTGGCAGCCCCCCAGGTGGCACCCGCTCTCAGGCACCTGGCCCGGGCAGTCCCGGGGGGGCACTGCAGCCAAGGAGGGAAGCACCAGGCCCACATGCAGCTCAGGCAGGCTCCAGGGAGGAAAAAAAAATGATCAGGCTTGCCACTTTTTCTTTTTAACTTTAGTGGAGCCTGCCTGCATGGGCTGCTGCCGGGCTGCCTGCACGGGCTGCCTGCATGGGCTGCCTGCACAGCCTCTGGGCTGCCTGGGGTCTGGTGCTTCCCTCTGCAGCTGTAAGGTAGCAAACTAAAACACCTCAGACATCTTTTATTTTGCTGCATCCCAAAGTCATTTAACGTGCATTACACCACCAACATGTGTAAACAGCCATGCCATTAAAGCGGTGCAAAAGGCCATTAAGCAGCTTTAAAGGCCAATTTTGTGGCATGTACAAATGGCCACTGAGTTTCTGTGATATTTTCTCCTTCCCCGTGTTAAACTGCTAGATTCTAGCAGCTATAAGGTGGGTGTAGAGACAAGAAAACACAGGTACCATTGTAGATTATATTTCTCTCCGGTTGGTGAAATGAATGACTGTCCAGGATGAAGCTTTAATCCCATGAACACAGTTTCTTTCACTTCCCCACCATTCTGCCCTTCCTGTGACCTTCCCCCTGCACATGCCCATTCTCTCTGCTTTCTTCCTTCTCATTCATTCCATACTACGTATTAACCATCACTTCTTCTCCACCCCTCGCTGTCTTTCATTCTCCTTTTCAACTATTTTTCCTCTCCTTGTCTTCCACATTGTCACCTTCGTTTTGTGAGCATAGTTTCATAGTTTCATAGTTTCTAGGGTCGGAAGGGACCTGAGCAGATCATCTAGTCTGACCCCCTGCCACGGCAGGAAGAGCACTGGGGTCAAACGACCCCAGCAAGGTGATCATCCAACGTCTTCTTAAAAACCGCCAGGGTGGGAGCCTGCACCACCTCACTTGGAAGCTGGTTCCAGACCCTAGCCGCCCTGACCGTGAAGTAGCGCCTCCTGATGTCCAACTTAAACCTTCCCTCCGCCAGCTTGTGACCATTGTTCCTGGTCACTCCTTGCGGCGCTCGGGGGAACAGGGACTCCCCCAGCGCCTGCTGATCCCCCCCTAACCAGTTTATAACAGGCCACAAGATCCCCCC
>NW_017728993.1:15785791-15799545 GCF_001723915.1 Gavialis gangeticus | reverse complement strand
CCTGGGGCCTTCTTTCTACTCCCTATGTATTTAAAAAAGGACTTCTTGTTGTCCTTAATCCGGGAAGCCAGCCCCTGTTCCATCTCTGCCTTGGCCTTCCTAACCATCCCCCTACATCCCCGAGCAACTGTAGAATAGCATGTTTCCTTTCTTGTTCTCTTTTACACTCACAGGCACACACAGAGTCAAAATGAGGCCGGGGAGAGACTTTTACACTCTTAGCGGTATAAGCGATGGGAAACCAGTCTATACCTGTAACAGAACAGAAGTTGAGCACACAAAACTGGTTTGTACCTATGACCGGTTTGTACCCAGGACCAGCACAGAAGTTCAGCACACACAGGCTGCTTTAAAGACAGTGGAGCCTAGTCTAAGATTTGCTGCCCCACCAAAGGGGGAAACGTGTGCTCTGCTCTCTACCAATCTAAACTACAATGATTACAGAAAGCTGCGTAACTTGGGTCACTACCACCTTGGGCGTTTTGAATGTCTGCACCTGCCCGGATTACTTCTTTTACTGTAATTCACATAGAAATTGCTTGGGGCCGATTAAAGGTAATTTCCAAATAACCTGCAGGGACTTGCAATTCTTGTACGGTTCATGTTTACTTGGTTGCTGTTAGATAGCTAATAGCTGCTGAGGTAAGCATTGTCCCCAGTGCCTGAATGCCGATCGATGATAATGGCAGTTATCGCTGGTGGATCAAGGGCAGGATATGGCCCACTCAGGACAGTAGGCACCCCAGCAAAGGCCGCTTATTTTTTACATGTTCAAATCTTTCTTACAAAGTAATATCCTGAATTTCACTTGCAAGCATGGGCCTTTCCCCCAAATTTCTCTTTCCCTGTGATATTCTTCACTAATTACACCTTTACCTTCAAAGATGCCGCGGGTTAGCCATTCTTCCTCTGGACAAGTCTCCCTCCACTGGCAGTTAACTCTTGGCCAAAAAATTGCTTGAGAACTACATAAAGCTCTTAAGCCTCAATTCTCAGTCTCCTGCTTTCAGTGGGATGGGGGCAAATTTGACTCTAATGACCTAGGGACCTTCCCAGATGTTCGTGTTAGCCACAGCAGCCTCAGAGTTGCTCTAGTTTATAGTCTGCTTCCCTATGGGATGTGGAGAGCATAGCATTAATTGATTCACAAGGCCAGAAGGGACTGCTGTGTCCTCTAGCCTTAGGCTGCAGTACTTTGCTGTACTAGATCCTGTTCAAAGCATAGAATGTTTTTTCAGGAAAAAAGCCCCACCTTCATTAAAAAATTTCCAGTGGTAGATAATCCACCACAACCTTTGGTGAATTCTCAATGATTAATTAATTATTACAACATTCAGCAACAATTTATTCATCCAAACCTTCAGGCCATGCCTTTGCTGGAAATTAGCCTTGATTCCAGATGCCTGCTGCTGGCGCAGTTGCATATTCCATGCTTGGACTTATTTAAGTGCAAATCACAGCTTTCTTATCTAAACTTGGTGATTGCCCCAATGCAGTTATAGGCAGTCCTCAACTTACAACGTTTTGAGTTACAATGTTTCGCACTTACAATGTTTATAAATTGACACGGCGTTTCAACTTTCTGACACCAGTTTTAACTTTACAGTGCTTGATCTGACGCCACGCCATGCCAGCGCACAAGTTTGCTGCATTGCCCATCTCCCTGGTGAACATCTGTCCAAACTTTCTTGGACCCTGTCATGATGCAGGGTCCCCAGGGATGGCCGTGATGTCCCGCGGGCTCTGTGACCATGCTGGCTGCGCCCTAAGGGCACCTTCTAATCTCTCCTGCCATGTCTTGCTTTATAAATAAAAAATAGGGATGCTGCCCTTGAGTTACAGCTCAGCCATGGTCCTGAGGGACCCCCCTAAATCCAGCAGGTTATTGGACCCCTTGATGGGCCCGGCTCTCAGTACATGACTCACAGGATACCCCAAGCCTTATGGGCCAGATGCGTAGCTCCAAAACCTCCCCTTTACCATACCCCATGCCTTGCGGGGGGTAATTAAACATTGTCCCTTTTTACGAGGCCTCAATCTAGCTCAGCCTCCTGTCATCACTAGGCCCTGGGCCCCTGTAGCAGCGCCCTCTGTGCTGGGGTCTCCACACCTGGTCACCTTTGACAATGTGTAGGGGTGCACACAGGTGCAAGTGCACCCCCTGAGTGTGGTGGTGCACCCGCTGTGTAAAGGCGCCACTGATGCTGCTGGCAGCACCTGCAGGTGGGCACTGACCAGTGGCCCCTAAAAAATAAATTGAGAAAATTAATATTTATGTGCCCTGGGCTGCCTGTCATGCGGCCCTTGATGGCTTGCCAAAACTCAGTAAGTGGCCCTCTGCCCGAAATAACTGCCCGCCCCTGACATAAAATTAAGCCAAATTTCCAATTTAGACAGGGCCTCTGTCCCTTCCTTCCACAAATCTGCAGCATCTGATATCATACCTTTGGACATGTTCTGTGTAATAATAATTGGGAATATGCCTATTTCAAGTAGTTTGAGACTATTCCCTGTCTCCTGTCTCCACAAGGTACAAGGTGAACATGGGTGCATTTATCTTGTTAAGAAGCAAATAGAATTGCAGCTTTAGCTATGCTGTTGTAAGTATACTGTCTTACTGAACTGCAGTGAAGAAATCAGAGATATTAAAGAATTAAAAATGCCAAAAATTCAAAATGAAAAATACATGACCTATGTGGTATTGAATAGGATTAATTTAAAACAGACCACAAGCTCTCTAGTGGCCCAAAAGTCAATGGAGATCTCTGAATTAAGTGGTGTGACATCAGAAACAAACCTATAATCCAGCAAATGATTTAGTTACGTGTTTTCTGGTCCATTCAGTCACGCGCATTCTCCAAGTTTGGTTATTTTTCAATTTAATTTATATTCTTAAACAATTAATGATCTGATAGCAGCAGTATTGTTATAGTACTATTATATACATGTCTAGCATATGTCTTGAGCTTTCACAATAAAGCTCATATACAGAACTGCTTGTAAAAAAAGCAGTACAGTTTCTTATTTATTGTGGCAAAAATCTAATACACTCATGGTTAATACAACTGTGATTTAACAAAGGATTTTTATTATGAAAATAAATCCTGCTAATAACTGCCTTACCAGACATTTTGCAATTAAAGATAAAAATATGTAGTAAAGAGACATGTAATGCATAATAGGAATGAGGGTAGAGAAATGGAAATGACCACATCTGAGGTGGAAGCAAAACTCAAAGAGCTTCACCACTGAACATGATGAAACTTGTTGGATCTGGATTTAGGACCCAGATGACCGTTCAGACTGACCGCGACCTTTCCATTTGATAACAGGCAAATTTACTGATACACAGTGATAACAGAAAAGAAACAATACAAATAATCAAGCAATTCTACATATCTACCAATTCTAGGGCTGCCATCAGAGTCAAGAAACGTCTGGCCACAACGCAAGCTTCACTCTGAGGCTCTCTCTTAGGTGTCAGATGTCAGCAGCCTGGAGGTGGGATGCTGAAACCTATCCCCTGCCCCCTCCCCAGTGGGGTGGATGAGATGGTTTGGAGTTTGCTCTATATACATGGTGGCCTTGGGGACCCTTTTCAGGAACCCTGAGCCCAGGCCCCTTCTTGGAGACCCTCTCAGGGAGAAGAAGCCGGGGATGGACCGTTTATTACTCTCAAATCTCTCATAGATTTCATAGGCATTGGGGCTGGAAGGGACCTCACAAGATCATCGAGTCCAGCCCCCTGCCCCAGGGGCAGGAAGATAGCAGGGATCATAGGATCCCAGCAAGATAGGCAGCCAAGTGTTTTTTGAAAGTATCCAGAGTAAGTGCTTGCACCACCTCTGGGGGGAGTCTATTCCAGGCTGTAAGTTAACTGAACTAGTTCATTCCCTTACTTGATGATTTGCATAGGGTGCGTACTAGTCCCTAGGTCACAGCTGCTATTCTAATTAAGATTTTTTTCTCAGCACATCCACCCTATTTTTGCCTGCCATGACTTGTTGGATCAAATAAAAAAAGAGGGAGGCTTGCTGTTCTTAATTACAGTTGTCCTGGGCACTAATAAGGATTTTTTTTGCACTCTGTTCTACTTTTGGGAGGCACTGTTATGTCTAAGCTGCTAGGACATTATCTCTGTGGCGCTCCCAGTTATCTTATGCTTTTCATTAATTTTGGTGGGCTGCAGGACTGCAGATCCCTGTATGTTCCACAGGTACACCTGTCCTGAAACACCGCTACTCACGGTTGGTTGTTTCCCATCTGTTCAGGTTCCCAGGCTGAAATTCTCGTTGTCATGCCGGATCTTGCAGATAGTGGTCTCTTCTTACCAAGTGTAGGTAAGCATGGAGACTTCTCCAAGTGTCAGGAAGAGGGAGTCTCCTACTCTCCTCCTCTACCCCTCCCAGGGCATTGTCTCTGGCTTCACTTTTTCTCAATGCTCTGTCTGCTCTCTCCTCTCATCTCTCTCTTTTCCTCCCACTTCTGGTTGTTGCCGGGCACAGTTTTTTAACTGCTCTCTGTCCTGCGCCCAGCCAACTAGAGCCTACAGGAGCTAATGAATTTAGGCACTTCTGAGCTTCCTGCTTCTTGTTCTTTCATTTCTTGTCTCTCACCAGGTTATGTTGGTGCTTGCAACAGCCTCTCCAGCACACTTCATGCTCTTTGGGGACCTTCTCCTGGGTCCCTTAGCCTCTTTATGGTGAGCAGCATGAGCCTTGCTGCCACAGGCCCTGGAGACTCAGACAGTAAAGAAGTTTTTCCTTATGTCCAGCCTAAAATGGTCCTCCAGGACCTTGTGACTGTTGGAACTTGTCTTCCCTTGGGGTGCCCTGGTGAACAGATGTTCTTCTAGTTCCTGATGCACACCTCTTATACACTTTTGGCTGCCATGAAATCACCCCTGAGCCTACGCTGTTCCAGGCTGAAGAGTCTCATGTCTCTCAGCCTGTCCTCATAAGGCCTGCTCTCTTGCCCTCTGATCATGGGTGTGACTGTCCTCTGGACTCTCTTGAGCTTCTCCACATCCTTTCTGAATTGCAGAGTCCAGAACTGGACACAGTACTCCAGCTGTGGTCTCACCAAGGCCGAGTAAAGTGGGAAGATGATTTCCTGGGTCTTGCTTGAGATGCATTGGTAGATGCACACCAGAGTTTTGTTTGTTTTGCCAGCTGCAGCGTTGCATTGGTGGCTCATATTCACCTTTTGGTCAATCCCCAAGTCTCTTTCAGTCATTGTGCTAGCGAGCGTAGCACTGCCGAACCTGTAAGCATGGTGTGAGTTTTTCCTCCTGAGGTAGAGCTCCTTGCATTTCTCAGTGTTGAATGCCATCAGGCTTTAATCAGCCCACCTTGTAAGCCAGTCAAGGTTGGCCTGGATTGCAAGTCTATCCTCTAAGGTGACTGCACTTACCCATAGCTTGGTGTTGTCAGCGAACTTGGCCAGTCCACTTTTGACACCAGCGTCCAGATCGTTTATAAACACATTGAAGAGTACAGGTCCGAGCATGGAGAGTTGGGGGATGCCACTGGTCACCATGCACCATGATGATCTGGTTCCATCAACTACCACTCTCTGGGTCTATCCATGGAGCCAGTTCCCTAGCCATCAGACCGTGAATTTGTTGAGGCTGCAATTCCCCAATTTTTCCATGATGACATCATGGGACACCAGGTCAAAGGCTCAAAAATATGATATCCACCTCTTCTCCTTTGTCCAGGTAATGCATCACCTGGTCATAGAAGGAAATGGGATTGGTCAGACAAGACCTATCTGCAATGAAACTGTGTTGGCTATCTCTCAGAATGTTAGCTTCTGTTAGCCTGTTGTTAATGGTTTCCTTGATGATTTTCTCCAAGATCTTTCCAGGGACTGAGGTCAAACTGACTGGCCTGTAGTTCCCTGGATCTTCCTTCCTCTCTTTCTTGAAGATAGGTACCACGTTGGCCCTCTTCCAATCGTCAGGCATCTTGACCGAGCTTCATGAGTTCTTGAATATCCTCGCCATTGGCCGTGCTAGTGTCAGCCAGTTCCTTTAGCACTCTTGGGTGCATTCTGTCCAGGCCGGCTGATTTGTGGATATCCAGGCTCTTTGCTTTTGTATCCTCTTTCCCTCCTGAAGTCTCCTGATGACTCTCCATCCATGGCTATCACTATTGGTGTCTCTGCGTGATCATCACACTGTCCACATCTTGTGTCATCAACACGTTCCAAGCCCATCACATGCACACCCTTCCCAAAACAGGAATTTTAGGCCCTCCTCTTTGGTCTTGTGAGCTGGTGCCAACTTATTTCATGTTATGGCACAGTATGGTACATGCCCTTACTTTTCCAACCTGTGTGTGTATCCGTTGCCCTTGTGTTAGATAGCTTGCTTGGTTCTGAAGATTCAGAAAACTGTATGTGTGAGACTTAGGCTTTTAAAAATCCATTAACCCCTGCTGCCCATCCTGAACCATTCTAATGCATATATATAAATAAAATGATATTTAAAGCTTGTCTTTTGGGAATATATATATTCCCCCCCCCAAAAGCCTTTAAATACCATTTTCAAGCCATCAATTGGATAATTTCTTTCATAGAGTATTGAACAAATTATTAATGTATCTATCAAGTGATACCAAATGACTGGAGAACAGAAAATGTTGTACGTATACATAAGGGGGGGAGAGGGGAGTGGTCCAAACAACTACAAACTCCTTAGGACAAATTTTTCAGGAAAGAAAAATTGCAGATGGAGGTGGATGGAAAATTGGATAAAGTGCAACATAAGTTTAACAAAGGTAGATTGTGTCAGACTAAGCTGATATTTTTCTTTGGTAAGTAAACTGGTTCTCTTGAAAAGGGAAATTTGGTATATCTTATCTATCTGGACATTAGTAAACCATCTGAAGTGGTGACATATGGGAAATCATTAATGATGTTGGAGATATATCTTAAAATGGGGTGGACAAAATATGGTTGGTGGGCTGGATCTGGCCCACCAAGGGATTTCATCTGGCCTGTGGTGGGTCCCTCAGCCCCAGCCAGCCCAGGTATGGGGGCAGCCCAGGCCATGGTGTATATGGCGAGTCCCAGTGCCCCCGGGTGTGCAGCAGGGTGGGAGTGGCATGGTGATTAGATTGTACTTCCCAGCAGCCCTGGCCGCAGAGGCTCCTTCTGGCTGCTGCTGCCAGCCCCAGCCCCGCTGCCTGGATACCCCACACCCACACCCACTGCCAGGGGCACCAGATGGAGTGGGCAGGCGGGGTCTCCAAGGAGACTAGCCGGGACCCCTGTGAGCAGGGTATGCTCAGCCAGGCAGACGGGATGGGGCTGCGGGCAGGCAGGGAGTGTATTCTGGCTCTGCCCTGGGTCCCAGCCCCATACTGTCACCACCCCATGATTCCAGCTCCAGCCCTGAACCCAGCCCGCTCCTACCTGCCTGTCCCACTTCCATGCTGCTCCACCCTCGTCCCATCCTCCTGGCTAAGTGCACCCTGTCTGTGGGGTCCCCAGGCCAATCTTCATGGAGAGTGCCCACCCACCCACCTGGCACACCCAATGGTGGTTGTGGGGTGGATGGGCCCAGCTCCAAATATGCTCAATTACCCCCGCCCTGTCAGCACCACCCCCCTACCCCATCATGCTGGTCTGGGGGCAGTACCCGTCTCCCCCCAGCCTGCAACAGCTCACCAAAAGTCCTAAAGTGGTTCTTCAGCCAAAATAATTGCCCATCCCTGTCTTATAACCTATATTGCTATATTAAACTAATTTTTGTCATTCGTATCCACACTGCTGTGTATATTAATCATATGTACATACTATAGTAAGATGTGTGGGGGTTCATTTTAATTGAAATACATCTAGCTATGTTTTTAAACAAAAACTTTCAAAATTAAACGGACACTATCGGCATAGAAACTTGATTCACAAGAGCGTGAGAACAGAATAAGAACCCAAAATATTGTTAACAATTTCATTTTTAATACCTTTTTAACAGTTACTAAAATTAAGATTTCTTTAAAAGTCTAATTTACTTGTCACTGTTGATGCTTGATGTTTTATTTATTGCATTTTGTGCAATTTGGATTTTTCAAATAGGCCATTTGTTTCACTTTTATCTAGAGTAGCTTCTAGTGCAGGGCTGCCAAAGTCATCCAGCCCTGCTAACTGGATGGGGGGCATGGAGCCAGTTTGCAGGCTGGGTTGGGCCAACGGACCGGACTCGTGTACCCGATCCAGTGCACAAGGCAGTGTGCACCCTAGACCAGCCTGCATGTTGTTTGCAGCACGCATGCTAGCCCCAAC
This sequence comes from Gavialis gangeticus, assembly GCF_001723915.1. Lineage (NCBI taxonomy): Eukaryota > Metazoa > Chordata > Crocodylia > Gavialidae > Gavialis > Gavialis gangeticus. The sequence continues at coordinate 15,791,256 of NW_017728993.1, read as the reverse complement.
CCTGTGGGTACATGCAGCATGTGGGGCCAGTCCAGGGTGTGCACTACACATGGTATGTGGGGCCAGCCTGGGGTAGATATTGCATGTGGCACCTGTGCCAGACTGGACCTCCTTGCTGGATCCAGCATTTGTGGCCTGTCTCTGGGCCCAATCCAGAGTAATCTCAGATCCAGTGTGCAGGGCTGGTCTGGCACAGTGCCTGCCTAGACTGGCCTTATGCACTGCATACAGCGTGCACACCAGCCCCAGGCCGCATGCTGTGTGTAGTCCACACCAGCTGGGCTCCGTGCACTGCATATAGCATGCAAGGCTGCACTGTGGGTTGACTAGATAACAAAAGACAGGTAATGTATTGGAAATTGTTAAAAACCCACAAAATCTAAAGACAAGCCTCTACGGTTAGATTTAATTTCTTCAATATTTAAAGAATATTTTTCATTGAGGTTCAATGGTTTTATTGAAATAAGCGCACAATTGATTAACGGAAATGTAAAGGCTAGAATTGCGTTGGGAAAAACACCTTTCAGTTGGGCATGGGAGAGTTAATGACTGCAATTTCAGAATTAGGACACAAGTATTTTATAAAGAACAAAAACAAATGCAAACTTCACAAATACTCACATCTGAACCACAGCTTGTAACAACAGCATCCTGCGTATAAAAACTAGATGAAAAACCCATCATGAGTATCACCGGTGGAAAGGTAGAGTTTTTTACAAAGTACATTTTTCTCACAAGACACAAAACCTAAGCAGAACAAGATGCACGGTAAAAATACATTCATGCCATAAACATTTTGATGTAAAGCTGGAAAGAACACTTCCTGACTTTTTCCAGCAACAGCATCATTTTTATACACTGTTTTCTGCACATCTCCATAAAGAAAAATGTGCAAACCAAAACTGCTCTTTACGCTGTAAACTTACAGATGCCAGAAGGAAGTGCAGACTTTACTGCTGTTGATTGTGGTAACATGAAGCCTCCCGGTATCCTTCTCTTCATTTTGATGAAATAATAATTCCAGGAGCTATGTTTGACTACAAAATACTATTTGTCTATGCTTTATACTATAATTCTATATTTTACCTAACACCTTGGAATAGTTTTAGAAACCGTTCCAGAAAAAAATACATTCCTTATTCTAATTAATCGATTTTAAATGTAGATGAAAGAATAAATAATAGGTGTAAAGTAAAATCCTGCTCATTATGCACACATGAACAGCATCCTTGACATCAGTAGGGAGCAGAATATTTTCTTGGCTTTACAATGACTTCCTAGCTGTTCATTGTGTTCTGTTATGGAAGAGCCGTACCTTGCAGAGTTTTTATGTGGAACTGCATTTGCTGTCTGGACAGCTGAGCCAAGAGCAGGTAAATCAGGCCTATTAATGGAAAAATACCAGGATTACTGAAATACATGCACGTAAAGGAAGAGTCATACTTTTTGTTATGGCTTTTGGCAGTATGCATTTGTAGACTAACCTCCAGATTTCTGGGAAGCAGAAAAGTGCTTGTGTAATATAACACGCTGTAGTGCATTAACAATGTGAATGTGGCAGTGCAGAGCGTAACAAAGTGGAAACACTGTCAAGAAGCTTGTGGCTGATTCTAGTGCTAGTGGAAGGTGGTTCTCAAGTGAGCCTAGTGCTGGGACTGTAACCCTCCCGATTCACCACTACCCTGTGCCTTATGCAGTTATGCACGCTAGTGCAAAGTGTTCTCATTCGGATTTGGTGGCACTTTATACCCCTTTACGTGTACTGATGTAAATGATGACACGACACACAGGTGACAATGACCTGGGCTCCAAGGAGGGAAAAAACAGTTCAGAATATTTGATTTCAGGATACTGATTCTAAACTTGGAATATTTAAAATGAAGTTTTAATTTTAAAATATATTTTGAAAAAAATAGTAAAGAGAACATTTGTACTCAGCTTTTAAACACTGTGGATATCTCTCTCAAATGAATAAGACATTGGGTGCTTGATTGGCTTGATTCATGAGACTCTCCTGTGTCTTATTTCCATGACATCTTAGCATATCAGGAGCCTTCAATATGCACAAGTCCTAGGGTTTGCACTTCATTACAGATCCTTTGTCATTTGAAAGTGAATTAGTACACAGGAGGTTGAAATGGATCAGTACTTAAATATCACTCTGGCTCCTAGTCTGGGTATGCATGTGTATAATTTGGGAATTTCTGGGTTTGCTATGCCATGCAAGACCTAGCGGTGGCAATTCTTATGTACCTTCTTTATCCCTTTTCTTGCTGAGCACCCTCTTTGGAGAAAGATATAAAACAGCAGCAATGGTGAGAAGAACAAGACGAACGGAAAGGGACAATTGCTTATATTTTTGGTGCTGGCATAGTTGTTGCTCCTTTTAATTCAGTGCTTTCCTCACTGCTTTCTCCATAGTTTAATTCTGGACCAGACTGTTAGTTATTCTTGATTACTGCACTTAAATAATTGCTACTTTCAATATGGTAATAACAGCAATGATAGTTCAATTGTTTCAATGAGATTGCAAAAATATTAAGCTTTAATTAAACTTAGTATTATCTTAAAATCCATTGAGTTTTAGCTTCAATGGCAAGACTCAAATGGGAGTGAAAACAAGGTTTTCACTGCTTCCAGGTTATCTGTACTAAACTGGAAGGTGCCGTCCAGTGTCTTCTGCATCAAGCTACAGAACTAGCTCTTATAGTTCTGTCCTTGATTATTCTTCGGTGCTGTCTGTTTACACGGTGGCAGGTAACAGGTTAGTCGCTGAGATTTATTTTCCCTTAATGGAGGCCGGATAAAGAATCCAGGGTTTTTTTCATTTCAAGTTCTAGGGCCTAGTTTTTATCTTGCAGTTTTTAATCCCTTTGGAACTGGATTCATAAAAACCTGTAGGACAGCAGTTTATTGGGAGCCTTTTCACGTTTTGCGGGTATATGCTATGCAAACATTTTGAAAGAGTGAAGCTTATGCACGTTCCTGGTCATGCATTTCTTGGTCATGACTACTGAATTCTGGGCTACTGAGCTACTGCGTTCTCCAACATATTAACCCAAGGTCCATGGATTTCAGTTAAGGTCCCCGCACTGGTTTCATAGCCTTTCAGAACCGGGGTCTTACCTTTGTCAGAAATGTTGCAGAATTTTCTTAGTCATTTCATTCAGTTGGCCATAAATGCTCATTGCACACAAACGGTTTATGTAAAGTTAGTTTACAGCCTTACTACAGGACACCATCATTCAAGAAAGACTCTATATTTAAACAGTAACTAAAACACTTCGAAATAATATTTTTCCACTAAAAAGATTTCTTTATTTGCTTTTAACTACTGGTATGTACATTCCTAAAACAAAATCTAGACATTTAACAAACAACATGCTGGAAAAAATGCATTAAGCTAAATGAATTGCACAGAAATGAGTGGCCAGCATATAGTATCTCATTTGAGCTACACCATGCCCATACCCCTATATTAAAGCAAACCCATGGCACGTGTCAGTTTGATCTATATTTAAACAAAGGGAAGTCAGAGAAGAGAGAGAAACGACATATAAATAGGGCTAATAATACCTATATGTCTATCCTAAATGGTTTATTGAAAACAAGAGATGAAGATTGAAGATCTGAATTAACTCTGTTTTATGCACAGATTTTAAAATTTGGGAGCGCAGTTCATTAATAAACACACTTCCAAACATCTCAAAAATATTGTTCCATGTGCACAGAAGAATATTATTAACACCTTAACCTTTAAAAATATGTTAAGCTGTAAAAATATTAACATGTGTGGTATTTTACACCCCTAATATAGTAAAATATCAATGGCATACAGTAAAATATAAAAACAGAAACTGCTGAAAATTCTAGTAGATCATCTGGAGCAACCCTATAGGCAGGGGATATTGTAAATGCATTAGTATCTGAACATATTAACTTATTTACTATAATATTCACAGCCACTGGGATGTTCTGGTTCTTCTGATTGTTGTACATCTCTGAAAACAAGCACCTGTGTACAGCACTCTGGCAGCTTTCCCTACAGTACGGGAACACTACCTGTCTCGTTTCAGAAGTCTCGGACAACAGAGAAAACAAATCCCAAGAGTCATATATTGCAAGACTGAAGGCTTTGAGGAACTAGACCTTTAACAAATCAAATATAAGTCCACGTGTATGCAGACGGCGTCTGAGACAGCTGGGACCTGCATGAAGTGCAGTCGTGGTGGTCTGTGGGAGAAAGATAACTAGGCTGATGGGTGTCATTCTGGAGAAGAGGAGACGGTGGTGGTCCCAGAGCTTGACACAGGCTACAGAGACGTGGATGAGGCATTTCAGTGCGGCAGGAGTGGAGTTCACCATGTGAAGGCTGCAGGCTGGATCTAGTTAAAGAATGAGTGCTTTTTCAGTGATTCAGGCATCTCCGGTGGCGGGGGCCGGGGCATCCTTAAATAGACCTTGACCGAGTCATAAATGAACCACTGCAGGGCTGTGAGGGTCCCAATCATGAGGATGCGGGCAAAGAGGCCTTTCCATACACCTCTAAAGCCCAGCCTCTTCAGGATGTCCAAAGCACTACTTCCCTTCTCCTTGTTGAGCACAGACACTACCGAGTCAGCCGGGTGGGAAACGACAGCGCAGAAGACACCAGCAATATAGCCAGCCACAAAGGTGACACCAAGCTGCTCCATCTTGGTACATTCGCTACGTGGCTTGGGGACCACGTGGGCATAGAGAGCCTCCAAGGTGCGCTCAAAGCAGGCAAACTTCATCATGGTATAGGGGATCTGGCGCATCCAGAGTGGGGTCACTCCCTTATAGAAGGCCCACAGACCTTCCTCTTGATACATCTTGGGGGCAGCCTCCCGTAACGTGTTGGCATAACCCTTCTGAGTCTGGATCCGCACCTTGACTGCCTCCATGGGAGAGAGGGCGATGTCAGCAAAGAACTCGGCGGTGGCTGAGGCGGCCAGGTAGAGGCTGGTCCGGTACAGGTAGGCTCGCTCCGACCCCAACAGTTCAGAGTAGCGCAGCTTGAACACCTCGTAGAGGCCAAATTTGCAGAGGCCCTGCATGGAATAGCCCCAGCAGGTGGGAGCCCATCCCTTGGCCAGCCCACGCATCCCCTCCTCTTTCACAGTGAGGGAAAAGCCCTGCATCAGGCTCCGGTAGCGGCTGGGCTCTGCCTGCATCCGACACTTCACGAGGTCCAGCGGCACCACCGCCGTGTGAGTCAGGCCGCAGCTCACGATACCACCCAAGCCGCACAGGGCCAGGTACGTGGGCGAGCCGTACTGGCAGCTGTAGTCCTCCTCCTTGCTCCATAGAGCAGGGACCATGATCACCCGCTGCCTGAATCGGTGCTCTGGATGAGGGGGGGTGCTGCCGTCACCCTCTTCCGGACCCCCGAGATCCAGCTCCCCCTGCCCGCCCAGGCCACTGGGCTGGGACGAGGTGCCGTG